>NC_092503.1:115804309-116462225 GCF_047511675.1 Marmota flaviventris
GCTGCACTGCTCTGCCGAGGGGCCTCGGGCCTCAGAGACCCATGGAGCTCTCCTTCCCTCTGCAGAGGAGGGGCCGCTAATTGCAGGTGGAGGACTACTAATGAGCCTGCTAAGGACCTGGGAGACAGCTCTGATGGCGCTAAAGGGCTTCCCCGAGTTTCCTTAAAAGCCCTGGTGGCAGAGAAGCCTCCATTAGCAGGAGGATTAATCACCACACAGATCTCGACCACCCCCTTCCCAGGTGCCTCCAACTGCCCTGCTGCCCCCTCAAATCAGAAATGATGGGGTTTGGAGTTTAGAGATACCCCCACCCTTGACCCGCTCTGTCTGATCCTAGGCAAGAGCGCAGGGCAGACAGGTGGGGGTCTGTGAGGCTCTACCTGGAGAAGGTGGGTGACAGAGGGATGGGGGACAGAGCCCTGAGAGGCAGGGGTGGGGTCTCTAGGGAGAGATTCCCGAGACCCTCAGGAGAATGCAAATGATATGCAAATTATGCCAACCATTAGTGATTAGTTGTGGGTCAACAGCTCAGGTCCCCTGGGTAATAAGCTGGCAGCTCTACATTCTAAGCCTCTGATTGGACTCAGGGGAGGCGACAGAGGCTTGGCCCTGGTGGGCCTCAGCTAGAACCTCTGGCCCCTCGGGTCTCTAGCCCCAGGGGGCGCTGTTCTAGCCTCCCCTCTCTCCAGCAGTGAGGGGTTCAGGCAGCTGGGGGCCCAGAGAAGCTCCTGTTCATGCGCCTCCCCAGCTGCAGAGCCAGCTCAGCCCTCTCTCCTGAGGTGACTGTCCCAGGCTCAGCAGCTTAGCTCTAGAGTCCACTCTTCTCCCTCTCCCCTCTCCTCCCTTCCCTCTGGGGCCTCCTCTCTGTGAGAACAGCTCTCTCCCCTCCTCCCTCTCTCCTTCTGTTGGTGATGCCCTGTGACCTTGCCTCAGTGCCCTTGATGGACAGCTTACCAACTTCACTGCCTTGCGCCTCTGTCACTTCATTTGGACCTGGTTCTCATTTGACACATTCAGAGGGACCAGCCAGCCTTGGAGGGTTGGAGAAGGGGGACCTGCTATATCATTTCAAATTACTGAGAAAACTTGAAGCTGCCCATCTTGCCAGCCCTGGGGGGCAGGGAGAGGGGACTCTGAGAGGGCACCTTGTCCCCCTGTCTTGCTCCAGGTCATGTTGGACATGTGGAGAGGGCTTTCTGTGCCGCCAGGAAACTCTGCTGCCTTCTGAATGCCTGGGCCTGCTCCCAGCACCCCGGTGGGAGAAGATTCTTCCTGGAGTCTCTGCCCCAGCAGGAGGGGAGAGAAGTGGATTTAATTAATATTTGCCAAGTCCCTGCTGTGTGCCTGCAGCATTTTAGGGTCCATAAGATGAAGTCTGTGTGGAGCAGGAGGGAGGAGTGGGCAGGATGTGTTCAGAAATGTGTTTCAGAAATCCCCTTTCTTAACTCACCGTGGCAAGCCAGGTCAGCTGGGTTGGGTGGTCTGGAGGGCCTGAATGGAGCTCTGTCTCTAGGGCTTTCTCTGAAATGAGAGGCCTCTGAAGCAGAGCTGGGAAGCAGAGGGTAGGGAGAGGAGGCCCTGGCCCAAACCTTCATCCTTGGGGCAGGGGGTTGTAGGGGCCTGAGACCAGCCACCAGAAACCAGGGTCTAACCTTCTATAGTGGTGGGTATGGGTACCAAGGGGGACTGGGCAGTTCTGAGCAGTGCCAAGTGGAGGAAAGCAGGCATGGACCCCCTAAAGCTCCCCTTCTCCTCTCTCCTGTTTGGCTCCCCCAACCTCCCAGCTCCTAGCCAGCCTCATGGGGGACCTGAGCTTGGCTTTTCTCTGCTTAGCAATACTTATGGAGAGGCAGTGGTGTTGGCCCAGGGTGCCCCTTCTCTGTTCCCAGTTTCCTCCATCACTCTCCCCTCCCCTCCTGGAAGAGAAGCCAGGAGGCAAAGAGGGGGCTCTCTGGACTGGTGAAAGGTGGGCGTTCCTGCCTGGAGCTCCCTCGTCTGTACAATGGGGATTCTCCGGCCCGCTCCCAGGGTTGGGGTGAAACCCGATGAGAGTGTTTGGGGGTTCCTGGAGATGAGATGTACGTTCTGGGGTTTGCTCGGCCTGCCCTCCTGCTCCCTGCCGGGTTCTGAGAGCCCCAGCACACGTGGCCTCGCAGCAGCAGGTTGTTGAGCCCCCCTCCCCTCACAGTCTCGCGGTGGAGACCCTCTTCTCGGGGTCCTTTTCTCCCTTCCCCATCCAATACCCACCCCCCGCCCCGCCCAGCAGTCTCCTGTGTGACATTGCTGGAAAGGCTGGGAACCCGACCCTCCTCCCAGGGGCCTCTCCAGTGTTCCAGCAGCACCAGCTTCCAGCCTCCCCCCTTGCGGTGGCCAGGCGCCCGCTGGCTGCCCGTGACCTTCAAGCAGTTGTAGGATCCTCTTTCAACTCTCCTCCCTGGCTCCTCCCAGCCCTAGACATCCCTCTGCTGCCAGCCTGTAAAGCTACTATCCCTGCAGCCACCAGGGGAGGATCAGGTGTGCAGGCGCTGGGCCGGCTCCTCCCTGGGGCCAGCTGAACAGCTTCTCCTCCCAGCCTCGACCTGAGCCCCCAGCTCTGAAGCTGCAGCAGAGAAGCGCAGGGCTGGGAAAGGGCTGCGGTACCGGCTGCTCTGGGCCGCCTGAGGCCCAGGATGCTTGCTGGGCTGGGCTTGAGCCTGGGAGGGGTGGGCCAAGGGGGAAGTACAGCTGAGGGCCTAGAGTAGGTCCCACACTCACCTCAGGTGTGGAGTTCTAAGGATGTGTGGGAAAAAAGAGAACAAAAAGAACTCAGTGATGAAGAAATAATATTTTAATGAAATATTTAAATTTTTTAAAAGTTGCAGTTGGACACCACGATACTTTTATTTATTTTTAAATATTTTTTAAGTTGTTGATAGACCTTACTTATTTATATGTGGTGCTGAGAATGGAACCCAGTGCCTCACACATGCCAGGCAAGTGCGTTACCGCTGAGCCTCAGCCCCAGCCCCATACCTTTATTTTATTCATTTATTTTTATGTAGTGCTTAGGATTGAACCCAGCACCTCCAACATGCTAGGCGAGCGCTCTACTGCTGAATCACAACCCCAGCCCCTTAAATATTTTAAAAAATAATATAAAACAAGCCGGCTGTGGTGGCGCACTTTTGTAATCCCAGCAGCTTGGGAGGCTAAGGTAGAAGGATTGTGAGTTCAAAGCCAGCTTCAGCAAAAGCAAGGCACTAAGCAACTCAGTGAGACCCTGTCTCTAAATAAAAATATACAAAATAGGGCTGTTGGTATGTTGCTCAGTGGTCAAGTACCCCTGAATCTAATCCCTGGAACCCCACTCTCCCCCCAAAATAATGTAAAACAAAATCCATGACTGTGGTAGGAAGAGAGATGTACCTCCCCAGACCTCTAAGTCCTTATGGCAAAGGGGAATTAGGGCTTCGTTAGAACTAAGAGTGTTATCATGTGACCTTCAGACTGGGAGAGGAGCCTGGATTGTCCACATAGGACCATGGTCATCACCAGGGTCCTTAAAGGGAAAGAAGGAACAGATGGGCTAGGATCTTTCAGGGAAGGAGATGTAATGGGAGAGCCAGGGGTAGAATGATGTGGTGCACCGTGTGGAGAGGATGTGAGGGATACACACGGAGGAATGTGAGCAGCCCCTAGATGCTGGGAAAGGCTCCTGGAGCCTCCAGAGAGGAATGAAGTCCTGCTGACACCTTGGTTCTAGTTTAGGGACACTGGCATCAGACTCCAATTTACACAACTGTACATAATACATTTGTACTGTTTTAAGGCCCTAAGTTTGTGGTATTTTGTCACATAAACAATAAGAAACCAATGTAACAATGAACCAAATTTAGTTGCTCTTGGAATTGGTACCAGGACTCCACGCTGAGAACAACATCTGGGCATGCTCACGTCTTGTCCACAGAATGGTGCATATTTGCATATAACCATACACATCCTCCTGTATACTTTAACCATCTCCAGATTACTTATTATACCTGATACAATGTAAATGTTGAGTAAATAGTTGTTTTACTGTTGTTTAGGGAATAATGATAAGAAAATAAAAGTTGGCAAATGCAATTTAGAATTTTTTTTTTTCACAGATGATTGAACCCATGGATGCTGAACCTGCAGATACAGATAGTCAACTGTACCAATATTTAAATGAAGACAGTATCAGGAGAGTCTAGGATCCTGGCAGAGGGACTAGAGCCCTTGAACTATGGGGGAGAGTGAGGGCGAGTGAAGGACCAGATAGAGCTGGTGAAGGGGGACACTGTGGCAACTCCTGAGACTCATTTTGGTTGGAAGGCACATGATCTTAGGGTGTGTGTGGCAGATGAGGGTGGGGTGGGTAGGAGAGAAGAGATGGCAAGAGGTAGAGGAACAAAGGACCTTAAGGTTCAGCTAGAGAGCCACACAGAAGAGACCCAGAGGGGTCAGGAGATTTCGTGAATTTCTGTTTGGCCAGCTTATTCGTATTTTATTAACATTATTACTGTTTATGAGTCAAAGAATACATGCACACTGCTTAAAAGTGAAAAACTGAAAGGCTCTTGACGAAATAGCTATTTTCACCCTGACCTTTCCCACCCCCTCCTCCTACTCTTGAGACAGAAACTTTTAACTGTTTTTGTTTTTTTAGTGTTTACTTCAGATTTCTACAAAAAATCTTATTCTTCTACTTATTTTTCAGTTTTAAGTATTTATTATTGATTTCAGAGAAGATGAAAAATTAAATTTACTAACCCCACCCTCTATTTTTTCCTCCCCTAGTATAATCTTACCATTTTTTAATAAATTCATATTTCATGTTTATTAAGATTTGACAAAATTATTTGTAGTTGAGCCAAATAGTGGGCTCTGACTATATATTTTTAATTGTATTACCTCCCCTCCCATGGAGTTAATTATCACATTTATTTATTTATTTATTCATTCATTTGGTACCAGGGATTGAACCCAGGGGTGCCTAACCACTGAGTCACATCCCCAGGCCTTTTTTATTTTTTATTTTGAGACAGGGTCTCACTGAGTTGCTAAGACTGCTGAGCCTCACTAAGTTGCTGAGGCTGGCTTTGAACCTGTGATCCACCTGCTTCAGCCTCTGAAGATACTGGGATTACAGGTGTGTGCCACGTGCCTGGCTATTGCTTCTATTTTTGTTTTTCAAACAATTCATTTAGCACATTGGGCAATCTAGCCTTTTTTTCTCCTCCTCCTCCTCCTCCTTTTTTTTTTTTAATGGTACTGGGGATTGAACTCAGGAACATCTAATCACTGAGCCACATCCCCAGCCCTTTTTCATTTTTTATTTTGAGACAAGGTCTTGCTAAGTTGCTTAGGTTGGCTTTGAAATTTTGATCCTCCTGCCTCAGCCTGGAGTTGCTGGGATTACAGGTGTGTGCCAACACACCTGGGCTTCTTTTCTTTTCCTTAGTGATATCTTCCAGAAGTCCTCTGTGCCTTACTGCCATTGGGTGAGGCTTCTGTGGGACGGCTGTCTAGCTCTCATTGGGAGAGTTCCCTTTACATTCATCTGGTAAATGTCCTCTGCATTTCTCTTTGTTGCAATCCTTCTCTCCTAAATAAGACTTCTCCAGTTCTTGATTGACTCCCTCCTTTTGGTGAAGTATATTTTCTAAGACATACTTGAGAATGGGTCTATAGGAGCTATATATGTTGAGAACTTGCATGTCTGAAAACGTCTTTATTCTACCTGCCCTTTACTGGATAGACTAGTCTAGGCAGAAAACCAAATCCCACAGGACATAGAATACATTATCTGTTGTCTTCCAGCTTCCCTTTTATGGATAAAAAAATTTAAGCTCATTTTGATTCCCCTTTCTTTGCAAATTATCTATTTTTGTTTTCTCTCTGGAAGCTTTTAGGCTTTTTAAAAAATCACTATTGTTTTGAAATTTCACAATGATGTTGCTTTGTAGAGATCTTTTTCTGTTTATCATTCTGAATGATCTCAAGTATGTCTTTTAGTGCTAGAAATTTTTCTTGTATTATTTCTTTGCTTATTTTTAATTTTTATTGTATTTGTTTTTCCCTTCCATAGATTTTGTTTTTCTTTTTCTCTCTTTCCTTTTTATTTTTTATTTTGAGTCAAGTTTCACTATATTGCCCAGGATGGTCTTGAACTCACGATCTTCCTGCCTCAGCCTCCCAATTAGCTAGGATTTTAGCATGCACCACAGTGCCCAGTTCTATTTTTTCTAATAATCTTATTAGTTATATGTTGGAACTTATCAACTGATCTTTATTTAAATTTTGTTGTGTGTGTGTGTGTGTGTGTGTGTACAACAGGGTCTCACTAAACTGCCCAGGCTGGCCTTGAACTTGTGATTCTCCTGCTTCAGTTTCCTGAGTCTCTGGGACTACAGGTGTGTGCCACCATGCCTGGATTTAATTGATCTTTGAGTTTTCTTTTCTGTCTCCCTTCTCCACTTAGTTTTCTTGTTCAATTTTATGGGAGATTTCCACAACTTGATCTTTCAACGCTCATATTGAATTTGAGTAGTTATCCTTTTAAATTATTATTATTTTTTACTTCTAAAGTCACTGGTTTTCTGAATATTTCCCTTTATAGTATTTTATTTTTACTTTGTGGATCCAACACAGTCTCATAAAATAATTCTTATGCTGCTTTTCATTTTGTTAGTTTTTACTTCCTGCATGGTTTCTGTTTTCTCATATTTCCATTTATTTTCCTGTTTGTTTTGGTCTCTGTCTTTCAGGTTACATATTTTCTATACACATATGGTGATCCCTGCTGTCTGTTCATATTTAAAAGCGGGTTACTAGGAAATCATTTGACAGCTACATGGGGAATCTGTCAAGTACTTGGGCTTCATGAAAGGATGATCAGGTGGAGGTTTGGATGCTTCCTTGGTAGATGCCTAGTGTGTGCAGAATCTCTTCTTGGAGAAATTGGCTCAAGGGAAAAGTCTATATGCACAGACTTTCACTTTATCACTTTTTCTGGCAAATTACCTATAGTGGCTTGAATGGTGCCCCCACTCCACCCCCCCCCCCCCGCCACACACACACACACACACACACACACACACACACGATATGCCCATGTTGTAAACCCTGGCGGCACCTAGGAAACTTCCAATGTGAACTTATTTGAGAAAAGAATCTTTGTAGATATAAAGTTAAGGATCTTGAATGAGGTCATTCTGGATTACCCGAAGGGGCTCTAAATCCAATGACAAGTGTCCCATAAGCAATACACTGAGAAAAGAAGATGAGCCAGAGATTGGAATGCTGCTGCCATAAGTCAAGGACAACCTGGAGCTGCTAGAAACCAGAGGCAAGACTGGAGCTCCCTCCCTCAGAGCCTCTGCAGGGGCGTGGCCTCTGGCCCAGGGCTGTGGGAGCATACTTTTCTATTGTTTTAAGCCACCCAGTGTGTGCTAATTTGTCCTGTCAGCCCTACACAGCACACAGCACCTCCCCTCCAGCCAGCGGGTCTGTTTTTCCTGATATGGAGGCCCTTCGGCTCCATCTCTCCTGGGAGGGAGCCTCTAGTCTTTTGCTGGGTGGGGGCAGGGTAGTGGATTAGCTGTGGTAGGAGGGGAGAGGTGAGGGTCTAACCCCAACCCTAACTTTCGCCAAGATTCCTGTTCTCAGCCTCAGCCCTCACTCCCACCATTTTGGTGGCGCTGGTTCTTTAGTACCTGACCCTTGCTGAGATTCTGTGCGAATTCCCTGGCTTCTTCTTCTTCTTCTTTTTTTTAATATTTATTTTTTAGTTTTAGGTGGACACAATATCTTTATTTTACATGTATGTGGTGCTGAGGATTGAAACCAATTCCTCATGCATGCCAGGCAAGCGCTCTACCACTGAGCCACAACCCCAGCCCTCCTTGGCTTCTTTTTAGCTCCTGCCCACTTCTCTTTAGCTCCTGGGCTTAAGATTCTCCTTTTTATGTAGTTTAAAAAATCCATGACCAAGTCTATTAATCAGGGTTCTCCAGAGAATCAGAAGAGAGATACCTAAGAGAAGATTTATCATGGAGTTGGCTCATGCAATTTTGGAGGAATGAGAAATCCCATGATACGTCATCACAAACCGAAGGAGGAGGACAGCTAGTGAGATGCTCCAGCGTGAGGCCACAGGCCTGAGGCCCAGGGAGCAGACAGTGTCACTCCTAGTGCATCAGAGGCCTGAAGACTGGCAGGGGTGGGGTCTGCCCGTGTGAGTGCTGGAGCCTGACAGCCTGAGGAACAAGAGCTCTGATGTCCAGAGACAGAAGACAGAGGTCTCAGGTGGAGAAGGGACAGTGGATTCACCTACCCTTTTGCTCCTTTAAGACCCTCAAGGGTTTGGATGAGGCCCACACACATTGGTGAATGTGGATCTTCCCTCCTGTTCTATCAATTCAAATGTTCGTCTCTTCCCGAAACACCTTTACAGACACACCCAAAATAACGTTTTACCAGGTATCTGGGCATCCCTTAGCCCAGACAAGTTAAAAATGAACCACCACCCTACCTACCCACTGCTTTTCCAACTTCTGAAATCTTAATAGCTCTCAACCACTATCAATCTTTTTTCATTATCTTTCTTTTTGTGAATTTTTTCTTTTCTTTCTCTCTCTCTCTCTTTTTCTTTCTTTCTTTCTCTTTCATATTGGGTATTGAACACAGGGGTTCTGTATGCCCGTCAAGTGCCCTGAGTTACATCCCTAGTCCTTTTTACTTGGAGACAGAGTCTCACTGAGTTCCCCAGGCTGTCCTCAAACATGTGATCCCTTCCTCAGCCTCCCAAGTCATTGAGAGTACAGGCATGGGCCACCATGCCGGGATATCTTTTTTAACTTTTAATTTTTATTTTTTGTACTGCTGGGATTGAACCCAGGGCTTCAAGCCTGCTAAGCATTCATTCTACCATGAAGTTGTACTTCCAGCCCTTGCCTTTTTCAAACATATTTTTGTCATTTAGTAGGGTTTTAGGAAGGAAAAAGAGTACATTCCATTACTTTGTTTACTTAGAAGATTCCTGTTCTTAATTGTAGTTATAGATTTTGATGTCTGTAAGGAAGGTCCCAGTACTCTGTAATTTGCCACAGGCCTCACCACTCCCTACAGTACTATACCAGTCTTGTTTGCACGTTCACGTTTTCTACCTGGCTTCCTCCTGTGGACATCTATATTTATTATCACTCCTTCAAGTACCCTCCAGAGATCAGAACTCCAGAGAACCGTGATGAAGAGGGTATTTCGTAAAACAACTTCTGTTGAATTCCTTCCACTTAAAATATACCAGAACAGGGCTAGAGACAGAATAAAATCAGAGTTAGAGAATTGGGGCAGAAGAGGAGGGAATTAAAGGTAGCTCAGCTGAGCTTGGTTGACTTTATAATTCCTTGGTTATAACCTAGGGAAAAAAATATATGTATATCTCCTGTTTCTCCCCCTGCCTCAGTCTTCCCATTTGGCCAAGAGGCATAATCATCTACTTTTGGCAGAGTGAGTCAAGATGGCAGAAGCCTCAACAGAAGGAAACTTGGACGCTTTGCTATTTTCACTTCTATCTGTAGTGATGAACGTGATCTTGATTGGCGTTGAATCCAACTGCTCAAATGTATCTGCTCTTTTCCATTAGAACTCTCTGGCTGGCCCCGCTGGCCTGGAACACCATCAGAAGGAGAGATCTTGTTACCGAGAGTCCTGCTACTAGAATTGGTACTCGCCAGATCGGAGACATTCAGAGACTACCACCCTCTGAGCACCATCCTCTACCCATCTGCCTCCAACATCCAGAGGGGGAGGGGTCTTTCTGCCAAGGAAAGGTCAAAGGGCAGTAAGAGGGATTCTGGGAAGAGTTGGAGATGCCGAGGTAGTTGAGGCTCTAAGTAAAATGGTGACCGTTGTTCTAGATTGAGCCCTACAGTAAGCCGCCAAAGTCCAGCCCAAACCCAAATGGAGTCAGCGGTGCCTAAATGCCTCATCATCCAACTGAAACTCTAAGAGGCAGATAGATCGGCTTTTCCTGAACACAGGAGATTCTAGTCCACTTGAGCTGATATAAGAAAGACCCCTCTACTTCCAAAAAATGACCTGAAGTGGCCTGCTGTTCACCGACCAGGGTTCCTTCTACTGTTCTGTTTCCACGTTCTTGTCTTACAGCGGGACGCTTCTGCTCCTGCCCAGTGGGAGACACCATTCCATTCTGTAGACCAGAGGCTGCCCTGGTTCATGAACCACAAATAAAAGCCAATTAGATCTATAACTAAGCCTGTCTTAATGTGGTGTTTTGACAGACGACGGTCCTAGCTCCTTTCTCTCTGGCAGAGGGACTTGAAAGGGAGCTTTGAGGCTGCTGAGCAGTTGCAAGGGGGGAGGGAAGTGGAATGGGCTGGGATTCTCAGGCAGGCCAGGGAAGCGCTTGGCAAGTGACTGGGCATTTCCTCCTCCGTCTCCCCTTCTCCCTGCAGCCCCCAGCCAGGGAGCACTGGGTCTTCCCACAGCGCAGGGACGCCGTCCACTGCTGGTGTTGGTTGCATTGAGTGGCATGGCAGCACCCAGCACTCTCTGTCCTCCCTCCCGGGGGATGGGGTCCAGTAATGCAGGCTGCAGCTGTCCTGGCTGCAGCTGCCCAGGACACCCCCTCCTCCTTAACCACAGGTGCTAATGCCCAGACATGGGGGATCTGGAGAGGAGAGCCAAAGGGAAAAGCAGAATCTGACAGCCCCAAGACCCTGACCTCTTCCTTTATTCTCCCCCTCCCGCTCCCCTGCCCTGCCCTCTGTCAGCCCCCAGGAAGCAGCAGACACAATCAGCAACTTTCATTTAAAAAAAAAAAAAATAGAAAGGCACTTTAGGGCTTTTATAGAGGAGGCTGAGGCCCATTAAGACACAAATTAAATCTTTGTGAAAACAGCAGAGTGCGGAGTCCCTGCGTGAGGAAGGCCCCTCACTGGCACTGCTGCCCCCAGCCCTCTGCCACTGGCCTTGGGCCCCGCCTCCCTCCTCTCTACCCCCAGGATTAAAGTGCATCTTGGCAGCCAGAGGGGAAATTAATCAGTCTCTGCATTAAGTAGGTGAGAGGGCTGGGCTGGCATGGGGTGGGAGAGAGAAAGAAGCAGGTGAGGGAGGGGAGCACCCAGGCCAGGATGGAGGTGGGGGCCCTTTGCCAGACACCACACACTGTTTGATTCAACCCTGTCACCAAGCTTAGGAGGGAATTGCTGTTGCCAACCCCCATTTTACAGACCCGGAAAACTGAGGGTCCACTGAATTAAGTGATGTGAATTGTCATGCTGCTAACGTCATGGGGATTTGAATCTCCTTTTAGAGGACAACAGGAAGAGAAAGACTGTTCCTCTCTCTTTCCTCCCTCCACTCATCCCAGAGCACCTCTCTACAGCTGATTCAGGAGCCAGGAGGTCCTACCTGCATTTTCCTGCGACTGGTCACTCTTGAGAGTCCTGCAGAGAAGGTGTGGCTTTATCTGGGTCTGGAACCCCCCAGAGCTGGGTGAGTAGGGCGGGAGGAGCCCTTAGCCTGTGTGGTTTGGACAAAGGAGTGGGGGCGGGACAGGCTGTGGCCAGGCAGGCTGCAGGGTTCAGGAGGGGCCTCCTGGAGGACCAGCTCCCTGGAAGGCTGGCACGTGTCACTCATCCTTCCTTCTGCAAGTGTTTGCTCAGCACCTGCCGCGCAGCTGGTGGGGGACTAAGTGCTTCAGTTAGGGAGCAATGAGAATGAGAATCGTGCCGTGTTTCTTCTTTCTCAGAAGCACATTTCTCCCGCAATCCTAACATTTCTGAACTCAGGATTTGTCTTACGAGCAGTGAGCGTTAGTTATTTTCTGCCAGTGTTTGATTTTTCTTGGAGGTACAGACAACCAAGTGTGTCCCAACCAGGAAGCTTAGATGCAGTAGAATTTGGTAATCACCTTGCTTATCTCCCTTCCTAGGTGCTGGGCACTGTTCTGACTGGGTATTGTTAACTCCTTGGGTCCTCCTCATTGTCCTGGGATGGGAACGAGTGCTGCCCCCATTTGAGAGGTGGGAAACTGAGGCACAGGGAGGTGAATCTCATCTCTCCATCAAAGAGCGCACAGCCTCCTGGGCTGCCTGGCTGACGTCAGCTGCTGTGGGGCTGTGAACAGGGCAGCAGAGAGAAGGCCGGAGCAGGGGCTGCCCTGGGAAGTGGGCAGTGGCCTCCCAGCCCGTTTCTCCAGCTCCACTCGCTCCAGCCCAGGTGGGGGGGAAGGGGAGGTTGGGATGGCCCAGGGCCGAGGAGCCATGGAGACTCTCTGGGAACTTCAAGTGGAGAGCCTCATCCTTCCTGGCCCCTCCCAGAGCAGACACGTGGACATTCATTGGGGTTTAGAGCCCTCTCTTCTCCTGGTCTGTGGAAGGCTGGGAGGGACCTGCTGATGGGAAGGCTTACAATAGGGTGGAGAGAACTGGAAAGAAGTTACTAGAAGTCGCACCCCGTCCAAAGAGGGCCCCGGACATGTCTCTCCTCCCTGCCAAACCTGGGATCCTAGGCAAGTCACCAGGCCTCAGTTTCTCAATCCCGATAGTGGGACGAATTCTCCACAAGGAGACCCTGGATAGGAGCCTAAGAAATATGGGCTCCTCACACCTTTGTCCCCACCCTCTGTGTCCTTTCTGTCCCTAACCACCTCTCCCTCCCCAGCCAGTCCTTTCCCTTCCCCAGGCAGACTCCGCCAAGCGCTGGGAAATGAAGACCTCACCTGCCAAGAAGAGCTGGGAGGGGCGCCGGGGGCCCTCCCGCACGCAGCCTGGAGCTGTCAGGCTGGTGGTAATTAATTAATCAATCCGTCCAGGGCCCGGGGCCGTCATCAGCAGCTTCTCCTGGATGCAGCGCAGCAGCAAGGACGGTAGCTTCTCCCAAGAGGTCAAGGCCAGGGAGGCCCAGCCAATTTCAGCCACGTGGACCTTGGTCCTCAGCCTGAGACCTGGTGGGGGAGCTGAAAGGAGGGGCTTGTCTTCCCAAGCCTGGTGTCTCTCACTTGTTTATTCATTCGACAATCCCTATTGAGCACCTGCTGGGTGTCTTATGACAGGTCCGTTGGAGACGGAACTTGGGTCAGGATGCCGGCCCACTGGCTTGCTCTTTAGAAACCTCTCGGAGAGGAGCAAGGAGGTGGCCTGATCTTCAGGGGGCTCAAGCACAGCCAAGTCATCCCCCCCTTTGACAGGAAGGCCAGCCCTTTCTGCCACCTCCTCAGTTGGTCGTTGGTTGTGGGCTATGGGGGGTGGGCAACTTCCAAGACTTCAGCAGAGGGTGATGCCACAGCAAGGGCACAGCTGGGAGCCATTAGCAGCCAATAGCCATAGCAGCTGAGGGATGGATCCACCTGGGTGGGTGTAGGGGCCCTGCGCACGTATCAGCAGGTTCTATTACACCAGCGATTCTCCAAGTATGACCTCTGGACCAGAAGGACCAGTATCATCTGGGATGTTACAAAATTTAAGCCCTGTCCCAGAGACTGGATCTGAAACTGTGGGGTGGGGCCCAGCAAGCTCTGTTGTAAGGAGCCCTCCTGGGGACTCTGCTTACACAGGAGAACAGTGAACCCCATGGTACAAGGGTGAGAGATCCAGTCACAGTGCTAGTGCTTCAGGACCCAGAGTGTAGTGTGGCTGAGTGACAGGGTCCCCCGGGGTCTATTTGTAGGTTTGTGGACTAAGGTCTGTGGTTGGTATCTCAACTGCTTTGACCAGTTTCCATCATTCTCCTACAAACCTTCATCTAGGAAGTCATCCAGAGTCTACGACCCCCTTCAGTTCACCTTCAGTACAATAGTACAGCACCTTTCCCTCAACACCTCACCTCCTCTTGGTGCCAGTCAGAGGGGAGATATTCCCACAAGGGCATGCGCATCCCCAGCGTAGGTTGGGTCTCTTCTAGCTCTTTTCCTGTTTCTCTTGGTGTGAGGGATTGAACCTGCCTCTCCCACTGAGCTACATACACCTCCATCCCTTCTCATTATTTTTCATCTTGAGGCAGGGCCTCTCTCTAAGCTGTCCAGGTTGGCCTTGCATTTGTGATCCTACTGCCTCTGTCTCCTGAGAAGCTGGGGTTACACCATGCCCAGCTTATTGGGCTCTTTCTTAGAAGCTATTTGGTTGGCACCTGCCTGCAGTGGCTTCTCTGGTATAGACATGAGCGAGTTGGAAAGAAGAGGGGGGAACTCAGGTCTTTTGAGTCCAAGCTCTGAGAGTATCTGCAATAAACAACTTTGGCAGAAGCAGCATTGTGATTCCCACAGATAGGGCGGGACAGGGACTCAGGAGCTTTCTGGGGCACTGGAAGGGCCATATCTTGGTCCAAGGGTGATAAAACACATGTAGAAATAGATTAAAAAGTGATTGAGCTCTGCATTTAAGACTCAGGCATTTATTGTTTGTAAATCATCCCTCTTTTTCAGATTGCCAAAAAAAGCTCTAACAGTCAAAAAAGACAAATATTGTATGATATCACGCATTGGAGACATCAAGAGTGGTCAGAGCCACAGAAGTAGAAAGTAGAATACTGAAGAGTGGCTGCCAGGGGCTGGGGGAAGCAGGAAATGGGGAGTTGTTCATGGATACAGTCTCAGTGTTGCAAGATGACAAAGTTCTGGAGATTGGTTGCTCAGCAATGTGAGTTCCTTAATCCTACTGAGCTATACACTTAAAAATGGCTATCATGGTAAATTTTATGTTATCAAATTTATGCTTTGGGTATTTTAATCACAATTTTAAAAATTGTTTTGAAAAATGCCCCTGGCCCCTCCTGCATCTCTTTGGGATGCTCCATGAGGTCCAGAGGCTCTGGAGAAGTGGCTACCCCGTGATAGCACTGACCAGGGTTGACCTCTCTGGAGAACCAGCTAGGGCTTTAGAATTGGGGGGCTAGGGAAAGCACAGCTGCTCTCCTATGACATCCCCACAAGGTGGTTTCCAGGCTGGGCTGAGACACCTTCTAGTGAAAGGGATCAATCCTGCCCACACTTGAAGGTGAGGCATGGGAATGCAGGTTGCTTAGGAGAACCTCTCCTCTGCAGAGCTCTCCTAGAAAGTCTATACTTGTCTGAAGTCCCACATCCCCAGCCCTATTTTGTATTTTATTTAAAGACAGGGTCTCCCTGGGTTGCTTAGCACCTCACTATTGCTGAGGCTGTCTTTGAACTCACAATCCTCCTGCCTCAGCCTCCTGAGCCACTGTGATCACAGGTGTGTGTCACGGTGCCTGACTGGGTTTGATTTTGTTCTGATTAGATTTGGGGCTCCATACATTTGAAATTTTCTTTGCCACTGTCCACATGGGTCCAGCACCAGGCACACAGGGAACATTCATATGGTGATCCGACCTCTACCCTGCACCTTTGTGTCCCATTTCTGAATGAGTCCACCTGCCGGACAGTTAGGAACATTCCTGATTGTCAGTCCTACGTCAGGACGGCTGGTGGTAACACATGGAAGTGGCTGAGAATCAAATACACATATCCACTAAGGCCAGTCTCAATGGGTCATTAACTCGGTTTCTCCTGAGCTGGATCCCACAAATGCGGCCAGGCACTCAGCACCTCTCTGCGCAAAGGAACATAGATGAAGAGAAATACAGGGTGGGAGGAGCCTGGGATTTTAACTCATTATCGACACATTGCAAATTTTACAAAGCCATACCCATGTTACCTATTTGCTAAAGACCCTCTGAGGGTCTTGGGAGGGGCCTATGTCAATGAGTGGCCTTGAAATAGAAACTGCATTGGGCACATGGAGAAGTCATCTCTTTCTGTGAGTTCCCAGAGGACAGGGAACTCTTCACTCTTCTCTTTTACTGGATAAACATGTGCCTTTCCCAGTTCCTGGCTTCTCTGACCCGGTGGCGGTTTGTTTACAACCCTTTAGTTGGGCCCAGAACTGAGTAACAGCCGGCTGGTCCCACCAGCCAGAGCAGGACATCCAATTCAATGTATCCATTGATCCCTTCAAATGGCCTTGGGGCCTGTGTGTCACCAGTGGGCCCTGCCTATCTTTCTTTCATGGACTGAATTGGCAACTATTTCTGAGGGTTTCATCTGGGCCAGACCCTGAGGTAGGCCCTGGGGATCTAGAGGCCCAACAGGGGGCTTGTGCTGTGGAGTTTACAGCCTTCCTGCTCAGAGCTGCGGCTATAAGCTCTTAACTGTCACCCTGTCCGGTCCCCACAGTCAGCTTTCAGTCTCAGTCTCAGGGCCTTCCACAGATCCTCCACTCAATTTCATCTTATTAGATTTGCTCCACTTGGCCATTCTGCCAAAATCATTTTGGATCTTCTGTGTGCCCTGTCTTCCCGTTCCCTCTGGCTCCGTGTCACTGGTGAATGTGATAAGCTGCCTGTTATGTCTTCATTGCGGTCCCTGATAACAGCCTTCGACTGCCTGGGCCGAGAACGAGCCTGGAGGCGCTAGAAGTTTCCCTCCGGGTGGACACCGATTCCTTAATCAGTACCCTTTGGGGACAGTGGTTCAATGCACCTCATTACATGGTCACCCAGCCATGTGTGTCCATTAGTTCTCAAGGACATCCTAAGTGGCCTTGTCACATTCCTCAGTGAAGTCCAGACTCACCACCTCTGACACAGCTTCCCTCTGTCAGTCTAGCAACCCTGGGGAGGAAGAAGAGAAGGTTTTTGTTCTCCAGTCACCAATGTCCCCCCCCACACTTTTTAAAACTTTTTATTTAATCATGCATTCAGAAAAGTTCCCAGATCACTGATAGCTCAAGGACTTTTCACAAAGTGACACATCATGTAATCAGCACCCAGATCAAGGAAAAGAGTCTTCCCACCCCCACCCCAACTGAAGTCTCATCATTTCTCTCTCACCATCCCACGTCGAGTCACCCTCTTGGGACTTCTGACACCATAGATGAGCTTCTGCCATTTTTGAATTTTGTATAAATGGAGATATACAGGATAGAGTCTTTTGTGTTTTTTTTTTTTTTTTGCTTCACATTATATGTGACAATTATCTGTATGGTATGTCACTGTAGATGTTGAATCTCATGAATGCATAATATTCCACTATATGAATATAGCACGATTTATTTGTCCATTCTACTGAAGATGATTAGAGTGCCTTCCAGTTTGGGACTATTATGGGTAGTGCTGCCATGAAATTCTGTTATTTATAATGCAGCGTGCATATGGACCCACATATTGGGTCTGTGCCTAGGAGCGGAATGTCTGGGTCATGATATGTGCATTTTGTAGATTTGCTAAAACAGTTTTGGAAAGTAGTTGCGCCATTTTATACTCCCACCAGCAATATAAAAACATCCTCGCCAACATTTGGTATTGTTGGTCTTTTTAATTTTATCCCTTCTGTGGGTGTGAAAGTGGCAGCTTGTTGAATTTGCATTTCCCTGGTGACTAAGGACGTGGAGCACTTTTTCATGTGCTTATTGGCCATTTGGATAGCCTCTTGGGTGAAGTGTCTGTTTAAATCTTTTGCTCATTTTTCTATTGGGTTGTCTGCCTTTTACTTATTGATTTGTTGTGGCTCCTTTTTTATATTCTGACTGTGCACCGACTCTACTTTTAACCTCAGCTAATTATTTTTGCAAATGAGTGTATTTGATCCCAGGAGGTAGCTGGGAGGGAATGAGCATCCACTTGGTGAAAAGCTAGAATATGAAGGAGCTTTTGATTTTTGGTTGTCATTGTTTGTAATCAGGCCGCCATGTTTTTTCTGGAAAAGTGGTGAGGGTGTGTGGAAGGTGAAATGATGCAGAAAAGATGTGTTGAGGGGAACAGGGCAAAAGGGCAACCCAAGAGTCTTGGTGGGGCAGGATGGCAGGAGGGCATCACAGCATTTTCAGGGACTTTGAGGTTAGGCACTGGCCTCGTCACTTCTGGACCTATGATCTTGGATTTGTCCCTTCTCTTCTCTAAATATCTACACCCTCCTTTGGGAATCAAAGATAAATACCCATCTCACAAGGTTTCTGAGGTTAAATAAAAAGGGCAGCTTATAAAATATAATATTTATGCAAATATCATATATCTCTTAAAATTGGGACAAACCCATAGGTGTCGCTTAATATAGTAGCTGCTCAATAAATGTGCATTGTTGAGTATCTAATGTGTACCAGGTAGGCAATCTAGTATTAAAGAGACTCCGATGTCAGCTTGCCTGAGTTCACATGCCTGTTCTACCAATTACCATCTGTATCTCCTTGGGAAAATAGTGTCTTTGTGCTTGTTTTCTCGACTGTAAAACAGGGAGAGTGCACCTAACCACACACAGGATGGATGTGAAACTTAATGAGATAATTTATGTAAAGACCTATACCGGCTCATAGAAGGCCCACGATGTTAGGAGACAGGTTAAGCAAATTGCCAAGTTCATATGACCTGCAAGAACCAGAGCTGGGCTTTGAACCTAGGCCTCTGTGGGTATGTTGCAGTCAATGCATCTAATTTCCCTGCTGTCTGGCTCATATTTGTCCCCTCTATTTCCAGGAATATCAGGAAAGCCTTTGT
This sequence comes from Marmota flaviventris, assembly GCF_047511675.1. Lineage (NCBI taxonomy): Eukaryota > Metazoa > Chordata > Mammalia > Rodentia > Sciuridae > Marmota > Marmota flaviventris. The sequence goes on from NC_092503.1 coordinate 115,822,844, forward strand.
CAAATGTCCCACTGTATTTCTCAGGGGGTGAGAGGTCTGCACCCCTGGATGCAGATACAGGGTGGATGCAGCAAGCCCGTCCTGGAACGTGAGGAGGGGCAGAGACTGGTGCATCCCTGAGCACCGAGTTGCAGATCCAGCAGGAGCCCCAGATTGACTCTCCCGAGTGCCAGGCCCTGCAGCCTGGGATGGCCCCGGAGCTTTCTGTAATGAGCCTGCCATATGGCTGGACAGAGACTTATGACTTCTGGTGGCTGGGCCGCCTCCTCCCGCTTGTCCTCCCTGGTTATTTATCACATTTGTCCCTCTAGAGAGTCAGGGCCATCGCTTACACTGTCCAGAACAGGGAATGCAATAAAGCCAGTTCTACAGGAGGCCCAAGCCCTGCCCCCTTCACTCAGGGCGCTCCTAGGGGGGATGGGGCAGGCCCCCTCCCCCACAGCAATGCCAGCCTGAGCCAGTTTCCCAGGAGGTCTCTAGCAGCATCAGTAAGACAAACACTTGTCACTGATGACACCACCTCATCCCACCACTCCCATCACTGTCACCCTCCACAGGAAGGTGATTACAGAAGGAGCATCCCCTCACCTGGAAACCCGATAGTCCAAAGGCTCCAAAATCTGAAACTTTTTGAGTGCTGACACGATGCGACGAGTGGAAAATTCCACACCTGACCTCACGTGACAGGTTGCAGTCAAAATTCTGGCACGCTAAAAATATTGTATAAAATTACCTTCAGGCTCTGTGTCTGAGGTGCAGGTGAAATATAAATGAGTTTCATGTTCTGACTTGGGCTCCATTCCCAAAGATGACTCATTCTAAATATGCAAGCATTTCAAAATCCGAAAATATCTGAAATCCGAGACAAGCCTGTTCTGAAGCATTTTGTGTGAAGGGCTGCTCCACGTGTCCCAGGCCCGCCTCATTACTCACTTGAACGGGGCCTAGAGCAACAAGGGGATCGGACTTTTCACAGCTGTTTCTGTCTCTGCTCCAGACTTTTTCTATCTCTCTGATGGGCCCTACAGAAAGCAGTGGCCTTGTCTGGCTTCCCCTGGTTCCATGGAGGTGAACTGGAGTCACAAGAAGAGCTTGGCTCTAGACAGACCTGACCTTGGGCCTGTCTGTACCACTGACCAGATGAGAGGCCCAGAGTCACACCCTCCCTGCCCCAGTCACACCTTCACGGCCTTCAGTAGTCTTGTCTGTAGGGTGGGAGACAGTAAGAGTCACCCCACTGGGTTACTGTAGGGAAAGGCATTAAGGGTCTGGTACATAGTAGGTGCTTACTAAGTAGAACAACAAATGATCACCATCATTATCATCACTCCCAAGTGAAACCGCTCTCCTTCCAGAACACCCTTTCAGGAACAGGAACCTCCTTTCCTCTGCCCAGAGAATTTTCGGGGCTTCCCACTGTCCTGGTCACCTAGCCCAGGATAGCAGCTTCTCTCCCCGTCTCCTGCTACCTGACCCAGTTTCTGTGAACACCCAAGTTCCTCATGGAGCAGAGACGGCAGAGTCACATCTCCAGGTCTCATCGTCCTGTTAGGACAACATCAGTGTAAACATTAGTTATTCACAGACCCAATTACATTTTGATTGCTCTGACCCAAGTGAGATTGGGGTTACTCTCAATCCACATTTATTTTTTGGCACAAGCTTCCTAAGGCGTGGGGAAGGGAAAACAACCTCTCTCCCCCTCCACTGTCCCTGGGCAGGAAGCTTCTCTGGGGTACCATCATTTCTTCTCCTCTCCTGGTCCCCAACACAGCCACACCCGGACTCGCTGCCATTCAATGGAGAGACTGGACCAGGGAGAGAGGATTTTGGTTAGAATGAAAGGAAAACTTTCACCAGGGAAAGGGTAAGGGATGGCAAGGGGGGGAGCCGAGCATCTCTGCCTACTGGGGAGACTCTCAGGGAAGCCCCTGATGGGGATGGTGGGCTGACACAGTGCCCCCACGTTCCAGACTGTGCCTTTGGTTAAAAAGTCGATTCTCCCAAGGTCTTCCCCAGCCCACTAGATCTTCCCAGTGGCTCGGGCCAAAAATCTTAGAGTTATCCACAATCCCTTTCTTTCTTTCTCTCCAGTCTATCAGTACATCCTTTGGCTCTACTTCAAAGACGTTTCTCTGCCAGGCGCAGTGGCACACGCCTGTAGTCCCAGCAGCTCGGGAGGGTGAGGCAGAAGGATCGCAAGTTCAAAGCCAGCCTCAGCAACAGCGAAGCACTAAGCAACTCCGTGAGACCCTGTCTCTAAATAAAATACAAAATAGGGCTGTGGATGTGGCTCAGTGGTCGAGTGTTTCTGAGTTCAATCCCCAGTATGAAAGACGTTTCTCACCACTTCCTCTACTCCCACCTTGCCCCAGCCACTGTCTCTTGCCTGTGTGTCTGCCATGGATCCCTAAGTGGGCTCCCCCTTCCCTTATGGTCCACTCTTGACACAGCCACCAGAGTGACCAGGTCACTTCCTGCTCAAAAGGACACATGATGTTCCTGTTTCTCTCAGAATAAAAGATAAAGTCCTTAAAATGCCCTACCTGGTATGGCCTGCTGCCTTCTCTCTGCCCCTGCCCCTAGGCTCTCCCCCTCGCTCACTCTGTTTCGTCCACAGGGAGACCATGGACAGCCCCGTCTTGGTACTGAGGGAGACTTTCTTCCCAAATATCTGAGTGGCTTGTTCCCGTACCTCCTTCACACTTCTGCTCAACTGTCACCTTATCCAGAGAACATTTAGGCCCTCTACTTGCCAGGTCCCAGCAGAAAACAGATGGCACGTTCCAATTGAGATCCTCTGAGGGGAGTCCATGAAGGCGTGGGCAGGGCGCTTGGAAGCCACAGGGCCCAGGCTTCACAGTGGCGTTGTGGGGTGAGCTGTGCCCATCCAAGGGGCAGAGGTCACAGAATCCAAGAGACAGAACGGGCTACACGAAGAGGGTGACCTGGTAGGGGCTGAGCGGTTTGGCCAAGGGACGCAACCAGCCCAGTCGCTCTCTGTTCTCTGGTCCCCTGTGGGACTCCCCTTTGAAGGAATTCCAAAGAAGCCAGAGGTCAGGGGCCCCACTGACGTAGTTCCCTTCCCTCCCTGGGCATGGAGTCAGGTGGTGAAGGGTGGAGAGTGGGTCTGGAGGGGCAAAGGCAGGGGGTCCAGGTCATCACCCCTGACCACACTACTCGACCATCACTGCCACCTGTCCCCACATCCATCCCTCGTCTAAAATACACATGTTTGTCCACTGGGTTGTAACCTCCATGAGGAAAGGGATTTCGTCTGTTTTGTTCGCAGACACATCCCTGACGCCCAGAACAGTGCCTGACATGTCATAGGTGCTCGATGACCCTGAGATGGAGTGAAAGAATGGCCAAAGGGGAGTAGTGGGGGAAGGGCCAGGTGAGGGCTAACATGGCCTGAGGTCTCTTCCCATAGCCAAGCTCTCTGGGTTTGGCCTTGGAAATTGCCATCTGTAATGGAGAAAGAATGCCTTCGTTGTTCAGGTAATTGGTAGTAACTGATGGTAATTTCAAGTAATTAAACACTAATTAATTCAATGAGTCAGTAATGTATTTATTTATGGTATCTGTATTTATTCCTTTATAAATATTGGTATTACTTTTGTCAGGCAATTAAAATCCACTGGAGAAGTCGCTCTGGTCCCAGGAGGTTATGGAAGCTGCTCTGCCCAGAGCCAAGAATGAGCAGGGTTGTGTGAAGGCTGGGGTCAGAGCACCCACGGGGAGGGGACACACCCAGTGGACACTGGTGAGGGTTTTGCGTGTGTCTGGCTGGTTTGGAGTTGGGACTTCAGACTCTCAATCCCAAATCCTCTCCAACTCCTCCACTTTCTCTTTTATTCCTCTCCCCAGTTCCAAGGGATTCTTTTGGGGTTGTAATACATGAGGTCTGTGGGGACACAGGGTATGGGAGGGCCTCCCCTCCTTGACTTCTTTTCCAAGAGAACTGCAGTGGCTGAGCCCTTGGACCTCTGCCTTGAGGCCTCGTCCCCTTGACACATGAGCAGCCAGTTCTGGGATAGAGAGCGGCTGGAGAAAGAGGGAGAAGAGAACCCGGAAGGAGTTAGCTCAGGACCTGAGGGGCTCAGAGGGTCTATGGAGGGCGGGGAGCTGGGGAAGGCCTGGGGGCAGGAAAGGTGAGCCCCAGGCTTTGAGGGCCTTGTTGACTTTGGGCTGCGTGGATGTTAAATATTCAGGTCTCATAGATGGACTGGTACAGAAGGCAGAGCAGTGTCCCCCATAGAAGGCACTGCCCTGATCTTCCTAGATTCCTGGTACCCGTTCCCAAATCGCTAAAGCCTTCCGACCTATCAGCCGGTGTGGTGCATAACGGGTCTCCTCTCTTCACTAGTCCTCTAGAGCTGCAGCTTCCCCTCCCTCGGTGGCCCTTCCCCCTGTAGTAGCACTGGGAGACACCCCATGTCACCGGTCTCCAGAGCCTGTGTCTGGATCAGATCCTGGGTGTGATGTATTATCGGGCAAGTTACTTGACATCTCTGAGCTTTGGTTCTCTCATCTGTGAAATGGGAATGATAAGCGTCCCCGTCTCACAGAGTTGGTTGAGAGCCTTAATATGCTGACACCATCGGGCCCTGTAGTCTGATAGGAAGTGATTAGTCCACATCAGTTTAGAATGACTTCCGAGCTCTCTGTAATTTCTCCCCCTCCAGACTGGAGGTGGCATTTTCTTGGTGGCACACCTTCACTGTTGGACCCCAAATGTTGAAAGAGAGTCCTCTTTCCTGTGCTCCTGTCCTCACCTGCTGCCCGGCCTCTGGGCAGGTCCAGCTGCACCGTGACCTCCAACTTCAGGCCTCTGACCACGTCCTTGTGTCTCTGACCCTGCTCCATCTCTCTCGTCTCCCCACCCCCCTCCCCCTCTGTTCCTTCTGTCTCCCTTAATTAGCCACACTCTGGAGCCGAAGTGTTTTTATTATGTTTTATTTATTGAATGCCTTTACGTTTCCTGTTCTTAATTTAAAAGGCAGATCGATAAAATGCTTTATATTCCTTGCTTAAAACAAAACCGAGCAAAGTTAAGTTGTTCTTTGTTCATGAGGGCTCTTCCTTGCTTCTTTCTTTCTCTGTAGGAAAAATGAGGTTCCTCATCCATATTCTCTCAGTGGACAAGAGCACTTCATTCACCCAGGCGAGTTCACTCAGTTAATTATGCAGCCAACAGTGATGGAGTCTCACGCGTGTGCCAGGCTCTGTGCTGGACTCAGGGAACACAGAACTAATGCAAAGCCATGTTCCCGCCCTCTGGGTACCCATATGTGCCAATGTGGACCGCACTGCAGGTGGCCCAGGGAGGGAGTGGGGGAGTTTTCCTGGGTGGGAGGCAAGTGGGGCCGAGAATTCAAAGAGGAGCTGATGTTCTGATTCTGGTTCACCCAGAGCAGACCCTAAGACAAGGCGAGTGTGAGTAGTTGATCTGAAAGGACCAGAGGGAGCGCTTTCCGGGGGAAGGCAGAAGAGAGGTGATCTGCCAAGACAGAAGTCAACACAGGGCGCATCAGATGAGCAGGTTACCACTGAGCATCTGGGGCTCAGCCCTGGGGAGACTGGGTGGAGCATGCCTCAGAGTTACAGCGAGGGGCCGGGGGACGCAGACTCTTGTCAGCTGCCATCATTCATCAGCCAGGCGGCCCCTGGGAGGCACTGATGCCCAGTTCTCTTGGCCTCTGCACGGGTGGCTGGAGGGAGCCTCCAAGCAAAGAAATACAGGTGGTGGCAGTTGGAAGTCAGGTGTGTCCACTGAAGTGGCAGGATGAAGGAGCACCAGTGGGACACCGACATCATCTCCTGCTGCAGGTGTTGGGGGAGGGGAAGGGTGTCCCAGACAGGTGGCCAGCTCGAGCAAGGGCACAAAGGCGCAGGCCGCTGGGGCCCAAACATAGTTTCAAGTGGTTCCAAAATCTCAAGTCTAGAAAATCTGGCTTTGCCTCGCCTGGGCCTCCGCTTCCTCCTTCATGGAAAAGTGATTAAAACAAACCAACCCAACAGCCCTTCCCTCGCCATCCCAGACGATTTGCACACCGCCCCCCCACCCCGTTGGACCTTGCCGAACAGACTCCAGCTCAGCCCTTTCTCTGAATTCCTCTTCCACACTCCTGCCAGCCCGCCAGGCCCTGGGCATGCGAGGCTATTTATGATGTCCTGTCAATATCTGTCTTGGCGGAGGAGCGTGCAGGGGACGGATGGAGCCTGGGGTCCTATCCATCAGTCACTTGGCTGCAATCTCTAAAGAGATTTTAATTGTGAGCTCAGATTTACTCCGGTCATCAGCATGGCCCGCCCGCCTCTTTACCAGCCCAGAGTGGGGCCCGCAGGCCCGCTGTGGTTTGCCAAATGCACGTCTTGTAGCAACGCTGAGGAAATATTTGCTGCAGTGAAACAATGCGCCTGGCGGAAAGCAATAGCCCTAAATCGCCCCCTGACAGCCCACCAGCTTCACCGGGCACTCCTTCCACTCCCTACCTCCTTCCCAGACACACTCCGACTACCTGCCCGGGGAACAGAAGTAGTGGCCTCAAACCTGAATTGGAGGAAAACTGAGGCAGGGGATACCCCTGCCCCTCTTCTGCACCATGTAGTAGAGGGGACAGTAAGATAACTAAGTGGCAGGGGTAGAGGGTGGCATGAGAGAGGGACTCCTGGGTCAGGCAGACCTGAGCCAGGCCCACCCTGAGCAAAATGTACAGTGGAGTTTAGTCCCATTTATAGCTGAGGACACAGGGGCTGAGGGAAGGGGCCAGCCTGTGAGCTTTGGTCTTCTGGGGCCCTCAGCATCCTTTTCTAAACTCTCCTTCCTATGCCTGTTTAGGGGACCAGGGTCCATTTGCTACCAGGATTTGCTCTGGAGAAATGGTCTGCTTCCTAGGGCACCTTCCCTTTGACCCAGCAGGACCTGTCTTTGTGGGATTTATCCAACAGAAAAAGACAAACTGAAACCACCGGCATACAGGAATCAGGTACTTGATATCTATTGTCACACTGCTGGTGATAACACAGAAAACCCTGGGAATGTGAGTATCCATGAATAGGGGCACTCATTCCCTGGTTTGGCCACGCTGGAAAGAGATGTCATCCTGAACCCTGGGGAGGGGACACCGTTCAGAGGAGCCGGAGGGGAGGAGGGAGATTCAGGTCTGAGTATGGGGACCCTGCAAATCCAGGCTGTGGATGGGCCTAAATAGGTTTCCTTGTAAACACAGACAGGACAGCAGTGGCTCTGAGGAACTCCCCCGAGAGGTCAGAGGACATGGAGCTCCTGTGTCCTCCCCAGTTATAACCCAGGTGGAGAAGGACCCTGGGCATGGGTTCTGCTTTGTCCAGAGTCAGCCTCTCATTCTGCGATGACTTCTGACCTGGGGCAGGGGGCAGTCAGGACGCGTGGGAGGCAGGCTCTGACTTTGGACAGGCTCACTAAACACACATGAGGAGAGGCACGCCGGTGACAAGGGCAGCCAGTGAGCACCAAGGATTCTGGAAGCTTCCGCCGGGTCTCTCCTCGGCAGCTGGGAAATCTGGGAGAAGAGCTGGAGTTCATTCTCCTCTCCACCCCTCCCTGGAGGTGGCCAGAGGGGCCAGTGGGCAGAGGTGGGTGATTCTTCACTGGGCTGACCGGGTGACCCTCTCAGGTGGGCCAGACTGGGCTTGGTGTAGAACTGCAGCCCCCTGTTCCCAGACTGGGACCTCCCAAAGGCCAGAGCCCACGTCCTCCTGCAGACTGAGAACCCAGCAAAGGTGGGAGAGGACACCTCCTCTGTCACCCTGGATGGACCCTGCCTTCCTCCACAAGCTGGATATTCAGCTCTGACCTCAGGGGACACTCTCGGGACGGGGAGTGGACAGGAAGAGGTCTCCTGTCTCTGTCCTCTGTCCCCATCCCAAATTGCCTCCTTCACCTTTGCCAGGTTGTGTTTACCTTGGCCTCCCCCTGTCCTGTTCTCCCAGCCGATCTGATTGCTGTAATTAGTTAATCAGTAACTGGCATAATTTCCCCTGATTAATGCAGGAATAATCACCCGCCAGGGCTGCCAGCAATTTGCTTATCAGAGTCACTTTGAAACAGCTTTGAAAATGAACGATTGGCACCTTCCTCGGGGTTAAAATTAGAGCCCAAGGAGGCCGCCCTCTGCTGAGGGAGTCTGGGAGTGGCAGGAGGGGCCAGCAGGGGAGCCCCCCCCCCCCCCCGCACTTGTCTGGGGCCCTCAGCGAGCAGAGCGTGGTGGTTCCAGCTTCGGGCTGGCTCCAAAAATGTTTGTTGAACTCGAGGAAGACAGAAGGGCTCCTGCTCCCGGTGTGCTGGCGGCGCTCCAGACAGCCAGGGAGGCAGGTGGAGGAGCTGGGCCTCCTTCTGGGATGGAGCTGGCAGGTGGAAGCCAGCACAGGTGGCTGGTGGGGCAGGAGGGGTGGCCTTGGTGTAGGGGCGGGGCGCTGAGGGGCCTGCTCTAGGCCATTCACCTGGGACAGAGTGGAGGAGCTGCAGCCATTCTTTATAGACATTATCTCATTTAATCCTTAGGAGATGATGATAAACTCGTAATGAGCACACACTATGTGCCAGGGCTGCTTTTTTATTTTTGTAATTTTACTTTTAATTATGGAAATTTTCACACATATGTGGAGAGAATTGTAATAATGAACTCCTATGAACTCAATGCCCAGCCTCTACAAGTCATCCATATTTTTTTCGAATCTTGTTCTGTCTATTCGTTTTTTTGCGGGATGTGGGGAGTACTTAGGATTGAGCTCAGGGGTGCTGTACCACTGAGCTGTATCCCAGCCCCCTTCCTCCCTTCCTCCTCCCTCTTCCTCCCTCCCTCCCCCCACTTCCTCCCTCCCTCCCCCCTTCCACCCTCCCTCCCCCCCCTTCCTCCCTCCCTTCCTTCCTCCCTCCTTCCTTTCCTTCCTTCCTTTTTTTTCTCCCCGGGGTACTGGACATTTAACCTGGGGGCTCTCTGCCGCTGAGCTACACCTCCAGTCCTTTTTTATTTTTATTCACTTTTGGGGTATGGGGGAGTGAACCCAGGGGTGCTCTACCACTGAGCTACATCCCCAGCCCTTCTATTTTTTATTTTGAGACAGGGTGTCACTAAGTTGCTGAGGGTGGCCTTGAACTTGTGATCCTCCTGCCTCAGCCTCCAGAGTCACTGGAGTGTAGACCTGTGCCACCGCGCCCGGCCCACTCTCCACTCTTGATCCTGTTGTTATCTAGGTATTTTAAAACCAGATCCATATATAATGTCATTTCCTCCGTCAAATGAGGTGCAGGTAATAGGAGCACGTGCCCCTGGGGTTGCTGCGAGGGTTTAATGAGCTTGTGTGGTCAGGCTTGGGACACAGACAGACTCCGTGGACACTGGTTATTGTTATTACAGAAGTGGGGGATGTTTCCTTGTTAGGTCTGCAGGGTGGAGAGAAGAAGCAGGGAGTGAGGTGGCTTCGCTGTGCTGCTCTCCTGCCCAAGGCTGGTAGGACGGAGGAGCATTGGCACGTGCACCACGTTACACCGACAGGTGCGTCACCCGCAGGTAGGCAGCAAGGGCAGCAGAAGCCTCGGGTGTCTGGTAAGCTGGTCCCCCAAGGCTCAGGAAAGCTGTGGTGGGGACAGTCTGGTCGAGAGATGCCCGACTCGCAGCACAGAGAAGGGACCCCAGAAAGCAGCCTGCGCAGGGTTTTACACCCCGGGCGCCGTATGACTTGCTGGGCTGAGTGTTCACGGAGGCCTGTTTCTAGGAAGGACTGGACAGGAGCCCACTGGAGGCCAGTCCCTCCTGAGGTCAGCACGTCCTGCTGTCCTTCTTGAGAATGACAAGGAAGGAACGAGGGAGAACCGATGGATCCCTGGCTGCTTGGTGACCACACTGCACAGGTGTGGGAGACTGTCCAGGTGTCAGCACACCTTACACAGGCAGGTGTGCGGGAATGGGGGTGGAGAAGACGTCGTGATTTTTGTTTTGTTGGGATGCTGGGGACTGAACCCAGGGCCTCATGCATGCTAAGCACGTGTTCTACTGGTGAGCCACATCCCGGCCCCTGATGTCATTAATATTTCCTGTGTGTCTGAGTCACCTGTGGAGCTACACTTGGGGACCAAGGGAATGTTCACAGGGGATGCTGCGGGTTCACAGCCAAGCTGTGTCCCCAGAGTGATCTTCTGATTTTCTCATGCAATGTGTGCCCTTTTCTCCAGTTCCCATCCATCACTGGAAGAGCCAAGGGATGGGCCGGCTGCAGGAGCGCAGGCCTGTAATCCCAGTGGCTCTGGAGACTGAGGCAGGAGGATCGCAAGTTCAAAGCCAGCCTCAGCAACTTAATGAGGCTACAAGCAATGTAGTGAGACCGTGTGTCCAAATAAAAAATAAAAAGGGCTGGAGTTATGGCTCAGTGATTAAGTGTCCTTGGGTTCAATCCCTGGTATAAAATAAATAAATAAATGAGGTGAGGGACAAGGGACAAGCAGGTTATTGGGAACATGGGCGGAATAATTCTAATTCTCTCAGAAGAATCATAGTGGCATCACGTCAGGGGAAATCTGAGAAGTCCCTTGAGTAGCTCTCTGCACTGGGGTGCCGGAGGTACTGGGGTGCTGTGTTGGTGGTCTGCTCCTGGGGGCACTGCTAGGCCATGAGGGACACCAGAAAGAGCTGATGGCGCTCCTGATCACCGGAACCCACAGACAGCCTGGGCGGACACCATGAGCTAAGCAATGCTCTCTAACAAGACAATCCCTGCCAAGCGCTGGTGTACGCATGTCCACATCAGCTCCCGAGCCTGGCTTGCTGGGGTCCTGACCCTGAGCACGTGCGTGCCTGCGTGTGCATGTGTGTGTGCATGCACACACGTGGACTCACACTCCTGACTTGCAAATGAGCTGTCCTGTGCACACATTGTCAAGGAACACCTGTCACCGAGCAGCCTTTGTGAGGGTGAGAAATAATGAGAAGTTAATTTAGAAACATTTCTCTGTCAAATAGGTGAGACTGGATGACTAGCTGCATTGAAAAAAAAAAAAAAAACTTAAACTCCACAAAAGAATTTCAAAATGGACCTCATGTTAAAAGAATTGAGCTGTTCGTGCTGAGGCAGCTCCCGGGGGCCAATTGACAGGGCGGAGATTAGGCCCCAGGTGGGTCTCGCTGTCCTTGGGCCCAGTTGGCTTGCCCACTCCCTTCCTTCCCACACTCCTACCCTCTCCACTTTGCAGAGGCTGGACTCACCACTTCTGTCTCTGGGGCGTCTCCTCCCTTGTGTCCCTTGCCAGTCCCTTGTAGCCTCGGAGACTCTATCTTTAGCAGAATTCAGGTGTGGCATGACAGGCCCCGGGCGTGATTTTTTAATCCTCTCCATTTCAAGTCTTTCTTTCTTTCGCCACCAAGCAGACAACTCCCAAATAAATAAATCCCGGTCCCTTGTCCTGATCTCCCTCCAAGGACGCCAGCCGCCTCTTCCCCTCGTGTCCTGGACGCTTCCACCAGGCTCTCCTCTGGAAACTCGAATTCAATTTGTCTCTATCAATTTGTCAGAATCGTCCTCTGCAAATTAAATTATCCTTCTGCGATCCCTGAGCCTTCAATTGGCATCGCTGCCCTTCTGTCCCTCAGTTCAGAAATGTGGGGGTCACACCCGGCTCCCACTCTTTCCTTCTGGATCTCGGGGGTCCTACTCTTGAAAATTTCTTCCTTTCTGCCCCTGTCACCATCCCCACTGACCCCCCTGCTGGCTGGAGCCTCAGCTCTCCTGGGGACTCTGCTTCTCACGGTGTCCCCCTCCCGCCTACCCTCCAAGCCCTAACAGGATGTGGAGTCCTGAGGCTCAGGAAGGCAGGTGTGAGCCCTGGGAGCTCCCACCCACCCTTCCTCCTCGTCTGCCTCCTCCACTTCCTCTCCCGGGACCCTTTCCTTAAGCACCACACTAAGTGTCCCTGCAGCCCCCGGGGGTCCTGCCTACCCCATGCCCACTCAGTGCTGGGATGGAACCCAGAGCCTCACCCACGCTAGGCGATCACTCTGCCCCTGAGCTGCACCCCAAGCCCCTCCCCGATTTTATTAGTTAGCATTAGGTTCAGCTGCAAGAACAAAGACCCAAATAGGAGTAATTTCAGATCCATGTTAATTCTCTTTTATGTAAAAGTCCAGATGGAGCCTGCTCCATGAAGTCCCATAAGAACCCAGGCTCATTCTAACGTATTAGTCTATTGACCCTCATGATTCAAGATGGTGGTTGGAGCTCCCTCCCTTACTCTAAGCATCAATGGGGACAAGGATTCTTGTGGCTGCTTTGAAGGAGGTCTGAAGGTACACGCTGCATGTCCACATACATCCCATTGGCCAGCTGCAAGGGAGGGATATGGAAGGTATTCTTTATTTTGAACTATATATCTGATTTAAAATTTTGATCCAAACAAATAACCCAGTCAATAAATGGGCTAAGGAACCAAACAGACACATCCCAGGTGATACACAGTTGGGGTCTGGGGTTGTAGCTCAGTGGTAGAGTACTTGCCTTGCACGTGTGAGCACTGGGTTGGACCCTCAGCAACACATAAAAATAAATAAATAAAGATACTGTGTCCACCTACAACTAAAAAAATTTTAAAAAGAAGATATACAATCAATCCACAAATGTATAAGAAATGTTCAACATCTTTAGTAATTAGAGAAATGCAAATCGAAACTAATCTTAAGATTTCATCTCACTTTAGTCAGAATGGCAGTTATCAAGAATACAAACAACAATAAGTGTTGGCGAGGATGTGGGGGAAAAGGCACACTCATACATGGCTGGTGGGACTGCAGATTGCTGCAACCACTCTGGAAAGCTGTGTGGAGATGCCTCAGAAAACTTGGAGTGGAACCAAAATTTGACCCACTTATCCCACTCCTCGGCATATACCCAAAGAACTTAAAATCAGTATACTACAGTAACACAGCCACATCAATGTTTATAGCAGCTCAATTCACAATAGCTAAACTATAGAACCAACCTAGGGGCTCTTCAACAGATAAATGGATAATTTATATATAAATATATATGATGGGATATTTCTCAGCCTTAAAGAAGAAAGAAATTTTGGAATTTGCCAGTAAATTCATGGAGCTAGAGAATATCATGCTAAGCAAAATAAGCCAGTCTCCAAAAACCCAAAGCCAAATGTTTCTCTGATGCGTGGGTGCTAACTCACAATGGGCGGGGGTGGATGGGGCGGGGGTGGGGGTGGGGGTGGGGAAGAATAGGGTTACTTTAGATTAGGTTGAAGGGAGGGGAGGGGGTCTGAGGGTAGGAGGGGTGGCACTAGAATGGATCAGACATTGTCACCTTATGTCCATATACAACCACACGACCAGTGATTCTACCTCATATACAACCAGAAGAATGAGAAGTTATACTCCGTTGTATGTGATGTATCAAAGTGCAGTCTACTGTCATGTGTAACTAATTAGATCAAGTTTTTAAAAAAATTGGACCCGAGGTTGTGTCACTGTGAAAGAGGGGGAGAGAGGATATCGGGAACGTGTCTGTGATGTGACCTGACAACCCCCTCCAAATGCCTCTTCGTCCAGGTGCCTTTCAGATCCCGAATCGTCACTTATTTCTTGTCCGCGGTGTCTGCTGGACCTTCTCTCTGTTGGCCCTGCAGTGGGCACTGGAGTGGGTCTCCCCTTCCAGACCCTCAGCCCCTGTGAGGTAGAGGTGGTGTCTTCTGTGAGGTCGAGTCTCCTCGTGGGCAGACACACAGGGAGCAAGAGAAGGTGCTGGGTGATGTCTGTGGCCAGATTGACCTGGCCCTGGAGCATCCCAGGTCCTGCCTGGATAGGGACCAGGGTGGAGGGTGGAGATACCTGGTTGTTGCCAGGCTCGCACTCTAGGCTGGTGCGCCCGTGGACATATGCTGTGTTTATGGTTTATTTGATTTTATTTAGCAGCACTTTGTTGAGGAATAACACACATCTTAAATTTCCCTAGTCATGTCTACGTTCAATAACTTTATACAAATGACATGTTTTACCATCACCCCTCTGAGAAAGAGATGGAATATTTCTAGCACCTCAAAAGGTGCTCTTATGCCCCTTCCTAGGAATAGTGCCTGCAGTGGTAACCATTGTCTGTATTTTGTGTCTGGCTTGTGTTATCTGTAGGCAACAATTAGCTGCTTGGTGGCTGTGAAGCAAACAGGAGCCTGGATGGGGAGTCATCTATCTTTTCAGCTTCAAGTCTTCTCAATGTGCTAATAAAACTAGTCTGTAAGTCCCTTTAACTCATTCAGCTGTCTCTGGCCCCAGGGCCTTTACATATGCCATTTTCTCTTCCTGAAGCACTCTTGTTCCACCTGTGGCCTATTGAATTCCTCTGTGACCTTCATGTCTCAGCTCAAACATCACAGCTTCACGAAACTGTTTGTAACCCCCCACTTAGGCTGGGTTTCTCATTCCCATGGAACCTTGAACTTTTTTTCCTGACACAGTCATTGCTCCTGTAATTCCCTAATTACTGTTATGGTAGACACACCTTAAAGTGACCCCAATGAGTCATGCTTTTATATAATCCCATAAGTACTGGTGGGACTTGTCAGTTGCTTCTTGTCACAAGACTCTGTCAAGAGTGAAGGGAGTAGCCCCGCCAGGTGGTGCACACCTGTAATTCCAGCAGCTCAGGAAGCTGAGGCAGGAGGTTTGTGAGTTCAAAGCCAGCCTCAGCAACTTAAGGAGGCCCTGAGTAACTCAGCTAGATCCTGTCTCTAGATACAAATAAAAAGCTGGGGAAGCGGCTCATGGTTAATTGCTCCTGGGTTCAATCCCTGGTACCAAAAAAAAAAAAGAAAAAAGTGAAGGGACTTAGCCTTTCCAAATCAGTTGATTTTGAGTTAATAAAATAATAAAAAAAGGGATATTTTTCCTGGGGGAACCTGACTTAATCAGGGGCCAGGTCCTAAAGAGGAACTGAGACCCTCGTTGAAGTCAAACACTTTCCTGCTGACCTTAAGCAAGCCACCAGGCAAGAAAATCGATTCTGCCAAGGGTCTGTGTGGACCTGGGGGCAGATCTCTCTCCACCAGCCTCTGCTGGGATCGCAACCCCCGGACGCCTTGCTGCGCCTCATGGGACCACGAAGAGAGGACTGACGTCTATGTGAGACTCGGATGCCCGACCCACGGAAGCTGAGATGAAGGACGTTACTGTTTTAAGCAGGTGAGCAGGTGGAGTTCATTAAATAGCAATAGGTAACCAACGCGCATGCCCCAACCTTGAGGGTAAGAGCGCCTTAGGCAGAAACCTTGTCCTATGCCCCACTGTGGGTGTCCCCTTCTCTAACATAGAGGTTCCCAAACTGCCTTTATTCACAGCACTCTCTGTGTCTTATTATTAATTTTTTTTCCTGATTCTCCTAGAACAACAGAAATACCTTTCATTTGTTGAGTAGCTACATCCAAAGAACTGACCAGGCACTTAGGTCCCGGCTGGGCGTGGCTCAGTGCTAGGGCGCTTGCCTGGCAGGCGTCAGGCCCTGCGGTCCATTCCAAGGACCACAAAGCACAGGAGCAAACAAAAACAGGTATTTGTATCTTAAACTCAGTAGAACCTGAAATAAATAATACACATAAATTGAAAGACAAATGATATTTTTATTTCATTTTTAACTGCAATTACAGCAGTCCCCCTCTATCCTAGGGGATATGTTTTGAGACGTTCAGTGGATGCTCGAAACCGAAGATGGCAACAAAACTATGTTTTTCCCTATACATGCCTGACTGTGATAAAGTTTAGTTTATAGATTAAGTACAATAAGAGGTTAACAAAAATAATTAAAAATAATACAGGACAATTATAATAACATAATAAAAGTTACTTAAAACTTATGAATTGTTGGGCTGGGGTTTTAGCTCAATGGAAGAGCACTTGCCTGGCATGTGTGAGGCACTGGGTTCGATTCTCAGCACCACATACAAATAAGTAAAATAAAGGTCCATCAACAACTAAAAATATTTTTTGAAAAACTTATGAATTGTTTATTCCTAGAATTTTCTATTTAATATTTGTGGGACACAATTGATCAAGAATAACTGAAGCACCGTTGAGGATCACGAGTTCAAAGCCAGCCTCAGCAAAAGCAAGGCCCTAAGCAACTCAGTGAGGCCCTGTCTCTAAATAAAATACAAAATAGGGCTGGGGAGGGGGCTCAGTGGTCGAGTGCCCCTGAGTTCAATCCTTGGTAACAACAACAACAATAACAACAATAAAAAAAAAAAAGAAGGGGTGGGGTGACTACTAACTTGAGGAGTGTGTCAGGCACTGCATGGTTTCTCAAACTTGGAATCCTACTCTCATGCTTAGTTCCGGTTCCACTTTGATTCTCACATGGAAGAACCTCATCTTCACAAAGATATGACACCACCAAAAAGAATACAGAGCAATCTAGTGTTTAGTCTTGAGGTAAAGGTGCGCTACCTCCGTCTTGTGTGGTATTGCTGTGTTTTCTTTGAAATTTTAAAATACTCCGTGGTGCCCCTGAGAGGTACCTTGGCACACAGTTTGGGAAGCATGAACCTTGTTCTGAAAGATGTTCGTTTGCTGAATGAATGGACGAGTGGACTGTGGTGGGCAGGGAGCCCAGAGAGGAAAAGAGAGGGCTTTGGAGTGAAAATGCCCCTTTCTCCACCTCCACACAGTGGTTCTAGAGGTTTATCAGTGAGAATCCAAACAGGAAGTGGAGGCCACCCCAGGTGCCTCAACCGGAGGAACATAATGCAGGGAACTGGTTTCTCAAGTGCTGGAAGAGCACAGAGGCCAAAGGGGGTCAGCGAGGTAGCTCAGAAATTAGCTGGCACCTTTCGCCTGTGAGGGCATCGGTCCTGGAAACTGCAGCGGGCCGAGAGCCACCTCGGAGCTGCTGCTGATGCCAACTGGGTAGAGGGCGCGGGAGAAGAGCCCTGGCTTTTCCCTTCTTTCCAGTCTCTCACTAGCGCCCCCTACTGTCACACCCGCAGGACACCAGCTGGCACACAGCTGTTCAGTGTCGCCTGCAGGGCCATCCCTGTCACCGAGCAGCTTGGCGGGAGGGTGAGAAATGGATCTGAAAACAACAGGCCCCAGGCTGCTCAGGAGGGCTTGAAGGAACTGGCATGGGTCACAGCCAGGGCAGGGGAAGGGACTGCGCCTCAAGGCCCCTTGCCTGGCCTGGGACCACACAGGCATCGTTCTGAGAAGGGTCAGCTTGTCCAGGACAGGGCTAAAGAGGACACCCTGTGTGGCCCTGGCCACCAGGACAGCCCTTTCTTCCAAGCTGGCACTGAGACCAAACCCAGCTTACAGAGGCTTGGCTGGCCCTGGCGGCGTGATTTCCATCTGGGAATGTTTCTGGTCGTCTCCCACAAGGGCTGGCAGAGGCCATGCCTGTGGATCCCTCCTGTCCTTGGCACCCTTCGGTGCATGATGAAACCAGACACTGAAGGTGGAAGATCAGGAGGGCAACAGCGAGCGGGGGAGGGGAAGGGGAGGCAAGAAGGCTGGGCCATTCCACCATCCTACCTGGAAACAGTCTGCAGGTGGCCTGTGCTGACCCTCAGACTTGGATTGGTAGGATGGGGTGGCCTTGTCTTCCTGGAGGCATCACCCGGGGCCAGCTTTCTCTGGAGGGAGAGGAGACCAGGACAGTCTACCCCACGGCTGCTTTTCTTGCAGGGTGGAGAGAGCTTAGCACCCGAGAGAAGGGATCATCCTACTCCAGAGGCCTGGGGCCGTGATCTCAAGGAGGGAGCAGAGGCTGGCATACAGATTCGAGGGACCCTAAAACATCGAAGCAGGTCTGGGAGGCGTGAGCTGGACCAGAACTCAGAAAGTGACACACAGATCTGGAGAATGTCAGACCTGGAATATACCTATCACCCATCCCAGGCCGGTGACCATCCTGAAGGCCAGCAAGGGAAAGCTGTGCACTTAGGGCTCCTGATCTGCTGCCGGCCAGCCTCCTGCCTCCCAGCCTGGTCCTCTCCTGAGCTACACCCGCCTCCCACATCACACCCAGCTCAGAACCAACACGTTCCGTGCCCCATTCTCCAAGGGCCGTGCTTTGGATTATCTGTTGCCCCCCCAAAGTGAACTTGAGAAGTGGCTTGTCATTAAAATGTGGATTTAATATGTGTTCCTATTAGAATGTCCCCCTACAAAGACAAGGCGGAGGTTTCCTGTTCTGGGTCCCACTGTCCCCAGCCCCCATGGCAGTGCCTGGCATGTTGCGGGAGCTCCATCAACGATGCCCCTCAGAAGTCAGCAGATGTTGAAGGAGAGATTCTGGACACAAAGTGCGTCAAGGGGTAAGTTCAGGTTTGGGGTGGGAGCTATTTGGGCCCCTCTCCCACCAAATCAGAACTGTGCTCCCCTTGCCAACCCGAACACTCGCCCCAGGGAGGCCGCGCTAACCTGGAAAGGCCTCCTTCACTGTTCTCAGGATTTCTCTGTTCTACCACGGCCTGTCTCCTGTCTTTTGTACCCTCTTCCCGCCATTCTGACCCCCTTGGGGAGCCCTGTGCAGGAGATGAGGAGCAGCACCCAAGCCCCTCCCCGGCCTCCTGGTCACAGCCTGGCCCTTGCTTCCCTTTAGAAACCAACAGTTCTTTCTGAAGACGTCCTTTTCAAGGTCCAAGCCACATTCTCAAATGCTTATTAGGCATCTCCTTCTGGATGATGTGGGTTGAATTCTGTCACCCCAAAGATATGCTGAGAGGGCTGGGGATATAGCCAGTTGGTAGGGGGCCTGTCGAGCCTGCACAAGGCCCTGGGTTCAATCCCTAACACCACCAAAAAAAAAAAAAAAAAAATCCTAAAAAATGCTGAGGAGACCCAGGAATGTGCCCTTATTTGGTCAAGTTAAAATGAGATCATAACTGGGTTAGAATGAGCCCTGATCCAAAGACAGGTGTCCTCATTTATTATTTTTTCTTTTTCTTTTTGCAGTACTGGGGGTGAACCCAGGGCCTCATGCATGCTAGACAAGTGCTCCATCACTGAGCCACATCCCCAGCTCTAGGCGTCCTTATTAGAGAAGAAAATGTGGTCACAGACAAAGGGAGAGCCCCATGTGTCTAGAAAAGCAGAGATGGAAGTTTTGCATCTGCAAACCAAGGAGCCCCACATGGTTAGATCTGGAAAGCTCCAGAAGGTAGGAAGAGACAAGGAAGGATCCTTCCTTAGAACGTGACCCTTGGTGATGTTAGGGGACAGGCCGATGTGAATGGTGGGAAAATGAGGTTAAGAGAATAATTCTATGAAATGGGCCCCTGGGCTGATCCCCACATGCTTTCTTTTCCAAGAAGCAATTTACCTGTCGCTCTGCCGGGCCTCAGTGACAACATATGTCACATTCCTTGGCAAACTACCTGTTTACTGCAGGAGAAACACAGGCCCCTAGATAATGTTGATGGGAGGAACCTGGAGACTTTTGTGACTAGATCCTGAAATTCTGGGAGATAAGAATATTTCCTCCTAACCACAAAATCTGAAAAATGTATGATTAAAGATCCAATTAGAACTGGTCAGCATGGGCCAAGGTGCCTAGAGTTGCCATGGCAGTGGGTACTTGAAAGTCTGATGTCGTCTTGCTGTCAGTCAAAAGTTCAGAGGTGGATCTGGGTGAGACTGTCTGGAAACTTCTCTGGGATTCCCAATAAAACTGGAGTGCAAGAGAGGCGCATTGTCCCTCTCCTCTCTGAGAGGACCCACTTTCTTCCTTGAGAGTGTCCCCTCTCCTCTTTCCTATCCCTTCGATAAACTCATTCCTATTACTCTGCGCAGAATGTTAGAAATCTTTCTGACTTGATCGCAAGAATCCAGGTTTGAAACAACCCAATAAAAAATGGGCTAAGTAGATGAACAAACACTTCTCAGAAAAAGATATACAATTAATCAACCAATATATTAAAAAAAGTTCAACATCTCTAGTAATTAGGGAAATGCAAATTAAAACTGCTCTAAGATTTCATCTCACTTCAGTCAGAATGGCAGTTATCAAGAGTACAAGAAACAATAAGTGTTGGCAACGATGTAGGGGAAAGGCACACTCATACATTGCTGGTGGGACTGCAAATTGGTGTGACCAATCTGGAACACAGTATGGAGATTTCTTAGAAAACTTGGAATGGAATCACCATTTGACCCAGCTATCCCACTCCTCAGTTTATACCCAATGGACTTAAAAATCAGCATACTACAGGGACACAGCCACATCAATGTTTATAGCAGCTCAATTCACAATAGCTAAACTGTGGAAGTAACTTAGATGCCCTTCAGTGGATGAATGGATAAAGAAACTGTAGTATATATACACAATGGAATATTACTCAGCACTAAAAGAGAATAAAAAATTATGGCATTTGCAGGTAAATGGATGGAGTTGGAGAATATCATGCTAAGCAAAATAAGCCAATCTCAAAAAACCAGGGGCCAAAAGTTTTCTCTGATAAGTAGATACTAATCCATATGGTGGGGAGCATGGGATGAGTGGAGGAATTTTGGATGGGGCAAAGGGGAGGAGGGAGAGGGCAAAGGGGTAGGAAAGACTGTGGAATGAGACAGACATCATTACCCTAGGTACATGTATGATTGCATGAATGGTGTGAGTCTACTTCATGCACAACCAGAGAAGCGAAAAATTCTGCTCCATTTGTGTACAATGACTCGAAGAGCTTTCCACTGTCATGTATAACTGATTAGAACTAATAAATAAATAAAAGAGTCCAGGTATGAAGCGGGGGTCTTCACATTGCCTCAGTTTCTCAGAAGTCCCCAGCTCCATAAGAGTGACACCTTGATTTTGGACTGTAGCCTCCAGAACTGAGAGAGGACAAATTTCCTCAAACTGATATTCGTGGTCACTACATGGTCTGTGGGGACCTCAGTGCCTGACAGCTTCCTCCCCCCTGCCCGCTGCAGGGGCGCTGATTGGCAGCTGCCTGGCCCTCACCTGGGCTTGAAAAGACGGAATCCCTTGTGTTCGTTTCTCAGCAAGACCTTGCCCAGTGTTGTTCTTTGCCTCAATCATCTGTGGCTCGTCTCCTTCTCCCCTGCCGCTTTCCTCCTTTAGACCTTCATTCTGGAGTCTTCTAACCCCTGCTCCTATAACGCCCCAATGTCGTCGTCATCCCCCCTCCCCCAAGACAAAACACACCACCTTGGTAGGGCCTTGCCATGGCCGCTGGGTCCCTTACCTGGCAGTGTGCTCGTCGCCCAGCTGCCGTGGGTGCTGCGGCTCACCCATACCTGCTGACTCTGGAGCATTGTCCCAGCCTTGTCCAGGAAGCTCTGCTCCCCCTCGGGGGAGGCCCAGCCAATGGGTGCTGAAGGCCAGCCCTCTCGCCTCACCGCAGTTGCACCCCTGGTGCTGCCCAGGGTCCAGAGCTGCTCGAGGGACCGGCCAGAGCCAGACCCATGGAGACCAAATGGCCCCCATCCTCACGTGGCCCCTGCAGCCCGCCCCGGCTCCCTCCTCCCTTCCTCCTGGGGGTTCCTCCTAGCACAGGAGCACCTACCCCAGGCTCTGCTTTTAGGGGGGCCGGCCTTTCACCTCGCTGTAGGCCACCAGAGAGATTGGGAGGCTGAGGAAGACCAGGTTAGAGGACGGGCACTGTTGGTGCACCAAGTCTGATCCTTCCATGTCCAGAGGGTGAGATCTGGTGGCCAGGTTTGGGACTTGGCCCTGGGAAACCTCAAGGGTCAGGGGCTGTACTTAGTCACCTGCTTTATTTTTTTAGGAACCAGGGATTGAATCCAAGGGTGCTTAACCACTGAGCCACGTCTCCACCCCTTTGTATTTTGTTTTGTTTTGTTTTTGAGACCAGGTCTCACTAAGTTGCCTAGGGACTCACTAAGTTGCTGAGGTTGGCCTTGAACTTGTAATCCTCCTGCCTCTTCCTCCCAGGCCACCAGGATTACAGGTGTGTGCCACCACACCCAATTGATCCACCTGCTTTGTTGGCAGATGTGTCAGCATTTTTAGGGTCAGAGGACCCTGAGGATTTCCCATAGAGCCTCCAGGAAAGGCTCAGTCTTTGGGCTTGGCGGGGGCTGGCTTGTTCTCCTTCCAAAAGGATTGAACCAGCAAATGCCCAGAGATTGAGGGCAGTGAAATGACAGCAGAATTGTGCCGCGCCTACATCAGGGACAATGAGAGGTGAGAAAGCTCAGCAACGGGCTGGGAGGAGTGTCTCCAAAGAACCCAGGAAGTGCATCGCGGTGTCCCACCCAGTGAGAGGACAAAGGAGTGGCATGCTGAGCCCCCGGGTCCAGGCAGTGCTCCCCACCTCCTGGAGCAGACCTGGAGGGGCAGCAGTGGCCTGGAGTCGGGGAGGGGAAGGGAGTGCCATTGCCTTCCCAAAGCAAGACCTGGATGGAGCTGGCCCCACCAGGGGTGTGCGGTCAGGGAGACCTTCGAATTAATAGGAAGGTGCCACTTGGGCAATACACAGACTCAACTTAAAACAGACAAGTTTTATTGTGGAAATTTTCAAACATATCCCCGGGTAAAGAGAATACTGTACTGGACTCCTGTGTGCCTTGCTCAGTTTCGATGGCTATCATCTCGGGGCCAGGCTTGCCTTCTCGGCACCCCTACCCTTTCCCCTTCTCTCTAATGGGCAGGAATTTTTAATTACCAAATGAAACACATTTTTTTATGTGAGCAAACATGGCTTTTTGCCGCCTGAGAATACTTTTAGCTGTGTGGCCTTGGAGTAGTGGTTTCCCTCTCTGTGCTTTGGTAAATGCGACCAAATATGTCTTTGTGACGTCACATAAGATACTGACCATGGATGTCCTCTGGGAATGGCCACACACTGGGTGGATGGGTGAGATGGTGGCAATAACGATGATTTCCAGGATCAGAGAGGAAACACCTAGCGTGTGTGGTGTGTGGTGGGCATGTGGGCATCCCACGATGGGTGTAGGTGGCATGTGGGTGGTGTGTGGTGCTGCGTTGGTGGCGTGGAGGTGTGTGAAATGGAGCCGTGTGCTGGCATGCAGCGGGCCTGTCGATGGTGGCTGGGGGTGCTGGCTGGCTCGCTGGGCCCGGTGCTCCCTCCTGGAGGCAGCCGGCTGCCTCTCATACATACCAAGGCTCTTCTCACATCAAGAATTCATAATCATCCCAAAATATTCAATGGGGATATGAAATATTTACACACGAGGCACCAGACGGTGAAATGAGCCTGTCCCCAGACCCTGGCAGAACCTCTCTCCTGCAGGGAATGGGGCTGAGAGGAGCCTGGGGGAGCGCTGGTCCTCAGAGCACACACTAGGTGTCCTGGAATGGAGGGGATGATGAGCCCTCAGCCTGCTCCCTGCCCCAGTGCGGCATCCCCTCCCTCCCCCTCCCCCAGGCAAGGGGCCTGGCGTGGCAGGGGAGGGAGTGGCTCACATCCTGGGAACGCAGAATCTTGAAAGCAATCTCAGAGGTACCCACCCCTCTTTCCCCAGAATGATGCAGGATCCTCATTTCTACCTGCTTGCTGAACCCCAGCCACGGGGAGCTCGCGCCTGTCACTTAACAGCTGGTATCCAGGGTGAGAAGCTCATCCTTGGGCTAAAATGGCTACAAGCTCTACTCACGCCAGCCTCCTTATCCGACACCGTCAGCTCCCTCTGAGGAGTCACCTTGCCCGTCCCCCTGCCAGTCTGGGTCCTCGGTGTCTTGAGGCCCCCAGCTCTGTCAGCACCCTGGATAAACCCACCGGAGCACAGATGGGCCCCTGAGCAGCCGTAATGGCCTCGTCTGTTCAATTAGCATGCAATTAGCCTGATGCATATTTTAACATCACATCAGACTTGCTCATCCATCATTCACAGCTGGGGACAGACAGACAGACAGATCGTCCGTCTGCAGAGCCAGAAGGAAGAAGGTCTTGTTGGCACACTTTTCAGAGGGTCACAGAGCGGGCTGGCGCCCTGCGCCCTGTCTCCAGCTGCCTGAGCGGGAGAGTGAGGCCGGGGTGTGAGGCCAGGACCTCAGTGTCCCCAGGCAGCCTCACCCCCAGCCCCCGCTTGGACCAGCAGAGTTGCCTGGGGTTTCCTGCTTGTAATATCAACTCCCCAAAGATGCCATCTCTCCTGTCTGACTGGAAATCCTTGGAGGACGGAACCCCGTTCTTTCTTCTATATTTTCCCATTGCACCCAGAATTCCCAGTTACGGACTATGATTCCAAACAGAAAGAACACTGGACCGAAGTCACTGAGTGCTTGTGTTCACTGAGCCACTTCTTCTGGCAGAATGTGTTTTAACCACTTGGAGTGGAAAGGTCAGACGCTTGCAAGCTAGATCTATGATCCATTTCTGCTCCACAACAGGCTGTCTGGGTGACCTCGGAAACATCTGAACTTCTCTGAGCTCCCTTTCCTCTAATGAAAATGGGTGCTAATAATATCTACCTTAAGAGGTTGGTGGAGAATTAAAATAAGTTACCCGTGTGTCGTTGTTTATAGGCACCCAGGACACAGGGTTCCCCTTCCTCCTATTTCAGACTGTCTTGAATTCACAGGCTTTTTTTCATAGACTCTGGCCACTTGCTAGTGGGGAGATTCCTAAGGGGCAAAAGACCTTTATGGTCAGGGCTGGGTGGAGCTCTGAGTGGGGAGAGAGGGGCCCTGTGTGGAGAGGTGGGGTGGGACCACGGGCAGGTGCAGCTGAGCGTTCCTGATGGGCACATCTTCCATGAGGATAGACTGGAACGTGACACTGTTACTGGCAGCCCCTGAGCGGCGGAACACAGAGAAGCCTAAATATTTCATGGTCAAATTCATCAATAATGAAGACTGAGACTAAATTACATAACTGTCACCTTTCTGTTAAATAATATTTTCTGCAGGGGGATTGGAGGGGCCAGGGAGGCCTTTATTACACGTCATGAATGATTTAAGCCAGCAAATAAAGGGGATCAGGAAGAGGAGAGGAGAGGGGGATTTTCTGGGATCATCTAACATCTCCTGCTGTCTGGGGATGGCCAAAGAGAACCTGAACGGTGTGAGGGTCTTGGGGGAGAGGGTGTTGGGTGTATCCATAGGGAGTATGCTAGCCAGCTTTTTGTTACTATAACAAAATGCCTGACATCAATCAACTTTAAGAGGAAAGATTAGCTGGCATGGTGGCCCACACCTGTAATCCCAGCAACTCTGGAGACTGAGAGAGGAGGATGGCAAGTTTAAATCCATCCTGGGCAAGTTAGCAAGACCCTGTCTCAAAAAATATGTTTTTTTTTAGTTCAGCAGCAGAGTGGCACAGTGTCCCTCTGGTGGGTTGTCCCCAGTGTTTTTGGGCCTGTTGCAAAGCAGTACCTCGTGGAGGAGCATACAGCCGAGGGGGCTGCTGACCCCACAGCAGCTGGGAAACAGTGAGGGAGAGGAAGGTGATGGACCCCACCAATGTCTCCACGGTTGGACCCCAGCTATCCGAGACCTCCTGCTCGGCCTCCACCTTCTGACGGTGCCAAGCTGAGGACTAAACCTCTAAATGGGCCTTCGGGGGATAATCCAGATCCAGATCACAGCAGGGGCCTTGGGGGACACCCCTTCAGTGCGGCAGGGTGCAGTGATTGACACGCCAGGCCTGAGTCTCTCTATCTAGGCATTTGCTCTACTCAGAGGTGAACGGAGAGAAACTCCGAGAAACTAGAAATCGGGGGCTGTCTCATCAGAGCACCCAGAGCAGGGTGCTCTGGAGGGGCCTGTCACCCCCATCAGACCAAAGGCTTCCTGGGGCAGGAAGTGTGTCTCCTCCACCTGTATTGGGGTCCCTATAGACAGGAGCTGTGTCTTCCCCCATTCAACTGGGGACTTCCAAGACCAGGATCTGTGCCTCCTTCATCCGGGAGCTCCCAGAGGACACCAGAGCTCCCTCTCCATCAGATTTGGGAGCCCTTCAGGACAGGGGCTGTGCCTTCTCCTGCAGGTCTGAGGATCCCCAAGACTGTGCCATGAGCTGACGTCTGCTCCATCAGATCAGGGGGTCCTGGATGGCGTCTGTCCCCCCAATCAGAGTGGGGCTCCGGAGGGCAGGCACTGAGTATCCTCCACAGACTGGGGGCTTCTTGAGGTGCTGGCCTCTACCTTCCCCATCAGACCTGAGAGGGCAGAGGCTGGGTCTCCCTGCAAGGCCTAGGCCTCCTCTGCCTCCTTTACCTGCTGGTCACAGCGGCAGGCAGGCCCTCCCTTCCCAGGGAGCAGCCTCAGGGTGTGTGTGCGAACTCACCGTGCCCTGTCAGCCCGCCGTGGGAAGGGTGAGGGCTGGGAGCACGCCGTGCCCGCTAAGTGTATAATTACACAGTACTTGGGGGTAATTTTCCTCTTCCTCAAGAAGCGCACGTTGGCCCTGATTTTTCTATCTGCAGATTGTAAGCTCGTAATTAGCAGCAAATTACCCACACAAGTGACAAATTTTTGTGCTTTCAAGTAAACAGACAAAATACCCATGGTTCATAAATTGCCTCTCGGTGCAGCAGGCACCTGGCTCCTGGCAATGCCCGGCCTGCCCACACGTGGCAGGGAAGGGGGGCGGTGAACTCGTGGAGGGCCAGGCTGCAGCCCGAGGGATGAAGGGTAGACGGGCTGATAGATCCTTCCTGTTTGCCAACCAGCACCAGCAGCTTAGAATCCTTGGTCAAGGACAGTTTTGTGGTCACTGGAGTGGACATGGAGCACTAAGATGGCAGGACCAGCCTCTATGATAATAAGGGGACACTCACTTCCCATCGGTCACCCAGCAGAGCTCATTGAATCAGGTCCTGGGTCTTCCCTCAGCCAATACCACCTCTCTGGGTAGCACAGGCGAGCAGAACACTGCCTCTTCCTTGCCTTTGAACATGATTGTTTTGTTGTTGTTGCACCAGGGATTGAACCCAGAGGTGCTTAACCACGGAGCCTCATCCCCAGCCCTTTTAAATATTTTATTTAGAGACAGGGTCTCACCAAGTTACTGAGGGCCTCACTGAGTTGCTGAGGCTGGCTTTGAACTCGTGATCCTCTTGCCTCAGCCTCCCAAGCCGCTGGGATACAGGCATGTGACACCACACCTGGCTGAACATGATTCATAACCTATTTTATGTCATGGACCTTTGGCAGTCTGCTCCCCCTTCTCAAAATATTTCAAATACATAAAATAAAACAAGGGGATTAAATGTGTTTAGGGCAGTTCCAACCTTAGACCCAGGATTGGGTCTGCCCTAGAGCAACTTCTAGCTCTAGTTCTAGAGGCACGCACTAACAAGAACCCTAAGCTTCAGCTCCTGGTAGATTTCAGTTCAAATGCTGACCCTGCGTGAGTCAGGTAATTTCTCTGTGCCTGTTTCCTTATAGGTAAAACAGAAACCATAATAGAGCCTCCCACAAAGGGTTGTAAGGATTGAATGAGATAACCCATATAAATTCCTTCAGAGTCTCTTGCACATAGTAAGTGCTCAATCAATGTTAAGTATGGTGAGTCCAGTTCTTACTTGCCTAAACCTTGGTCTGTGTGTTCATTCTTGACATTCAACACCACATGACCAGATTTGACCAGCTGTCATTTAATAAGAATTGATTTCCTGTGCTCGGGATGCCCTAGAGTTCCTTAACACCACCTGATAACTGCAGCCCGGAGGGGAGACCCAGCTACTGGAGGCAAATAGGATCTAAGGCTGACACATGCTCAGCGGCTGGGCCTGACCTCAGGGTCCTCATTTTAAAAATGAGATTTAATAACACTGACTTCATCTGGATGAAATGGGGTAATATTTGCCAAGTGCCTGGTTGGCACAGTGTCACTGTACCTGTGATGAATGTTAGTGTCCCTGGTAATCTGTTTCTTGGTGGCCTCTGATGAAGCACACCTTCTACTCTTCGCACCTCTGAGTGCTCCCTCCTCATGTGACTCTGGGCTGGCCTTGGGCCCTGCCTTAACCAATGAATGTGGTCAAAGTGATGCACTGTCCTGGCCTGGGCCTCCAGAGCCTGGCGGCCGGTGGGCTGGAGTGCTGGCACCTGCCTGCAAGAGCTGACTGTCACATCTTAAGGAATTGTTTGAGCTGATTGACATCAAGTTGGTAGCTTGGAATTAATTTGGGGGGAAGAATTCACACCACAGAAATTTGCAGATAATACAAATCAAGGGCTTGCATTTCTCTCTCTCTCTCTCTCTCTCTCTCTCTCTCTCTCTCTCTCTACCTTCCCACTCTCTCTTTCCGTCCTCTTTTCTTTTTCCTATAGAGCCAATTCCTGGACCCTGAACCACTTCGGTAAAGACCACATTGAGAGGAGAAGGCCCGAGACTCTGTGGAACCCAGACATGTGACCCACTCAAGCCACTGCAGTCCCCTCACTTTTTTGGCCCCCAGCTGGGTTGCCCAACCTGGCCCTGAAGAAGCCAAGGACATTCCAGCCCAGACATCCCAGGATCACAGGTGAGCTGTTCCTGCTGTGACCTGTCTGAATTCCTGACCCACAGAATTATGACCCAGAGGCTGGGGATATGGCTCAAGCGGTAGCACGCTCGCCTGGCATGCATGCGGCCTGGGTTCAATCCTCAGCACCACATACAAACAAAGATGTTATGTCTGCCAAAAACTAAAAAATAAATATTAAAATTCTCTAAAAAAAAAAAAAAGAATTATGACCCAATAAGACAGGCGTTGTTTTAAACCGTGGAGTTGTTTTTGTTTGTTTGTTTTGTTTTGTTTTTTAAAAATACATGTATTTAAATGTTGATGGACATTTATTGATTTATTTATTTGTGGTGCTGAGAACCGAACCCAGTGCCTCACATATGCTGGGCAAGCGCTCTACCCCTGAGCCCCAGCCCCAGCCCTGAACCGTGGAGTTCTGGGGTGCTTTACTATGCAGTGGCAGATAATGGAGCTGCCTCCTCTCCCCCAGGCCAAGAACCAGCAGCCCCATGTCCCCTCCCAGGGACTCTGCATTATGGGATTTCTCACCCTGTTTGCATTTCCTGGGTTCCAGGAAGCCCAAAGACGAGGTGCCCCAAACAGGAGTCCTTCATCCCAACCTGGGCAGCTTCACTAGGCCCCGAACCACCTTGATGGCACAGGGATCCCAGACAATGTCCCCAGGTGCACCCCTCCCCACCCCACACGAGCAGTCAGGGAGTTGTGGAGTGTGGGACCTTTCTGGGAAGCTGGCGCACAGCTGAGAGAGGAACAGAGTCCCCTCCCTTCCCTGTTGACATTTGAAGAGGACTAAGTTAGAGAAAGGTAAATGCTATTCTTCTCTCCTCCCAGGACTAGGGAAGGGGGGGTAGACTCCTGGGATTCTGATTGGTCCAATTTTGGCAAGGGTGCTGGGTGCAGGTGTGAGGTCACTTCAGGGTGAGGAGTGGCTGCAAGAGGGCTGTAGGTCAGCGGGGGCTGGAGTGGGCACAACCGCCCTCTCCGTCTCACACCAGCGTCCCTGCTCCTGACTAAAGCCCGTGGTCCCAACCGGAGCGAGAGGCCACTGGTCTGCACAGCATTTCCAGATTCCTGACAGATTTGGGAATGAGAAACTGGAATTCTCGAGAATTCTTAGAAATGTCTGAATCATAAATTATTCTTTATTTTCCAAAACCCTATCTTACATGTGTCAAGTAATAATGAATAAATAATAAACAGCGAATCATTTTTCAATGATAGGGTTATATCTGATGTTTAAAAATGGTCTTTTGTTTAAAAAAGATATAATTGCAAGGACTATTGTTACTATGAAAATATTTCAGTAATTTTATATAATTTAATAACATGTAAATTTATTCCCTACCTGAAGTAGACATTTGATAAGCAAAAATATTAAAATAAGGGAACACTAATGCCAAAGAAATCATTTAAAAATCGAGGGCTAACACGAATATTTAATGTTAAAAATTTTTATTCTTAAAACACTTTTTTTTTTTTTTAATGCTGGGAATTGGACCCAGGGGTTCTTTAACACCGAGTGACATCCCTAACCCTTTCCATTTTATTTTGAAACAGAGTCTTGCTAAGTGGTCCATACGGGCCTCAGACTCCTGGTCCTCCTGCCTTAGGTTCCCAAGTAGCTGGAATGACAGGCCTGCGCCACCACACCCAGCAAAATGAAAATGTTAAAGGACACCAAGCATTCATTAATTAACCTGACAGACTTCATCTTTCTTTTGCAACAAATATTCCAGACTTCGGGAGAAAAATCCTTCGGGCTGACATTCCTTGAGTCGTCAAGCACGTGTCCAAAGGCATCTTTAATTTGAGATGGAGGACATGTGTTGCTTCTATAAGCTCTTTTTTTTTTAAAAAACAATGGAAGTACTGTCTGCTTGCCCTGATTTTCTTTTTGCTGCTGAAATTGATATGCCGTTGCTCATTCAGATTTTGAATCAGTTTCTGATTTTGTGTCTGAGAATTCCACTACATTCCCATCTTCCTCTCTCTCTGCATTTCTTCGATGGTGAATATTCAAACACGGGACAATGCCAGTAACCGTGACTGGATAGTATTTGAAGAACGTAACATTCAAATTTCCTAGCAAGGTTAACATTACCGTGCATACAAAAATTGCCAATTTAAGGGCTTATTTTGCTTCCAAAACTTATTGCTTGAAATATTGCCCACATAAAGTAGGACTATGCATATAAACTTATTAATATTTATTTTATTTATAAGATTGACTCACCATCGGCAGCAGACAGAGCCACAAGCATACATTGATATAATGACAACAACTTATAAGGAAGACTGACTGATTAGATGGTGATATTCTTGTCTGCGAGCGCCTGTCCCAGCTTCCAGAAACGTACATGTTAACCTTCAACTCTGTGTATCAGGGTTTCTGGGTCTTGTTTTCAACTTGACGTCTGAAGATTCCTTCAAATCAGTAACATACATTACTATGTTGATTAGGAAGCTTTAATTCTCACAGGAGGATTATAATACTTCCAACCCCCACCCTTTTTTTACCTGATGTCTTGGGATTTTAAATGTGTGAAAAGATGGGAAGGTCTCGCAGCATGTGGGTCTCTAGCATGGCTTCAAGGACGTGAGCTTCCTTCAAGGACAGGAACCCTCTGCATGCCTACCTCTGGACAGATGGGATGCTGTTGCCTGGGCTCAGGAAGGTCAGTTAAGAGACTGCTGGGCTCAGGTAGAAAAGCCACCCCATTTCACTGGCTCCTGGTATTCCTCACTTCCCCTCTGGGCTCTGGCAAGATGTCACCCACATGGGACCTGCTCTTAGCTCTCTTGTCTTAGAGCCTCTTGGTGATCCCTGGAGCACCTCGTCCTTCATCTTGGTTTTCCTGCACTGGGAAAACTCACAGTCAAGGCGCCAGGCGGCCCCTCTCCTACTCTTTTACCTGAAGACCCTCCTGCAAGTCTTCTCCTTCCTAGCCACGTGACTCCAGGAGAGAAGGAATAAAATATAGGTGGAATGGAGGGCTGGGGCTCGGCTCAGTGGAAGATTTTAATTCACAAGTTCTGCATACGTGTCCAGGCCTGTTGCTTCCAAATCCCTGGAAAATATATAGCTCTACCTGTGCACTGTTAATTAACCCTCAATAAGTAGATTAAATAGACACACAATATTTTTTTTTAAAGAAAGAGTGTGAGAGTGAGAGACAGAGAGAATTTTTAATATTTATTTATTTATTTAGTTCTTGGCGGACACAACATCTTTGTTTGTATGTGGTGCTGAGGATCGAACCCGGGCCTCACGCATGCCAGGCGAGCGTGCTACCACTTGAGCCACATCCCCAGCCCAAACACACAATATTTTAAGAAACCTATAATTTTGGGAACTTTCCAGTGCTATCTACTGATCAGATAATGAAGACCACGTTAGCCTGAGGATCCTGAGAGTGATCGGACCATTAGAAACCATCCTGAGATCTCCAATGTCATTCCTACACACATCTCCAAACCCACTGCCCCCCAAGGTTCCTTTAAAAGAGGCGCTGGGAACCCCGAAACTGTCTCTCACACTGGAGATGGGCTGCAATCTCCCTTGAGTATGTATTTACTTTCCTAAATAAGCCTCTTTTGTCTCTGATGGGTGCGTGCTGAAATTTTTTTTTCCATCATATAAGCCAAAAAATCCACTGTTCTTAGAGTCCCCGCGTCTCTAGAAGAACTCTGAATTTTTTTTTTTTTTTTTGGAGACACCTCCACTAGGCCTTTTGGTTTCTTATGCAAAAAGAGGGATTATAGCCAGGTGAGGTTGTGCAGGCCTGTAATCCCAGTGGCTCAGGAGGCTGAGGCAGGAGGATTACAAATTCAAAGCCAGCCTCAGCAACTTAGCGAGGCCCTAAGAAATTTAGCAAGACTCTGTCTCAAAACAAAAAAATAAATTAAAAAAAAAAAGGCTGGGGATGTGGCTTTAGTGGTTAAGCACCCTCAGGTTCAATACCTGGTACCAAAAAAGTGTGGGCGGGGGGGGGCATTATAGCATTGCCTGGGACAATTGACCATAATTATAGACAGGAAACAGTGGGGATAGGGAAGTGTACAGGTCACCTCCTAGTACTTCTAGGTCCAGTGGTAAAAGTTAACGGAAGACCAAACAGGCGACAGCATCCGAGGCTCAGCCGTCCACAGAAGAAAGGTTAAATTGACCCACCAGATAGAGAACTCCAACCAGCTGAGGTGCTTACGGAGATAAATGGGACATCGGATGAAATGACAGATACCACCTACGGCCCTGTGACTAGTTACAGAACAACAACTCTACTGTCCACCCCTGTGGCTCTGTTCTGGATCTCTTGATCTGTTTGAACAAAATTTCCTTTTTTCCCCTCTGATCCCCATTGCCCATTATTTTTACACAGGAATGTTTTTGATGATTCTATTTGCAATTTATTGCATAGATTAGAGAATATGAGGTGGGATCAGGGTGGAATTAGGCAGAGAATGAACTTCCCCAGTTATCCTGGTGTAATTACTGGTATGAATTTGGATGGCTTCCCTTTGGGGAAAAGGAGGCGTGAGTGTTCATGGGGAGGAATAATCACAGCATGCGAGGTAGGAGCGGGTTTTGGTGGTGCTCATCTTGAGAGGCAAGTTTAAGAAGGGAAGGAGGGTGTATATCCATGTGGACTGGAGTGGACATTGGTCACTCTTGGCTGCCCAGGGCTTTGGGTCCTCTGTGTTTCATGCGCCTGCCTTTGAGAAGCTCGTTTTCGGAGGCTCCTCTTTTATACCACTAAACAGATGGACCAGGAAAATCTGTACAGAAGCCTGGCATCCGTTTGGTGACTGGAGCTAGCTGACAGCCTCGAGCAGTCCCCCTTACCTGGGTGAGAGGGTCCCCGCTCTGGGATCTGTGTTTCAGAGTGTCTTTCTCTGGTCCTTTTTCAGCCAGCTCCTCCCGGCGGGGCCAGGCATCTGCCCACCCAAGGGGCACGTCTACCCACCTCTCCATCCTGATGCAAGGACCAGGACCAAATTCCCTGTTCCCATGGCCCAGTCCCCCTTCCAGGGCCCACACAGGGCTCCTTCCTGCTCTCTCCTGAGGGTGGATCATGCTGCTGTCCTGGACCCTAGAGCAGCCACGGGCTGAGAGTTTGGGGATGGAGCTTGGGCCGTGGGCAGGAGCGCCCACCCACCAGCAGTGCAGGATGGGCCTGGGGTGAGGAAGAAGGGGGGGGACAGGGGGCCAGAGGTCCGCTCCTTGCCCCTGGTGTTACAGCTGGTTTTGAGGAGTTGGGGATCCCAGCTGTGCACCCCGCCCTCCCTGTAGTTACCGAGGCACACTTGTCAAGGTAGGAGAGCACAAGGGGATGGTGTTTTCCAGAAAGGCTGGCAGGGTGTCTCCACGGCTCACTGGCTCTTTCAGACCTTTGCTATTCTTTGCAGAGCCCACGTCCCCTCCCCAGGGCTGGGCAGGACTTTGCCACTGCTTCTGATGAATAGCATGTGGCGGAGGCCATGGCCTGTGACTTGGGGGCGCTGGGTCAAGAAGGGCAATTCAGCTCTGTTGGGGTCACTTTCTTAGATAATGTCCACCCTCCATGCTGTGAGGAAGCCCAAAGTGGCCCACGCAAGGAGACACATGGAGAGGAGCTGAGGCCTCCAGCCAGCGCTGGACACGTGAGTAGACTAGGTGGACTAGGTCCCCGCCTCTCCACCTCCCTGTGGAGGCCTCCCACCTCATGGACAGAGACCAGCATTCAGGACCTGGCTTCCTGGTCCACAGACTGTTCTGTTAACTAAAGCATTAACAGTGCTTCTATAGTTCCAGAAGGTTCTCTAGGAGAACAGAAGTGTTTTATGCCAAACAAACTTATTTTGGCATTGTAATTGGAACAGCCTCGAGTACATTTCATTTCATAGATTATTGACTCTATAACTTTTAAATATTTGGGTATGTAGTATGTTGGGCCTTCATTCTTTTGCTCTGGGTCCCGCAAGTGTCAGGGACCATCTCTCGGGTTCAGTGCCCAGTGTCACTAGGGTCTGTGCTTGGTCTGGGTGGAGAGAGATGTCCAGCACAGCATGACCAGGTTGTCATTTGGACACCATTTCAGGCTGCGTGTTTTCCACTCTTGCCTTCTGAGAGCACCTAACCTCCTGTGTAAAGTCCGCTTCTTCCCAAAGCAGCCAGAGGGGTTTCTGTTGCTTGCAACTTAGAAATTCTGATCCAAACGAAACCGGTTCCCTGTTATTTCACTTTGAGTCAGTTCAGCAGACATTGATTATTTGCCACATCACTGGTCCTATTATGGGCACTAGTGATACACAGATGGGTAAGATAGACTTGAGTTATACCAGACACTGTATTAACTACTTAATGTGATAGGTATTATTATCATTAGTCTCGAATTGGAGACAAGGAAACTGAGTCTCAGAGAAGTTAAGTAACTTGACCAAAGTCACACAGCTAGTAAACGGTGGAGCTAGAATTAGAATCTGCAGTCATCTGATTGCAAAGAGACTGTGTTTAACCATCTGCCTCCAGGTGACATCTGTGCTTGGTGGGAGAACACAAGATAGTGTCATTATAATTTCCATTAAAGGTGTACCTCTAGGAACTTGGAGGAGGAACACTTCGTGGAAATCCAGGAAGACTTGTCCACTTGTCACCTGCACTGGGTCACTAGGGATTGGGGAATGTGTTGGACCAAGGGGGATGGGCAGGGCACTGAAGACTGTGGGAACTGCATGTGCAAAGGCTGGGAAATGCACGGGCATGAGTGGTCATATTGTGAGTGTGGCTGGGGAGGAGGGGTGGGACGGCGGGGTCCCAAGAGCACTGAGAACCAAGCATTGGCTGCCAAGCTGAAGAGTCTGAACTTGATCCTGGAGTCTATAGAACCACAGAGGTCTTTTCAGGGAATGTGCTATTTGGAAATCTCTGGCAGAGCGGGGGAGGTCTGCAGGACACGTGGGATGGAGGAGGAAGCTAATGGGACACCTTTGCACAATCCAGGTGAGACATGGCTCCCCACCGGAGCCATGCTGATGGAGGAGGAGATGGATGGAGGGATGGATACGGGGAGGCAGACGCTGCAGGACTCCAATGTGCATATTAACAGGAAAGGAAGGGCTCAGGGTTGGATCCCAGGAGTCTGCTGGGTGGTGGAACGGTGAGCATTCGGGGAGCTAAGGGATGCAGGGGGAAGAGTGGCTGCGTTTTAAGCAGAGAGCTGAGCAGCCAGGCAGTAATGATGGCTACCGATCGCCAAGCCACACGAGAGCAGGGGCTGACCTCGTGGGGATGCAGGGAGATTAAATGAGTTAGTACACACAATGGGCCTCGAAAAGGGCCTCTCACAAGGTGGGCGGCTGGAGGGACTTGCTCTTCATTTTACTGTCGTTAGCCTTGTTTGACAGACTAGGAAACTGTTGTGCAGAGAGCTGCTGGAACTTGCCAGGTCACACATCCAGGAAGCCAGACTTAGAGGCGGTGTTCCTTGGCCACACCACGCTGTCTGAGGTCACCCGAGTGTGGGTGGTGGTCAGAGACCTGGAGTGGTTGGGCTCACACCGGGGGAAGGTCAAGGGGATGGATGTGGGGGTCCAGAGTTGAAGCCCAGGGAACACTGGTAGTGCTGACCCCAAATCCTTGCCAACACTGCACCCTCTGGGCTCCCTGGCGCCCCAAGTCCAGCATGCGGAGAGCCTTGAAGCAATGGATTCCCGACATCACTGTGTCCTGCCCAAGAGCCTCTGCTTCAGTTTTTCTGGAAGGGTCTCGGTCCTGTGCTCACCTCCAGAGTTCCTGGAGCTCACGGTGAGCTGCCTCGGCCCAGGAGATGCTGAGTGTCCCTGCCGACACGTGGGGATGAGAGTGGAACCACCTGCAGGGCTGTGGCGGGGATTAGGTGAGGTAAGCTGCATGGCTGCTCCGCGAAGCTCAGTTGGAACTTCCAGGGTTTAGCCCAATGTCCAGGACCTCAGTTCCTGGGGAATAAACGCCCGAAACAGAACACATTGGCTCTCAAGTCCCTCAGAACCTCGGTTTCCTCATCTGTACGTCAGACAGCCAATCCGTCCCCATCTCACAGGTCCCGGTGATTTAAGGAGCCAATGCAGGAGTGCTCTTGGGGGACAGCTGTGTGCTCCACCACTGAAGTCACGGTCCCTGAAGGCAGCTGGGGACAGACTGGGGAAGGAGGTGGGAAGCAGCCTTGAACTGTGGGCCGCTCAGCTCCTTGTGGGAAACACAGGGCAGGGTCGGGTGGCAGGGAGGAGGGGAAGCCGCAGCCTCGCTTGCTGGCCAGGCCCGGGAGTCGCTGTGGAAGCTGATGGACTGTGACCTCCTCTCCACTGTCGTCGGCTCCTGCTTGGCACATGTGTGCGGGCCTCTGCCCATCTGGGCTCCTGTGTGTGTGGACATCACACTCGGTGGGCCCCAGCTGTCGGGGATACTTTTTGAGGGGGGGGTCCTTCCTGACATCTGCAAGCCAAGCACCTCCTGGGTGTCCCTGGGCTGTGCAGCAATGCCAACGAGCCACACCGGGAAGGATGACCGGCTGGCAGGGATGCTGGCTTTTTCCGTGGGTGACAATACTGTGGGTGACAGTGGTGGAGTGGTGGGTGGGATGGCCTCTTGGCTGCTTCTTCCATAGGTGGCAGCCACCTTACCTGTACTTCAGACACCCAATTTCCTAGAGAAGGAATGTGTGAGGGGGAGGCTGGGAGGGGAGGCTGGGGGAAGGCTGTCCTCCACTCTCAGCTCCTCCCTATCTGTGTTTCCTTCAGGAGCAGCTCACTTTGGCGGGTGACAGGGGACATGGTAAGTGGGAAAACTCCCTGCTGTGACATTTAGAGTCAGGGGGGCGAACGCATGTGACTAGCCTCCCCCAGACCTTTGCTCAAACTGCCTCCCCCCACAGGACACCCTCCAGCTGGACACGCCCTGTCCTTAAAGCTCAGCCCGATGGCCTCCTCTGTGACACCTTGGGCGTGGCACAGTGGCATTGCAGTCTCCGTCCTTGGTGTGCGCCTAGCTCGCGAGGACAGCGGTACAGCAGCCCCCTGGTGCTCTGGGAGGGCCATGGTGACACCTGCCAGTGGGCCCTCTCTGTTTTGGATGGTGAATTCCTGGAGTTCCACTTGGTGTGGCCAGGACCCAGGGCCTGCGGGCACAGTGGTGTGTTGGCAAGTTTAACAGCCAGCTCTGGGGGGGACCCCATGTGGCAGCCACAACGGAACCCAGAGGAGACGCCCCCCGCTTGCCAGGCTGGTTCGCCCCCAGTGGCTGGTTCACCTCCATGAATCCTCAGTGTGGGCAAGCACACAGTAGGCCCTCGGTGTATGGACGATGGATGGATAAAGAGCCACCGGCTGGGAGTGGAGTCCAGAGGCTGGAGCAGTGGAGGCCAGGCTGGCTTTGGGTGGGGGAAGGCCGAGCCGCCCTTGGCAGCCCCCAATGGGCTGCTCTGCATTCGCTCATAAATAACCTGTGAGGCGCTGAACGCGATTTTCTTGTTGGGGCTTTTGTTTCTTCAATCTCAACAAAAGCCGCACTAATGAGTTATTGGAAAATCCAAGCCCTGCTCCAGGCCAGAGAGGCTGTGAGCACAGAGGGGGAGGTGCTGGGAGGCCGAGCGCTGCTCTGAAGAGCTGCACAGAAGGGAATAAAAAAGCCCTAAAAGCTCAGGTGTGCAGGTCTTTGCAGTTCACATGGACTAGCTCAAGGAATCCTTCACAACCTGACCCGGAGGGAGTCTTCACTTCTGCTGTTAGGGATGTTTCCACCTCAGGGCCTTTGCACTTGCGGTTTTCCCTGCCTAGAACAACCTCTCTTCCAGAGAGTCCCTCTCATTTCACTCAGATCCTTGATTGAATGCCTTCCCTGAAGATCCTGCCTCAAGTGACATCACTCCTCATTCTCCACCCCCTGGCCTTAGTTTAATTTTGGTTCCACAGCAACCATCACAACCCAATGTCTTAGGTTGGATTTTCCCAGTAGCTGACTCCAAAGCGAAGATTTGAGAACAGGTGGTATTTCATGACTTGAAATCTCCATAAGAGATGGGGAAATAGGGGGGCATCGGATAAAGGGTGTGTTGTTTATCAGTTACCACTGTCACTGGGGAGCTGTGGGGGACAGCCTTCTCAGATCCAGCCCGAGGAGGAAGAGGACTGAGATATGCAGTTCCTTGGGTGTCAGCGGCTGAGGCTGGGAGGCCCTGGTCTTCTGGCCATGACATCAGCAGGCCAGGTGGCCTTGGGCAACGGCCAGCAGGAGAGGCAGTTAAAAGTTGGTGAGGGGCCTGGAGCAATGCACGTCTATAATCCCAGCAGCTCGGGAGGCTGAGGCAGGAGGATCTCAGGCTCAAAGGCAGCCTCAGCAAAAGTGAAACGCTAAGCAACTCAGTGAGACCATGTCTCTAAATAAAATACAGAATAGGGCTGGGATGGGGCTCAGTGGTTGAGCGCCCTTGGGTTCAATCCCTGGTACAAAAAAAAAATGTGAAAAGTCCTTGAGGGCACTGAAGTAAGGGCGAGGGAAGACTCCATACGGTACAACAACTTCATGGACTCTCCTGCTAAACTGGAACTTTCAAGATGTTGGTTGGGTTTGGTGTTGTGTCCTCTACGCCTGCAGCAGGTAATTAAGAAATAGTGCTTGAATGAGCAGATGCCTATTTTCCAGATGAAGACAGCGAGGCTCAGAGTTGGAAAGGGCTGTGCCCAAGATCTGATTCAAGCCAGGTGTGATGGCACACACCTGTAATCCCAGCGGCTTGGGAGGCTGAGGCAGGAGGATTTTGAGTTCAAAGCCAGCCTCAGCAACTTAGCAAAGCTCTAAACAATTCAGTGAGACCCTGTCTCTAAATAAAAAACAAAAAGATCTGGGCATGGGGCTCAGCGGTTAAGTGATTTTGGGTTCAACCCCTGGGAACAACAACAACAAAAAAGGATTTGTGCCTACAGGAAGTACTTACTGAGCACCTACTTTGGGCCCAGCCCTTCCGGTCTCAGGTTCCGAACCTGGGTTTCCTCCCGTCACTCCCCTCCCAGGGCGGGGATGTGGGACGTGCCTGACTTCACTCTACCCCCACATGAGGCTCCTCTGGGTCCTGCCTGAGCTGGTGGAGTGAGAAGCTTTGTTTTGTCAGGCATGAGCTGTGCCACCCGGCTCTGTGCTGCAGTGCCATGCTTCTGTGTCCCCAGGAGTAATGGGGACCTTCCACTCACCCTTCCATGGAAGGAGCCACGGTCAGGGAGGGTCTGAGTCTCCAGGAGCTTTGGGTGTTGTCAAAGCAGCAGGGATGTCCCGCCTGCTGGGTGCTGGGTTCAGGAGGTCAAGGTCTCCTGATGGGGAGGGGGGCGGGGCCTCCCCAGCCTGAGAAGCCTCAGAGACTCCACACCGGGCCTTGGTTTGTGCCTGCAGTGCCCGATGGGGCTGTGGGCAGAGACTGGGCACCAAGTGCTGAGGCCCCGGGGTCTCCAGGCCACTAGCGGCCATCAGAGGGCTGCTATGGGGACCTCTCAGAGTGTGTCCAGGGCCGAGGGGCCTGACAGGCCTGGCCCAGTGTGCGGGAACCACAGTGATCAGAGTCAATTACCATGGCAACCACAAGGCGAGGCCTCTTTTCCTGAACCCTGGATCCTTCTGTGACCCGGGAGGATCCCCCCAAATATAACTAAGGCTGATTTTTCTGCACCGTGGCAACTGGAGACTTGGGATTAGAATTTATTTGACTTGAAAAAATAAGAGTATGACATTTATTGCATGCGGATGTTGCAGAGTGACTTCAGGCCCCCTCCAGAGCAGAGGGACCCCAGGCCTCTAGCTGAAGGCCACACACAGGCCTCCCGCCTACCAGAGGCCTGGCCAGAGGATGCCAAGGCCCAGGTCAGCCTCCAACAGCCCAGAGGGCCCCGAAGGCTGCCGAGGAAAGGACAGAGGAAATGAAGTTAAAAAAAAAGAAAACTGAAAATAACATTCATTTATTTCTGATTGTAAAAATAATACAGGCTGCTTATAGAAAACTGGGGAGAAACAAATATATAAAGACAGAAATGCAAATCACCCCTCATTCCATCACC
This sequence comes from Marmota flaviventris, assembly GCF_047511675.1. Lineage (NCBI taxonomy): Eukaryota > Metazoa > Chordata > Mammalia > Rodentia > Sciuridae > Marmota > Marmota flaviventris. The sequence continues at coordinate 115,863,340 of NC_092503.1, forward strand.
CACGATAATCATTAAAATGGTATTACTGTTATCCAGCTTTCACATCTTTATTCTATACACAGCTTTTTCCATAATCGAGGCCACATTGATATTATTTATATAATTCATGTTCTATCAATAGAGGACCACGGGTTCCTGACCTCTGCATGGTAAACGACGGAGCCGCTGCGCAGACACTTTCCCTACACAGTCACACGTTAATGTGCACAGCGGAGAAGAATGGTACCAAACAGCCTCAGGATCCTGGAGAACTTGCTTCACCCTCTCTCTGCCTCAGTTTCGTCATCTGTAAAATGGGGCTATGAAACCTTAGTTCACCACCTCGCAGCATGTTGAGGGCCACCTGGGAAAGTTCTTTCACAACTGTGATGGTATGGTGAGGCCATGTGGTGCAGCAACATGAATCAGGAGTCCCGCTTTTAGGATTCAATTTGCTGTGTGGCTTTGAGGCAGTTTCTTGGTTCCTCTGATCCTTAGCTGTCCACTTTGTTAAATGAAGGACTAGATTATGGATTCTAATGATAAAACTAGTAATTGTTAGAATGCTTAGTACCTGCCAAGCACTTCTTGTGCATCTTCTCAATCAATCTAACAACCGTGAGGTGGGCAGTCTTCTTTGGATGAGGAAACTGATACTGAAAGTTGAGTGACTTGCCCTGGTTGCTCAGCTGGTAAGCAGAAGACCTAGGATTAATATTGAGACTCCAGATCACTGCTGTCCAATGGAAAACTCCTAGGATGACAGACATGTTCTATACCTGCGCTGTCCAACACAGCAGCCACTAGCCACATGGGACTTGTTGAGCACTTGAAAAGTGGCCAGTGGGACCGAGAACTCAATTTTAAAGTTAATTTATTTAAACTTAAATAGCTACTAGAAGTTATGTCAGCCAGTGCAGTTCTAGGACGTCAGATTTTGGACAAATCAAATGTCTCTCCATGTGAGAGGGAGCATTAAGTGGTGAAAAGCATAGACTTTATAGACTGAAGCCAGATTTTCAGGTTTGAATGCCAGCTTTGTCACTTACTAGCTGTGTGGCCCTAGGGGAGTGACTAACTCTCTCTGTTCCTCAATCCTCTCCTCTTCAATATGAAGATGATAAAGGTGGTTGGGAAGGCAAATGGTCTTTAGGCTGCGCATTTTATGGTTATGAAAATCACACACACACACACACACACACACACACACACACACACACACTCCTTCAGATAAGCCCTAGGTTAGGGGATGAAAAGAGCAAGTGACACATGGCTGGACCATCCTCAGGGGTGGGGTGGGCAGGCTCCAGCCGGCATGAATCCTGAGGCTCCGCTTCCCCTGGGGCTAGTAGGCGTGGAGGGTCCCAGGAGAACCGGATAATGAGACGAGTTAATCAAAAGGGCAGCGAGTCCCCAGGGCTCACGGCGTGTCCCGAGAGCGCGCGCGGGGGCGGGCGGGGACCGCGGCTCTGGGGCCGCTCTCCCAGCAGTGGCGGGAGCATCCTGCGAGGTGGGGACCCTGCGGGGAGTGACCGGGAGACGAGGGGCGCAGATAGGAGCCGGGGGCGGAGGTGGGGAGAAGGAGCGGAGGCGGTGACGCCAGCTCGTCCTGAGGTCAGGTCGCACGAGGGGGGGGGGGGGCGGCAGCCTGGCCACCACGTGGCGCCGGGCGGGAGGTGGGCGCGATTCCTGTCGCAGTCTATGTGATGGCGCCCCCTGCAGTTTATGCCGCTCAGCAGCCTCGTGTGTGTGTGTGTGTGTGTGTGTGTGTGTGTGTGTGTGAGAGAGAGAGAGAGAGAGAGAGAGGGAGGAGAGTCGCACGCCCCCAGCCCACTCCTTATTTCCTCCCTGTCCCCTTTCCTGGGATCAAAAAGGGGTCCTGAAGGAAGGCGAGCTGCCCGGGAGGTTCACAGAAAGAGCCAGGGCGACTGCAGGCCCTGTCCCTGGGGCAACCTGACCCCTCCCCCCTGTCACCTCCCCTCCCTGTCCCCCTTCCCCTCCCAGCCCCGCCAGCCCTTTCGAGCTGGGGAACATTTGATCCTGCTTCTCCGAGAGCCGCAGGGGACGCGGCGAGAAAGGCCAGCTCAGCAAAACCCGACGCCACCCCTGGGGCGGCTGGGCAGGGCGGAGGCAGGACAAGTCCCCGTCACCCCCGCCACCCGCAGCCGCACACTCTCTGCCCTCCAGTCGCCAAGGCCCCCCTGCACCCCGGGTTTCCTAGGGCCCTGCCCTCGCCTGTCCCTTCCGCTCCCCGAGGGTCCACTTGGGTGGCTGCCCCTGGGCAAACATTTCTTCCCATGTCGTCACCACTGGTATTCGTCCCCATCTCCATATTGCCTGGGTGATTCGGTCCTCCCCACGCCCATCAGTCGGGTCTTGCCGGAAGCCTACTTTTGCTTGAGTCACTCGGTGTCACCTACTCAGTTCATTTTAATGAGCAAAAATCAAATGACAACTGTGTGCCCAGTGGGCACTGCCACTGTGTTTCCAAAGTGAGCGACACCCACCCTGCTCTTGAGCTCCCAGGACAGAGGCTGGAGTACAGGTGGGGTTTTCAGAGAGCACCCCATCTCAGGCCGCTCTGCCTCCCCAGTGGCCAGAAGTGCATCCAGGAGAGGCCCATGAGGGAGGCCAGGACCTGGCTTCTCGCTGGGGTGGGGCCTTGGCCCCGAGAGAGCAGCTCATCTTCCCTGTGGGCGCTGCCTGCTGCCAGCTTCTCAGTCTTGCCTTCAAACAGGCCTCATTCCCAGGGGCCCAGAGAGGCATTTGCATTAGGAGAAAAACCCAAATAAAACACCAGGCCTCCCCTGGGCTGGCTGAGCCTGGAGGGCCGCAGGACCAGGCTGGACCTGTGGGAACAGCCTTACAGAGAATCCCAGCAGCCAGCCTGGCCTTCCTGGCGCTCCATCCTTTTGTCCCCTACCCTGAAGGGGACACTTCCTTACCAGGATGGTGTCTGTCTAGACCTGGCTCCAGTTTTACACCAGGATCCAGAACCCTCTTCTGGCTGTCTCCACCCTGGGGCTGGGTTGTGTCCCTGCCTCAGACTAGGACGCCCTGAGAACAGCGCTGTCTTTACTTGCTGGATGGAACCAGCACAGGGGGTGCTCAGCACGGCCTAGGATAATGGCCGACTCGATCAACATTTATAAAATGAATGACAGTCAAGAGAAGCATCTGCCCCCTTCCCAGACCCACCCAGGGGCAAAGCAGAGCCTGGTGGACCGGGTGCCCTCCGCCGGCTCAGAGTGGGAAGACCGTATATTTTTTTGAAGTCAGTGTTCAAATTGCTTGGGATCCACAGAAACATCAGTTCAAAATCAGTTAAAGGAAACTTCCCCTGTCCCAACATTGGTGTGGACAAAGGGAGCCTGCGCTCTTGAGCTTAGGTGACCCTCACTTGGGAAATGGTGGCATTCAGAACTCAGGCCTCGCATGCAGGTCACAGGTGTTGGAGGCTGGTGCTGGAGGTGATCTGAGAAGTAGTGTCTGCACACACTGTCATTGTGGAAATAAGAATATGGAGCCCTGAGGGAGGATCACATGGTTGAGGCAGGGTGCAATTGTAATGTGGCAGCTGGAGAGGGGAGGGATTCCTCTGTATCTTTGTCCTTTTTCTCCCCCTACCCGAAATCACCCTAGAGTTGGTCTCTGGTTGCTCACTGCTCAGCCCGTCAGTGAATGTCTCTTTGCCTCAGTTTTCACATCTGTAAAATGGAAGAGCCACATGTTTTAATTTACCTCACAGGGACAAGTGAAGGACCCAGTAGGATAGTAGATATGGAATTCCTTGGAAAGTTCAAATGCTCGGGCACCATTGCTGATGATTGAAAGTAATTCACAAGAGAATCCAACTAAATCAACCTTTCAAGCATGGGCCAGGTTCTCAGGCTCACAGTCTAGCCCCATCAGAATTCATTCATCAATTTATATGATGAGCATTTATTGAGCACCCACTGAATGGTGGGATACTGTGGTTCCCCCTTTAATTTACTACCCATGCAGTGGCCATAGTGTGCCTGTTAAAAAGTCAGATCCCTCCTTGGTTCTACTCAAGACCACATGGCTGCCATCTCACTCAGAGTAAAATCCAATGTACTGTAATAACCCCAAGGCACAAATGACTGGCTCCCTAAACCTCTTTGATCCCAGCCCTACTCTTCCCTCACCTGCTCAGCTGCAGCCAGGCGATCCTCCAGCTGAGGTCCTCCTCACTACCACAGGAACTTTGCACTTGCTGTCTCCTCTCCCTGCAGATGTTGGCCTGGCTCCATCCCTCACCTCTTTAAGGTCATGACTCAAATGTTAGCATAGTCTTCTCTGGATGTCCTCTCTAACATTTTAGCTCTCGCATTTTCTATTTCTCTTCCTAGCTTTAATAGTCTCCTTGACTCATTATCTAAGTACTATTTTCTTTCCTTTCTTGTGAAGTCTGTTGTCTGTCTCTTCATTAAACTGTAACCTCTGTGAAGCAGGGATCTTGTCTATTATTCACATCGAATTCACAGTTCCTAGAGCAGTGCCTAGCACATAGTAGGTGCTCATTAAATAGTAGTTCAATGAATGAATGGTGAACTTATGGACAAAGTCCCTGTAACCCAAGAAGCTGGCAAGAGGGCTGCCTGTGTATGGGACAGGAGTGCATGGTGGGGGACACAGACCCCAGGTGATAGAAGGCCACAGGTGTGGGGGTGGGTTTCAAGGGTATCATTGCAGGATTTGGTTTCACTATTCTTAAGCTGCACAATTTATAACAGGACTTAACTGCTTACTAATTAGCAGCTGGAGCCATTAATTGGCTATTTGTTAGAGCCCGAATTAATAAACTAGTCTTTCAGTGGGGTCATAACTCTCCCGGTTCCTCATCCCCAGGCAGCCCTCCCCGCTGGCCAGAAAGTGTCTTGCTCTGCGATTGAATCAATACCTGCCACTGTATGATTTTCAGAGACAATCTCCCTCGCAAGGCCCCGACAGCATCACGGCAAAGACTTCCTCTCTCCCTCTCTCCTCTTCCAGGCTGACTCACCGAGAAGAGAAGAGCAAGCTGCAGGAGAGGGGAGGACGCTCTAGTAACATTTTTATAACAAAACCCTGCAGCTGCCCTGCTTGGCCAGGGTCTGGGGCTCGGGCTCCCTGGCCCATCCCTCAATCCCTCAGCTTGCAGCTAGTTCCTGACCCCTTCTGGCGCCCAAGCGCTGGGCTTCCTCTGAGGCAAAAGGATGGTGTTTTCCTTCGGTGGGAAGTGGCGGTACAGCGTGCTGAATGCACAGCGTTGCAGCCGTCTGGTTGCTGACCCTGAGCCTCCAAGCGTCGTGCTCAGGAAGCCCCCTCAAGAGCTCCTGCGATCTCAGGGTCCAGCTCTTGTGCCCCACTCTCTTCTTAACAGCCCCATTTGGGATCCAGAGGATTGCTCCAGTGTGTGAAGGTACTCCTAAGTCCCTGGGCCCTCACCTCTCTTGGGCACAGGACAATGGGAAAGAGCAAGGTCATCCAGCCAAGCCACCGAGGTCAAAGCCCAGTCTGGCCACTTAGCAGCTGGGTGAGTCATGAGGATTAAACAGCGGATACACATGACCTGCGGTGTCAGCTGTGGGTACCCTCCCCTCCCTCAACCACATCTGGAGGTTGGCATCCTAACTACCGGAGGACCTACCACGGGGGGAAACTGAGGCCTAGAGAGGCCAGGACAGGAACGCAGGGCTTCTGGCTTCCATGCTAGTGTGTTCCCTTCTCTAGGGCTCCCCACCATTGTCCCACACATGGCTCTCTCTGCAGCAGCAGGCAGGGCACACCTGGGGGAGGAGATAGCGGAGTCTTCACGGCCCCCACCAACAGGCTGCAGGTAGTTGCCCTGCATACCATTAGCCGCAGAGTGCTCCCAAGTGGATCACTACAGCACACATTCAGTCCCAGCCTGCCTTGAATTTGGACTTCTGCCCCTGCCCTCCCCAGCCCTCCTCCCGGCCAGCAGGTGTTCAGAGAGGGCAAACTTAAGAGAACGTCAGCAGGGTCTTTAAACTCAGAATAGGCAAGGCCAGAAAAGCCAGCGTCACCACCGTTACTCCCTAAGAGTTTCCCTGAGGAGGTAGGGATTTCTAGAAACCTTCTAATAATGAGAAGATGATAATAAATGAAGCCACTCCTTGTCACACCCTCAACTGGTGGGTGCCACTTCCTTTTCAGACGGAGTGGGGGAGGTGGGTGGGAAGATGCATGATGGCTTTCTATCTCTGGAGAGCAGAAAATGAATGGGTTTTTTCCTTTGGGGTAATGGGAGGTGGAGAGAAGGAAGGATGGTTACATTGAGGGGAACCCAGTTCTGTGGTTTCTGGCTTGTGATGGACATCATTCATTAATCCATTTAACGAACCTTGCGTTGGCCTTCTCTGGGTGAACAGCACTGAGCTTTCTTTTTGGACCCTCGTATTCAGCCTCTGACCTATGGAAAGGGACAGAAGAGGGGAGAGAGGATGAAGGAGACCAAACAAGCTAGGGTGCCTGGGGGGCGGTGTCTTCAAGTGTCCTCGGACTTCCTGAGATAGACAGAAGAGGGGCTGAGGTGTCCAGCGATGGCGCCCCTCCCCATGCCACAAGGCATGTCCCCACACCTTCTCCTTCCTCCTGAGCAGTGGGGGTAACTCCTGGAGGGTCAGAGGAGAAGGGACCCAGCAGGAACAGACCTGGGGAAGGAGTGGTTTATTAAGATTTTTAATTTTATGTTTTGATTTACACGCAGAAGAATTAACACTTTTTTTTTTTTTTTTTTTGTGGCGTACGGGTCTTTGAGTTTTGACAAATGCACAGAGTCGCGGAATCACCATCGCAATCCACATACCCAACAGTTCCGCCGGGTGAGCGGGAGGAGGGTTTGTAATTGCCCGGTTGTTGTAGCTGCCGCGGCTGTCCGCGCTCCCACGGGCCACTCTGCCACAATTCCCGCGCCCACGCCGAGATAAATAACGGCGACAGGTGGAGCAGGTGAGATGAGCAGGACTGGGCTGGGGGACCGGGATCCGAGGCAGAGGAGGCCGCCCGCCCGGCCAGCCTGCCTACGCCCCTCCCCGAGGGCGTTTGGGAGGAGCGCTGTCCCCGCCGCTGCTCCGGGAGGGCTGGGTTGAGGCAGCGGAGACCCGGAGTGCCGGACTCGGGCGGCTGGAGCGGCGCCCCGGCTTGGCTACCGGAAGGGCGTGCGCCCCTGGGGCGCTTGGGGGCGCCTGAGGTCCCGAGGGGAGACAGGATGGGGAGAGGGGTGAACCGAGACTAGGCGGTGGCCTGGGGAGCTCCGGCAGAGGGGTCCTGCGGGCAAACCTGTTGGCAACCTGTGGGCCGCGGCAAGGGCATGAGCTCTAAGCGCGCCCTCTCCACCCGCGGTTCCGCCAGCTGCTCTGGCAGCGGCCCCCGCTCCTGGCTCCGGACGCGAGCCGAGGCCTGGGAAGGGGCTAGGGCTGGCCGAGGGTGGAGGGCACTCCCGAGCCGAGCGCACAGCCCTGCAGCCCTACAGCAGGCTGCCGGCTCTCGCGCCTGAAGGACCCTAGTGGCCGCAGAAACCCGGCCTTTCCCTCGGATCCCCCGGTTTCATTCCCGCCTCCCAAAAGTGCAAAACATTTATGAAGTGTGCAGTGTCCTGCTGGCTCGGGTCCCCGGAGCGAGCGGCCGTGCTTGCCCGCGAGCGTGCCGAGATCGCAGCATCCGGCTTGGGCAGCCAGGCTGGGTGTGCAAGGGCGGGCGAAGAGCGAGTGTGCGAGCGCGCGGCTGCAGAGCCCGCGCCGAAACCCACGTCCCTCCGCCACTGTCCTCGGGATAGATGGATCCATTTCTGCTTTCTGACATTTTCCTGCCGGGGGCTGGGGGGAAAGGGGCGGGGGGAGGGGGAGGGGAGAGAGAGAGAGAGAGAGAGAGAGAGAGAGAGAGAGAGAGAGAGAGAGAGAGAGAGAGAGAGAGAAGCAGGCAGTCTGCTTCCCCCAGCCCTGTTTTGTTTTCTCTAATTGGTCCTGGGGGAGGCGAGGAAATTGGACAGAGGCTGGGCCGGGCGAGCTGGGCTGCCTTTAATTGGCTCCTTTTTTTAACTGGAGGGGAATCAAACAGGAGAGCGAGCGACAAAGGGTGGGAGAGCGAGAGACCGAACGAGGAGACGCGGGGAGGAGGGAGGAGAGGGAGGGAGGGCGGGAGAGAGGGAGGCGGGGGGAGCGCGGAATGAAAAGCTCGGAGGGGCGAAAAAGCAGCACAGCGAAGCCCAAGTTGCCGAGCGAGCGGAGCGCTCCCGCGGCCCGGAGCCGAGCGGCCGCCGCGCCCCGCAGCCCGGCCCGGCCCCGCCCGATCAAGGCCCCCGCTGGCCGAGGCTGCCGGGCGGGGGCGGGGACGACCAACTTGGGGCGCGGCGCAGCCCCGCTCTCCCGAGAGCGCGGAGCCGGGGAGCGCCACCGACGCGGCCAGACGGCGGGAGCGGAGCGCGGCGAGCGGAGGCGGCCAGCTGCGCCCGCGCCGCAGCCCCGGCCTCGGCGAGGGCGCGAATATTTTTTCAAACGACTCAAACTTTCCTTCCTTCCCTGCTTTCTGGGGTCCCTCTTGCCTGGAATTGCTCTCCAGATTCCCGCGGGGCGCCTGGGCGCGATTCCTCCCTCGGGTGCCTCGGCGGCTCGGCTAACTTCGCGGACCCCAGGAGCCGAGTCGCTCTGCCAGTGGCCGAACCCAGCCCGCGCTGCTACCCCGCTCAAGAGGGCCAGGACTGAGGTTCCTTTGCAGCTGGCAGGTGCGCAGCCTGCCCCCTCAGGTCGGGCTGCTGAGCTCTCAGCACCGGGTGCAGGACTGGAGACAGCGAATTAAGCCCAGAGGAACCCGGGTCTCCCTGCCCCCGCTCCGCGGAGGGGCGTCCCCTGGGCGGGGAAACGACAAGTTTGTCAGTCGTCGGTGGCCTGTTGGAGCCAAGCGCCGCCGCAGCAGCGGAGAGGTCTTTGGAGCCCAGCACCCCCAGCGGACAGCCCTGGGGACCCGGGGCGGCTCGGCGACCCGGCTTCTTGGGCCGGGGCGCTGGCTGCTGCCCGGGCGCGCCAAGACACCCGGGGCTGGGCCAGCGCCCCCTGCGTCCCCATCAGTGCAGCGGCCCCACCGGAGAAACCCGGGTCGCCGCCGCCGTCACCGCCTACTCTTCAGTCCCCTGGTCGCCGCCCTCTCGGTCGCCTCTCAGGGAAAGAGGGGGACATAGGGGGTGTCGCGGGGCCCCGGCGGATGCGCCCCCCGCTGCCTCTCGGGCTGCGCCGCCTCGCGGGGATGAAGCACCGGCCGTGAAGATGGAGGTGACCTGCCTTCTACTTCTGGCGCTGATCCCCTTCCACTGCCGGGGACAAGGAGTCTACGGTAAGAGCCCGTGTCCCACTCCACGCTGGCTGAGCCCCGCGCGGAAACTTTGCAGGAGGCGCAAAGTGCGCGCTGCCGGGGTTTGGTGGAGACCTAGGCTCGGACTCTGGAGTGGATGCCCGCGTCTCCGCCCTCTCCTGGGCGCGAGGAGACCGAGCTAGCTGCTTTGGAGCATTGGGAATGGTCGTAGGGTCTGGCGTGAAGCTGGGGATGCCAGGAGGAAGTACTCACTTTCCCAAACCCTGCTAGGGGCGGGAGTGACTTGTGAACCCTTGAGAGAATCCAAAGGGCTCTGGAGACCCGAACAGACAGGGCTGGGGCGGCGACTTACACTGAGCCTCATCCTCTCCTGGCTCGGCTTCCTAAGTGGAAACGAGCGATGCAGGATCCGGAGTTGCGCGCTGCTTGCGGGCGAGCTGCTTGCCAGCGCCGCGGCCGGGCGGCGAGCTCGCCGCCTTCCCCGCAATCGCTGCGGCTTCGCTGCTTCTACTCGCTTCTTCCAGTCTGAGCGGATGCCGGCATCCCCTGCCTCTGGCGTCTACGGCCCTGGCATCCCTTCTCAGACCTCTCCTGAGCCAGTTCGGTCCCTGGCTTCCAGGAACAAAACCCCAGCCGCACCTTCCTTCCTCCTGCGAGCACACACAGACACATTCAGCCACCGTCCCCAGGAAACGCAAACACGGCACGCACCCATCAGGCGACGTGTCCAAACTCTGCCTCCTGTCACTCAGATTTGTTCTAGCGTACCCACGCCACGCTCAGAGAAGCAAGGGGAACTCCAGTTACCCCTTCTCCATTCCATATCGAGGGCTTTCCCAGGGAAGGCCCCAGGCTTGGGCATCACCCGTTCAGGGGTCTCCAGCCTGGAAAGTCCGTTTCCAGGGGCCATGGAGCTTTCTTGCCTTCTCCCGACTGTAGAAGGTCACTTTTTAATGATGTGTAGCTGGAGTGGGCAACATTCTCTCTTGTTCCGGGGCCCAGGGCCTAATTATTCCTGTTTAGATCTGGAGGAGTTTGACCTGTCCTGAGAAGGGTGGCAGGGGCAGTGTCCCCTAGATGCCAGCTTCAGGTGTTGGTGCTAAGTACTTCCTTCTGAAGTGGCCCTGCTCCATCTGCCTGTGCCTGTCAAGAGGAAGGGGTGTCCAGGAGATGGCATGCTCTTGGCCCTCCACAGAGTGCTGGCCTGGGCTTAATTCCTGGATGAGGCTGGGCCAGGCATCTGGCCAAACTCTGCTTCTTAATCAGTTTGTGTTTCCCTACTGCCCCCCCCCCCCCCCACCAAGGCTAGGAAAGGCAGGAGGGAGGAGGAAGGTTGCAGGGCCTGGGAGAGGCTGGGTATGCAGAGGAGGCTGCTGAGCAGGTCCTGAAGGCTTTGGCCTCCCTAGAATAGAGGAAGACACCAGTGGTCTAGGGGTTCCTCTTTCTTCTTTCTTCCCAAAGATTCCCTACAGCTCTACTGCCATCTTTGAGGTGCCCTAGGAAGGATGCTGCTGAGGCCTTTCCTTCCTCCTGTTCATATCCAGGCACTCAGGAATGTGCTGGAAAACCCTTCCTGGGTGCCGCTGTGCTCCACCCTGCCCCTCTGTGTGCCCTTGAGCAGACCTGCCACGTCCATCTCAGGGCCATTGTTCTCCTCCACCCTCTCCATCTTCTCCAACTTTCTCCAGGGCTGAACAAGGGCTCATCTTGAGGAGGCTCTTTGGGGCCTCAATCAAAAACCCCAGCAGTGGGGATTGGAGAACAAGGCAGTGGTCTCCGTAGACCCTTATTTCAGAGGACTTTGGGGCCAGCATTCGGCCACACGGTTACTGTCTCCTTTTCTCTCTTTATTTTCTCCTCTCCTTCATGTGCCCAGGTCCCAACTGCTCTCAGCAAAAATCAGAAAGAGGAGTGGGTGAGCTCGAGCCAACCAGGCTTCCCCACCTCTCCTGGGAGAACTGGGCTCTGGGGAAGGCTTGGCCGGCTGGGGAGTCACAGGGCGGAAAGTCTTCATTAGGTGGATGGAGACAGGGAAAGATGGAACAGGAGCCGGAGAGGGCAGCGAGACTCTGGGGTCCTGGTGGTGCCAGGAGCGCCCGCCAGGTGTGGCAGAAACATGCCCCTTTGAAGGGCTGGGACTGCTCTGAGAAGTAGATGGACAGGTGGGGTTCACTCCTCTGCCCCACTCCAGTTTGTCTCTACCCTCAAAGCAGATGAAGTGCTTCCGAAAGAGCCAGGGGAGCACATTGGGCCAGGGGTGGTACCTCCGGGGCCACCACTGCATCCAGTCCAGCGTGGGGCCTCGCGCACCGCAGGAGCTCCTTGGATATTTGTTGAATGAATGAATGAAGGGGCCGTGACTGGAGGAGATGGAAGAAATGCTTCTTGAAATGCTTGCTCCCCCAAAAGTCTGTCCAGGGCTTGGTTTCCCACAGGGCAGTGGGACTCATGTTGAGTCCTTAAGGCCTCGGAGTCCTAGGCTGGCAGTCGCAGAGGAGAGGAGACAATGGAAGCCCAGGGTTGCCTTGGCAGTGGGGAGGGAGGCAGGAGAAAAGTGTATACCTTGGGGAGGGAGCCCCAATCCCTGCCCTTCTGCCCCTAGGCCCGCGTGACTGGGGAAAGGACAGATTAATATGGAGGCTAAACTCTGGAGAGGAGGGTGAAGTAGCGCATGGGTAAACCAGCCTTTGGCCTGGGCTGTGGGTCTCCCTGCTGACACCAGCGGTAGGCAGGTGTCCAGGGCCCTAGGCCCTGTGCCTGCTGAGGTCCACCCACCTACTCCAAGGTCTGCTGTCTGCAGGGCTGGGGAGGCACTCTCAGCATGGCTAGGTGGCTTCACTCTTCTTTGGGACACAGATGCTACAGCAGTGCTGGGCCAGATGGTCCATTTGGAGCTGGTCCCCCTCCCTCCTCGCTTCCCAAGCTACTGGCCCAGTTTGTTGTCCTCGGTGGTGGATCCTGTAATCTGCTTTCTGGCAGGCCAGGGGGCTGGGCTGGCCGGGAGGCCCAGTTCTGGGGCAAAGACAGCAGCCAAGTGATGGGGAGGCCGGTCCTGTGCGTGGATAGTGTCAGAGAACACCCCCTTTTCTGTTCCGGCTTCTCCTCCTCCTCTCACAGGACACAGACTTCCAGCCAGGGGCAGGTCGGTGGGATTCCTCTCCCTTACAAAAACATAACAAACCCCTGGATTATTTAATATGCAGGAGTGGGAATTGACATTATCCTTAAGACAGGTTGTTTGCAACTTACTGGTGGAAGTCAAAATATTTCACCAAAGGTGTCATCAGAAACTACTATCCTATGCTAATTTTTGTGGGAACATGAAGACAGATGTTGAATAATTTGACAAGAGCAACATAGCTCACAGAATTATCACCAAGTCAGGTTTTTTCCCCTCCTCTGGGGAGTGTGGTGCAGGAATTTCAGGAAGTGAGCCTCCCCGGGCTGTCTTCTGGGAGCCCATCTGGGTGTGGGTACTTGGGATCTTTCACTAGTTTCTGCCCCCTGTCTCCCTCTCTGACTCTGCCCTAGAGAAAGCACCAAATCAGAAAGCTGGCAGATGAAGGCTCTGTGCTCCTGATGGACACTGCATGAGGGAGAGAAAGAATCTTGTGCGCAAATCCAGGCGGTTCTGTTTGCTTTGTGGGCTTTACCTGCCCTCCCCTTCCAAGTTGATGCCGCTTGGAGCCAGCCTGAGGGGTCCCCAGGCCGGGTGGTATCAGGCCAGAGAACCCCCCCACAGGCTCAAGATCAGCCGCATGTCCCTCCCTACAGAGCCGCCTGGGCATCTGTGCCTCCCTGACGTGCAGCGGCTCTAGGTGAGGAAGAGGAGGGTTCCAAGGGGTTTTTTAGGCAGGGGCCACGCTGGGGATATCCAAGGGCCTACGTGTAATTGGCCAGGCCTGGCTGTAAGCTGCTGGGGCCAGGGTGGCAAAGCCTCATTTAGAGCCTGGTATTAGCTCTGCTTTGCTGGAACATGGAGGAGCGGGCGGGGGGCTCCGTAGGGAGAGTGGAGGGAGCTAATCACAGCCACCAGGCCTGGCAAATGAATGATGCAGGAAATCAATACCTGGGGGCGGGAGTGGAAATCCGGGCAGTGGTAGCAGCCCTGGCTTCTCCCGCTGCCCAGGAGGCAGGGACAGGTCCGAGACGAGCGAGACAGGGACTGGAACGCGGAGGGGTTCCCGCGCAATAGGCACCCCGCCCCACTCCTGACTCTCACCTCCTGTTGCTGGGCTCAGGAAGGTTGGCCAGGGAGATACCCCACCCGGCGGGGGCGGGAGGCCTGGCGGTGGCACCTGTGCCTCCCAGGCCTGGAAGAGCCTCACCCCGCTCCCACCTGCCTCTAGACTCCCGAGAGCCTGAGTAGGTTCCCTGTGTGGGTGTGAGTGGAGAGTGGGTGCTGCCAGGGGCTCTGCCCTGGGCGGCGGGCGCTGCTGCTCCACATGTGGCCAGCAGGGGGCGGGCTTGGCCACCACATTGCTTCTGCCTTCCCTGGGCTCCTGTGGGCCTCACCCTCTCAGAGGCACCAGAGTTATTCTAATTCCACAGTCTGGGGCTTTAGGCGACTCCTTAGGACCTTCTAGAGCTCCAGGCCTTCCCCCAGCTCCCACACATTCACTCGAGTGTCCCAGGGCACCCGCCCATGACCAAAGCCACACTCCCTGCATTCTCAAATGGCCCGAGTGTTCCATGGGCCTGAACAGAGGTCTGTGGTGGGGCTCAGCCCAGCTTGGTGGGCTCTGCCCCAGTGAGGCTGGGTGTGCTTGGGGAACCGCATGACTTGTGCCCTCACAGAGCTGCCTCTTTAGGATCCTGAGGTATGGCCTGTCTTCTGCATCTTTGTCCCTAAATGTCACAAGACCCTGCTTTGCAGGTATGTGTCTGTGAGGAGCCCCTGTGGCATTTAAATGCTGATGTGGGAGGCGAGAGCCACACTTAGTTCAAAGGAGTGAATCTTTTTTTTTTTTCTTTTTTCAAACAATGAACTCTCCCTTTTTCTTAAGTCTATGAATAACACATGTTCTTTGCAAAACAATCAAAGAATACCAAAAAAGTATAAGAAAGTAAAGCTCATTGACATGCCACCAAGCATTCGTGATGATTCTTTTGGTCATCTTTTAGTGCTCAGAGGAAGGAACCTTTGGGGGAAGATCACTTGTTATGATAATTCCTTACCGTATGGAAGTACCTCCCGCCAAGCATTGTCTCAGCCTTTTGCCTTTGGTTCCAATGGCATTCTGAGAGGTCAGCACAGGGCGTCCTATTGTCTCCAGGTGAGGAAACTGAGATTCCAAGAATTTAAGTGAGCATGTGGTGTGGTGGCTCCAGCTTGTAATTCAAGCTACTTGGGAAGATGAGGCAGGAGGATTGCAAGTTTGGAGCCAGTTTTGAGGACTTAGCAACACCTTGTCTGAAAATGAACAAAAGTGCAGGACGGGCTAAAGCATTCAATCCCAAGTATTGCAACCATGAAAAAAAAAAATTAAGTGACCTGATCAAGATTAGTATTAGTAAGAAGTGGTCCCAAGACTGATCCCACTGGATCTCTGATTTGGGGGTCAGGAAAGCCACGCACTGTTCCTCTCACTCGCCCTTCATTAATATTTACTGAGTCCCTCCCTGAGCAAGACCCAGTTCTGGGCACTGTAGAGCTACTGAGATGAGTCGAGTGGGCCACAGGAGAATGTGGCCCCCAAAAGATCTTGGTAAATGCAGGTGGCAAGGGCAGTAGGGACTGAGGGAACCAGAAAGATAAAGAGTTCACCTCAAAGACCTTGGCAAACAGAAGTAAGGGCTGCAGAGCGCATCCCGGCTGGGGGGCACAGTGTGGCACCACATGGAGGCTAAAGACCCTGGGTGTGTGGAAGGATGGTCTCTCATTTGGGCTAGAGCCCAAGTTGAAATGGAATCAGGGCAGTTAGACTGGAAAAGAAAGGAAACCATCATCACCACCATCACCACCATCACCACCACCATCATCACCATCACCACCACTATCACCACCATCACCACATCATCATCACCACCACCATCATCACCATCATTACCACCATCGCCACCATTCCCATCACCACCATCACCATCATCATCACCATCGCCACCATCACCACCATCACCATCACCACCATCACCATTATCATCACCACCACCACCATCATCACCATCACCATCATCATCACCATCATCACCACCATCACCATCACCACCATCACCACCACCATCACCACCACTATCATCACTGCCATCATCACCACCATCATCACCGTCATCATCATCCTGCTGACAGTTCCTACAGCCTGAGGTGGTGAGCAAGCATGTGCTCTTTCAGTCCTCATTACAACCTCTTGAGGGGTTGGTTCATCAGTCCATTTTATAGATGAGAAAACTGAGGGCTCATAGAGATGGAGTCACTTGTCCACGTGGCAGACCCAGACCTGAGCCCAGAGCTAATGACAGCAAAGTCCATGCTTGGGGGGAAGGGTCTGGGATCCGGGGTTTGGGAGGAGCTGCCGGGCGGGTCAGCCGCAGGGAAACGTGGATGCAAGCCATATTTTGGGATGCAGAGCCACAGAGATGTGTGTTGGAGGAGGCTGTGCAGAAGACTGGCCAGGAGGCCTTGGGGCTGTTCAGACTGAGAGCTTGAGTCAGGGTAGTGGCTGATAATGGACACGAGGAGAGGGTTCAGGAACCACAGTCATCCCTTAAGGCACTGAGTTTCCTAGTGAGAGGGTCAGGCTTTACTCTCCTGGAGTTTCATTCCAGTTGAGGGGAGACAGGCAGGACTCACGTCAGTGAACAGGATATGTGTCTTATGGTAATGAGCACTTTGGACAAAGAAGTGGCAAACTGTGGTTTGAGTTTGTAAACCGCGGTCAGTGGCCTCCCTGAGGAGGTGCCACCAAAACAGAGATCTGAAGATACTAAGAGAAGAAGCCTCGTGGATGTCTCCAGAAGTATGTTCCGGTAGGAGAATAGCTGATGCAAAGGCCCTGGGATAGGAGCATGCCTGGCCTGTTTGAGTGGTAGTAAGGGGGCCAGAGCAGTTGGAGCAAGAGAGTGAGGGGGTGGGGAATTAGCAGGGCCAAGATGTCTGAATCCTCCAAGGCTATGTGAGGACTTTGGGCTTTATTTTAAGTGAGATGGATGCCCCAGGAAGGTTTTGAGCCAAAGAGGGACCTAAGTGAACACCTTCTTAGTAGAATTCCTCTGGCTGCCACACAGAGAATGGGCTGTCGAGGGCGAGGAAGGGAGCCCGTTAGGAGCTGCTGCGATGGACGAGAAAGGAGTTTGAACAATCCCGACGCCCTAGACCCTAGACGTGGTGGGAAAGCGCTCTCACAGTGGGAAGAGGTAGAACAAAGCCACCAAGTGGAGGGGTTGGGGGCAGTGATGCCCACGAGAGCCTGGACTTCCGGGTGGGGACTGATCCCAGCTCTGCCCTGCGCCAGCCGCGAGGGCCAGAGAGGTCACATCTGCTTTCCGGGCTGTGGCTTCTCCTTCGGTCAGAGGGGGTGGCCCTCCTGCCCCCTGGATTTCTGGGAAGCCTCCAGGGAGCCCGAGCGCAGAGCCCCGAGCTTAGCGCTTAGCGAGGCCTCCATAAGCACCTTCAATGAGAGCAAGTTGAATTGCGGGATTGTGGCCCTGGGACGTCGCAGGGAGCGTGGGCAGGTCAGGTGTGCGGGAGTGTCGGCTCAGGAGACAGAGGGACTGGATTTGCACATCTGGAGTCCTGTCCACAGAACACTGTGGTGGAGACCATGGGGTGGAGTGAAGTTGCCAGGGAAGGGGGTGGGGAGTGGGGGGGCCGAGGCCAGAGCCCTGGGGCACCAACATTGAGGGGGTGGGGGAGACAGAGTAGGTGGCATCAGGAGGAAAGAGGAGACCAGAGCAGGGACCCCAGAGTCGGGGCGGGGGGGGGGGGGTAGTGCATTGGAGGAAGGTGTGTCTGAGGGAGGGGAGGGGAGATGGATAAGAGAAGGTCAGCGGAGGTGATCCCAGTGGCTTGCAGGAGGCTGAGAAGGGAGGATGGAGAGTTCAAAGCCAGCCTCAGCAAAGGCAAGGTGCTCAGCAACTCAGGGAGGCCCTGTCTCTAAATAAAATACAAAAGAGGGCTGGGGGTGTGGTCAGTGGTTGAGCGCCCCTGAGTTCAATCCTGTACCCTCACACACACACACACACACACACACACACACAAAGAGAGGAGGTCAGCTAGGACAGGACGGGGGAGGGGGACATCAGAGTGGGGGAGGGGGCTCCTCACCGTTTCCCACATGGGCAGGAGTCCCCTGGATCTCATGAAAATGCAGATTGCGATTCAGTGGGGCTGGGGCCAGCACATTTCTTACCAAGTCCTGCTGCTGCCCTGGGTCGGCGCGGCCTGGCCAGGGTCTGAGGAGCGCAGGCTGCACTCAAGCTGCTTCTTGCCCAGGGCCTCCTCTCCAGGGCCCCGGATTCCCTCTGGCAATCAGCTGCAGGCGCGCCCACCTCCGGGAGAAGCCTGTGAGTGACACAGAGCACTTTGTAAACTCCGAGGTGAACCGTGGGGACTGTCTCACAGAGCAGAGGAGGCGGCAGGCAGATGGCAGGGAACCCTGGGTGTGGGTGGCACATAGGCGCAGGCAGGACTGGCTGCGCTTTGGGGGAACCTGGTGGTCCTGGGGGGGGGCGGGAGGGCAGAGCCCCCAGCTCTTGCCTGGGGGTGCGGGGCTGCAGGAGTGGGCGACCTCGTCAGGGGCCTGGCCTGGGCAGCTGGAGGGCGCTGCTTGGCTGGCTTTGAAGACGCCACCCCAGGCTCTTTTCCCGGTTCCCTTCTGCTCCCAGACACTCAGGCGAGATCCTTTGATTTTCTGGAGGACGGGAGGCTGTGCTGAGTGGCCCTCAGCCCTGGGTCTGCCGGGACCACCTGGAGAGCTTCTCCCACAACACAGCCCCCCGCCCACCCTCCTCATTCAGGCTCTGCAGGTGGCACCCAGGCAGCTGTGCAGGGGCACAGCTGGGGCACAGCCGGGCAGGTGGAGTGAGTCAGGCCACAGCTCCGTCTCCCTCCCTGGGCCATCTGAGGGCATGTCTGGGTTTTCCAGGTCACTGCTCAAGTTCAGATTCCAACCAAGCTCATCAGGACCCTGGGGTCTTTAAAAACCCACCTGTTGTCTAAACCCTGGGCGGAGAGACTTCCGACTCTAATGGTGTTCACCGGAAGCCCCAGGCCAGGGAGCTCAGGGGGAAGCCCCTGTCCCTGCTTTGAACTAAGGGACCTCGGTCCCAAACCTAGAGCGATTGGGAGATACCGCTGGGCGCAGGGCTTCCAAAGATTTTATTTTCTTGTTTATTTAATTGGGGGTGGAACCTAGAGGGGCTCTGCCACTCAGCTCACTGGAGCCTTTCCTTTTTGGGGGAGTGTGTGGCGCTGGGGGTTGAACCCAGGGCCTTGTGCCCGTGGCACTCTAGCAGCTGAGCTAGGTCCCCAACCCTGTAGCGTTTTTTCATGTTTTCTTTTGAGACAGGGTCTCGCCAAATTCTAAGACAGGCCTGGAGCTTGTGACCCTCCTGCCTCAGTCTCCTGAGTAGCTGGGTGACAGTTGTGTGCTGCCGCCCGGGCTCCCATTGATTTTCTTTCTTTTCTTTTTTTTGGTACTGGGGATAGAACCCAGGGGCGGTTAAGCACCGAGCCCCACCCCCAGCCCTTTTTACTACTTTATTTACAGACAGGGCCTCCCTGAGTTGCTTAGTGCCTCTCCGTTGCTGAGGCTGGCTTTGAACTCGAGATCCTCCTGCCTCAGCCTCCCAAGCCCCTGGGATTACGGCCTGTGCCGCCGCGTCTGGCTCCATTGATTTTTTAATAGGTCAATTCTGTTACCTTTCTGAAATGTGGCCCTTTTGTTTATTCTCTTTCCCGTCTGGTTGGGGATAAAGTGGAAATTTCAGAACTGATGCGTGCAGTAGCAATTCAGTGTATGTCAAGCAAATATGTATGAAATGTCTCCTGCGTATCTGGAAAGGTGGTAGGTGCCGGCGGCCGAGGTGATCACAGGTGAGGGCATTGCAGGTGGCCAGGAGGATGCAGGCTTTTCCCAAGTCCTCGCTGTCCAGGTGGAGACACCTCGGCTCAGGGCAAATGACTTGCCCCATTCCCTGCAGTTGGCAGGTGGTGGAACCAGGATTTGAGCTCAGCCTGCCCAGCACCAAGCCCGGCACCACACATTGCCCCAGTGTGAGGCTCCCGAGGACCCTGCCTGGCTGGTTTTTGTTCTCCAGATTGTGCTGTGGGGGATGAGTCAGCCCTTGGGTCCAGCATTCCCCAGGAATGACCTTCTGTGGCTGGAAGCAGAGGCCTGAGGCTAGAGGCTGAAACAATGTCAGCTGCCCTCCACTGCCCAGGGGTGGGCTAGCCCGGCTCCTCTCATCTTGCAGCCCCCCTTCCTGAGGCAGCGGTTCTCAAACCTGCCCACACATTAGAGTAATCTGGGAAGCACTAAAAAGTTGCCATGCCCAGATTGTACCTTATGCAATTATTTCGGAATGTTTAGGACAGGCAATCAGATACCAGCATTTTTTTTTTTTTAAGATAAAAAATCTCCAGGTGATTTCAGTGTGTAGCAAAGCTAGGCAAATCTTGCCTGAGAGCATTTTTTTCCCAAAGTCATTAAAGGGCTGCTGGGGCTCAGCCCTCAAGCCACATTCCAGGCAGGAAGAAGGGAGGAGCATTTAAAAGGATGGGCATTACTAAATAAGTTGGTTTCCTTTAAAGAGCTTTCTCAGAAGCCTCCTCCAGTGACTTCTGCTCACATCTCAATGGCCATTCTTGACTGGAAGGAGACTGAGAAATTGGTTTATACTTATATTTTTATTGATTGTTTTATGGCTTGAACCTGGGGACTTGTGGACAGATTTACATCCTCTTTTTTTGAGACAGGGTTTCACTAACTTGTGACCCTCCTGCCTCCGCCTCGCAAGAGCTGGCATTATAGGCATGTGCCACTGTGCCCCGCTAAATAGACTTTCATATGGGAGATTCTTGCCTAAGAAAAATATTGGGTTTCCTTTTTTTTTTTTTTGTCTTGGTACCAGGGATTGGATCCAGCAGTGCTTTACCACTGAGCCCCATCCCCAGCCCTTTTTATTTTTAATTTGAGACAAAGTCTTGCTAAGTTGCTGAGGCTGGCCTTGAACTTGTGATCCTCCTTCCTCAACCTCCGAGTCACTGGGATCAGAGCTGTGTGCCACCGTGCCTGGCTGATGCCTAGTTGGTAGGAAGGAGCGAGTGGTTTAGGAAGGTAAGGAGCGGACTGCCACAAACCCCCAGGCAGAGAGGGTGGCATTTTCCAAGGGGGAGGGATTTAGGGATATGAATGACGGTGGCCTCCCCCTCCTCCCACTTGGACAGTTTGGATCAGGTGGGGGTGGGGCTCTGGCTTCCCTGAAAATGGCCAGAAAGACCACTGGGGAGACTGAGTCCTGGAATGGGGAAGTGACTTGCTGTGGTCACCCAGATGTCCACCCTTAGCTGCCTGTCACCCGCTGGTTCTGACCCTGCTCTCCCTGCACCCCACTGCTGAGCTCACTTACGTGGCACTGGGTTCCACTGATGGGCACCTCTCTCCACTGGCCAGTGTCTCCCTCAGTACTAGCAGCAGCAGAACTCTGTGGACTGGGGAAAAGCAGGTCTTTTGGGAAGTTCTTCTCATAGTCTGACTTTATTTCAACTTGCTGTAACATAACCTCTTATCAAAAAGTTTCAGGAGCTGAGGCCCCCGAGCCAAACTTGAATATCTCCTTGACCCTGAGACTTTCTCCATCTTGGCGAAGACACTTCCTCAGCTATGAGAGGGATACTGGGAGGGTAAAGTGGGAAGGAAGCAGGATTCCAGTGGCCTTCTCTATTCGGGTTGGTTCTGGTGTTCAGTGAAATGCAGGGGGACCTTGGGGAGGTCAGCTTACCTTCTGCCAAAACGCATTAGCACACCGGGCAAGCTGGAGTCCTGTGCTGTGGCGAGGCCTGGCTCCTCTCCTTTCTGGAAGACCACAGGGTCGATGCAGAGAAGGCCGAGAAGGGAGGCTGTCCGCAGGTCAGCCAGGGGAAGCTCGCGTCCCAGTGGGTTGCTCTGAGGCCCTTCTCCCCGGGGCCCAGGCTGTTGATGGAAGAGTGGGCTCTCGGATCGCAGGTTCCAGGCAGGGAGGCTTCTGGGGCTGCTGGGTGGAGGAGGTGGAGCCGCACAGGGTACTTGACATGCCTGGGGGAGGTTGCGGGCATCCGTGGGCTCTGATTTGTGGCCTTGTGAGGTTGAGCAGTGCCCACCAGGGACACTCCCAATGCACTTGGATCGTGGTCTCAGCAGCATCCCCTGAGCTGGGAAGTGGAGTACACGGGGTTTATTTGGGAGATAAATCCAGAAAGCGTGGAGGAGGAGCAGGGAGAGAGGGGGGGAGCTGAGGGAACCCACTAAAGGTGCCTGTCAAGCCAGTGACTGCCACGTCCCCTGGGGAGCTCCGGGACACTGAAACACACACTTGGGTGGCATCCCGGGTGGGCGAGGCACTGGCTGCGGGCTGTTCCTGGGAGGTCAGTCCCCCACCCCCCTAGTCCTTTGCACACTAGGAACATAAGCTCCAGTGGCCAGAGGTGGCCCCTGGTGGTTGAGGTGGGCAGTGGCCCTGCAGGGCTCGGGGAGGGGCGCCAACAGCCCTGCTCTCTCTGGAGGAGCCTCTGAGGCCCTGTCGGCAGGCCCAGGCGGCCTGGCCGGGTTCTTTCTTCCTTAGGTTTTCTGGGTTGTGTGTGTTGACCCGAATTTCCAGCTGAGAACCCTCCCCTGTGGCCACCCGACCCGTAAGCTGCTCATTTACTTCCTGTGACCAGAGCCCCCGCCTGTCGATGTCCCCAAGACTTTCCTGATAGAAGTCCAGATCTCTGAAGGATTGAGGGGCCTCGTGGTGGCAGAAGGCAAGGCTGGGGATCAATGAGGACAGACCAGCACTCTGAGGGTCCTCGAGGAATTCCCAGCCAGGGTGGAGGCGGGCACAGTCTCTGGCCCTGGGAGACCAGGCCTCCTCTCTGCAGAGCCTGAGGGGGGGCGGGGGCGGGTAAGAGGAGAGTAATGAGGTCGCTGCAGCTGTCCCGTCCCTCTCCAGGGACCAAGCCTTGCCCCATGGGCCATGACGGGGCTAGTCTGCACCTCTAAATGTCCATGGGCCTGTGAGTCCATCTCGAGTCGCACCTTCATCTGTTTATTTTTGGTACCAGGGATGGAGCCACGGAGCCACATCCCAGCCCTGTTTACGTTTTATCTGAAACAGGGTCTCGCTAAGTTGCTGAGGGCCTTGCTAAGTTGCTGAGGCTGGCTTTGAACTCAGATCCTCCTGCCGGAAGGAGCTCACTGCTGTGGGATGTCCTGGTGTCCTGGGAGCACCGACACCCCGTTGCTGGCTCCCCCCCACCCCGTGCTTTCTGGGGGCCCAGGGAGCAGGACTGCGAGTCCAGCGAGGGCTGGTCGGCTGCACCGTTCCCTCCTTCTGCTGGAGGGTGGGTGCGGGGTGGTGGGGGAGACCCTTGGCGTGACATAAACTGCTCTCAGGGGTACCTCTGTCCCTGTGGGTCTCTTTGGGGGCTTCTCTGGTCCACCTTCATCCCACTGCCCCTCCACCCAGCTCCTGGTTGCTGTTGCCTTAGTTCCTGGGCGGGGGGCGGGGCACAGGCCTCCAGCACCCTGGGGACGGGGGTGTCCCTCGGTCAGTCCAGTGCTTATGTCCAGTCTGGGGGTGGCTGCCCTCCAGCCCTTGCAGGAGACCTGAAGTGGGGGGCAGGGGCAGGCCGAGGCTGGCCTGGAGCTCTGGCTAATTTCCCGGGCCTCGATCGATCCCGCAGCTTCTCCTGAGTCTATTAGCAGTCGGCAAGTGAAAATATCCCCCATCGCGAGCCCTGACCTGAGACAGGGAGGAATCCATAGCAATTTGTTCAAACAGAGGAGAGCGTTTCCCTCTGATTTGTATTCCAATTTATTCCAGGCAGGAAGGGGGTCAGGGTGGGAGGGCAGATCCTGGCGTGGCCAGAGCCGGGCTCGGGCCGCCCCCTCAGCCCTCCGTGCCAGCCAGGGTGGCAGCTGGTGCTGCCATGGTTCCTGGGGGGCCAGGAGGGGCGGCGGGGGGCCGGGGAGCCTGCCAGCCTTCCCAGCAGGCTCTGCTTGGCTGGGGAGCTCAGTTGTGGATTTGATCTTCACAAAACACAAAGCCACCCGCTCGGGGCCTCTCTCCCGGGCACTGGGCCTGTGCCAGGCGTGCGCTCACCCGCGGTGACTGTGCCAGGCGGGGGGCTGGGCCCGGGGTGGCAGTGGCCCCAGCTGGGCCCAGGTCGGGTGCTCACTCTCCTGAGGCCCTCCCTGACGGGTCCAGCAGGAACGAAGCTCTGGGCTCCGAGGGGAGGGGCCGCCTCTGAGAAGCCCAGGTGCCTCTTCCCGGGACTCGCGGGGCCCTCTCCAGCAAGCCCTTTCCAGAACCCCTACAATAAGGCTGCTCCGGGTGACACTTATTAAGTACCTACTGTTTCCTGGGCACTGGGCTGGTGCTGCCAATGGGGTTTCTGCAGGGTCCTGGCCTCCTCCTCTGCCTCCGTTTCCTCATCTGTGCTCCCCTCCCCCCTGCGCCCCCCCCATGCCTCTGCTCAGTTCTCATTTCTTCCTGGGGGCCTCCTGGTCATCGAGGGTCCCAGGGCTGGTGCCTCTGAAGCCCCCAAACTTCCTCTGGCCCCATCACGCCCCAGGGCCCGGGTCTCCCAGGGGTGGTGCCCTGGCAACCAGGGAGGAGGACCCTGGGGTCCTGCCCAGCCCCCACGTCCGGGCCTCCACTGTTCCCTCCCCTCTGCGTCAGGGGAGGGACCCGAGAAGCTCTTCACACCCAGCGAGGTGCCAGCGGCTGGCAGCTCCGAGGTCAGCTGCCGCACATGACTCCCAGGCCCATGACACCCCGAGTCTAACTGCAGAATCACGTAGCTAACTATATCCGAGTCGGGGCTTCATCACTGTGTCGCTGGGGTCGGGGTGGGGCGGGGGGCGCAGGTCTGAGTTCGAGTTCTGCCCCAGCACATGCTGGCTGTGTGGCCTGGGCAGGTTCAGGCCTGTGCCACCAGGGGACAGGGCTCATGGTCGCGCCTTCCCCAGAGGGCTCTGGTGCAAAGGGGCGAAGGGGCGAGTGGGTCCTGCTCCCAGCCCAGGGCCTGCTGTCGGAGGACCCTGCTATGCCGCACCAGCCAGGGTGTGGGTAGCTGTCGCTATTGCTGCAGTCACATAGGCTCCCACCAGGACAGTGGCGTGGGAGGCTCTGTGTACAGGCAAGGGACACAATATTGGGAGGAAGAGGCGATGAGATGAGGCCCAGGCTCCGGCCAGGAGAAGGCGTGGGAAGCCAGAGTGCTCCCTGCTGGCTCCGTCCTCACCCACCCTCCACTGCCACCCCCTCGGCCCACTCTAGACCTCACTGTCCTCCCAAGAGGCAGCAGCCTCCTCCTGGTCCAAAGCCTCCCTCCTCCAGAGGCCTCTGACCCGGGAGCCTCCTAAGGGCCATGACTTTGCTGTCCCTGGCTGTGATGGGACTCCCATCCCCTGGCCTCCCCCGACCCACGCCCTTCACTTTTCTCCCTGGCCTCCCGGATCTCAAGTCGCTGACCAATTGTTCAGCATTATAGTCGGATCCCATGGTGCAGGCCACTCGTGTGGGTTTAAAATTTTAACCAAAAAAGGAGAGGAAACCCTTCAGTGATGGAGGGAAAAACAAGAGAGCGAGAGAGTGAGAGAGCGAGAGAGAGAGAGAGAATGCTTTAGCAGGAGGACAGGTACTGCATCTCCTGTTTATAAATATACCTGATGCTAAGAGAAAATATATTCCCAAAGTTCCTAAACTGATTCTTGGAAAAAAATTGTTCTTCCCTTTCCAGGATTTAACATATTCTCCCTCCCGGGGGCGTCTCTATTTGAAGGGACACAGAAAGAGAATGAAAACAACTAATGTTCATGAGCGTTATGGACGCCCAGAGCAGAGGAGGGATTGAGAACAACAGAGGTGGGCACAGGTGGGCTGTCTGAAGTGGGGTGGCCAAGGGAAGGCAGAAGGGAAGGAGGGGACAAGCTCTGGAGAGCTGGAGAGAGCCGTCCAGGCAGGAGAGCTGCCGGTGCAAAGGCCCTGAGGTAGGCTTGGCCTGCTTAAAGGAGGGCAAAGAGAGGAGTGTGGTTGGAGGGGGAGGGCAGCAGAGGGCAGAGGCAGGACAGGCTATTTATTTTATTTTTTAGTTGTCGTTGGACACAATACCTTTATTTTATTTATTTATTTTTATGTGGTGCTGAGGATCGAACCCAGCGCCTTGCATGGGCCAAGTGTGTGCTCTACCGCTGAGCTGCAACCCCAGTCCCCCTGGACAGGCTAGTTAAAAAGTGTCGGTGTTGACTCCAAGTCAGACGGGAGCCACAGCACGGTTTTGTGCCCAGAAGAGGAGGACCAGACCTGGTGTTGGGATCCTTCTGCCTCTGCCTGTCAGGCTGTACCAGGCCAGGCAGGAAGCAGGGTAGGATTCTCAAGAGCTGCAGGAGGTGACCAAGACAGGGTGGCCTTGCAATGGGGGGACTGGGGCTCAGTCCTGAAGGTAAAGCTGACAGGCCTCGCTGGAAAAGAGGACATGGGGTGTGGGAGGGGAGGACGTGGGGAGGGAGTCCCAGATTTCTGCTCACCGCTGGTGTGTGGGGGTGAGGGGTGGCTCCAGGGACTTAGGGGGCAGGAAGGGCGGTTGCCAGAGGTCAATGGATAGAGGGGAGCATAAAGCTAATCGGGGTCTTACATTTCCACTGCCTGGGTTTGAAACCTCAGAGCTACCCTCCTGCCGCCCCTGGGTTGGGTTGAAGATCCGGCTTGCAGGATCCTGCGGGACCCTGTGGGACCCTGTGGGACCCGTGGCCCTCCATCTGCAGAGCAGCCTTAAGAAGATTCTGGCCGCCAGGTTGCCGTACCCCCAAGCCCACCCCACAGCTGGTGGGGTGCTTCCCGGAGCTGTAGCCGGGCTCGGGAACCCATAGTCACCTGGGGCAGGGGGATTGGAGTGACGCTGGCCGTGGGAGACCCCCCTGAAATGCTGTCTGTCCCGTCCTCTTCCATCCTGGGTCAAAGTCCCCGCCTGGTCCCAACTGCGAGATTCATTTTGCCTTCAGGGTGGATGTTGTTATTATAATCCACTTAAACAACTTCACGGGAAAAAAAATCAACCTGAGGGTCCCCAAATGTTGACCATTCACCCTCAGCCCCCTGCCGGGCGGCCCATGTATATTTTCATAGCAGTGAGCAGTGGTCCCTTCTGCTCCCAGGGCTGGCTTTATCTCCTATCATGTCTCCGCCCATTGACCGAGTCCTCAGACCTGTCCCTTTAAGGGCCACGGGACACCCCTTCACTGGTGTTTGGGCCACCATTCCTCTGTGGCTGGGCATCTGGGTAGGGGCCAGTTCCCTTTCATTTAAATAGCTTGGTGGCAAATATCCTGGTGTGAGTGACTGTTTTCTTTTAAATTATTTCCTTGGGGCCGATTCCCCAAAGTGACATTGCCTGATAGGCCACGGGATGGGGCTGTTTTACGGTCCTCATTTTGTGCTACAGGGTGGTGCCCCCAGGAGTGTGAGCGGGCTTGGCACCAGCCCAGCCACAGGGCGTTGATCGTAAGTTTGCACTGGTTTCAGGGGAGCGTGCTGATTCACTTCTTTTACCGTTTTTTTTTTTTTTTTTTGGTACTGGGGATGAACTCAGGGGCACTCGACCACTGAGCCACATCCCAGCCCTATTTTTGTATTTTATTTAGAGACAGGGGCTCACTGAGTTGCTTAGGGCCTCCCTAAGTTGCTGAGGCTGGCTTTGAACTCAAGATCCTCCTGTCTCAGCCTCCAGAGCTGCTGGGATTACAAGTGTGCGCCACTGCGCCTGGCAGTGATTCACTTTTTAATTTCTAATTTTCACTTCCTGAAGCCACAACTGTGTCTTTCAGCACCTAATCAGATGACTTTATCTGTGCAGAACTGGATGGTGTACGGGACACTTTCTTACATGTCCTCCCACCCAAGAGGACATGGTGAGCCACTATCATTGGCCTCCATGTTATATGGGGAAATGGAGTTTAGTCAAGTCCACAGCTGGAGTGGAGCCTCCGCTGCATAGAAAGGACTCCCACCCACCTACCACCATCCTGCTCCTCTTTTTAAAATATCTTTTTAGATATACATGACAGTAGAACGTATGTTGACACATTATACACGCATGGAGGTAACTGCCCATTCTTGTAGCTGTACGTGATGTGGAGTTACACATATGAACACAGGAAGGTTACATCCCAGTCATTCTCCTGTCTTTCCCGTCCCCATCCTCTCCCTCTTCCCCCAACTCTGCCCTGTCCCATCCGGGGAACATCCCCTCCTCCCTCCCCAATGCTTACCGTGAGTCAGCATCCACGTATCAGAGAGAACATTCGGCCTTTGGCTTTTGGGGACTGGCTTATTTCACTTAGCATGATAGTCTGCAGATCCATCCATTTACCAGCAAATGCCATGATTTCATTCTTCTTTATGGCTGAGTAATAGGCCATTGTGTATTTGTACCACATTTTCTTTATCCACTCAACTGCTGAAGGGCACCTGGGTTGGTTCCATAGCTTAGCTGTTGTGAACTGAGATGCTGTGAACATTGACACCATCCGGTTCTTATCTGAGGGCTCGAGATCCCCTCATGCCCGCATTTGCCCCAGTCTAGTGTCCAGACCACATTGTCCCCCCATGGAGGCCCGAGCCTGGAACCTGGCTTGGGCCTCAACTCCATTGGGCTTCAACAGAACTGTGTTTTATCACTTTGCTGCCCTGGGTTTGGGGTTGTGGCCGGGGGCTTCAGGGGCTCCTGGCTTCAGTAAAGCCACTGCTCCCTCACTCTCTGGCCCAGGACTGGCCCAGGCTGTGCACTTGAGGCTGGAGGGGTCCTAGGGCAGGGTCACTCACGGGGCTGTCAGGCTCTACTTTGGACTGGGTGGACCTTCTTGGTTCAGGCGTACCTGGAGGTTTGAGTCTGGCTGTTCCTCCCTCTGTCTGCAGGTCTGGAGTCGCGCTGGGCAGCTTGCACTGTGCCCATCACCACCCCATTCTCAGTGTGTGGAGCACACAATAGGGAGCCCTCCTGTGCCCATTTTACAGTCAGGAAACTGAGGCTCCAGACTAAAGGGTAAATGATTTGCCCCAGGTCACATAGCAATGGCTGCCTGGAGGAGCACCCTGCACTAGTGCCCGTCACCTGCAGTCCTGCGCCTCCCGCGGGCTTGGTTCATCCCAGCCCAGCCGCTGCGGATTCTATCATTTTAATGTATTTGCACGGGCTCAGATTTATATTTGTCTAGAGGCCACACAGTGATGGACAGGCTGCTGGGGCTGGTGGCCTGGACCCAGGCGAGACAATTTTAGGAGTGTCTCTGTCTATGGGCCCCGCATCCCTGGGTTCAGGTCCTGGGTTCCTGCCCCGATGGGTGGTGGCCTCTCTGTCCCACTGTCAACTTTCCTTCCAGTGATTTCCACCTCATGCTGGCTCTGGGGACTCTACCCTTTGGGCGTCCTTCCAAAGCAGGCTTTGTTTCCAACCTGTCCTCTTGTTGGACTTTGAACAGGTTCCCAAAGGGCCCCGGGCTCTATTATCAAGTGGAAGTGGGACTGGAACGTACAGAGCCCCGCCAGGCGCTCAGCAGAGTGTCCTGCACCCCACCTGCCGCACCTTGTTCACTCCTACAGCAACGGGGGAGTCGTTCCCAGCAGAGCGGATGCAGGCTGTCCCCGTCTGGCAGCTGAAGGAGGTCGAACAGTTTGCCCAAGGCCCCGGGGCCCTTCAGCAGGAGGCAGTGTCCTCCCTCCTGCCTCCTCGCCACACCCCCCAGCTGCCCTCCGTCTTCGAGGCGCAGCCTTCCATCTGCCTTTTCGCTCTCTCCCCGTGAGCGTCCCCTCTGTACCGCCTACAGCTGCCATTGTCCCCCCATTGAGAGTTTGATCCTGGTGTCCCCCCGCCCACCAGAGAGAAAGTCCCTTTATACTTTTCCTCGGGGGACCTCCAAGCCCTCATTTAAGGGCTTTCCTGGTGGCCTGTCTGGACACCCCAGGCTCCAAAGCAGGTGTGCAGATGAGCCTGGCGCTGACCCTCTGAGATCCTGAGCCTCACCTGGCACCTCTGTCCCTGGGTGTCCTCCGCTGAGGCCAGGGGTGGGCGTGGCCTCCACTGCCAGCCTAGCCGGGATGTCAAGGTGCTGGCTGCTTCCGGAAGCTTCGGGCTCTGCAGCCGTCAGTTCTGCAGACAGAACCAGGCCCTGCAAGCCGCAGCGGGCGGCCCCTGACGGTGGGAGCGGCGCTGGTTTTTATGCTCCGTGATGGCGACGGGTGGCAGCCTGCGCACTGATCCTTTCATCTGTGGCTGCTTGCCACGCTCAGTGACAGCGCCCTCGTGCCCAGAGGTCAGAGATACATGTACTTGGGTTGCGGACAGATTTTTTTTTTTCTTTTTTGCAGCCAAAAGGGAGGTCGGCTGCATATGGGTTTGGTTTGATCAGCAAAAAAAAGTCCTTGTCGCACCGTGGGGACGTTAGCCTGGTCTGCAGCCGGGGAGGGCGGAGGCTGCTCATGGAGGATGGCTGTGTCTCCTCGGCTCTGCGTCCTAACACCGAGCACAGGAGATTTCGCATACTAGGTGCTCAGGAAATGGTAGAGAACAAATCAATGAATCAATGGCAGATTAAGAGGTGATTGTGTGAGGCCCTGAAGGCCTGGGAAGGCAGGAAGGCAAAGAGTGGCCTGGTCATGGGTCTGACCACCTGGAAGTGATCAACCAGAGGCCAAAAGTCGGCTGCTCCTGCCCCTCAAGGTGACCTGCACTGGGCGAGGCCGGAGGAGAGGGTGTGGGCCGGTGGGGCTGCTTCCCTTGGCCTCCACACAGAGGCTGGAAGCCTCCCCAGACCCTGAGGGCTCCTGAGAAGTCCCTGGCCCACTCCTGGCCGGAGACAGAACAGTGTCAGGCAGGCAGCTCTGGGGGACATCTGGGCTGCACAAAGGGCAGAGTGACCCTCTGCAGAGAGCCCAGGAGGGCAGGGTAACTTCCCCCAGGGGCCCAGGATCCAGGACCTGTGGGCCTCAGGAGAGGCTGGAGCCTCACTCCTGGCAGGAGGCCCAGGCTGAGCAGGCCCAGCGCCTGCCTGGGAAAGCCTCCTCCCAAGCCCCCGGCCGCCATTCTCTGAGCAGCTAATTAAAACAGAAAAAGCCTGTTAATATTTCAGCACTGTTAACTCCGCTAAATTATTAAGTGTCCATTTGCATTTCACGCATAAAAGGATCGATCAACATGTGCGTACCAGAGCTGGGAGGGTAGGAGGTGTCCCCAAGAGGGACGGTGCATGCTGCCTGGGACCGGCCCCAGGTGGAGATGTGGCCTGAGCCCTGAGCCCTGAGCCCTCTGTCCTCAGCACTGGGTGGGGCACTGGGCACATGCAGATGCACGGGGTGGGGTTAGTGTGGAAGTTGGGAAGTGAGATGGACTCTGGCTCAGGGGGTGTCCTAGGACAGCTTCCTTAACCTCGCAGAGCCACAGCTTCTCCTTTGAAAAATGGAATCAATACCAGGCTTGTTATGGGCGATAATGAGATAATAGGTACAAAGTGCTCAGTCCAATGCTGGAACAGAGTAAATGCTCAGTAAACAGTAGTAGTTATGGCCATTGTCATATTATGGGACTGGGGTATGGGTGACCAACCCAGGTCTCTGGCTCACAGTGAACCCGTATGCCTCTCAGTAGGCCATTATGTTTTGGTGCTGGGGACCAAACCCAGGACCTCACGCAGGCCAAGCCTGTGCTGCACCTTGAGCCACAGCCCGGCCCTTCAGCGGGGCTGTATAGGTTTCATTCTCATCCAGCTCTTCTAGACTATGCCTCCTTGGCACAGGGCCCGAGTGCCACAGCCCCCTGTTACCTGGGCAGCAGGGTTGGCAGGTTTGTTGAATGACTATCTGATGGAAGCCAGGACCAAGATACAGACCCTGGTTCTGTACTGCCTTGCCCAGAACACGCTCGACACATGGGGAGGTGGTTGGGTTGTCGGCACCTGCTCTGCCCTCTGTGGGCGGGAGGAACCAGCTCAGGTAGAGAGGTCTCGCCTGTGTGCATCCTGAGGGTCCGTGGTTCCCCTCTGGGCCTGTGGGTGTGGGCAGACCCCACCCCGCTCACACATTTGGGGTGCGTACATATCTGGAGGGGAAGGAGTGAGCTGATAGGCCAGAGGCACCCTACCTTGGCTGTTCTCGCTATGACACTGCCCCATGGTGACATCTCTCTTGCCACTTAACAAGAAGGATGTCCCACAGAAGGAGCAGGTTACACAACCCCAAATTAGTTTTTGGTTTTTGGTGTTATTTTTGATACAAGGGATTGAACCCAGGGATGCTTAACCACCGAGCTACATCCTCAGCCCTTTTTTATATTTTATTAGAGGCAGGGTCTCACTGAGTTGCTTAGGGCCTTGCTGGCGTTGAACTCAGGGTCCTCCTGCCTCAGCCTCCTGAGCCGCTGGGATTACAGGTGTGCACCACGGTGCCTGGCCCAAAGTAGTTTTGTAGGAAGCCTTAGATCTGCATCTTTTCACTTGTTTTCCCTCTGTCTCTCTAGATGTCAAGAGATATTCTGTGAAGAAAGGGTTTATGGTCAAATAAAAAAACAAATTTGGAAAGCATTGGATGGATAAAACTGAGTTCTTTGGGTGTATTTACTGCAGAACTTATCAAAGCCTTTAACCATAAAGTCTCTCTGGCAGAGAGAGACAGACAGATAGGCAGACAACATTTAGCATCTTTATTTGGCAGTGAAAATCTTCTGCTATGGGTTATCAAGGAATGCTGTAGGGGACACACTTTTCTTTTTCATGGAAGTTTGTCCACACAGCTCAGGAGAGCGGGGTAGCAAAGTCTTACAGACCAGAGGCAGGGGAATATACCTGGTTCCAAAGTCCCATTCAATTTTCTCTCCTCCAATGTGTGGGCAGAGATCAAATCCAACCCTGCCTTGAAATTCCTGGGGAGCTTCTTCCAGATTCAAACCCTGGGCGCCCACCATGAGCCAGGGCCTGGGAATCTGCAGTTTAACAGCTCCCTGGGGTCAGGGGACTGGGGCAGTCAGCAGAGCCCCGGGCTTCAAGGTGGAAGGCCTGGGTTCAAGTTCAGCTCTGTTATGGCCACCGTGAGTGACTTGGACAGGGCCTTTCCTCCTTGGCTGAGGAGACTCAATATCACTGGCCCTTTGTGCCCCTCAGAACTGAAGGAGGAGCTTGGGAATATGCAGGAGACCCCAGGACCCTGCGGCCCTGCAGCATCTGGGGCAGACAAAGCACGGGCCTGTAGGCTCCCGGGGAGGCGGGCTCTGGCAGGGAGCTCGGGTTCATCCAGAGAATGATGTCTCAACTCTGTTCTGGAAAGTTCACATGAGTTTACTTCTGTGTTCTTCCTGACAGCCCCCGAGAAATGGGAAAACTTGGGGTGTGTTTACTGCAGGACTTATCAGAGCCTTTAACAATATCCTCTGTGGGCCGAGTCTGTCTGCAGAGAGAACATTTAACATCTTTATTTTGCAATGAAAATCTTCTGCAGTGGGTCATCAGGGAATGTTTTAGGGTACCTCTTTAAGGCAGAAGCAGCTTGCTGAAAGCCACACATTAAGTGTGAAAGAGAGGGGCTGCTCAGGAGAGGGATTTGCTGCTCCCCACCCATTTTTCAGCCCCTGCGAAGCTCTCCTTGCCCTCAGCATGCACTTTGAGTGCATTCAAAACCATCCCTACAGTCCAATGCCTGCTCTGAGCATCTCCACCCTGGGATGGAAGGAGGCCATCGCAGGCTGCCTCCTGTCCCCATCTCTTGCTCCTTCTTAACCCCTTTTGGGGGCTGTCACTTAGGAAGGGACACAGACTGTTTGGCCCAATGTTTTACGCAGATTGCATTAAGCCCTCACACCAGCCCTGGGAGAAGCCACCGTTGTTCTCAGTTTACAAATGAAGAGGCTGAGGCTCAGAGAGGTTAAGGACCTTGCCCAGTGCCATCCAGCTAGTGGGCCGCAGAGCTGGAAATGAGTCCTGGGTTCTCCGCCTCCATAACTCGGCGTCCTCTGTTTTTCTAAAGCAGACTTGGCTCCCCGCTGTTTCTTGCCACATCCTCCCGTTTTAGAGTTGTCACCGCGCTCTCTGAAACCGTCCCTTGGTCTCTCCAGCAATGTCTTTTGAGCACGGTCCCCGTGTGCTTCTCACGACCGTGTCTCGGCGCCCAGCGCAGCGTGCAACGCCGGCCCCGAAGCATTTGTTGTTTGACAGACTGAATATGAGGATCCTGTCACCGTGCATCACGACCCAGGTGTCGCCTTTTGAATCGAGGCTGCTGTTGGCAGAGGCTCCCCGGGGCGTGCGGCTGCGGCTGGGGGAGGCCGGGGCTGAGCGGGGTCGGGGAGGCGACCACCCACGGGAGCCCGGGGCCCCGACGGGCAGCGGGGACGCTGCGGCCAAGGGCAGGGCTGTTTGGCACCAGGGGCTCCTCGCTGGGGAAGGAAATCTACGCCAGGAGCCGGTCAGTGCCGGGAAGGGGAAGCGGGTGGCCAGGGGTCTCCCGGGGGTCTCCCTGGTGAATGTCGTGGGCAGCGGGGGGGAGGGGTGTGTCAATGAAGGTTCAGCTGACACGTCCAGGGCAGTGTCCAGCGTCCCCACGCCCAGCTTCACTCCAAACGGGACCCCACCTTCTCCCAGGAGGTCCCCGTGCCCTCCCCAGCACGCGCTACCCACCCACCCAGGGCAGCCCCCTCAACCCCCTGTCACCCCAGGGCTCACTGTTCCACGGCTCAGGGTGTGGCTGGGTGGTAGAGCTCAGCCCACTGTGTGAGGCCCTCCCTGGCTGGTCCCCTGGGTCCCCTCCCCTGGGCTCCATCCCCAGCAACGTGCAGAACATCAGTTTTCCTGGTTTGGATTTTGAATAAATGAAATGATACAAGATGGAGCTCCTGGTCTGGGTTTCAAACCGGGTGTCGGTGGGGCCATGTCGGCTCTATCCAAAGTTTTTTTTTTCCACTTATGATGGTTTCCGGTCCATTGTACCAAGCTTTCAGAGATCCTTTACTCAGACTATTATTTAAAAAAAAAAAAAAATATATATATATATATATATATATATATATGTGTGTGTGTGTGTGTATATATATATATATATATATATATATATATATATATATATATATATATATATCTCCTTAGTTGTAGATGGAACAATACCTTTATTTTGTTTATTTAGTGTTATGTGATGCTGGGGTTCAAACCCAGGGTCTCGTACATGCTAGGCAAGTGCTCCACACTGAGCCTCAACCCCAGCCCCACACTCAGACTGTTCTTTATTTATTTTCTGGCACTGGGGATTGAACCCAGGGGCACACAACCACTGAGCCCCCTCCCCAGCCCTTCTTTGTATTTTATTTAGAGACAGGGTCTGGCTGAGTTGCTTAGGGCCTTACTGGTTTCTGAGGCTGGCTTTGAACTCATGATCCTCCTGCCTCAGCCTCCCAAGCTGCTGGGATTACAGGCATGTGCCACTGTGACCAGCTACTCACACTATTCTGGATGGCCAATGGGTTGCTTCTGGTTTTCAGGTATTATGAGTAAAGAGGCATGAATATTCCTGTACCCTCGTGTGGTTGTCATAAGTGCTATTTCCATTGGGAACATCCCCAGGGGTGGCTTGCTGCCTCCTGGGGCATGTATTTCTTTAGCTGGTGGAGGGATGGCCAAATCTCTTCCAAGTGGCTCTACCACCAGTCTTAAAAGTTACTGTCGTCAGGGCTGGGACATAGCTCAGCTGGTAGAGTGCTCGCCTTGCATGCACAAGGCCCTGGGTTCAATCCCCAGCACCACAAAAAAAGAAAAAATAAATAAAAAGCTACTGTCCTCAGAGGGAGTCAGATCATCTTAACAGTGTCCCCCACGATGCCCACTTAGGGCCCCATCTCCAGTGAGGACACAAACCTGTCTGGTGACCAGAGGCCCCATGTCTCCTGGCCAGATCCCGACTTCCCCATCTGCTGGCTATGCCCTGGGACAGTCCAGCACTCCAGCTCCTCTTCAGTGTCCCTTATTGTCACCAAAGCTTCTGTCGTGACAACACCACCCCGCTATGAGCTGGCCACAGAGCCCAGGGTTACAGCCCATCTTCCCCAGGAGCCTGTCCAGTGCGTGTCTTCCTGTGGAGAGGCACCCAGGCTCTGGCGGTGACCACGGGGCCTCCAGGGCTCACCAGCAACCCGTGTGCCCTTCACCTTTTGGCAGGTTGTTCCCTGATGAGATTTCCTGGGGACCTTGGCCACAGAGGGCTACCTCCCCATGTATAGTGACACTTATGCATTTTCATGGCAAAGGGTGACCGTGTTAGGCTCAGTCCCCAGAGTCCAGTGCGTATCTTATATAGGATCTATGCGCCAATTCCAAAATTCATAGAAATGCAATTTGGAAGAGACCTCAGATCGTCTCGTCCACTTCCCTCCTGTAGGTGGGGGATCAGGCTCAGAGAGGTGGCTTGAGTTGTCCAAGGTCACACAGCTTGTTTCCTGAAGAGGAGCCTGGGATTGATTCCTCCAGGTCCGCCAGGCAGACAGGATGGTCACCTGGATGCTCAGGCTCTGGGTGGGCGCCACCGCCACTCTTAGCAGAGCCTGCTGCGGTTCAGCATGGTTGAGCACGGCCTGCGTCCCTCCCGGCTGGGGCCCCACGTCCTTCGACATGTGCCAGGCTGCATCTGTGACGGCCTCTGTGATTAGTTCACGTCTGTCCCCTTGGCATGGTGGACGGTCCTGCTGTGGCATCGGCAGGACCCATTACAATCTCCCAAGCACCTTTTGTTTATCCTCCGCCTCCAGCTCTGTGGCTGCTTAGGGTTGGGAGCACCTCTCCTCTTCAGAGGACGAAGGTCCCAGAGCTCACTAGAGGCTTCCCCTGGTGCTGCAGGGTGTGGGCTCCGTCCACTCAACCAGCACTCAGCCTTTGTGGTCTCTGAAGCCCCAAGCTGCCTCTCCCATGGAGCCTCTGTGTCCTTCTCAGGGGGCCTCCTCCCCTCCTGCCTCCTGGGCTCTCTGTGTCCCCAGCAGGTGGCCTTGCCAGTTCATCCACCAACACTCACTGGGTGCCTGCCACGCTGGGGATCCCGAGATGCGGCTTAGACTGGCCGCCTGAGCACACGGGTCCTGAATCTGAGGCACCCACGGTCTGCTCTGTCCTTGTGCCTGGGGGTGCAGACCTGGAGGCCTTCCTGGAGGAGGTGACGTTTTATGTGCAGGTTTTATCTTTTGGGTGCCGTCGTACCTCCTCGTGGTCCTCGTGCAGGTGTCAGGTCCCCACCTCTGTTCTTCCCACTGCGCACTGTGGGCAGGCAGCTGGGAAGCGGGAGTCCTCTGCCTCCTTCCCAGAGCCCGGGCACCTGTGGCTGGGGGACAGTGTGGCGAGACGCTGAGGGAGGGGCTGTGACCATGGCACTTTAGTTATTTCCCCGCTGACCCCTCGCCGTCTCCTAGGCTTGGTCCCCCTGCCCTGAGCTCGGGACAGAGAGGCCGTGGGGAGCCACAGTCCTTCCAGAGCCCCCAGTCCCCGTGGGGACCTCAGCCCCTTGGAGAAGCGGCTGAGCCCAGGCTCAGGAACAAGGAGGAAACCCATCAGGGTCCTGGGTCACTGGGTCACACTCTCTAAAGCAGATCCCAGGTGGCTGGGCTGGTGGGGACTGTTCGGTTTGGGTGAATGTGATTGGCTGAGAAAATGCTCTCGGGAGAGGCTGGGGGATGAGGAAAGCCGCGGGGCCAGGCTGTGGCCTCAGCGCGTCCCCTGGGGGCCTCTGCGGAATGGACTGGGAGGTGGAGGCTGGCCTCTCCCCCGGCCTCTCAGGAGGCAGCTCTGGCCCTCTAGCCTCCGCATCTTACCTAAACCTGCTGCACCCTCTCTTGCAGCTCCAGCCCAGGCCCAGATCGTGCACGCGGGCCAGGCGTGTGTGGTGAAGGAGGACAACGTCAGCGAGCGCGTCTACACCATCCGGGAGGGGGACACCCTCGTGCTGCAGTGCCTGGTCACCGGGCACCCCCGGCCCCAGGTGAGCCCCACCTTGCAGGCTGTCGGAGGCAGACCAGGTGCCAGCACCAGGCGAGCTCCTTTCCCCAGCGTTTACTCTTGGAATCCTCAAGGCCATGCTGTGAGGAAGCCCCAAATGGCCCCAGCTAAGGGAATTGAGGCTCAGAGAGGTTGGGTAAACTCCCCAGGTCACCCAGCTCCGGTGAGGCTGGAGGCAGAATTTGAATCTAGAGCCAGAGTTCTCTGGAGCTTGGCGCGTTCCTCCCAGCGTGTCCTCTGTTGCGTTGGGGGCTCCAGGAGTGACACGCAACACAGAAAATAATCTCTATTTCAGGAGGCTTCTGGCAGGCTAGCTCCCCACTCTGGAGGTTCAAAGACCCAAAGCAATTAGAAGGGAACAGAAGACAAGTATCTGGAAATGCCAGATGCATTTTGTCACCGATCAAGTGTGTGGTTCAGGAGGGAGGCTTGGCCGCTGTGGCTGAGAGCGCCTGAGAGCGCCCGGGAGGAGGCAGGAGGAGGAGGAGGCCTGGGGGCTGGGTGGAGTCTGCGGGTGAGCTGCGTGGCCTTGAATAGCAGCACAAAGGTGGCAGTTGATCCTAGGGAGGACAGAGAATATGGAATCCTTTTTTTTCTGGGTAATTGTGGGAACGTGGTGCCTTTAATAGGTTTGACCTTGGGACAAGCAGATGCACCAGGAATCCCCGAAGGCTCTTTCAGCCTCAATCTATTATCACTGTTTGCTGCTTCTCAAAGGTTTGTTTAGAAGTGAAAATAATGTCACTGGATTTAGGGTGGTGTTTGTGTGACTGTTAGGTTGGGGACGCCTTCCCTAACAGCCTGGGAGTGGGGACCTGGGGCCGTCTCTCGCTAAGGCTGCACTGGCCATCGGCGTGTCCCTTCATGCTTTCCTGTCTGAGTCATGTCCATGCATCTGTTTCTCTCTCTCTCTCTCTCTCTCTCTTTCTTTCTTTCCAGGGATTGAACCCAGGGGCTCTTTACCGCTGAGCCACATCCCAGCCCTTTTTAATATTTTCTTTAGAGACAGGGTCTTGCTGACTTGACCAGGGCCTTGCTAAATTGCTGAGGCTGGCCTTGAACTCGAGATCCTCCTGTCTCAGCCTCCAGAGCTGCTGGGATTACAGGGGTGCACCACGGTGCTGGGCTGTTTTTCTGTTTTCATCGGTGGTTTTGCTCTTTGATGAACTTTCGGGTTCACACCTGGGGCTCATTTTGACTCTGCCCCCCCCCCCCCCCCCCCCCCCGCTCCCGTCACTCCTGTATCTATCCAGATTCCAAGTCTTTTATTTCTGTGGCCCGGCCAGGGGTCTCTCCCCCTTCCTCATCCTCCCCCTTCCTCATCACCTCTCTAAGACAGGTCTTCAGTCCTGCTGCCTGGACCCCCGCAGTGAACTGTCCCCTGACCTCCCAGCCTCTCGCCTTTCTCCCCCAAGCCATTCCTACACTCTGCTCCTAGAGCCATCACCCCCAAACCTGCCACCCATGTCGCCCCCTGCTCAGTGACCTTCCAAGGTCCCCGTTGATTACTCACCAGAGCCACTCAAGCTCCGAGGGGTGGAACTCCAGACTTTCTACCGTCTGGTCCCCACCTCTGTCCTTGTCACACCTGTGCTCCTGCCCGACCTGCCTTCCCATCCTCCCCCCGCATGACCGCCTCTGCCCCCGCTGCTGACCTCCCCTGAAATGCCTCCTCTTTATTTTTTGCTCATTTAATTGCAACAGATATTCATGGAGCACCTGCCGGGTTCCACCCCCAGGAGGTGAGGACACGGCTGTAGCTTCTGTTCTAATGGAGCATCCAGCCTGACGGGGGCTGGGAAGTGTCTCATGGCCCACTTCGTGGTCAGGATGGAGGGTGGAGTGGGCTTGGAAGTCCTCACAGTGGGACCATCTGGGAGTCAGAAATAGAGAGAGACTCCACAGCCATGACAGGGAGCAGCGGCGGACAGGCCTGGTCTAGAGACGGCGACTGCGCCACAAAGTCACGTTAATACACATGAGGGGTGGGAGTTGAGGCCGCAGGTCCATGGCTGGAGGCCGGAACTGGATTCTACTTAATAGAGTTCAATAAAGTGATACCACCTATGAATGGGGACAGAAGAGCTGTCTCAGCCCAGAATCACAAGCGGGAATCGACTCTCTACTTTGGGGTGTTGGCACAAACAGAACCAACTATGAGCAAGCGCAGCCCTAAACCTATCCGTGTCCTGCACTATCCTCATGGTGAAGAAACTTACATAGAAACTGGCTGGTATCAGGAATCCCTCATCGTGGACACTGGCAACCATAAAACTACCCTCAGACAGGCCGGACGGCCCCATCTATGGAGGATGATCCCATTGAATTCAAGCCTGTGCAGTCAAAATTTAAAGCATATTTAAAATGTAGTACTATGATCTGGAAAGCCAGATCATAGACCTAGCAAATAGAACAATTTATATCTGAGTAACTAGAAGAAAAAGGAGCAATCCCCAAAGATCTTCAAAACAAATATGTTTAAAATATTGGAAGATAGGATGGAAGAAATAGAATTTATAAGATAGGAGATTTTAAAAATCCTCTTCAATTAGATAGGAATAAAATCAAATAGAGACCCTAGAAATAAAAATAATGTAGTCTTTCCCCCCCCCCCCAAAAAATGGCCTCCATACCCTAGAGACAGTTAAAGAGAAAATTAGGGAATTGTATGATAGATCTGAGGAAATAAGTCATAATGCAGTGTGGGGAAGAGAAAGAGAAAATGTGAAAAAGAAGTAAAAAGACCTGGAGGATAGGAGGAGAAGCTACGATATAAATTTAGGCGTTGTGGAAGGAGAATGGAGAATCAAGAGAGGAGGCAAACTTAAGGAAACCAAAGCTGAGAATTTTGAGAACTGAAGAAAGGTAGGAGACTGCAGACGCGAGATCAAACCAAGTCGTGAGCAGTATGTAAATCAAACCCACCTCGGAAAATCACCAAGTCCAAAAATAGGAGAAAGGTTCTGTCTTCAAAGTGCCCTCTGATCTAAGTATGGGTTTCCTTAGAGTCCCCCCAGGTTTTAGTACCTCTAGGTCCATGGGGAGTGGGGTGGGAATAGGAACTGCTGCTCCCTGTGATGAAGGCCACCCTTTCCCCCTTCTCCTCGGCCTCTGTCGAACTATGGCCTGACCTAGTCACCAGAGTTGGGGTCCTCACCTTCCTCCATAATAAGTAATCCTCCCCAGATTCAAGACTTCCACGCTCCCCTCCCCATCCTTAGACTTAATTATCTGGAACTGACCAGTCTTTGCTAAATATCCGGCACCTTGAGGGAGTAGCTCATACGATTATTGATATTTTCCCATAATCTATGGCAATATTAATAAGAGAAATGTGCTGATTGACTAATGTAGGCCGGATACTGTGTTGAGTTGTTTGTTCTGTGTACTTTCTAAACCTCATCATGCCTTTGTAAAGTGGGCATTATGCTATTAGTTATTGTTGCATAACACTCTGAAATTCAGGGGCTTAATACAACACGGTCACAGGGTCCCTATGGGGCAGGAATCCAGGAGCAGCTGAGTGGGCTGGTTCTGGCACAGGGTCTCTTGCTGGCTGCAGTGTGGTGTCATCCAGGGCTGCAGTCATGCGTGGGTGGCCGTGCTGGGGACTCCACTTACAAGCTGACTCACAGGAGCTGGAGGCTTTAGCTCCTCCCCAAGCAGGCCTCTCCTTAGTGACAGCCGAGCCGGCTTTCTCCAGAGCTGACCAAGATGGAAATCAGACTTTTCAACCTCATCTGTATCCTATTGGTCACCAAGCTTGTACAAAGTGGGAGGGGGCTACTGAAGGGTGGGAAGACCAGGAGGACATCTTAGACACAGTTCCCCCTGGACCCTTTGCACACAGAAATCTGAGGCTGAGAGAGAAGTTAACTACAGGGGGTCACGAAGTCAGTAAGTGGAATAATACAGAAATTTTGATCAAATTCTTAGACATACAGGCACAAAGTATGTATTCATTTAATCCTCCCAGTAACTCTAGGAAGGGATAATATTCTCCATTTTACAGATGAGGAAGGAAAGGCAGGAGAGGGTAGCAACAGCCACAAATCCACGTGGTCCACATGGTCCACAGCACCATGCCTCTGCCTTAAGCCTCCTCCGTCTGATCCTGGATTCCCAGGCTCGACACCCCGTGGTGTCCCGCCAGACTGAGTTAGCCCTAAACGTGCCTCCGGTGCGACTGTGCCAACAGCAGGGTGTTCGGTCCCAGCCCCCGCCTCGCTGCTGGGTCTGACTGCCCAATCCGGCCTCATCCAGGTGCGGTGGACCAAGACCGCGGGCAGCGCGTCCGATAAGTTCCAGGAGACGTCAGTGTTCAACGAGACCCTGCGCATAGAGCGCATCGCGCGCACGCAGGGTGGTCGCTACTACTGCAAGGCGGAGAACGGCGTCGGCGTGCCGGCCATCAAGTCCATCCGCGTGGATGTGCAGTGTGAGTACATGTCCTCGGCTCCCTGTGCCCTGGCCGCCCCACCCTGGACCAGGTGGGGAAGGAGACAGGATGGAGAAGTGGCACCTCGGTGGGGGGAGATGGTAGAGACTTTCTGTCTTGGGGACTAGAGTTGTTTCTGTTGTCCCTCTGCCCCGTGTGTCCCTGTACCTTTTACACTTGCCCTTCTGTCATCCCATATGAGTTTTGCAACATCCCTGCAAAGTGGGCAGGACAGGTTGAAATTCTACCCCTTCCTCGGCTGAGAAAACTGAGGTACCCAAGCCACGTAATGTGCCACGGGCATAGAGTAGGACAATGTCTATCTGAATGGAGAACCTAGGGGCCTCCCCCGTGATCCGGTGCTCTTCCCACAGTATCTCATGTCTCCGATTCTGCCCCAGGGGCAGCTGAGGCTCCCCAAATACCTCTAAGACCCTGCACCCACCCACACATGACCCAGTCAACAACCCGGGCTGGACATGAGGCTCTTTCAGGCATCTTTAAAAAAAATAATTCCAGAGGTTCTGATAGAAGTGATAAAAAATGTGGCCTGACATCAGGATTAAAAACAACAAGGACAACAACTTATTTAGAGCATTGATCTACATCTAATAGAATGCACTGATCTTAAGCTATCAGTTCAATCCTTTCTTATGTAGCACTTGTATGTGCAAACACTCTCCATCTCAAGATGTAGAGCATTTTCAGAAGCCTAGAAAGTTCCCTCTTCCAGCCAGCAATGCCCCCAGAGGCCATCGCTGTTCTGACACCATCACTGAGCAGGGCGGGGGGGGGGGGGGGGGGGGGGCGGGGGGCAGGATTAGGAAGAAGCCCATCCTGTGGGTCTGTTGTGCACCAGGGTGGAAAGCCACCAGGCGAGTCAGATTCACCAGTGAGGAAACTGAGGCCCAGAGAGAGGGGACTTTGGCAGGTTTCACGATAAATTCACAGACGAACGGGGAGTCGAACCAGGGTTCCCTAATTCCTGGTCTGTAGCTCCTTCCTCTATCCCATGGTGGGCGGGCATGCGTCTGGACTGTGTCTTGACCCCCATGCTGGTCCCTGAGGAGGAGCAGCTAGGAGGGAGTCTGGGAAGCCATCAGCCCCAGTCTCCTGCCTCTAATTGGTGGGTCAAGCTTAAAGGGCTGGCGGAGCACCTGGCTTTCTGGAAGCATCCTTTGAGCTTCCAGCAAAGGAGCTTCTCAGAGAAAGCTGAGCCGCTCGCCTTGGGGACATTCCTTCCTGACTCCGTGAGGACTGTGTGCTGCAGACCTGGATGAGCCAGTGCTGACGGTGCATCAGACCGTGAGTGACGTGCGAGGCAACTTCTACCAGGAGAAGACGGTGTTCCTGCGCTGCACGGTCAACTCCAACCCACCCGCCCGCTTCATCTGGAAGCGGGGCTCAGACACCCTGTCCCACAGCCAGGACAACGGGGTGGACATCTATGAGCCCCTCTACACCCAGGTCAGGAGGGGCAGCTGGCTCAGCCCACACTCCTCCCCCTCAGCCCCCAAGGAGAGTGGATCAGGCCCCCTGATGTGGACTTCTCCAGGTGGCCTGGCCTCCCTAGCTGGCTTCCTGGATTAGAAGCGAGGATGCTGATTGTAGCTTGATGGCCTGGGGCTGGCGGAGTCACAGCAGAAAGGTCAGGGAGCAGCGGTGAGGACAGGGGTCCCTCCAAGGCAACATGCTCTCCAGAAGTGCCAGTTAGAAGGTCCCAGAGGGACAGGCTAGCTCCTGCCTGCTGCCCACTGACAGTATCAGAAACCCATGGTGGGTGCTATAGGCGTTGGGGGCAGGGAGATGTCTCCCAAGGGCCCTCTGGGGTCCCAGGAGGTGGTGCTGAGGCCATCCTGCTAGGGAGGGCTTTTGGAGGTAGCTTCCAGAGCCCTCTGTGTGGCCTGTGGGCCAGCCCCATGTGGGTTGTGAGAGGGAACAGGACGCTCGTCCCACCCCTCCATTTCCCAGAATAGGAAAACTGAGGTCCTGGCCAGTGTGTGCCAGCGCAGCCTCAGAGCCAGAGGAGCCGGTGCAGAGGCGTTGCTGGGGGCAGGCAGAGCAGCCCCACCCAGGCTCAGGGTCCCTGGGCTGAGTGTGTGGGTGGGGGCTGGGAAGATGGGGATTTGGAGAGGAATTTGCTGCTGCCTGTGGGCTGGGTCAAGGAGGGTGGGGGTCCCTGGAGAGCCAAGCAGGATCCTCACGCCAGCGGTTCACTGCTGCCCAGGGGGAGACCAAGGTCCTGAAGCTGAAGAACCTGCGGCCCCAGGACTATGCCAGCTACACCTGCCAGGTGTCTGTACGTAACGTGTGTGGCATCCCAGACAAGGCCATCACCTTCCGGCTCACCAACACCACGGGTACAGGCGCTTCCCGGCCCACGCCCCTTGCCCGCCTGGGCCAAGTCCCCAGCCAGGAGACAGTGCCCCCCTCCGCGTCCAGTCCCCTCCCCTCTGCCTGCTCCCGTCTCCCCTCTCATTACCCGCCCCCGCCCAGGTTTCCCCAGCCCCTTCATCTCATCCTCGTCTAGTCACCCCGGTCCTCTAAGACCCCACCTCCTGTCCCCTTAGCACCGCCAGCCCTCAAGTTGTCTGTGAATGAAACTCTGGTGGTGAACCCTGGGGAGAACGTGACGGTGCAGTGTCTGCTGACAGGCGGGGACCCCCTGCCCCAGCTGCAGTGGTCCCACGGGCCTGGCCCACTGCCCCTGGGTGCTCTGGCCCAGGGTGGCACCCTCAGCATCCCGTCAGCACAGGCCCGGGACTCGGGCTACTACAACTGCACAGCCACCAACAACGTGGGCAACCCTGCCAAGAAGACCGTCAACCTGCTGGTGCGATGTACGTGGCCCCAGGAGGGGTGGGAGGGAGACTTCGAGGCAGACAGGGCCCCTGTCCTCCAGGAGCTACCAGTGAACTGGGCAAGGGGCCTGGGGCTTCCCCTGGGCAGGTGAGGTATGTTGAGGAGGCACTTCCCAAGGGCTTCGATTTCCCTGCAATTCAGTCATCTGCCAGCAGATGGCAGAAGGA
This sequence comes from Marmota flaviventris, assembly GCF_047511675.1. Classification (NCBI taxonomy): domain Eukaryota; kingdom Metazoa; phylum Chordata; class Mammalia; order Rodentia; family Sciuridae; genus Marmota; species Marmota flaviventris. The sequence goes on from NC_092503.1 coordinate 115,908,303, forward strand.
CTAACATTTGTCCTTTAGTTAGAATATACATGCGTTTGCCAGATACAATCTCAGCAATCCAAGAAGGTGCATGGGCTGGTATTGATCACCTACAGTTTGTTTGTTTAGATTGGGGTGTGGATGCTGCAAAAAGCTAACTGTGGACACTCCAGAAATTTCCTGGCTTCCTCCCTTTACAGTGGTTTCTACATGATTAATTGGATTTAAGTGAAAATAACACATTTCCATATGCTTTATATGCAAATCCTAATAGCAAATCATTTCTGTGACTCTGAAGATAATTACTGAGGGTGAAAATGATACAAAAATTGGAGCGCGGTATAAGGAAGCCCAGACCTTTCCTCCCTAACCCTCGGCCTCAGTAGTTCCACCAATGACTGTTCACCATGGTCTCGCTTTTGCTATTCTGATTTAAGCAGAAACTTCAAATTCTTCTATTTGTACAGATTTAGGTGGTTTTGTTTTTAAGATCCAGGCTTATTCCTGGCTCATTTTTTTTTTTTTTTTGGTGGGTGCCAGGGATTGAACTCAGGGGCACTCGACCACTAGGCCACAATCCCCAGCCTTATTTTGTATTTTCTTTAGAGACAGGGTCTCACTGAGTTGCTTAGCACCTTGCTCTTGCTGAGGCTGGCTTTGAACTTGCAATCCTCCTGCCTCAGCCTCCTATGCTGAGGATTACAGGGATTACAGGCGTGGGCCACCTCGCCTGGCCTCATTCTTAGCTCTTTAGCCAAAGTACAACTGCTACCAAATTTCGTTGAGAGTCTGATGACATGGGCTCTGTTCGTGTGTCACTGACCAGTTAGTTTTTTCCGATTCTCCTCACAGAAAGAAGTTAGCTCTCTCTGGACTTGCACTTAGTCAGATTGAGAAAGAAATAGGTGGATGTGGTAGCATGTGCCTGTAATCCTAACGACTAAGGAGGCTGAGGCAGGAGGATCACAAGTTCAAGGCCAGCCTCAGCAATTTAGTGAAACCCGTCTCCCAAACAACAACAACAATAACAAAAAGTAGTGGCTGATGACTACTTTTTCCTTTGACAGAACTTTTCCTATCAGAAGATTATTTTCCTCCACCTGATTCCATTTGGACTTTAAAACCTGAGTTGATGAGATCTCAATTTACATTGGCACTATGATCGCCTCTCAGGGTGACTCCGTTGCTTGTTTTCCCCGGGCCAGTCCTGAATTGTGGCTGTTGTACTAGCGTCCTTTCCAATTAACACCCAACCTATTAAGAACTCCAGCTCTTGGCTTCAAACAAGATTCACATTTTTAAAAGGCCAGACTCTTTTCTTTCTAACTCTGTATTTTAATGTAATTGCATGGAAGATGATTGTTTTGGTCTTTTATTATAAAATCACACAGAGTTGTTGCAAAGAGTCAACCAGCACAAAAGGGAAAAAATGTACAAATTAATTGCCCTTCCATTTCCCTAAGTTCTACTCTTTAGATGGAAACACGAGTACAAGGTGCCCTCTTCCAGGTTGGGATTTTGCATATTCAAGACTTAATACAAAACTAGCTGGGTGTGGTGCACGCTTGGAATCCCAGCATTCGGGAGGCCGAGGCAGGAGGATCTCAAGTTCAAAGCCAGCCTCGGCAACTTAGCGAGGCCCTGAGCAACTCAGTAAGACCCTGTTCCTAAATAAAATACAAAAAGGGCTGGGGATGTGGCTCAGTGGTCAAGTATTCCTGAGGTCAATCCCTAGTACCCAAAAATAAAACAATTAAAAAAAAAACAGAGAGAAAAGGATTTAATGCAAAATTAAAAATACAGCAGTGTAGTGGTCCAGTTAGCTAAACTGCCTAAACCCCATCTTTGTGAAATGGGGACAATAAAGCAGCCCCCACAAGACTGTGAGATGGGTTGAATGAGTGAACCCCTATGAAGTGCCTAGGACAGTGCCCCTCGCTGGGAGCGCGTCCATTGGCAGTGGCTGTGGGGTTGCCAGACTCGCTGTCCTGCAGGGAGCTTTATGGACTTTTGGAAGCCATCGAGTGAGCAGAATAGCTTCCAAGCAGAGAAAAGCGATGGCCTCTCCTGGGGGTGGGTTGCAGCCCCCAACCTCCATGAGGACCTGTTTCGGGGGAGGCCGGGTTGGGTGGGGCTGGGACCCCGGCTCTGGGCCAGGCCCCGTCACCCTTCCCTCCCGCCCCCCTGCAGCCATGAAGAACGCCACCTTCCAGATCACCCCCGACGTGATCAAGGAGAGCGAGAACATCCAGCTGGGACAGGACCTGAAGCTGTCCTGCCACGTGGATGCAGTGCCCCAGGAGAAGGTGACCTACCAGTGGTTCAAGAATGGCAAGCCAGCACGCATGTCCAAGAGGCTGCTGGTGACCCGCAATGACCCCGAGTTGCCTGCCGTCACCAGCAGCCTGGAGCTCATCGACCTGCACTTCAGCGACTATGGCACCTACCTGTGCATGGCTTCCTTCCCAGGGGCGCCGGTGCCCGACCTCAGCGTTGAGGTCAACATCTCCTCCGAGACAGGTGGGCAGCTGGAGGGGCATCGGGGAGATGTGGGGGAGCCGGAGAGGCCCAGGATGGGGAGGTGGGGGCTGTAGCTTGGGAAAGTGAGCCGAGTGCCATCTGTTCACGCTGCACACTTTATGGAGTCCCTGTTATATGCCAGGCACTGGGCTAGGCCCTGGAGTACAGTGGTGGGAGAAACAGGCTCTGTCCTCATTGAGCTTCGTAGGAAGGCAAACATTTTTTCAGATAGCCTCATAAATAAATAGATTATTGAGAACTGTGATACAGGAGAGTCTAGGGAGTTTCCTGGGATGGGATATTTGAGAGAGGGTCAGGATTTTACTAGGCAAAGGACAGCAAGGGAAGTTTAGAAAACAGCAATGCCAGCCCCAAGGAATCAGCATGTGCAAAGGCACTGAGGCATCTGGAGAACTGAAGGGAGGGGGTGTGTGGCTGGGAGAATGGAGTGAGATGAACTGGGAGAGGTCAGCCAGGTTAGATTATGTCCAGTCTTGTAGCTGGGTTAGCTTGCTTAGGTTGCCATAGCACAGTACCATAGATGGCAGCTTCAGTAGCTGAAATGTGTTTCTCATGGTTCTAGAGGATAAGTCTGAGATCAAGGTATCAGCAGGGCTGGATTCCTCTGAGGCTTCTCTTCTTGGCTTGTAGATGGCCACCATCTCCCTGTGTCTTCACAGGGTCTTCCTTCTGTGCATGTCTATGTCCTAATGTTGGACACTAGTCCTGGATGTGGGAGCACCCTTCTGACTTCATGTAACTAGGATTACTTCTCTTGTCCCCCTCCCAAGTATACACACATTCTGAGGCAGTACTGGTTTTTTTGACTTTAACAGATCAATTTGGTAGGGGGAGCACAATTCAGCTCATAACAGGTCATGGGAAGGATTTGGGTCTTTACTGCTAGAACAACAATAATAAATAATAATGAAATGAAAATGGCTAACATTTACTCTTTACTGTGTGTTCTGATGATTTTATGTTTTTCTTGTTCACTTTGTGATTTACCTAGTGGTCTAATCTCTCAGTAGTAGTTTATCTTATCATTTTTACAGTTGGAGAAACTTAGGCTCAGAAAGTTCAAGAAACTTAGCTAAGGTTTTACTACAGTCAGTGGTGCAGTGGGCAGAGCCAGGCAGCCTGGCTTCAGGGCCTCCCCTCAGGCCCCACTGCAGGGTCTGCACTGAGAACAACAGGCTGTTGGAAGGGAGCTCTTGAGACCCCCCCAGAATGCCTCTATCCCAGGCACCTTGTATGGGGGAGCAGGCTGGCTTTGGGCAGCTATTCACGTGATCCTGGAGAGGTCAGGAAAGGCTTCTCCTTCAGAATCCCACAGACGCCGCAGATCCAATGCACGTCCTCTGTGCCAGGTCTCCTTGGGAAGCTGGGGATCCAGAAGTGAATGTCACAGCTCCTTCCTCGGAGCTCTCTGCCTGGCCAAGGGGGGATAGGCATGTTGGGGAGGCAGTTAGCAAGGCAGGAAATGGCAGGGAAAACTCTGGAATTGAGACGTGGAGGTGAAGGAGGTGTCTTGGGTCAATCTGGGGGCACTGAGAAGCTGTACCAGGCTGCCTGGGGAAGTCAGAGAAAGCTTCTCAGAGGAGGGGTCCTCCCTGTGAGCCTTGGAAGATATGTTGGGATTTGCCAGGCAGAGGGACAAGCCCAGACAGAATGGGGGTGTTCCCCAACTGCAGGAGATTTGCCGTGTCCGGGGAGTGTTTCTTACAAGTGACTCCTGCACGTGGGATATAAGATGAAAGACGGGAGATGAGGCGGGGCAGCAGGGGCTGGAGCCTAGGCCTTGTTTGCAGCGCTGAGGTGTTTGAGCTCTAAGGTGGCTGCCCGGACAGGGAGAGCAGGTCTTTAGCCCGTGGGGATGGAGAGGGTTGGGAGCTGGGATGTTTTACAAGTAAGCAAGGGGCCCAGGGCTGTTTCTCCATTGGCTTATAGATCTGGTGCCTAGGGCATGGCAGATTTTTAAGAGTCCTTGGAAATGATTTAGACCTAGAAAAATAAATGAACTAGCTTCAAAATACAAAGAGAAAAACTGCAAAAATAAAGGCAATAAATGTCTCAATGTTTATAAGATATAAATGATGTTTATAGATATCTGGACCTTAGCTTGCCTGGTAGAGTTATTTACAAATAATAATTTGCCATTTAATTCTATTTAATGTTAAATACTTAAATTTTCATGATAAAATGCATGGGTGCATTTTAATTTGTTTGATGTGGTTTATGGGATGGGACCCAGGGAAGTCTTCAAAAGACTCTTCATTTGTGCCATGTGTTGGTTTGGATTAGATTCAGCTGTGAATAACAGAATTCTAATTAATGGTGGCTTAGGGGCTTCGGGGTAGCTCAGTGCTAGAACCTTGCCCAGCCCACTCAGGCTCTGGGTTTGATCCCCAGCAGCACCACCACCACTACCAAAAAAAAAAAAAAAAAGGTGCCCTGGACAATGTAGGTGTGCATTGATTCTTCAGGCAGATATCTGCTGCGGAGCAGTGTGCCTTTGTGCAGGGCCCCAGGTTCCATCTACCTTGCTGTTCCATCATCCTTAGCATGGGTCACCTTGTCTGGAATGGCACAGTCTCTTCTTTTTAAAAAGACCTTTATTTTTCCTCATCATCCATTGGCCAGAATTAATTTATGTGGCCACAACTACTCATGGCTGTGCGCCCTGCTAAAGGCATTTATTACTCTGGAAGAAAAGGTAGGGTTGTCGGGGGACTAGAGGCTGTAATAATACTCCAGAAGAGAAAAGATAAAGGTTTTAACTGAGGCAGGGCCAGGGTTAGGAGAGAGGGACTTGAGAGAGGAGAGATTTAGAAATGCACAAAAGGTGGAATCCCCAGTGCTTAGTTGTGTTGGAGAAGAAGAAACAGGCCAGGCGGACTCCAGGTCTCTTGGAATAGGGGGACCCTGATGTAGCGATGTAGGAAGGAGGTGGTACTGTCAGGGAGGGTGGGTTTTGCTTTGGGGGTTCTGATGGTCCCAGGGGAATCTGGGGTAGGGGAAGGAAGCACCTAAGAGGGAGGAGAGCCGGAGGCCTGGGCCGAGCCCTAATTTCCTGCCTGCTGTCGCCTGCTCCTCCTGCAGTGCCGCCCACCATCAGCGTGCCCAAGGGCAGGGCAGTGGTGACCGTGCGCGAGGGCTCCCCCGCGGAGCTCCAATGCGAGGTGCGAGGCAAGCCCCGGCCGCCCGTGCTCTGGTCCCGCGTGGACAAGGAGGCTGCCCTGCTGCCCTCGGGGCTGCCCCTGGAGGAGACCGCCGATGGGAAGCTGCGGCTGGAGCGCGTGAGCCGAGACATGAGCGGGACCTACCGCTGCCAGACGGCTCGCTACAATGGCTTCAATGTGCGCCCTCGCGAGGCCCAGGTGCAGCTGAACGTGCAGTGTGAGTCTCCCCCACCCACCAGACTACCTGGCGCTTCTCCACCATCACCCCCCCAGCCCAACCAAACCCCTCCACTACTGCCCGCCTCAAATCTCCTTGACCTGGGATCTGTGTCCCTTGCCGCAATTCCCCTTCAAATGTCTCATCCTCGTTTTCAGTGACCTGTGAACATAGAAATAACTTGATTTTTGACAGATCAAAATGGGGTTTTAAAGGAGGAGGAAGGATCCTCAAGGGGAACGCAGTATGATAACAAAACGGTGAAAACTCACTAATGCCCAACATTAACCGGTTTAACCCCCACAGTCCTATGACTAGATTCTATTATGCCTCCCTTTTCACAAATAGGGGACCCGAGGCACAGAGAAGTCAAGTGACTTGTCTAAATTCTCACAGCTAGATGACAGCAGGGCTGAGACTTGAACCTAGCCATCTGGCTCTAGAGATAGTGCCGTAAACCCCGACATTACATGGGGTGTGATGGTGAGGGCCTCACTTAAGGCACAACTAGAGGTCCACCTGGGCAGCGCGGCTGGACGGAACGGGCAGGAGGGAGTGAGTATCCGCGGGCCAGGGAGGTATGAGCGTGGCTCTTGTATGACCGTGTGGTGAGTTCGAATCCTCCATGAGATCCTTCGGGGCAGAGAGGGTCACAGGACTAGGAGGGAGTGCGTCGCCTCCCCTCGGGGCCGCTGCTCAGTCCCCACTCGGTGGGGAGAAGCCCAGCTAACTGCTGTCCCCACCGCCGCCCCCAGTCCCCCCGGAGGTGGAGCCCACTTCCCAGGATGTGCGCCAGGCACTGGGCCGACCCGTGCTCCTGCGCTGCTCGCTACTTCGAGGCAGCCCCCAGCGCATCGCCTCGGCCGTGTGGCGCTTCAAAGGGCAGCTGCTGCCGCCGCCGGCCGTGCTCCCCGCCGCCGCGGAGGCCCCGGACCACGCGGAGCTGCGCCTTGATGCCGTAACCCGTGAAAGCAGCGGCAGCTACGAGTGCAGCGTCTCCAACGACGTGGGTTCGGCGGCCTGCCTCTTCCAGGTCTCGGGTGAGCATCCCGTCGGCCCCACCCCGCCCACACCCTCACCGACCTGGGGCAAGGCCCCTTCCCCGTCTCGGACCCTGCCATCCCTGACTGGGCCGGTTCCTTTAAAGTCCGCCTGCACCAGTCATGAATCCAAGCTTTTCCAAGACCCGCCCAAGCCAGGTGCAGAGCCCGCCTGATGCCACCCAGACCCAATTTTTGAGGTCCTCTTACAGCGCTGCCCACTCCAGACAGCGAGCTAGGTCCCCTCCACTCACGCCCTCTCTAGATCTAGGCCTTCTGCTTTCAAGGGCCACTCATACCTGTCCTAAGCCCCGCCCACTATAGCTCAGTCCCTCTCCTTGGCCTCTTACAGCCACGCCCCTTTCAAACCCAGCTTTCACCAAGCTTAGGCTCTTGGGGTTAAAGACCCACCTGCGCAGCGTCTAGGCCCCACCTACATGACGCATAGGCTCCACCCCCTATAGCCTTGTCCAATCCCAGCTCTGTGCTTCCAGCCTATAGCCCCGCCCACACTCAATCCTGGGCCCTTGCCATCATGGTTCTCACTCCTGCTTGGCCCCAGAGCCGGCAGATGGACCTGACTGTAGCGTAGAGGGGAGAAAACGCTCCTCAGCAGCTTCTCTGGAGTGTCAGGGCTGGTGCCCAGAAATTCCCGTCAGCTCCAACTCTACACCAAGGCATTCCCTGGCGGTGGAAGGTCAGAAAGGCACGGAGGTCATGGAGAAAGTCCAGGGGGACAAAGAGGCGCTGCTTGGTTTGCCACTAACCCCTCCTTTCTCCTTCATTGGGAAGTGCCGCCTTCCTGCCTGGGCCTCTGGGCCCTGGAGGAGAGTTGCAGGCCACCCGTCCTCCATTCCACCACATTCAGTTTTTCCAACAGCCCCTAAATGCCTGGGTGTCCCTTCAACTCTTGTTCTGGTTCCCCCCACTTGACAGCCGGGGGCTAGGCCTGCAGGCCGCTGGCCACCTTCCCAGCCCCTTCCCCACCCACTCAGCCCTGCTAGTCAGAGGCCCCTGTGACATTTCCCACCTCCTTCCCTTCTCCCCTGTTCTCCCACACTCTCCCTGGCTCCCCACCTTTTGGCCTGTATCCATTTCCTCTCTTCCTTTCCTCTCAATATCCCTGACCCTTCTTTGTGTCTTTCCCCCAATTCTCCCTAATATCCCTTCCCTGTTTCCAAATTTCCAAATTTCCCCTTTCCCTTTTTCTTCCATGACCTTTCCTCTTTGTTCTCACTAATCTCATCTCTTGGGACCTGCAATCTCCCTTCTCTCCATCTCCACCGCCCCTCCTCCCCACCCTCATCCTCCCTTTCTCCTCTTCTTCCAACATCACCTCTCCTCACATGGCTTCCTTTCTCTTTGTCTCCCTCCCATGTTCCCCCTCCTGTCTCCCTTTCCCACGCCTCCTTTCTCTGTCTCTCCCATCCCCCACCCTTCCATGGCCCCGTGCCCCCCTCCCTGCCCTCTCAGCCAAAGCCTACAGCCCGGAGTTTTACTTCGACACCCCCAACCCCACCCGCAGCCACAAGCTGTCCAAGAACTACTCCTACGTACTGCAGTGGACGCAGAGGGAGCCGGACGCTGTGGACCCTGTGCTCAACTACAGACTCAGTGTCCGCCAGGTGGGCCAAGGGGGAGCAGGGCCCTGAAGCAGGTGGGGAGTGGTGTGACTGGTCCTGGAAATGTTCCTCAAGGACAGAGGAAGGGTCTGGAGACAGGGACTCGGAAGCTTTGACCCTCTTATAAAAAACTCTTCAGAGGCAGAGAAAAAGTGTTCTAGAAGTAGCAGCAGGAACTGGAAACCTTTGGGCACCTATCTTCCCTGGGCACAGACCTGAGAGGTGGGCAAGAGATAGCTGGGTTCATGGGGGGCCAGCATGGGGGGCCTGTGAGCAGGACATACAATCTACTCGTGGGTGTGGAGGCTGGAGCGGGGCCTCTGCGATGCAGGCAGAGTCTGCGTGCGCTGTCCTGTCTGCCCTAATTCCATGTGGTTCTCCCAGCCGGGAGGCAGGGGTGTGGAGGGTCAGAGTGTGGCTCTGGGGGACACTGCTGAGGCTAGAGTTCAGCTTCGTATGAGCTTGGGCCAGCTTATGTCTTGTTTCACTTACTGATCTTAAAATGGAGGTTAGTTTAATATTCTATCTCATTTGAGGATTCAGTGAGTTCATTAATGGCAAAGCATTTAGAACTGCGTCCAACCCACACTAACTGTTCCATACCTGGCAGCCCTGGGTAGAGAACCTGCAAGGGGCAACTAACTGTCCCTTCTAATAGATGAGGAAACCAAGGGCCCAATGTCCTAGGCCTTTATTCTTTCTGCTTTCCCAAGCGCCAGCCCCCAACTCCCACCAGGTCACCCCAGGCTCTAGGCTGGTGCTCCAGTGGAGGGCGTGGCCTGCCGGGCATCTGGGAACTCCCTGTATCTACAGTTGAACCAGCACAATGCCATGGTCAAGGCCATCCCTGTGCGGCGTGTGGAGAAGGGGCAGCTGCTGGAATATCTCCTGACTGATCTCCGTGTGCCCCACAGCTATGAAGTCCGCCTCACGCCCTATACCACCTTTGGGGCTGGTGACATGGCTTCCCGCATCATCCACTACACAGAGCGTAGGTGACGGTGGTAGGGGGTGGGGAAGGGTGGGCCCAGCTCCTGTCCAGGGGCTCCCTCTACTCTCCCTGTGTAGTTCCTGAACTCGGAGCTCCCCACTGTGTGCTCTCTTACCCTGTCACTGTAGGCCAGGCTTGCTGGTCCCCAGTCCTGGCTCTGAGGACCTGTTCCCTCACCCCAAGCCCCGGCATCCTCTGCACAGCCCCACACTTGGTTTTGACCTGGTTTCCTTGCTTGCTTTCTCAGCCATCAACTCTCCGAACCTTTCAGGTAAGACCTCTGCACCCCATGTCGTCCGCTTCCCTTTAGGGACACAAAGGCTCTCCTGGTAGTGGGAGGGATTTTGAGAGATACACAGAAAGTGACTTCTCCCTGTCATGGGGTCAGGGCCAACCACCTGAGGCCTGGGATGGAGCCGTTTGCATCCAGGATATATTCCGGGGCTTAAAAGCTGGTTGTTATTAGTGGTGGGGTGTCCACTGTCCCCAAAGGGAAAAAGAAGGCAGGTTAATCCATACCCTCTGTTCCCCGGAGCAGGGCTCCCTAATCTGTGACCCACGAACCCCCAAGAGATCTGTGCATAGAATTCAAGGGATACATGAACCTGGGGAGGGGCATATAGTTATTTCCCTAACTTCTAGAAGATTTCAACATTCCCTTCAATAATGAATATGCAACAAACCACAGGCAACAAATCAGGACCCGTGATTTTGTCATCAGTGGAAATCCAGTGTTTTCCCATCATCTTACAGTTGTTGCAGACAGCTCTAAATATCATTTACATTCATTAGTATTTCAAAACTATAGTCATGATTAGACCTAACATGAGATTTTGTGATTTAATTAGACAATAAAGCAGCCCAGTTATTACATAACAAATTATAAAAATATCTTGACAACTTTACTTCAATATAATTGATTTCCTTTGTAATTCTGTACATTTCATTTAATGTGTCTAAGATCGTTATTCTGAGACGGGATCCTTAAGCTTCACTGCATGTTGAAAGGGTCTGGGGCACAAAGCCTTGCTCTGGGAACAAGTGTGTCCTGGGCCCCGTGGCCGGGTCTCTTGGGCCCTGAGATCCTGGGCCTATTGCTTAGATCCGTGGGAGCTGCCTCAGGTGGCGGTGGAGGCCGAGGCTGAGCCTCTTCCTCTCTGCGGCTCCTCATGCGCTAATGCAGATAACACCTGCCACTTCGAGGACGAGAAGATCTGTGGCTACACCCAGGACCTGACAGACAACTTCGACTGGACGCGGCAGAACGCTCTCACCCAGAACCCCAAGCGCTCCCCCAATACCGGCCCCCCCACTGACATCAGTGGCACCCCTGAGGGTAAGGCCATTACCTGTGGCTAGGAATGGCAGGGAAGGGGCTAGGCCCATGCAGCCCTGTTCTGAGGGTGGAGGACCACAAGTCCTGGTCTCAGGGATCCCCTGTCTGAGAAGGCACAGCCCTGTCCTCAGAGGGAGGACAGAACTCCATCCTGACTGAGGATCAGGAAAAAGAGACATTAGCAATGGCGTTCAGAACGCACAGCCTCTGCCCAGAGCCCTGGGCTGCACTGTGAGGGCTGTGGGGAGGGCAGGGTGAGGTCAGGAGGCCGTCAGAGGCCAGGGGGCGCGAGGAGGAGCCTGGTGGCACATCTCCCCCTCCCTGCAGGCTACTACATGTTCATTGAGACATCAAGACCCCGGGAGCTGGGGGACCGTGCGAGGCTGGTGAGTCCCCTCTACAATGCCAGTGCCAAGTTCTACTGCGTGTCTTTCTTCTACCACATGTACGGGAAGCACATCGGTGAGTCTGGGACGGAGAGTCTGCCCGAGAGCATGCCGGGTGGAGGGAAGAGGGGCCACAGGAGGTTGGGGGCTGGCCCACGCAAGGCCCGAGCTTCCCCACTTGGCTAAACCACAGGTCCTTGAAGGGACCTGGCAGAAGATTGGCCAGGGGAGAAGACAACCTCAGCTGTCTGAGGTTTTGAGATGATCACAGCTTCCTGAGTGCAAATAAAAAGGGTCTAACAGGAGGAGGTGGAAGTTGTGCAGGGGATGGAGGAACAACCGCGCATTGGCATATACCGCAGGCCTGCCAGATGCCAGGGATGTCCGTACAACTCAGAGAAGTTAAGCATTTGCCCAGGACCACACGGCACAGCCCCCCATGTGGGACTGACTTCCCCAAGTCCTAAACTTGGGATTGGAAGGGTGCTTCTTTATGAGACCTGAGAGGAAGTCTTGCTTCCTGAGCGTGAGAGTAAACTTAAGGAACGCTGTTCGGGAAGAGATGGCATTAATAGGGGTGTCACTTTAATCCATGAGCTCATCAGTTCAGCCAATGCTGGCTCTGTGGGTATCAGGTGCTACCGGGCAGGAGATGGATGAGTTTCCTGTCTTCTTGTCACCTACAGCCCAGGGGGGGGAGAGAGAGAGAGAGACTGACATCAAACAACTAATGGCATCAGAGAGAAGTTAGGGACCACCGTTGCAGTGGACCCAGTGGGGCCAATTCAGCTTGGTCACAGGGACACCTGACCCATCTTGGGGCTTGGCCCTTAGAGGTTCTGCTGAGGAAATGATGATTGTTAAAATTTTGTTTAGGTCTGGGAAAGGGCATGTATTTCCCCCAGGTCAAACGATTCAAAAAGGGTACATAATGAAGATGTCCCTCCCAGTCCTCTGCCACCCAGAGCCCTTCCCCAGAGACAATCATTATGCCTTAAGAAGGCAGCATGCGCGCGCACACACACACACACACACACACCCACACCCCTTCCCCTTCTGTGCACTGCCCTGTGCTCACCTGCTCTTGGTGATCACTCTTTATCAGTCCACAGAGAGCTTCTAGTCGTTTTCCTCTGCTCTTAGTAGAGGAATGACTTTGAGCAAGCATAGACCTCCAGGGTGGAGCCATGGGTCAAGGGGGGCTGATGAAGCAGAATGGGTGGGGTGGGAGGTTCTGCACTCACAGGGGGCCCCGGGTCACCCACACAAACCAGTTTGCCCACGGATGAGTGTGAACTTTGGGGGAAGTTTTCTCTGGAGTAGTGAGGTGGGGGACCAGGATGGCTCAGCCCTGCCTGCCCAGCCCTCTGGTCTCAATTCGGCTTCCACAGTTAGAGGTGCCAGTTCATTCTGGCTTGCCCCGGCCCCTCCCAGTTCCATCCTCACATCCCCTCTGTGTCGGGTCTACTGGGACACTTGGTCACTGTCCACTCAGGAGGGGCAGACCAGCACCAGGAGGAGTGTGTTTGGTCCAGTAAGGGTCTGGAGGATCTGGTCTTATGAACAGGGAGACAGAAAGCCTGAAGGGACAGTCTGTGTGACAGACAGATCTTGCTAAAGCTTCCAAGAGGCAGATTTGAGTCCCACCAAAGGAGGACCTTAGAAGCATCCGCTCTGCCCAGCCAAGGAGTGTGCTCTCTTGGGGAGATGCTGCTGTCTTGAGCGGCCGGTCCCTGGACAGGAGAGCTGTCCTGAAGGGATGCTGTGGAGGGGACTGCTGTCCTAAATCACGTTACTCCCTGCTCAGGACCCTCTGAAACTTCCCCACATCTTCTCCAGATCTTCCACGGCTGCTCCAGCCCCTGCCTGCTCCTCTGACCTTATTTGCTGCACTTGGCTCTGGCACAGGGGGCTCCCTGCTTTTCTTTACAAACTTGAGGCACCTTCCTGGTTTGGAGGCCTTTGCTCGTGATGCCCCACCCCCGAGTCTGCAACACTGTTCCCTCCCTTCACTCGGGTGTCCTCAAAGAGGTCCTGGACTGTCCCACCTAAAAGAGCTCTCCTTTTCCCTATGTTATTTCCCTGTTTACCATCAGGAGAACATGAGGTCCACGAGAGCAGGGATCTTTGTCTTGTTCTAGTGCCTGGAACATTCTCTGGCACATGCAAGTGCTCAGTGAGTTAAATGAATGAATGAATGACAGTGAGGCTGGGGCTTGGTGAGACCCCGGGTGACTTCCAACCCTGAGATCCTATGAAAACCCTGATGACAGTCATGGAAATTCTTCATTCAACATTTAATTACTGAGCACTGATAGGCATTTGGCCCCGACCACATTCCCTCAAGGACTTGGATAGGGAAGAGGCCCTGGCTCCCCAGGATTGCCATCTCACAGAGTGGACAGTGGCCTGCGTGGGGAGCCGTGGTTGATGGACTCAGGGTTTATGGGTAGGATCGTAGGCTCCCAGCTGAAGCCTAGGAAGACTTCCTGGAGGAAGAGGCATTTCAGAGACATCTTGCAGACAGATCAAGAAGGATTTGGTCAGGGGGACCTGGTGGGGGAGGGCATCTTAAGCAGAGGGAAAGGCCAGGATGGGCAAGCCGGAGTGTACCCTGACTCAGCATGTTATGACTCTGGAGGTGGCGAGGAAGACAGGGAGGAAGGTACGAGCAATTCACTCGTAAGAGAGGTGGAGGGTCTTGGGCTCTGGCTGACCCCTGTGAGGGGATGTCAGGAAGCCCCTGCACAGAGCAGACCTTGTTCCTGATGGAGCGCACAGAGAAGGGGACAGAAATTTGTTTTGTTTTTTTGTTTAAGCAGTGAAAAAGCAGCCTTCCCCTTCAGGTCCCTGGGTGCCCGTGGTGGAGGAGGAAGGAGAGCAAGGGGATTGTCTTCGGACCCCAGGGGGTAGGGACAGATGTCTAAGCAGGGAAGACGGAGTGGTCCCTTTGGGGCTAGTAAGGACCCTAAAGGACATTGGGCCTTGAGTCCTGCCAATGTCAGCATGACACCCTTCCTGCTGGGTGCTCCTCGGGCCTGACTCTCCTGCTGGGGAGGGGTGTTTCTCACTGTCTTGGTCTCTCCCCTCCCCGCCCCCCCTTCCATAGTGCCTGGCAGCTCTGGGCACCAGCTGTCCCCAGACCTTGTGTCTCGCCGGCACTCCTTGGTCCCAGCCAACTCTTTTCAATCCAGGCAGGTAACATTTGGTGGCTCCCCCCACTGGGGGGTAGGTCTATCTGGTGTCACAGATGGTGTGGCTTTGTCTGTGGGTAGTGCCATGGAAATGCCAGCCACCAGGCTCCATCTAAGATTGATTCCTCTTCCCTCAGAGCCAGGTCTTTCATGTCATTGGGGGCTCGAGGTGGGCTACAAAGAGACGGGAGAGGACATTGGCATTGCCTGAGTGCTCTGAGCCCAGCCGTGACCCCTCCTTCTCTCTAGCGCCCCTCAGCACCCCTAGGATTGCAGATCCCTGAGACTGTGGGCAGATGGCTCAGCGCCTCCCGGCTAATGCCTCCGAGATCTCACTCTCAGTTATCACTATGAAGCGTGGGACCTAATATTTTTCTTTAGATCAATGTTTGCTTTAAACCTTTGCTCCAAGCAGGCGTCAGCATTAGAGAAGTCATGGTTTGGAAGGGCCATCTTTATTCACCATGTACAAATATTTTTAAATCAGTATTAAAAAGTTTAAGTGCCCTGCTCCATGTTCAGAATCGCGTATGGCTGTGGTGTGCGACTGTGCTGTTGGGAAGGTCTGCTCTGTGCTAAGACAGAGGTCCCGCTGCCCGGGACCGCTCCTGTCTAGAGGGGACGGGTGGTGTGTGTGGTCAGGTTGGTTGATTGACAGGGAAGGAGAGATACGAACTGCCACCGTCCTCTCTTCTGGCTGTGGTGCCCTGCTCACCATGGCAATGACAAGTTGCACCAGGTGTGGGGACAGGGAGAAGGTCCCATCCCTCAGGGGCAGCCGTGTGGGTGGCTTGGTGAGTGCAGGCAGGTAAGGATGTCCTTGCTGACCCCACTGACCCCCTCTCTTGTCACCCGCCACAGGCTCCCTCAACCTTCTTGTGAGATCCCGGAACAAAGGGGCTCTGGACACACACGCCTGGTCCCTCAGTGGCAATAAGGGCAACGTGTGGCAGCAGGCACATGTGCCCATCAACCCCAGTGGGCCCTTCCAGGTGAGTCCATGGGGCCCAGAGGCTCTCCCAGGCTTGGGGTCGCCTGGACAGGAAGCACTCAGGTTGTCCTGGTGCTCGGTCCTGGGGCTCCAAGGAGGAAAGCAGGCAGGCTGTGGGGCTGCCCTTGAGGGGAAGGAGTCGGGCGGGGGTCCCTGGGGCCTAGAAGATCCCCATCTCCTGTTCTCTGCTCTCTAATCCCCCCAGATTATTTTTGAGGGGGTTCGAGGCTCCGGCTACCTGGGGGATATTGCCATAGACGATGTCACACTGAAGAAAGGAGAGTGTCCCCGGAAGCAAATGGATCCCAATAAAGGTGCACGATGGGAAGGGGGCGGGGGAGCTGAGGCTGTGGGTGCCGTCGGGGGGCATCCATCTGCTGGGGGAGGGTGTTGGTCTGAATGGAGTTCAGTGTGCCGGTGTGCAGGTGCACCCATCTTGGCCCCCCTTGACTTGGGCTGGAAGCCCTGGGTCCTGCCCTCCTTGGAACTTACTGAATTCCTTACTGTATCAGATACCTCCGGTGCCTGGGTCTGAGCCCCAGAGTACTGTGGCTCCAGGTGTGACCTGTGCCTTCTGGGGGCCAGGTGTTGCCAATTCTAACAGTTCCAGTTGATTGAGGGATTACTATGTACCAGGCGAGGTACAGAAACCCATGTGTGCATGTTCCACTTAAACCTCACAGCCACACTTGAACTTGGAGGCCCATTTTACAGATAAGGAAACTGAGGCCACTGAGGTGTGGTAAATTGCTCTGTGTCTTGGTGAGCATGAGCCCGCAAGCTGTGCACCCTTGAGCCATGCCACCTCACATCTGCATTGAGTGCCCACCCTCAGGGCCTCCAAAGAGATGGGGAAGGGCTGTGGCGCCCTCCCTCAGCCAGCCTGTCTCCTCTCCTGCCCTTGCCGGAGCTGACGGGAGCTCCTGGCCTGTCTCCTCTGTCTCCTGTCACAGTGGTGGTGATGCCGGGCAGCAGAGCTCCCTACCGGTCCAGCCCACAGCTCTGGGGGCCCGTGGTCATCTTCCTGTTGGCGATGCAGAGATGATGAGAGCTGCGTGGCCCCCCACCCCGCCCCCGGCACACCAAAGTGTCCACATCGTACCAAAGACTGACCCCCGCCCGCCGGGGTGCCCAGGGGCAGGGCCGGCTCGCCAGGGAGGGGGCCTGCGTTGGCTGCGAGGACGAACAGAAAACAAGGACCTGAAGCCCGGCGCTGAGGCCCTGGAGACGGCTGTTCGACACACGCACACACTCACCCGTTCACACTCACACACAGAGATCTATTAAAGCACAAGTTTCTATCAGACCTGCCAGCACCTTCTCTATGTGGAGACAGGGGACTTGCCCAAATGGCGTCCGCCACCCCAGGGACCGTGGCGCGACGCTGGCCTTGTCCTGGCTGCACTTGTGGTGTATTTCTGACCCTCCCTGCTGTCCCCCAACTCAAGGCCAGACTCCAACCTGGTGGCTTTGCCAGAAGAGTGGGCAGACAGGGAGCCCTGCCCTTGGCCAGACTCTGGGACTCCTCAGGACGGAGGAGGCAGGGGTCAGAGGAGGGCCAGGTGGGACTTTGTGAGCTCCGTGACTGTCCTTTGCCTAGAAGATGACAGAGAAAGTGGGGCACCTGCTGCCCGCAGCTGTTCTCAGAGTGGGGGCTGGAAGGGGGAGACCCCAGTCACCCCAGGTCCTGACCTGTTTCTGGGACGTCATATCCCCTCCTCACTGTGCCCCCATGGAAGGGACCCAGCAGAGGGTCTTGGGCCTGCGCAGTGTGGAGACTGACACCTTCCCCACCCACTCCATCCCCACCCCCACCAGCAACTGGACTCCTGAGAGCACAGTCCCCACCTAACCTCAGCCCCAGCTGGGACTCAGACGGGGGCGCGGCAGAGGAGAAGCCTGCCTCGGTGGTTCCGTGGCCCCCTCGAGGCCACCGAAAGTGGGAGCAGAGCCTCGTCTCTGATGTGTTTGGTCTGATAGGGTGCCACGGCCAGGGGCGGGCGTGAAGGGCAAAGCCCTACAAAGCCCTGTCCAGTGGGCCATGCCCCCCTCCCCACAGGGTCAGCGAAGGACGATAAGTTTGTAGGGGTGGGGGTGAGATGGGTGGGGTAATTCCAGTCCCTTTGTCCCCTGGGAGCTGTGAAAGGAATTCCTGTCCCTAGGTCCTGGATTGGAGCTTGAGATGGACAGAACAGTTTCTAGATCTCTCCTCCCCAACACCACCCTGAGCTGCCCACCCAGCCCTCCACGGGAGAGAGGAGCCCCAGCCCCTTCCAGGATGAGTCGTGTGTGTCCGTGCTTGTGTGTGTGTGCGTGTGTGTGTGTGTGTGTGCGTGCACATGTCTGGGCAGGAGTATATGCAGAAGGAGTCTGTGTGTGCGGTTTTCTAGGCTGGGTCTGGCCTGTCTCTGAGTGTCGGTGCACGTCAGCCCGGTGACATGTATGTTTGTGGGCACGAGCCATCTCCCCTGCTTCCAGTCCTATCGATAGTCTAGAGCGGCTATTGCCACAGCCCCAAACCCCACCTTTCCCTCCTATGGATGATGGAGCTTCCCAGGTGACCCTAGTGAATGCGAGCACCTTCGGTGGGGGTGTCACAAGCTGCTCCTGGAGCATTTGGTGGGGACAGCTGCGAAGAGAGAGCCTGGATCCTGGGCAGCACTGCCGTGCCAGGAGCAGGCGGGGACCATGGCCAATGCTGCTGGGCTCCGGCTCCGTCAGGCCTTTGTTATCATCATCACCAACAGCTGGTGGGTGGCCCGGCCAGGCTGCAGCGGGGCCTCCTGATGCCCGACCAGCGCGGCTGCCTTCCTCGCCCGCCCAAGGCCTGGGTCTGAAGTGAGCCGTTCCAGGTTCCCAGCACACGCTTCCATCACGTCTGCCGGGTATTGTTCCTTAATTGTCCCATCTGTGCAGAATCTGTCGCCCCGACTAGACTGTGAGCTCCTCCTCTGAGCCTCCTGACCCTCTCCCCACCCCTGCTCCTGCCTGGCACAAGCCAGCCCGGGATGGGAAGCACTTCCACAGGGTCTGCCTGGCGCAATGGAGTCCACCAACCCTGGCGCCCAGCCCTGGCTGCAGCGTAACCACCAGAGGGTCTTTTCAAATGCTCTGGTGCTTAGGTCCCAGCCCAGAGGTTCTGATTTAATGGAGCTGGAGGGCACCTGGCACCAGAGAACCCAAGAGAGGGAACTGTGGGCCTCTCACCTTCCAGATGCTTCCTCAGTGCCCTTGCTGGGACCCATGCTGGAGCCCCAAGAGTTTCCTCCTGGAATCCCCGTGAGCCCCAGGCCTGTCCCCCTCAGCCTTGTTCCCTGCCCTGGCTGCTCCATGATGTGGACCTCTGTATCCATAGAGCCCGATACAGACAAGCTGCTGGCGGGCTTTGGCTGCATCGCCACTGTCCTGGTCTGTTTGGAGAGAGGGGACCTTCTCAGAAGGTGGGGTAGCCCTGTCTGGAGGGTGCCCCACCTGGGGTTACCCAGCCCATCTGCTGAGACACCCAGGTCCTCGGGTGATCGGGTGAGGCTGACGTGTGTCTGTGTGCACAGGCCAGCAGGTGCCAGCAGGTGCGGGCAGTGGGTGGTGGTGTGTGCTCGCCGTGCCTGAGTCCAGGAGCGTGCCAGTCTGTGTGTGCTGGTGAATCTGCAAAGAATGAGTGTTTTTGTGTGTCTCTGGGTGTATCTCTGGGTGACTTGTGTGTCAGTGTTTGTGTGTCTGTGTGAAGTGGATCTGTATAAATGTCACTTATGCTGTGTGTCTGTGAATCTGTGTGTCCGTGTCATGGTAGGTGGCCCAGGAATACCCCGGGCCCTGGGGAGACCAGGCTGGCTGGGTCCAGTGCCTCTCGCCAGGGGCAGCCTCGCCCTCTGGGTCAGGGTGACTGAGGCATATTGTGGCCTTAAAGTGGGGACTCCAGAGTCAACCCTCAGGGTGTTGGGACTTCCTCCCCTCTCCCCTCCAGGTTGGTGTCTAGAGGAGAAAGGGACTCCCAGGACAAGGTGCCGAGGGACAGTGGATGGAGAGTCTTGCCTGGCTGTCCCGCTGCTGGGACCACAGACAGCTCCTGGGGTGCTGCTTAGCGCACCCAGACTGCTCCTGGAACGCTCCTGTCCCCTTTGCCCTCTGGGACGGTCCGGCACCACTTTCCCATTCATTCTCTTTCCCCTGTGCTCTGAAAGCCACCGCTCAGGCCACAGAGCCAGACGGGCCTCCGAAGTCCAAGCCCCTCAGGGCACAAATGAAGAAGCTGAAGCCCAGAGAGGGGCCTGAGGTCAAACAGCCAGTCTGGGTAGAGCCAACCTTGGAAACCAGGGACTAAGTCCTGGGTGTCACCATCCGGGCATTGCTGCTGCTGGGACTTCCTGTCCGGATAGCTCTGGGGAGCTGGGACTAATGGCCCTGTCTCTAGAGTGCCACAGATGTCCCCAGCCCTGTTACAGAGTTGCTGGACTCCTGCTGTGGCCATAGCCCCTCCCCCTCCCGCATCATGGAAGGCCTGGTGCCTGGGGGAGACTGGCATCCTTTGCTCACAGAGGCCATTGCTGCTGGCCTCCTCCAGGCTCCCCAATAGAAGAGTCTCTGTTTCCCCTTCCCTCCCTTTGTCTTCACCAGAGCCTGGGCTAGGACAAAGGTCAGCATGTTCTCATGTCCTCATCCTCTTGACTTCCCCCTAAAGATCTGGAGGGCAGGATTCCTGGGGTTTCCTCTCCCTGGACAGCTCAAGGAGGCTGGAGGGGAGGGTGTTTCAGGGTCTGTTCCAGGAACCTGAGGGTGGACCTGCTGTGGACAGTCCCTGTAGGAACATTGGTTCTGGGTTCAGGGGAGCCCTCCCTGCTTCCAGACGCAGGGAAGCCCCTCTTCTCTTTTGTCTGTATGCATGTGCGTGCATGTGTGCGTGTGTGCGTGTGTATGTGTGTGTGTTAGGGCGGGACCACTCTTTCCTGGGGTACCCCTGACCCTTAGAACTGGGAGAGATCTTAGTGATCCAGTAGTGATCCAATAACCCATTGTACAGGCGAGACGCCGAGATCCAGAGGGATGGCATTTGCCTGTGCCCACCGGTTCCCCCAGGTTGCCTGTGTTAACTTCCCAGGACCCACCGGGAAAGACCCCCTTCCTCCACCTCCCCTCCCTCCACCTCCCCTCCCTCCTCCCAGCTGCCCACATAATCCCCATCTCAGCCCAACTCTGCTGGCCCCTCTGCTCCAGTGGTCTCCAAGCATCCTACCTGTCCCAGGATGGCCAGCTCACCAAGGCCCTTATCCCCATTCCGGAAGGGACAAGGAAGGAAGAGACTGCTCCAACCCTGAGGCCTCAAAGACTTGGGAGAAAAGCCAAAACCCCTCATGCCCAGGCCCAAGCGTCTGACCCCCAGCCCACCCTCACACCAAGGTAAAAGCACAACAGGAGACCCCTTATCCACGGGTGAAATGTATTGGGGTTGTTTTTTTAGTCACACGACCCCGTCCTCACCCCTTTGCCTTGCTCTCCGTCTCCACCCCAGCCTCTGTTCTCCATTTGCCCCTCTTTGACCCCCGAGCCCCCCAATGTAACCTCTAGTTGCGGACGCGGTTGTTTCAATCAATAAAGCTGCAGTGTTCCAACGCTAGGTCTCCATCTGGCTGGGGGGGCATGGCAGGGGGCGTGGCGTGGCAGGGGCGTAGGGGCGTGGCAGGGGCGAGGGGGCGTGGCGTAGGGGCGTGGCGTAGGGGCGTGGCGTAGGGGCGTGGCGTAGGGGCGTGGCGTAGGGGCGTGGCGTAGGGGCGTGGCGTAGGGGCGTGGCGTAGGGGCGTGGCGTCGGGGCGTGGCGTCGGGGCGTGGCGTCGGGGCGTGGCGTCGGGGCGTGGCGTCGGGGCGTGGCGTCGGGGCGTGGCGTCGGGGCGTGGCGTCGGGGCGTGGCGTAGGGGCGTGGCGTAGGGGCGTGGCGTAGGGGCGTGGCGTAGGGGCGTGGCGTGGGAAGAGCCGGCGGGACGCGAGAAGAGCCGGCGGGACGCGGGAAGAGCCGGCGGGACGCGGAGCTGGGGGCTCCTTTCCTGGTGGCATCCTTTCTTTGGCACTTGCCATTGTGGATCCTGCTCTGTGGCTTGAAGAGTGGGGACGGCACCCTGGTTTGCTTGCAATGAATTTCGTGCCCTTATTCATTTATTCATTCCACAAATACCAACCCTAGACAGCCATCGTGGAATCTCTTGTTAGTAGGAGAGATGGATATTAAATTGATAATTATACCAAGAAATATATAAATATGAATGTAATTAGGACTGTGAAAAAGGGTTCTTACTTGGGCTGGGGCTTCAGGGAAGACATTGCTAAGAGAAATATTTAGGGGAGATCTAAAGAAGGATGGGAGTCACCGGTAGGGGAGAGGGAGTCTTCCAAATAGAGGGAATGGGATATGCAAAGTCCTGGAGGAATGGAAAAACCTAGAAGGCTCAGGAAGGGGAAGGATAGAGGAGGACTAAGGTTGGCATGAGTGGTTGAAATGCCACTCACACCCCCACCTGCTGACCTACCCCCTGCTCTCCTCAAAATCTCTGTTCTGGCCCCATAAGCCCCACTCTGCACTCTACCTGGGTGCAGGTAGCCACCTGTCTACTTGCCCCCAAATCATTTTCTGCCACCTTTCCCTTTATCCTAGACCTCTCAGGATTCTAGAATGGCAGAGCTGGGAGGTCCTTAGGGTCGGCCTTCTACTCTATGTTTCTGTTCAGAGAAATGGGATCACCAGGGTCCTGGGGGCCAGTGGTGAGGAGGGAAATCCACTCTTCTGTGAGCATTTGCAGAGTGACCCAAATCAAGGGGTGTTATGGGTGTTATCTTATGAACTACGGGGAGACCAGGAAATGACAGGGAGACAGCCTTTCTAGTTACTTAGTGGCAGTGACTTAGGTCGATAGAGCAGATAGTTTTACACCCTGTTTCAGATGGGGAAACTGAGGTTCAGAAAGGTGAAAAACTGGGACTGTCAACTCCTGAGCCTTATCAGCTCTCATGTAGACAGATTCTTCCTGCCACACCTGAGATACGTGGTCTGTGTGTCTGGAGTCCACTGCTGCTGCGGGTTGGCTTGCTGGATGCAGGAAAAGACCCACCCGAGCTCACTGCAGTCTAGGAGTTCCTGGGTGGATACATGTACTGAGGGGGGCAGGCTCTCTGAAACCCAAATGGGAGTTGCAACAGATGGTTTTCCTGGGTTCACAGTAGCTACAAGAGTTGGCATGGGATATAATGAAGTAATTGCTGGAAGGTTGTTTGAGGCCCCAGAGGTGGGGGGTAATTTGTTGGTGAGCAACAGCTGACCACCTGGTGTGACTCAGCCCTTCCCCTCACTGGCATCTTTTCGCCCACACAGTTCCTCTCCAGACTCATGATGACACTCGCTCATGACTTCAGCTTGCCAGGTTTCACGACCCCTCAGCTCCAACTCTCCCTTGGGACCTTCGGTGGCAGCCGCCAGCATCCACTGACTCAACCTCTCTAGAGAAGGGGCTGACGGGATTGTCCCACCATTCTGTATCTAGCCACACACACATCATTGAGTCACCTGTTGATTGACAGCTCTTGAGTCAGGTGTCACCCTTGATCCAATCGGCTGAGCTAGAGGAAGGAGTCATGGTTATAAGACATAGCTACCTGGGGACTGTGCCATTTCTAGAGAGTTTGTGGGTGGGTCTGCTTCACAGAGGCAGGGGCCTGGGAGTCTCCATAAATGTACCATCTTGCATCTTCCTTCCTCTGTCTCTCCCCTAAGTCCTCCAGTGGACCCTGTCCAAGGGTAGGTCCCAAAGAAAGCTATCTAGGTAGGCCAGGTAATTTTTAGAAACAGTCCTTGTGTGATTTATGACTCAGACATTTTAATTTCCATATTACAGAGGAGGAAACTGAGGCTCAGAAAATGATGTGGTCACCCTAGCTCGTAAAATTCAGAAGGGGTAGGACTTGGAGGCAACTCTGAAGTGCAGTGTTCATTCACATCAGCAGATTCGCTCCTCTTTGTCCCCCTTTTGGAGGTTGTGCTGCTTTTCCTACCAGCTCGTCTTCAGGGGGCTGGGAGAAGCAGGGTCCTTTCCTTTGGGGCTCCGGCTTCAGTCCTCTGCTTCAGATGGAAATCGTCCCTGGTCCTGCTTTTCTATTTCTAGCTGCCTGACCTTTTTGCATATGTCCTTTGTTGAAAGCTACTGTAACACCTTTTCAGAAAGAGGCTGGGTATAAATAAATCCAAGGAAAAAGTCAAAGCTGTTCTCCTTGAAGTCACCCCAAGCCTGGGCGGAGGCCTCCCTCCACACAGTTTTCCCAACCCCCTGCTCCCAAATCCATCTTCCTGGGCACCCAGCATGGCTTCCTGCTCTGAGGTCCACTTGGCACGTTCCCCAAATGCTGATCCTACCACTGAGTCCATCACCCTGACTCTTCGGTTGTTTAGGTTTTTATTTAAAATTGTTGTGAGCTTCCTGCTTCTTTCAGGTCCCCCAAGGCCAACCAAACTCAGCTGAGGACTCCACACTTTGAGAGTCTCAGTCCATCTATACACACTCTAAGCAGAGCCCTGCTCTCCCAGGAACCTTGTGCCAATTCACTCCTATCTAAGAGGAGGGGAGAAGGGGGGTAAAACATGAATTGGAGGCTGAGGTGCCATAGTGGGGAGTCTGCTGCCATTTGAAGATGTCCATAATATACAGTTGAGAGAGAGAGTGGCAGGTTAGAAAGGAACATGCCTAACACCATCTCATTTTTTTTTATTTTAAATGTTATGACTTTATTTTTTTTTATTTTTTTTAGAGAGAGAGAGAGAGAGAGAATTTTTTAATATTTATTTTTTTTTAGTTCTCGGCAGACACAACATCCTTGTGTGTGGTGTTGAGGATCGAACCCGGGCCGCACGCATGCCAGGCGAGTGAGCTACCGCTTGAGCCACATCCCCAGCCCCGCCATCTCACTTTTTGTATAAAACATCTGTGTGTATGTGTGTACTTTTAAGTCTAAAGACTATTCAATGGGATGTGAAATTTCAGATGGTGAAATTTCAGCCTCCTGACTCACATCTTTAGGTTTTCTGTTTTGTTTGAATATTTTTGCATGAAACTGTATTATTTTTAATAACCAGGAAAAAAATCTATTTTCTTGAGAAAAGAAAAGCCAGAAGTCATCCAAGACTATGGATTAGAAATAAAGGTCACTTTCTGTTATTAACATTATTTTTATAACTATACATCACAGAGTTTGGGAAAGGACTTTGAATTTGCAATATTTTCCTGCTGATTTATTCAAATAAAAATACTCTGACAATTGGGAGGGAAGGGAGAAGAATCGGGTTGGGTTGACCAGGGATGGGGAGGTTGAGATGTCAAGCCAGGTTTTGAATAGGAGGATTCCTAAGGAGAATAATACCTCTCCCAGGAACAAAAGCTAACATTCACTGTGATGCTCAAAACCCTGCACATGCATGT
Source organism: Marmota flaviventris (assembly GCF_047511675.1). Taxonomy (NCBI): domain Eukaryota; kingdom Metazoa; phylum Chordata; class Mammalia; order Rodentia; family Sciuridae; genus Marmota; species Marmota flaviventris. The sequence continues at coordinate 115,933,210 of NC_092503.1, forward strand.
GAGAAAGAGAGAGACTGTACCATATGTGTGCATGTGTATGCACGTTTGCACACGTGTGAGGATATCTCGTGCTCACTTGTCTAAGCCTGTGACACCCTCAATCATTCAGTCAGCTGCAGGCAAGGGGCTAATTGAAATGCCCTGGGTCAGTGATTGACAAATCAGAGAAGACAAGGCCCAAAGATGTGGAAGGGACACTTCCCTACACTTTACCTTCCGGGTCAGCCTCTTTTCCTTGCCCACTCTCAGGGTCGAGGGAGAGAAATTAAGGTATCCAGGGCTTTTTTTTTTTTTTGGTACTGGAGATAAACCCAGGGGTGCTTTACCATTGAGCCACATCCCCAGCCCATTTTACTTTTTATTTTGAGACGAGGTCTAGCTAAGTTTCTTAGAATCTTATTAAATTGCTGAGACTGCCCTTGAACTTGTGATCCTCCTGCCTCAGCCTCCCACGCCACTGGGCAGGGCTCTTCTTGATGTTAAAAGTTCTCCAGAGAAGATGGAGAAATTTCCAGAACTTTCCAGATTTCCACACTGTTTTGTGTTGTCTCACTCCTGGGCAGACTGGGGCAAAGGACAGGTAATTATCAAAGAAAAGGAGATGAGTGATAGGGCTCCCGTCACCTGGTTGCTAATGACCTCCTTCGGGGGAGGGAGAGGATCACATTTTCCAACACAAGCAATCACCCCCTGGACAGCTCTCTTTCTGCCCTTCTGGTCACCACATAGGGTAGAAGGAGGGGGCATGAGAAGAAAGGAAACCTGGAATCTATAAAAGGGGCAGGATACCCCCACTCCCTCAGGCACCAGCTCTGGACTCCCTCTTCTCTGGAGGAGTCTCCCTCCCTGTTCTATCCTTTAAATAAAACTTTTTGTTCTTGCCTTGGCATTTCCTGGGTGTTCAGTCTTCAACACCAGGAGAACAGGGACCCAGTCCTGATTTTCAACAGCAGTTTCCCTGGTAGGAAGTTCTTAAAAAAAAAAAATCTAATGCCTTCTATTACATCTGACCAGATATTAGTAAGGTAAGCTCCCCCAGCAGCCCACCTGCCCAGCTCCCCCCCCACACACCACTGGGGAGAGAGGCTGCCAGCTTCTCAGCCCTGTGTAGGTCCTCCAAGGTCCCACATGAGCCCAGCACTGGCCTTACATATAGCAAGCTCAATGCATGGACAATGGCCTCTGCTGGTCTCTGCTTGGAGACCAAGGTCAAAGAGACTTTTGCTTCCTAGAGAGGGGGATGGAGGAGAGGTGGAGAGAAACAGACTGAGCCCAGAGAGGGTAAAGCATTCTGTGAGCAGGGGTGGCTGGGCCCCAGGTCTGGCTTGTGAAGCCCAATGGGCTGGGCCTCTCTGGGCCTCAGTCTCCCTGTAAATGGGGAAAGGGACTGGGAAATTTGAACTTGAAGGTGGGTCCGGCCCTGGGATTCAGTGACAGGAAGGAGTGGGGTGTTCCTAAGCAATACCGAGAAAAGGGCCCCCACAAAAGGTTAAATGGAAACTCGGGCGACACAGCCTTGTTTCTGTTTGTAGGACTGAGCATTGGTCTCTGTCCCCTCCCTAACCCCTGGGGACCCGTTACCCAGGCCTAGGTGGAAAGCGCCCCCTTCCCATCCCCAGTCCCTGACCCAGCTCCACGGCCGCCAACGGGAAGGCAGGTGGCGGGAGCTGGGGACGAGCCTGAGCCCTGGCTGGGCGCCCGGGGGCGTGGCGCCTGCCGAGGCCGAGGCCGTGGAGCGGAGCCGGGCTGGGGCGGGCGGGCGAGCTGGGCGCAGTGCCCGGGGGGCGGGCAGCCTGCTCCCACCCGCGCCTGGCTGAGTCCCGGGTGTTTGGCGAGGTGAGAGGGGCCCTGGCGGGGTAGGTTGGTGTCAGGAACACTGGAGAACTGAGCCAAAGTCAGAGGAAGGACAGGGGACAACGTGCAGGGTGCGGGGACCTGCTGGGACTGGGGTTGGGGGATGGGGTGGAGTTGGGCAAAACTCCCTCTGAAAAGCCCTGTCCCACGGGATGGACCCTCCACCCTAGTACTGAGCTGGTCCAGTCAATCCAGGTGGTTCCCTGGAGGTGGGTGGCCTTGCCCTGGGAGGTGGGTGTCCCTCCATCCTTTCTCCCTGGGTCAGAGATGGGACCAGGATGGCCTGCCAGGTGGATGGAAAGTCCCACTTCTTCTCCCTGAAGGATCGGAATCTGAGATCTTGATCCAAACTGTAAGAAGCAGAGAAGGGCTGGTTCTGGTGGAACAGGTCTGTAATCCCAGCCACGGGGGAGGTTGAAGCAGGAGTATTGCAAGTTCAAGGTCAGCCTCAGCAAATTAGCAAATTCTCAAAACAAAAAAATAAAAGGGTTGGGGATGTGGCTCAGTGGTAGAGCACCCCTGGGTTCAGTCCCAGTGTGTGTGTGTGTGTGGGGGGGGGGGTGGAGCGAGGGGGGTGGTGGCAGAGAAGGGTCCTGGATGGTTTAATCAATCCCTCACCCCACAAACCCACAGGACACTTCTCCCCTGGGGAGTCCTGTGGAGAGAGCAGTGTGGGAAGAGGTGTGTGTCCAGCGTCCTGTTGACCTCTGCCTGAGGGTGGGAGGGGATGGGAGACCCCTCACCTCTGGGAAGTGGGCGTGTCTCTGAGGAAGTTCTCCCCCTCCCCTGCCAGCTTGGAGCACCCCTTGCCCAGAGCCTGCAGGCAAGGGTCTCCCCACATCTTCTTGTCACTTTCCCACCCCCTGCCTCCATGGAAGAGTGGCAGGGGGCAGGGACAGGGTCCCTGAGTCTGGGTTCTGGTCCAGGCTCTGTCGTGGCCTTGGTCTTGTTTCAGTCTCTGGTCTCAGTCTCCCATCCTACACGATGGCAGGATTGGGGTTGGGTGGTCTCCTTAGAGCCCTCAAGGCCCTGATCTCCCGGGTTCTGTTTTATCTGCCACTGGGGTAAGGATTGGCCACAGGAGCCATCGCCAGTAGTAGCCCCAGACAGCGTTTTGTCTGTGTCTCTGGGTTAGCAGAGATGGAGACCCACACTCATTCAATCCAGGGGCCACTGCCCACACTGGGGCCCAGCACCCCTGTCTGTCCCCAGGCACTGCTTGAGTTCTTAGGCTCCGCTGGCTCCCGTTCCCTTTCCAGCCGGCACCCTCCTCCGTCATAGGTGGTCACCCTCCTCTTGCTCTCCGGTGCTGCAGGAGTTACCCTCACCCAGCCCCAGGTGCCTGTCCTCCCTGGATCCCTCCCTCCCTCTCCACCCTGCTGACCCTGGACTCACCCTCCACCCTCCCTCCTGCCTTGAAACCCTGGCGGTTCCCCTTCCCCTCCACGGCCTGCTTTTCTATTCCAGGAACTTTTCTGTTCCAGTTCCCTCTTTTTACCACACAGGTTTGTTCATTCCTTGACCTGCTTGGTCACTGTGGCAGCCATTTCCCCCACCACCATCTTTTTTTTTCTCTCTCCTTATAGATCTTGAAAAAAAACTAAGTTACTCTTTTCCCAGCCTCCCTTATAACTAGAGGTGTTGATGTGACCCAGTTATGGCCAATGACATATAAGGGGAAGCTCTGGCTGGAGCATTTGGAAAAAATTTTCCCCCTGTTAAAAAGAGTTTCAGGAAGATAATCCTATCTTGTCACCTGAGCCTGCCCCTGCTTCCTGCCCATGGCATGATTAAGTGAGGTTGTAATGTCCGGAACCAAGGTAGCCATCTGTGACCATGAGGCACCAAGCTCAAGGGTAAAGATCAACACTGTGAAAACGGTGGTGCACAGAGATAGAATGAACCTGGGGTCCTTGATGACTGACTTATTGGCAGACCATTAAAGCTCTATACATGACACATTTTTTTTCTGTCACCCCAACAGTAGCCATTAGGCATTCACTAAGTCAGTCATTACTTCTGAATTCACTCGTGCATGCATTCACCTTCTAGATGCTCTCACAGAGGCTGAATTAAATAGAAATTTATTTTTCTCCCTCACAATAGTCTGGGTGTAAGTAGTCAAGGTCTAGCATGGCAGCTCGAGGATATCAGGAACCAGGGTCCTTCTAGATGGTCACTCTGCCATCCCTGGAGTGCTCTCCTGTCCACATGGTCCAAGATGTCTCCTCATCCTATCACAGTTCAGCTGGGGGGCGGAGGGAAGGCAAAGGGAGGGCCTGGTTCCCCCTCTTAAAGCTCCACTCCCACCCTGTGTTCACATCTCAAAACTTAGTGAGATGGCCACTTCCAGCTGCAAGGGACAGGGAGAGGCAGGCTGCTCTAGGTTGCCGGGTGTCTAGCTAGGAATCTGCTTTGCTGTCAAAGGTGGGAACAGATATTGATGAGGGGTGACCCCTGACAGTCTTGTGGCTGTTTTCCACTCATTCATTCATTCATTTATTCATTCAAAGAACACGTGTCGAGCACACACTAAATGCAAAGCAGTGGGTCAGGTGCCAGCGCCCCAGATCCCCGGTTCCTCTTGTCCGGTGGGAGGATAAGGCAAGTCTGGATGCTCTCATCCAACAAACCTGCACCCAAGCCAAAAAACAGAGAGCACCGATGACGACGTGAGATTTTGGGCCATTCATCGTCCTCTTTGCCACCTGCCTCTTTGTGTCCCCCCCCCCAGTGAGCCCGAGGATGTGGAGGAGGGGGCCAGTGACACTCAGAGAATGCATCTCAGAGCAGTTCCTTGCCTAGGAAAAGCCTTCTTCAGTTCTAGTTAAAATCCTCCATGCTGAAAGGTGGCCTCTCATTTTGTTCTTGGGCGCGATATATGTGTTAGAACTGGCCTCTCCCAGGCAGTGGGAATGGCGCACACCTGTAATCCCAGCAGCTCAGGAGGCTGAGGCAGGAGGATTGCCAATTCAAAGCCAGCCCTCTGCAACTTAGTGAGGTCCTGTGTCTAAATAACATAGCCAAAAGGACTGGGGGTGTAGCTCAGTGGTTAAGCACCCCTGGGTTCAATCCTAGTGCCAAAGAGAAAAAGAACTGGCCTTTCACCTGGGGCTTCTTCAGTGGAGAGAGCACTGGAGAAGACACAGATCTCACGGGTGCCATAGGTGGAATGAGGAGTCAAAGGATGTACAGTCATTTTCATTTTGCAGTATGGGTCCCAGAAGCATTTCTAGCTCAATTTTGCTGGTATGACCTGGCAACTCCTCAAGGAAAAGTGGATCTATTCTCTCCTCTTGCAATCAAGCAGGTCTGTGACTGTCTCCATCAACAGAATACCGCAGAAGTGACTCCACGTGACTTGTGAGGCTAGGTCAGGGAAGGTGACCCAGCTCTGCCCAGGTCTGTCGGTTTCTCTCCGCCCTCTCTGGATGCTCACCCTTGGAACCTAGTCGCCCTGGTGGAACAAGGCAGAGGCCACCTGGTGAGACCACATGTAGAGGTTCTGGGTGACATCCCCCCACGGGGTCTCAGCCAATAGCCAAGGTCAGCCCCTGACGGGAGCAAATGAGCTTTGGATCATTTCAGCCCTTCTCCTGCCAGCCAGTCCACCTGGTGAGGAGTGAAGGAGAGAGCTCTGACCCCCTCCCCGCAATTCTGCACCAAGTGAAGATTCCCAAACAAAAGAGATGTCCTCGTTTTGGGACACTAAGAGTTTTGGTGGTTTGTTAAGCAGCAATAGCTAAGAAAGAATAACTTGACAGATTTCAAATGGCCATGAAGTCTCTGTACCTCCTCTCCTGGAGAGATGGAGCCTGGGGCTGGGGTTGTGGCTCAGCGGTAGAGCGCTCGTCTGGCACGTGTGAGGCCCTGGGTTCTATCCTCAGCACTGAAAAAATAAATAAATAAATAATTTAATTAATTAATAATAATAGTAAAGAAATAAAATAAAGTTATTGTGTCCAACTATAACTAAAAAATAAGTAGAGCAAGATGGAGCCTGTTCCTGCTTCTTGAGTCTGGGCTGGCTTTGACCAGAGAGGCGATATATAGCACAGTGATAACGCCCAACTTCTGAGCCTAACCTGCAGGGCCTGCAGCTTCCCGTCTGGCTTTCTTGATGCCCTGAAATCCACGTGAAGGAAGGAGCCCGCGATTCGATTCTTGTCCTCCAGGGAGCTGTCTAGTTGCACCCGAGGGAAAGTCAAATCTCACACGGGAACACATTGTCCCCTGGCCACCCCACCTGTTCCCCTGGGTCATGGTGATGGCTGTGGAGCCCACAGCTGCCCAGCTGCGCCTGTTTAGAAGTCTTAGGGATATCAAGTGACCATGTAGCTAAGTTCTCTCTCGTGGAATGTGGGAGAAGGTGACACAGGTAACTCAAGCCTGAGCCGTAGGAGAATGGAGCTCCCATCCCCCTGGTGGGGGGACGGACACAGGTTGGAAAAAGCCGCCGATGTCTCCCCGTGGCTCACACCCTAGAGGTGGTGAACTGCTCTCCTCCAAAGAGTAGGGGCTTGAAACATTTTTGGTGGTGGACCCATCACCAAAGGATGAGCCGGCAGGAGTCTAGCCTCTTAAGGTCTGGGGTTTCCTATGGATGTGGCTCAGTTCTCCAAACTCGGGCGTTTCCTAGAGCACAGGTTTGTCCTTCTCCTGTGGCCTGGGTGCCCTGGGGTCAGGGCTGTGTTCCCCAGGCTGGGGCTCCGTGAGGAAAAGCTGGTATCTCCTGCTTCGACTGGGCCTCCCTGTGGGCAGGGCCGTTCTTGCCTTGGCCGTGTCTACCCTCCAACTGTGGAGTCCCGGGAATTGGGCTTTCTGCCTCCTACCGGGGCCCCCTGAGGATTGTCTCTTCCTTCACACGGCCTCTCCCTAGGGCCAGTCTGTCTCCCCTCAGACCTGGGCTCTCTAAGGGCAGTGTCTGCCCTCCGCCTGGGGTTCCCTAATGACCAGCCGCACCTCCCAGCTGCCGGGTTCCCTGAGGACGGGCTGTGTCACTTCACTCAGGCTCCCTGATTGCAGGGCTGTGTCCCCCTTCAGCTGTAGTCCCCTCAGCCTGGGGCTCCTTGAGGTCAGAGCTGTGTCCACCTTCGACCGGGGCTCCTGAGGACAGGGCTGTGTCTGCCCAGGCTGGAGCTCCCTGCATGAGGTCCCCTCTCTGCTTTCTGATTTAGAACAGTCTATGGGCTCCTGCGCCCAACGCAGGGTGACTCTTGTCCTCACCTTCCCCTGATCTTAGCTGGATCCCCTGTGATGGGGACAGTGACGGTGGCAGGGGCTGAGATGGCATCCATGATGTTTGAGGGGGTTTAAGCACCCTGGGGATGAAGTTTAGCCTCATTACAGCTCGTTTGAGAGAAGAGCCAATTAGAGAGGCAATTTACCTGAGCAGCCTGAAGAATATGTTGAAATGGGAGCCCATCAGCCGGGAGCGGAAGGGCAGCCCCCCACCTCTGCTGGCTGAGGAAGACCCCATCTGTCCCTCACTTCCTGGCCTCTCCCAGCCTCCTGGATGGGGGCCAGGGGTAGAGAAGGACCTTGGGGCGCCACGGAAGCCCTTGGGTCTTCATGACTGGCCCTCAGCCCCTGGTGACACTCCCTAGCTGGACAGCGGCTTGGTGGGCCTTGTCCCTGGCTGTTGGGAAATCCTTCTTCATCACGGACCGCCTTCTCTGGAGTGAAGTTTCTCTCTATTATATTCTTTATAAAGAAGGAAACCAGAAAGCACCCCTAGAAGGGAGCCCAGAGGCCCCTCAACTTCCCTTTCCCATCCAGGAAGCCTGTGCTTCCTGTCACCAGAGCGTACAGAAAAGATGGCTTTCTGGGGGGGTCTGTGTTGGCCAGGATTTGATGGGAAGCAAACGAAAGAAACTGGCTCAAGTGACTGAACCAAGTTAAAAAAACGTGGGGAGGTATTTATGGGAGGGAGACCCTGGCAGGCAGGAGAGCCTCGGAGCAGCTGGACTCAAGCCTGCAAGGACTCCCCCATTCTTCCTCGGTCTCTGCCTACTGATGCGTGGGTCCCCCAGGCCCTCCCCCTGTGGCTGGAACTCCTTCTCCCGGAAGGAGCTGAACCCCTCCCAGCTCCAGTCTGAAAAATCCCAAGGAAGCGTTCTGATTGGCCCAGGTTTAAGCACTGGCCCAATCAGATCACTCAGCCGATCTCTAATGGCCAAGGGGAGGAAACATGGGATAAACACCCTCACCTAGAATCAGAGGGACCTGTGGGGTCAGTTCCCCCAAGAGAAGGGGAAAGGCAAACCCAGGAGGGAGGACACTGGGAAGACTGTATAGAGGGCATCAACTATAAGGACAACCTGTATTCGACACTACTCTGTGTCTGGCATCCCCGTCAAATAAGTTATCTATCTCATCTCCTTTATTTCTTGAAGCAAGCATGAGAAAGGTTTCTATGATCGCCACCATGTAAGGAAACCAGGGCTCAGAGAGATTAAATAACTTGGCCCAGGTCACACAGCTGTTAAATGAGAGCCAGGACTTGAACCCAAGACCTTGGGCAGCAGGAGTACAGCCCTTTAATCTTATCAATCTATCTGATAAGGTAAAGCTTGGACGTGTAAAGCAGCATTCTTGATACCAGGAAGTCTGTGCCAAGCACCTCAAGCAGAATGCAGAGATCAGAAGGCAGCCAGACAGTGGAGTGGGCTCCAGCAATCAGGGGAGGCTTCCTAGAAGAGGGGGTGTTTGTAAGCAACCCCTGGGACAGGGGCTGCTCTGGAGAGAGTGATTGGGCAGAGATGCACGGGTGCTGGCAGTTGGGATTTGGGCTGGTGACAGGTGGCCTCCACAGCATCTGATTCAGTGACCAGGTCACAAGGGTGTGAATCCAGGTCAGAGCGCTGGGCTGTGGAGATGGTGAGCAGAGTTGGACTTCACCCTGCTGGTCCTGGGACATTGCGGATTTTTAAATAGAAGCATTGACAGGTGAGAAACAGCACTTGTGGAGGGTGAGTCTCAAGTACTTCTTGGAGGACAACAGCCCGCAGCCTGGGTAGAGGAAGGGACACAGCAGAAGGAGTCAGGTTCTGCCCACCCTGCACCCCTCCTGAGGCAAGGGAGGGCTCAGACTTGGTAGCTGTGTCTCCTCTGGGGAGCAGTATGCAGCACAGTAGCAGGTGCATAGTAGGATACTTTGTTGAGTATCCCTCAACAAAGAGGGATAGCAATGAGACAGCCTGGGCAGTGCTCGCAGTGCAGGATGCCTGGCAGCCTGAATGTGCCATGAGGCTGTGGGAAAGGATACTCTTGACTACTGAGTACCCACTGTGTGTCCCTAGAAGGTGTGTCTGTGGGAGCAGTGACGTCAGTCTGGATCCCTGCTCTATCTCCACAATCCTACACATAGTAGGATCTTACTACAGTTTTGGTGAATCTGCGAGGTAGGCCTCACAATCCCATTTTACAAGTCAGGAAACCAAGGCTCAGAGAACTAAAGAGACTTGTTCACACTCACAAAGCCAGAAAGTGAGGAAACGGGTTCTGCTGATTTCCAAAGCCAATATTCCCAACCGGCACCGCTGCCAGCTCCCTGAGGATGGGTGGGCCCCAGGCAGAGGCGAGGGGTGATTCTGCCTCCCGCCTCTGACTCCCTGAGGAGAGGTCTGGTCCCCTTTCCTAACCCTGGGGGGCCCTGCTCAAACCCTTCAGTCCTGGCTGGGGACCTGGAGAGGGCCCTGCCAGGCCTGGGTGCTCCCTGCAGCCTGAGTCTCCACCGAGGCCTGCTCATTAGGACTGTCGTTATGACTCGCGACTCGGCAATGCCATTTCCTCGACTTGGGGTTGGGGTGGGAGTGGAGATGGCACACACAGTTGTTTTTAATTACATTTGGTTTGCTAATTTCTGATAGAAAATAAATATTTACCGGGAGCCATATTTCTTCATTTCACGCCAGCTGACTCCAGAGTTTATCGGGAGCCCGAACAGGCACCACCCGCCCACCCCCCAGTCCCCACCCCCTCGTTGGAGTCTCCCACGGGGCCTGGAGGAGGGGTAGAAGCCAGAGATGGAGGGAGATGGAGAGGCAGAGGAGGCCAGGCCTGGCTTCTGTGGGTGGAAGGCCAAGTCCAGGTGTGGACATGGAGAAGCTCCTCGCTGGTCCTCGCTGTGGAGGCTCATTGCGGAGGCCCAGCACAGTTGGGAGGCTGGAGGCCAGGACTGCCCCAGCCATGCCCCACCCAGCCAGGGTCAAGCCCTCCCGTTCCTGTGCCTGTTCCCACCTATCAGGGTGATCTCTAGGGGAACTCCTGCCATCTGCACCTTAGGATGTGGTGACTCTGGTCCTCCAAAGGATCCCTCCAAGGACTGGCATTGGAGGCCCTTTTGAGTGAAGGGGATGGGCAGGGAGACCCTCATGTCCACTCCTCAGCTTGCAGAGAAGAAGAAAGGATGGGGAAGGGGAGAAGGAATGGGCAGGAGTGGAAGGAAGTGAAGGCTAGTGTCCCTGGCAGGGAGGCAGGAAGTAGGGCGTGTCTCCCTGGAGGTAAGGACAGCGGTTCACAGGGGTTTACAGGACACACACACACACACACACGTCTTCCTCTGGCTGATGGCTGGGCACTCGGATGGTGGAGAGCTGCAGCTGAGCAGGGTTTCTTAATCTCAGCACCATCGAGTCAGGGGCTGCACAGTGCTTCGTTGTGGGGGGCTGTCCTGAGCACTGTGCTTAGCAGCACCCCGGCCTCTGCCTGCTAGATGCGGGTGGCACCCATCCTCCCCCACAGTCATGCCAACCACCCACACGCAGCCCGCGGAGGGTGAGGCGCTGCTTGGAATGGCCCAGTGAGAAGGGGGGGGAGCCCGGGAAGATGTGGGGACTCTGGGCCCTGGGGCCCCTGGAGGATGGGGGAGAGATAAGGAGATTTGGAGGCAGGAGAGCGGGGAGGCCCCTGCCCCGAGCCTGGTTTCTAAATCCATGTTAAGCCACGACTGTTTTTTTTTTTTTTCCAATTACATTTCAATTTAGCTCAATTACTTTTCCATTATTGTTCAAGCGACTCGGTTTTAATTGAAGCTGCTGCCTCTTATCTCCCTCATTCCCCCACACAGAGGGGAGGAGGAGGAGGAGGCTGGGGTCACAGGGGGCTGGGGAAGGTCTAGGGGCGGCAGGTACCTTCAGCAAAGAGAAAGATGGAGGCCTCGGGAGGTGGGGCTCCCCTGGGAGTCCTCTGGGTCCCCCGGAGTGGCCGGTCATTCTGCAGGGGGAGGGGAGAAGGGAAAGCTGCTGTGGGGACTCACCCAGCGCCGCGGCCCCCTCTCAGCCATGGATTTGCTTTCGGTGGCTTTGGTGAGATGTGGCCTAAAAATGTTAATATTTGTCTTGGTTCTTTCAAGAGGGAAAGATCATGTTCACATAAACTTTTATTCCAGTAAATTGTTATAATTGTTCTATTTCATTAAGAGTTATTCATCTCTTTCTGTACAAATTTTTAAGTTAAACTTCATTGTATGGATGTGTAGGAACAACCAGTGTGTGAGTGTGAGTGTGTGTGTGAGTGTGAGTGTGTGTATGAGTGTGAGTGTGTGTGTGAGTGTGAGTGTGTGTGTGTGTGAGTGTGTGTGTGTGTGAGTGTGAATGTGTGTGTGTGTGTGTGAGTGTGTGTGAGTGTGTATCTGTCCTCAGTTTCAGGCGTCCCCAGGGTCTTGGGCTACATCTGGTGGTCAGGGAGGACTATTGTACCAGACATCGTTGTAGCCAAGGTTCATTTACTCCTTGGCCGAATCCTATCAGGTGTTTGCTGGTATTTTACAGAAACAGAACCTGAGGCCCAGAGAAGAAATTTGTCCTGATTACAGCAGAGTTGGGAGGAGTCAGCCTTCGTGTTTGGGTGCTAAACCCCAGGCCTCGCTGCTTCTCCCTCCCCCTATGTCCACTGGTCCCTCCCAGCCCCAGTCCTGCTCCCTGACAAATCCCTGCTTCCTCCCAAGCCCTGAGGCCCTGACTCAGTTCTTTCTACTGCACTGGGCTTTCCACCCATCTCTTCCTCTCCAGCCAGCAAAGCCTGGCCCAGCCTCCTCCTCCAGGAAGTCTTTCCTGGTTGCCCCTGCACTAGAGCCCTGAACTGCCCATCTACACACCCATGTTACCAGTTGCTGTAGGAATTGGGCCAGAGCAGAGAATGGGGGACTCAGAAAGGCACTGCCTGGGAGCTGGACAGATCTGAAGTAAGTCACCTATAAGCTCTATGATTTAATCTCAGTGAGTCTCCAGGTCCTTGTGAACGGTCTTAACAACAGCTGCCTCCTGGGGGTGGGTGTTCTGAGGCCTAAAGGAAATGAGATGACGTATGTCCACCAGGGGACAGGCCTCAGCAGGCTCAGGGGTTTCTCTGCCCACCCTCAGGCCAACCCTGAGATGCAGGTACAGCAGGATCTATCTCCCCACTTCACAGATCACATGACTGAGCCCAGGGAGGTGCTCAGATGCTGTAGGGAGGTGGGGGGTGGGGCAGAGGCTGGGCCTGGGATCACCTCTTAACCCTGTATGTCATCAACCCTGTGGGAGGAGAGGCAGAGCAGCAGTGAACTTCCGAAGCCATGGGGGTGAGGGGCCCTGTTCTCTTCTCCGTCTCCCTGTTCTGCCTGGGAGTCAGAGAGGGCCACCCTGTGACTCCGAGGGTGGGTGAGAGATAAAGGTAAGAAGAGTCGAGCCCATCAGGCGGTTGTGCTGCATGTGGGTTTTGTCAGTTGGGAGATGCCTTCTACTAGAAATAAGAGAATATTATTCTCCAAATGGCTTTAACTGGTTTTTGTTGTGTGTTTTTTTTTAAATGTTTTTATTCTCAAACAAGTTTTTCTCAAGCAGCAAAGGCTCTGGGAGCAGGTGCTTCTTTAGTTGGTCAGTGATTCAGGCTCCTCACAGATCCCTCTGCTTTGTAAGCTACAGTGCCTTCACAGTGTCCACCTCATGCTCACAAGACGGCTGCCAGAGCACTACATTGCAGCCTTATAAGACAGCATTCTAGCCAGGTGCTGTGGTGCACACCTGTAACCCCAGAAACTCAGGCGGCTGAGGCAGAAGGAGAGCAAGTTCCAGGCAAACTTGGGCAACTTAACAAGACCCTGTCTCAAAATTTAAAAATAATAATAATAAAAAGAACTGGGATGTAGCTCAGTGCTAAGTGACCCTGGTTTAATCTCCAGCATAAAAAAAAAGGGGGGGGAGGTTTGTAGCTCAGTGGTAGAGCGTTTGACTAGCATGTGTGAGGCACTGGATCCAATCCTCAGCAACACACTAAAAAATAAATACATAAAATAAAGGTATTGTATCCATCTACAACTAAAAATATTTTTTAAGGATTTTTTTTAAAGGCAGCAAGCCCTCCACATGGCTTCTCTTCCCCCCGGGAGAAAGGTCTTCCAGAAACTGCGGCGACTTCTGGGTCTCCTTGGCCAGGGTCATGCAGTCACCTTAGTTGCAAAGGAGTCTGGGAAAGCCAGTTCCTGGCACCCTTTCCTCCACGGAGCACCCTGTGAGCACCTTCCAGTGGGATGTGGCAGGGTCTCCTGGAAGACGCCCACCTCGGCCTTGGTGGGCCTTGGCTTCTGTCCCTTTCCCCGCGCGTCTTCTCTGAGGCGGAACCTGTGTGGGCACTGTTTGCAAATAACCTCAGGGTGGACAGCCCTGGCGGTCACCTCTCCGGTTACAAGCTTTTGTCCCCCTATGAGCCTGGCAGTTCTTATGCCTTTAGATCTTTTTGAAGCATGTAAGTTTATTTCTTTAAAAATATTCTGTTCTGTGCTCTTATTTGTAGGAGAAGTGTTGATCTAAAGACCTAGCTCATCATGCCCTGGTCCCCAGACCCAGGATTTAGAGAGGAGTGGGATGTTATATGAGCCCTAGAGCAGCGACTCACCCTCCCAACGGGGTGCACTGCAAATCAGGGTCTCCCGAGAGGAGGCGGGAAGTGGCTGCAGTGTAGACAACAGTATTCTGATTGCCAAAACCACTGGACACAGCCACAGGGGTGACGGGAGCCGGGAGGCCTGCCTGGGAAATGTGCCTTTCTACCTGTGCTTTGAGATTTATTGACATTTCCCTCCAACAGGCATTTTTTATTATTATTATTTTGAAACAACAAACTCACAGGAGAATTGTAAGCACGGTACCAAGAACTTGTATTTTCTGAACCATTCAAAATAAGTTGAAAATTGAATGCCCTGTGACCCCGAGTCCTTGAGTGTGCATTTCCTGCACACAAGGGTGGTGTCCTGCACCGCTGCCCTCGGATCCTAGACCCCATTCAAGTTCTGGCGGTTGCTCCTGTCACGTCTTTTCTAGCAGAGGACTCGGGCTGGAATCACACGTTGCCTTCAGTTGACACCTCTCTTCAGTTTCCTCCTCTAGGAAACAGTTCTTTGATCTCTCCTTGACTTTGGTGACTTCACCATGTTTCAAGATTACAAGCGAGTTACTTTGTAGACGGTCCTCAATTTGGATCTGTGGAGTGCTTCCTCCTGATCATTTTCAAGTTCTCCTCTTTGGGGTGAACATTGCAGCGTGGTGTCATGTTCTCATTGCCCTATCGTGTCTGGTTTCTGATGCTGCTCACTTGCAACAAGTGCATTTTGGGGCACATGTGTAGAAGCCATGGTCTTTGACGTCTCAGAGTGTCCTGCAGCTGAGCTTCAGATGCAAACACTAAATAAAGAAATCGAGGCTATGGAACCCTGTGGCAGATGGCTTGTTCCAGGCAATTCCATGGCTTTATTCACTCGGGGGACAGAGCTATCAGGAAGGGCTTCAAAGGAAAGACCAAGATTGAGTGTGTCCTCCAGGAACAGGGAGGATGAGGCAGGGTATTCCAAAAGGTGGAGAAAGAGTATAGGCAGAGACTCAGAGCAAGAGTAAGGCATGCGTGGTAGAGACTATGCCAAGTCCTCAACAGAGCGATGGCATTTCTCCTGGACAAACACAATAAAGACTACATTTCCCAGATTCCCTTGCGGTTCACTCAGGCCAGTGACTGGGTTCTGGACCCAATGTGGAGGAAAGCAATGGACACTGGTTTTCTGACTTCCCATAAATCCATGTGCGTGATCCTCCACACTCTCCCCGTCAGAAACCTTGGAAATTGAAACTTGAAGATGTCAGTATCACCAGAAGGAGAGCCTGGATCCCTGAATGTGTGGGACTGAATCCCACCCCTTCCCCACTGCCAACTACACGGGATTGTGACATGGGGGGCACTTAACCTTGGTTGGGATAAGGCACTGACATTTCAGAGTTCTTTGTTAAGCAGCCAGCACTCAAAATAGTATGTGAGGGAGACATCAGGGAAAGCAGTCTACTTGGCACGGAGTCCTGTGGAGCATGTGAGGCCAGATGAAGCTAGGTGACAGCGTGGCCTCGAATGTCAAGCTAATGTGTTTGGAATTATTTTCAGTAGGAAAAAGAGAGCCATGCAAGGTTTGTGATTTGGGGGGAAAAATAAAACAAGAAAAACGTAGTGTTTAAAGATGAGGTGACATCTGGTTGGGATGGTAGAAGCAGGGACACTCTTGTGGTCATCCAAATAAGGGTGTCCAGATAAGGGTATGTTCAGATGGGCTGAAAACCCCAAACAACCGCGTTAATCAAATGAACATTGATCTCTTTAACATTAATGAAGTCTGCGGTGTCGGTCCAGGGTTGATATCTAGGGCCCCTCCGACTTATAGCTTTGCCGTCCCCCATATGTGGCTTCTGCGTTGGCCCAAGACGGTTGCTTGGACTCCAACAATGAGTGGCAGCACCTTGTCCCTTTAGGGCTCCTCCACAGAAGTCGCACATATTGATTTTACTTACATCGTTGTCACATATAGCTAGAAGAGACTAATATTTTAGTCTTTATTTTTAGATGACCCCAGACGAAGGCAAAAACTGTCAATATGAAAATGGATTTTGAGGCCTAATTAACAGTCTCTGCCTCAGGGGTGGCACTGAGATTGGAGAAGTGAGGAGAGACCAAGGAATGATGGACAACTGCGGCCAACAGCCCAGGGTTCAAATCCTGGCTCCCACTTTATTAACTATGTGACTTGGGTTCTTTAATCTTGGTGTTTTCATTAAAAAGGAAATGATACTACCTCCCCCACTGACAGACTGGATGAGATTAACTCTTAAGTGTCTGTCATATAGGACAAAAAATGGTAACTTAGCCCCCAGAGGAGCAAGAAAACAGGAGTGGGGGAGGAGCAAGAAAACAGGAGTGGGGGAGGAGCAAGAAAACAGGAGTGGGGCAGGAGGGGCCGGAAAAGGACTAGATCCTGCCCGTTCAGCCTCCCTTTATGACACACAGGCACGGTGCTGGACTCTGGAGCAACTCAAGGAACAAGGCTTTTTGAGGAAGCCCCCAGATGTCGAGACAGAACAAACAAGCAATTAAAATACGACAAAATGGGGTTGAGGGTGTAGCTTGGTGGTAGAGCCCTTGCCTAGCATGTGTAAAGTCTGGGTTTGATAAGAAGAGACAGACAGACAGACAGACACAAACAAACATGGCAGGGTGGAAAGTCCTGCAGGCTCTGCGTGAATTGAGCTTGGTCCCCATCCCTCCCCAGGACAGGAGCCCCCCAAGGTGTTGTCTTGCACCAACCAGCTGCGCTGGCCCTCCCAGCCACCAGGGGGAGGTGCGAGACACCACAGAGAAGGCTTTGTCTCAAGGACTCTGAAGGAGGCAGGTGCCTACGGGGAGGGGAGACCTTCCCTTTGAATACCCAGAGGGTGGAGAGGGAGAGGGCAGAGCGACGGCCTCAGGGTGTGTCGTGAGAGCCGGGCCTTGGGGGGTCGCTGGATGACTTGACAGGCCCTGTCCTCCTGCGATGTGGGCCAGCAAGGTGGCCGCCATGGCCGTGGGGTTCCCTGTGATGGAATCTCAGACATCAGCCAAAGACGTTGGATTTTCCTCTTTTTAAGGGTTTGGGTTCTGGTTCTGATGACAGGGAAAGCATGTCCCACCCTGTGCCACTGCGTGAAATCATGAATCCCGAGTTGGGGGGTGTGTATCAGGGGACCCTGAAAAAGACGGCAGGTGGATTCAGGAAGACGGGGAGCTTTGCCCTCTTGTATTGCCCTGGACTCCAGGCGGCCTGCAGCCTGCGAGTGCACACAGAAGGCTCCGGAAGACGCTCTCTGTTTCTGGTCCAAGGAGGGGGGCCTGCAGGAGTGGAGAAACCCCTTCTTGTTTTTGTTTCTTCTTTCCCCTCTGTTTTCTGGCTCAGGCTCAGAAAACACGTGGTAGCCCTGGTGACGGCTGCA
The DNA here is from genome assembly GCF_047511675.1 of Marmota flaviventris. NCBI lineage: Eukaryota > Metazoa > Chordata > Mammalia > Rodentia > Sciuridae > Marmota > Marmota flaviventris. The sequence continues at coordinate 115,950,324 of NC_092503.1, forward strand.
CAGGGTGGCAGATCTAGGTGGCTGGGCAGGTGTCTGAGCCTCCAAGGGAGGGAAGCTCTCACCATGATCAAAGCCCTGTGATCCCAGGAACCCCCAGTGGTTATTTCTCCCTCCCTTCCTTCCTTCTTTCCTTCATTCATCTTTCCATCTCTTGACCCTGGAGATAGGCACAGTACTGCAGCACAGTGAGCACACGGAATTCCTAGATTTCCGGCTGGAATACTGGGAAAGAGGCTCCAGGGATCTCTAGAGTGAGTGGTGGATCATGGAGGAGAGGGCGCTGCAGAGAGTAATCTCATAAAGATGTAAGCGAATTCTAAGCTTCACCTCTGAGCTGTGTCCTGGATATGATCCTAAGCAGCTTATCGCAGGACTTAAGAACTGAGCTCCAGAGCAGATCATCTCCAGTCCGAGACTGGCCTCTAAGTGTTGTACAGATGGACTGACTCTTGGAGCGCTGTAAACACGGGAAGCTAAAGGACACTGGAAACAGCCCATATGGCTGGTCAGAGCTTGCAGCCTAGGCCTAAATAGGTTGAATGCCTGCTGACAAAAATAACCCAATATACTTATCAGGATTGAAATAAGACCCACATCTGGTTGAGGTGGTCCAGGCCTAATCCCAGTGGCTCAGGAGGCTGAGGCAGGAGGATCTCGAGTTCAAAGCCAGCCTCAGCAACTTAGTGAGGCCCTAAGCAGCTCAGCAAGAACCTGTCTCTAAATAAAATACAAAAAAAAAAAAAAAAAAAGGCTGGAGATGATCCACAATCACTTAACATAATGTTTAAAATGTCCTAGATAAAAATCCAAAATTGCTTGACATGTGAAGAACCAGGAATCTTAAAATGAAAAGAAAGAAAGTCAACAAATGCCAATCCAAGACGGCACAGGTGTTGGGGAAAGCAGTTATGATAACCACGAAAATATGGAAAGTCTCAGCAAAGAAATGGAGGATACAAGGAAGAACCGAACAGAAATTTAAGAACTGAAAAATATAAGGAATGAAAGAAAACTTCTGCTCAATAGTGAAGTGGAAATGCCAAAGAGTCAATAAGCTTGGATGATTAATAGTTACTTTGAATAACAGAGAAAACATTTTTTAAAATAAGGGTTCAGAAATCTAAGGGGTATTACCAAAAATTGAGCATTATGCTAACAAATTTAAAAGAATTGAAATTCAAAGTATGTCTTCTGATCATAATGAATTAAATGAAAAATCAATAACAGAAAGATAACTGAAAAAAATCTCCAGAATGCTTGGAAGTTAAACAACAAACTTTTAAGTAATCCATGGGTCAGAAAGGAAATTTTAAAGAGAAAATGTTTTGAACTGAGTGAAAATATGAAATTTTGTGGTATACAGTTCAAGCAGTGGAGAAATTTCTAAAATTATTATACTAATAAAAAAAGAAAATTCTCAAACCAACAATCTAAACTTATTTATTAAGAAACTAGTAGAGCCAGGCATGGTAGTGCATGCCTATAATTCCAGCAGCTCGGGAGGCTGAGATAGGAGGATCACAAGTTCAAGGACAGCCTCAGCAATTTAGTGAGGTCCTAAGCAACTTAGCAAGACCCTGTCTCTAAATAAAATATAAAAAAGAGCTGGGCATGTGGCTCCATGGTGAAGCATCACTGGATTTAATTCCTGGCATAAAAAATAAAGAAAAAAAGAAAAGAAACTAGTAGAAAGTCAGAGATGAAATCAATGAAATTGACAACAGAAAAGCAATCGAGAAGAATTAATTAAGCTCAAAAATGCTCCATGAAAAGATCAACAAAATTGACAAACCGATATCTAGATTGACAAAGAAGAAAGGCACAAATGACCAATATTAGGAATGAAAAAGGGAATATCACTACAGACCCCACAGGCAAACATTAAAATCATAATGAGATATTGCAACAACACCGCATCCATAAATCTGACAATTTAGATCTTGGATCAGCCGATTATGGCCCATAGGCCAAATCTGATTCACTATTATTTTTAAAAATTAGTTACTGGAACACAGATGGACTAAGTTGAATAGCACCCCTCAAAGTTCATGTCCATGTAGAACCTCAGAATATGATCTTGTTTGGAAATTGCAATTTTGCAATTGTAATTAGTTAAGATGAGATCAGATTCTATTAGGATGGACCCTAAGCTGAAAATGACTTAGGCCATCTAAGTCAAGGGTCATTGAACTTCTTTATAAAAAGGGGAGATGGAGGGACGGGGGTTGTGGCTCAGTGGCAGAGCGCTTGCCTGGCATATGTGAGGCCCTGGGTTCCATCCTCAGCCCCACAGAGAAATAAACAAATAAAATAAAGGTATTGTGTCCATCTACAACTAAAAATATATTTTTTTAAAGGAGATGAAGATTTGGATAGAGGCCTACAGAGAGACCCCCAGGGACGGAGGCCGAGTGAAGGCTGAAGATGTCGTGTTTCCAAGAGCCCAAGGAGGCCCGGGGTGCAAGAGGCCAGGGAGGATTCTTCCCGGAGCCTTCAGAGGGAGCATGGCCCCATGACACTTTGATTCCAGACTTCTGGCCTCCTGAGCCGTGAGAGAATGTATTCCTGTTGTTTCAGGCGTCCCGATTAGCAAGGATTTGTTATGGCAGATAAATCCCGGGGAAACTCGGATCTGCTCCTTCACTTTGCATCGTCTGTGGCTGTTTTCAGGCTGTAGTGACAGTTAATAGCAGCGGAGCCTGCCCGCCCTTGAAGACTGGAATATCATCTATCTGTCCCATCACAGAGGAAATTCAACGACCCTTGACTTGGATGGCCTAGAGCAAGTCCTTAAAAACCACAAACCACCAAAATAGACTCGAGAAGAAATAAATAACCAGAACAATCCTGCATCTACTAAGGAAATGAAATTCTTCAAAAAAAAAAAAAACCCTGTTTTGGATGGTTTCTCTGGTGAATTCCACCAAATGTTTAAAGAAGAAAAAGCACCCATTCTCCACGATCTCCTCCAGAAAACAGGTGCGGGGGCAATACGCTCCATTCACTGTGCACAGCCCAGGCCAGACTCACACCCGAGCCAGGTGAAGACGAGAAGAAACCCGCAGACCTCTGTCCTCACCAACACGGCAACAGCTGTCCTGGGGAGACACTAGAAAGGCGAATGTGGCAACACGTAGCTTTAAAAAAAATAATACATGCGACCAAAGGAAGTTTATCCATGGAACGTCAGGCTGCTTCAATATTCGGAAATCAGTCAAGGTGATCCGCCATATCAACAGATAAGGAAGGTGTGTCGCTGCAAGCTGCTGCGCTGTGTGGCACCTGGAGGCTCAGCCACAGACAGCAGCGCCACACAGCTGGAGCCCCCCCCCTCCGCTCCCCACCCCTTCCACTCATCCTGAGGTGACCACTGGCCTCCATGAAAGTCTTTCCGTGTGTCCCTTGGCACTCTCACTCCGTCAGCATGTTCCTGGATCCCGTACACATTGACAGCATGTTCAGCCACAGAAGGGGGTCAGGATCCTAATGGGCTGTGCTCCACGTAAGTAGAATGTTTCAGAAAACACCTACTGTCACGTATGTCTAAAGACAACAAATAAAAAGCCATACGTAGCATACTTTATATGTTTCAAAAGCTGATATTATTGTATCCGCCCTATAAGCAATTCTCATACTTATTATTTTTCTTTTTTTAAATTTTTTTATTAGGTGAGGATGGATCTTTATTCATTTATTTATTTATGTGGTGCTGAGGATCGAACCCAGTGCCTCACAACACATGCCAGGCAAGCGCTCTACCATGGAGCCACAACCCCAGCCCCTATTTTTCTCTTAATACAGTACCCTAAAATACTCCCATGTCCTGGGTGTAGAACTTGCTCATTCATCCAGTGCCCAAGGATGCTCAGATTCTCTGAGATGCTGCACACACTCACACACACACTTACACACACACACACACCACACTCACACACACACATTCGCACACACATTCACACCTGTATGCTTGTATGAAAGAAGCACAGAGGATGAGAATATGGGCCCTGTGCTGACCCCCTCTCCATACTCCTGGGAAGAAATGGGGGGCACCCCACCTGGGTGGCACCCCAACTGGGTGGCCTGGCTAAGGGTGCAAACAAGCACTTGCTGGTAGGGCTGTGGCCCCCCAAAATGTTGGGAGCCCTGCTGGGGCTGAGGGGCCCCTCCTACTCCAGAACAGGCGGGTCTGGGCCCTGCACACAGGACACCTTATCAGGGCACCTGAACTGGAGCAGGGAGGGAGGGAGCCCTAGGGATGGCCTTTGGGCTCCCAAGGCCCCCGTCCTAGTGCAGTCTCAGTCCACCTACGATAGGCAAGAGGGAGGGAGGGGACCCTCACGCCCCCCATAGTTGGATCCCCGGGGCGACCTCCCTCCATTCCTCCTTGGCTCTGCTGCCCCGTCGTGATCCGATGCTTCGCTAGGGAAAAACTGCAAGGAGCCCAGAGCCCAAAACAACACTGAGACCATATTTGGTTCAAAGAGCAAGATAGTAAGATGGACTTCCCACCCACGAGAAATGAAGGCAGTAGTCTAAGTGGGCTTAGTGCCTGGAAGGCTGAGCCCAAGGGGTGGCACCTCTCCCACTCGGGTGGATGCGCATCCCTTGAGATTCAGGTGACACCCAGGATGGAGCTGGGCTGTTGGCAGGGGTGAGGGTGGGAGGTGGTGGTGATGGGGCCAGGCCACCTTGGGATGGGCTGTCCTTGAGAATGACAGATAGGGCCTAGCAAGAACCCCTGCTCAGGTGCTTCGGAAAAATAGAACCTTCCCCGCCGCCCCTTCCCCACCCCCCCCCCCCGGGAGTCCTCATCAACTGAACCCTTAACCGACGTGTTCTTCTGAATAGCCAAGGACCAGCTTCAGAAGACCAGCTAGAGTCCGGGGGGCCCCGTACCCACAGATCTCGGGTGGCCTCTCCAGGCGGACTGTGGGGCCTGCAGAAGCCACGCCAACCCGCCTGCTCAGCCCTCTCTCCAGGCCTAGGAGCGGACAGCCTAGAACACTAAGTACCAGCTAGTCACTGTTCCTCTCTAAAAAACACAACTCTATTAAAATAACAGCATGATTTAGTTAATTATTCTCCATAGTGACTGAGTAACTGTAGGGTACGATCCTTCCAGCTCCCCACTGTCTCCTGAGTTTCTCAAAACCCAGCTTCACACTCCGCTGCCCCAACCTACCCCCAGAGCTTTTTCTAGGAGAAAGCCAAGTCCAAGGTCTGAGGCTTTGGGACCTCCACCATGCACACCTCGCTGAACCCCCTCCTCACCACGATGGCCCGATTTTATACTCTCTGCAGACTGGGCTGGCCATGCCGTGTCCTTGCCTCTGTCTCCTACAGCTGAGCTCCTGTAGACTCTGGTGGTATCCAGCCAGTGTCCTCCAGGCGAAGGCTTCTTGGATGGCTTGGGTCACACATGCATGGGGGAGGGGGCACCAGAGGCTGACGCAGCCTCGCCCAGACCTCTTGCTCACAGTGCCAGGAGGGTCTGGGGATGCGCTCATTCAGCCACCCCATGTGCAGCCCCAGTCCTTGGTAACCAGCTGTCCTGCTCTGAATCTCTGGAGCGCTCGGCCTGGGCCTCTCACCTAGACACGCTGGAAGACTCCCCAGGGCCCTCTCCCTCCAAAACACCCAGATCCCTAAACCTCATTTCATGAGGTAGGTTTGGGAGAAGTCAGGGAAATCCTCAGGAGTGCCCGGCGGGAACGCGCCCAGATCAGTTCTACAGGGGATTACAACAGAGAAACAGGAACGGACCTGAGATTTCTGCCTGGGGGTTTCAAGTGGCTGGTGTCCCCTGGCTTCCAGGACAACTATTACAAATCCCTCTAGAGGAACATCTTCCAACTTAGTCCCTCAGAGTCAGGTTAAACAAAAACAAACTCATGATCAAGGTTCACCAAATATTTTTGAAAATAAGCCACTGTGAGTGACAGCCATCAGCGAACACACAACAGAGGCCAACTCCTAAGGAAGCCCAGGGTTATCAAATACTGATTACAAAATAATTATACATAAAACATTTAAAGAAAAAATAGTTTTTGCAGTACTGGGGCCTTCTGCTAATCAGATAAGAGCTTCACTACTGAGCTACATTCCCAGTCCTTTTTGAATTTTTACTTTGAGACAGGATCTTGCTAAGGTCTCAAACTTGTAATCCTCCTGCTTCAGCCTCCTAAGTTGCTGGGATTACAGTTGTGTGCCCCCGTGCCCAGCTAAAGAAATACTTTCAAAAGCTATTGAATTCTTTAAAAGATGGAAGAGCATAGATGATTATATGACAAAAGATTCTCAATGACAAGGTTACAGGAGGCCGAGGCAGGAGGATTCCAAGTTTGAGGCCAGCCTGGACAACTTAGAAAGACCCTGTCTCAAAATAAAAAATAAAAAGAGTTGGGGCCGTAGCTCAGTGGTAAAGCATCCCTGGATTCAATCCCCCCTTAATTTTTTAAAAAAATATTTTTTCAGTTGTAAATGGACACAATACCTTTATTTAATTTATTTATTTTTATGTGGTGCTGAGGATGGAACCCAGTGCTTCACACATGTGAGGCGCACGCTCTACCCCTAAGCCATGATTCCACCCCAAAATTTTTTTAAAAAACTAAAAAAATGACATGGCATCCCAGCTACACAGGAGGCTGAGGCAGGAGGATCACTCAAGCCCAGAAGTTTGAGACCAGAGTGAACAGCAATACAGTGAGAGCTTGTCTTTAAATCTTCTTTTTTTTTCAACAACAAAAAAATTGACAAGACAGATTTTAAAGCACCAAACAGAACTTACGATGAAAATGAACTCCATAGATAGTTCAGACGGATTAGAAGTATCTCAAGAATCACTGACATGGGAAGCAGAGTCCGAGGCCCCACTTTTGATTGTAATAGCACAACAAGTCAAGGCAATGAGAGGGGCTGAGAAAAGGATGGATGAAGACAGGGACTGGAGAGGAGGAAATATCTGGAAAGGCAAAGGCTGGAGACGTCCAGTTCTCATTAACCTTGTGGAGTCACAGAGGGGCTGGGCTCGTGGCTCCGTGGTAGAGCACTTGCCTAGCACGTGTGGGGCACTGGGCTCGATTCTCAGCATCGCATACAAATAAATAAATAAAATAAAGGTCCATTGACAACTAAACTATATTTTTTTAAAATGTGGAGTGACAGAGTCAGGAAGCACAGCGAAAAGCAGGATTAAAAAAAAATCTCATCCAGACCCTCTGACATGGCTTCCTGACTGTTGTGGGCTAACTGGGTTCTGAAGAGGGGCTGCTAAGAGAAACTCATGGGGCTGAACCCAGACAAAGAGAGAAAATCCCACAAAGCAGTCGGAGGAAGGCACAGATGTGTTGCCACGCCTCCTTCCAGGTCTGTTTCCCACAGACGAGCTGGCCAGCGTCTCCAGCCAGATCAAAGTCCCCGAACGCCCAGCCACCACCGTCTGCGTGCCCCCAGACACACACATTATTAAACCCCGAGTCTCAGGTTTTCATCAGTGAGGAGGCTGAGGGGCATGCAGCCAGAGGGTGGAGGAGAGCGCAGGTTGGCTTCGGAGTGGGGAGGGGGCACACTCTGGCTCCTACTCAGCCGCTGGGGTCACCGGCCTCTGTGTTTCTGTTAACATTAATAAGAAGAAAGAGCAAACACCCTTGTAAGAATTCTGACTATTGCTGGGCAGGGTGATAGGCGCCCGTCATCCCAGCGGCTCAGGAGGCTGAGGCAGGAGGATCATGAGTTCAAAGCCAGCCTCAGCAGTTTAGTGAGGCCCTAAGCCACTTAGCAAGACTGGGTCTCAAAATAAAAAGGGCTGGGGATGTGGCTCAGTGGTGAAGTGCCTCTGGGTTCAATTCCTAGTACAAAAAAAAGAAGAAGAAGAATTCTGATTGTTTAAATATTTACCCAAGCCCCACTCTACACCCAGGTGTCCCTGGGGCATTCTCCTGTGAGCCTTGTGACACCCATAGGTGGTCTTCACTTGGGGAGGGAACCTCAGCTGTCAAGACCTGAGAGCATCTCCCTGCTCAGCTACTGGTGTGTCCCCTAGGCCTGTGCACGGCGCCTTCTTCCTTACTCTCCTCTGCCTCAGCCCTGACCCCCACCCCCTCTCCCTGACCAGAGCAGTGCCATCTTGATCCGCGTCCTCACGTGCCTCACCTTGCTAAGCACGAGGTGCTAGTTTGCATGAGAGTGTGTTCCCGGTTTTCAGAAATGAAACTGCTGTGGACCGGAATTCTCTTTTTTTCCCCCTACTCAATGGTATATATTCGCTGTCTGTCCCTAGGTCTGTTTGTACCTCTCTGCTGTTGGCATCCCATCGTGTGCACAGGATCCCTACCTCACAGGTGAGATGACAAGGCTCAGAGAGTCTAGATGACCTTGCTCAGGGACACACAGCCTGCGGAGGTTGGGCATTAGTTAGAGACGTCAGAGACTCAGAGAGAGCCGCTCCTGGGCTTCTTCCTGCCCAGCCACCCACTCCTGTCCCTCCGGGGGCTGCACAAGCCTCCAAAATATGCAGGCTCCCCCAAGGCCCCGAGACCGTCTCCTACACCTCTTCAGTGGACGTCTCGGACACCGTTTAGTCCAGCATGTTTAATTAGGCAATATGCTTTGATTTATTAAAATAAGCAATACAATTGCAGGACTCAATATTCAGAAATATGAAAGGGTAGAGAGAGGGAAGTCCCCCTGTTCTCTGTCCCTCGGCCACCCAGTTCTCCAACCTGAAAACAGTCGCTGTGGCCCGTATTTATGAATCCTACTGGAAATACTTCAACCATATATAAAAAAATATGTCTCCATGATGTCCTTATCTCCATTTTAATGCAAATGTTAGCATGCTTGTTTTTAATTTATTTTTATTGGTACATTATAATTATACATAACAGTGGGATTGATTATGCACATATTTGTAGATGCACATAGCAGTTTGATCAGTCTCTTCCCCAGTCCCTCCCCTGTTCCTCCCCTCCTTCCTCCTCCTGATCTGCTTGCTCTACCCTCTGACTTTCCTTCTGTCATTAGTAGTAATAGTACCAGGGATTGACCCCAGGGCCACTTAACCATGGAGCCACATCCCCAGCCCTTTCTTTTGAGACAGGGTCTCACTAAGTTGCTTAGGGCTTTACTAAGGTGCTGAGGCTGGCCTCGAACCTGCAGTCCTCCTGCCTCAGCCTCCCACTCTGCTGTGATTACAGGCATGTGCCACTGCACCCCGCTTATTATTATTATTGTAATTAGTGCATTATAATTGTGTGTGTGTGTGCAGGATTCACTGTGGCAGACATGTCTGTGGACATAGCATGATTTGGTAGATCCACACATGATCCCCATGCCCCTCCTTCCTCCCTCCCTCTCCACCCCTCTCTCCGCTCTCTTGGTCTCCCTTCTATTTCTGTGAGATCCCCCTTTCTAAAATTCTTTTTCTCCCTCTCTCTACTTCCACAAATGACAGAAAGCATTTGGCCCTTGACCTTCTGCGTGGCTCCTGTCACTGGGCATGGTGTCCCCGACTCCAGCACACTGTTCTGGACTTGGGGGGGGGCCTCTTCCGTGGGTCCCCATGGTTCTCTAGCAGCTTCCCCGTGAGACTGCTCACAGTCCCCTGTATGGCCGTGGCACCAGCGGTCCCACCAGGTCCCTACTGAGGAACAGCAGAGTGTCCGGCCTTTTCCTTTTTAAATGCTGCGGCGACATCCACATGTGAATGTCCTTTCCCCGCAGGCCGGTGGAGCAGGTGCCATCCCGCCCGGCTCAGACCCCATAGACATCCCAACAGAGCACACAGGTCGCTCACAGAAGCAGACTCTTCCAGAACCGCCCCCCTCTGACCCCCAGTCAAAGTCACATCCCTCCTGGGGCCTGAGGACCCACCGAGTGGTCCTCCAGGCCCCTGACATCCCTGCAGGGTCAGCCTGGCCAGAGCTCTGGTGGGATCCATTCCCGCCCCGTCACCCCCTACGGGGGTCATTTGGAGAACATTCCCCAGCAACCCCCCCCCCCCGGCCCCCGGCATGGGAACCTCCTCCTTGTGACGGTTCCCAGGGAAGTCCAGCAAAGTCAAAGGACCATGTTCCTATGTGCTTGTGTCCGGGTGGACTGCAAGGTCTATTTGAGGGGTAGCGCAAAAGGAGAGGTATGCAGCCGGCATGAAATAACTGCAAAGGGGATGCCCTCCACGTGGCCCAGGTTAGAGGTGATTTGTGCAGATGGTCACATAGGATCTTCCAGGACCCCTGACTGGCAGGCGGGACGGGGTCTTGCCGAGTTTCAGGGGGAGCTGGGCTGCCAGCCTCACCCAGGGGCGGGAAGGGAGGGGTTTTGCCAGAAAAATGCACCTGACAGAAGGTGGCCCCGGGGCTTCCTCTTTATGAGTCGCCTCACAGGGACAGGGACCTAAAAGTGTCACAACTTCCTCTCCTTCCTGCGCTCTGGGCCCTCCGGGTTCTCCAAGGAGCTGAACTCAGGAGGTCGCTGAAGGACATGGCCCCAATGGTGGGGTGGGAATAGGACACTCCCTTCTCTCCTTCCCCACAAAGGGGTTCTCTCAGTCCCCCCCAGGGTGCCACCCAACGGCAGATCTAGGCCCAGAAATGGACCGTGCTGTCCCAGCCGGCCCCCTGCGAGGGCCGCCTCATTCTACAGCTGTGCCCACGGGCCACCCGGGACATCAAGCCACCTAACCAATGGCACTAGCACATTAGCCACAGAGACACGGTTCCACCGGCTCTCCTGACTCAACGTGAGCCCCCTGGTGTGATGGAGCCCCCACAGTGGAGGGGCCTGGGGCTGGGGCAGCCCGGGAGACTGTCCGGGCTCCTGTCCACCTCTGCAGCCGGGGAGGAGTGGGGCATGAGGGGACAGCAGAGTGCTGCCCTTCAGCCCGGGCCACCCAGCCCCAGGCCACCATCTTCTTCCCACGGGGCCCTCCCCCTACCCCAAACTCTCAAGGCCATCTAAGCTCAGACTCAGACTGAGGCAAAGCTGCTCCCCTGGCCACCTGATTTTCAGACTGCACAAAAATAACTCGATGCACTAAAATAACCCTCTGAACAGCCCCAACTTACTTCTGATCCCCAGCAGCTAGGTCTGGTGGCGCTTTGAGGGCTGGGAGGGAAAAGCTCCTGGGGCCTCTCGCCGGGCTGCTGGGTGCCAGCAGTGCACCCCATCCCCCACTCCTGGCCTCCAGATGGGGAAGGGTATTTCTGTTGTTGAAGTCACCCAGTCTGTGGCACTTTGTTGCAATCTCCTTAGCAAACTAGGGTGCTCAGCACGTGCTCTGTGTATGCTGGCGGGTGCTGAGCTGCCCGCGAGGGGAAGCGGCTGCATTCTGGGGGTGCCAGGGCATCTGCCACCCTCGTTCACACACCGGGAAACTGAGGCTCGGGGCTGGTCAAATGGCAGAGCCAAAACTGGGACTCAGGCTGCGTTCTTTTTGGCGGGGAGGGGGGTACAGGAATTGAACTCAGGGGCACTTGACCACCGAGCCACACCCCCAGCCCTCTTTTGTATTTTATTTAGAGTCAGGGTCTCACTGAGTTGCTTAGGGCCTCGCTTTTGCTGAGGCTGGCTTTGAACTCTCAATCCTCCTGCCTCAGCCTCCCAAGCCATTGGAATTACAGGCGTGCGCCACCACGCCCAGTGAGAGTCTGTGTCCTTAACCACTAGCTTCTATGTCCTCATGTAATTAATAACAATAACTGTCCGTATACAAGTCATGATGATCATTATTATTGTTATTGAATAAACACCTACAGAGTCACTCCAGGTGCTGGACTCCGTGCTGGACGATCCCCAGGGCACCATGAGGGAGGAAGAAAGCCTCCCAGCCCCGGGTCCTTGCCCAGGCTCCCAGCCACTGAGGCCAAGTCAGGACTTAATTCAGGCCTGCTGGCCCTGGACAGACGGCCCCCTGACGTCCTGGTCCTTGTGCACATCGTCTCCTGGCCCGGCTGTGCACCCCCTGACGGGGCAGGATTGGGTCTCCAGGTTACAGTGTCCCAGGGCCCAGCAGGTGTGCAGCACACAGCAAGAGCTCCTTAAATGCAGGTGGCAACGGAGTCCCGGGCGCTTCGCCGTAGCCTAGCAGCCCCTGGGACAGCTCCACACACAGTCCCCGTATCGACGGAATCCTCAGCTCAGCCTGCTAACTGCCTGCCTAATTTTCCACTCTATTGACGGACTCCATTTCCCTTAACTGGCCCCTATTGTGCAGCAATTGGATGGTCTCTGGTCCCCCCTAAACTAGGGGGAGGCGCCAGGGATGCCCGCGCCGTGCAGCAGCGCCAAGGCTTCTGGAAGGAGCCACACAGACCCCTTCTGTGGCACAGCAGCAGCAGGCTGGGGACAGGCCCAGGCCCCTCCTGAGGCCCAGTAGGCGGCACCGTGTCCCCAGACACCCTCTGGTCCTGACATCAGTTCCTCCCTGTCTTTGCTGACCCACCGAGGGAACAAGGGGCAGAGCTCCCCCACGGCCACCTCCCCAGCCCCTCCTCTATTTCTCCATGTTAATCCCTCTCTGAGCAGCATCCCCGAATTCTTTGAGGAATACTTACCAAGCACCTACCTGGTGCCCGGCACTGAGCTAGATGCTGAGGATCCAGCAGATAAGAGACAGCATCCCCACACACAGAGATGACGCTCCCCGGCGGAGAGAGCCGATGCAATACACAGCAGTCTGTCTAGCAGGTGGTAACTGAGGAGGAGGGCAGACAGTTGAAGTGGCGTGGTCCAGGAAGGCCTCCCTGGAGAGGCAAGCAGGGAACTGAACAAAGAGGAGTGAACCGTGTGAACATGTGCAGGAAGAACTTTCTAGGCTAAGAGAACAGCAGGTGCAAAGGTCCTGAGGCAGGGGAGGCAGGCATGTGCCATCCACAGCAATGAGGCCAGCATGGCTGGAGTGGGTGACGCAATGGCGGCCATGTGGCTCAGGGCTTCTGGAACTGCCTTGCAGCTTTCGCTTTTATCCAGGGTGAGATGAAAGGTTTACACAGATGTGGAGCATGAACTGGCTTGTTCTAAAGGATCCCTCCGGCTTCTCTGAAAATAGACTATGGTGGGGGGCGGGAGTGGAAGCAGATGTAATAATGCAGACAAGAGACGGTGATGGCCTGGGTCAGGGTGTTGGCGACGGAGGCCACGTAGACAGACACACACACACACACACACACACACACACACACACACCTCATCCAGAACTAGTTTGAAATCAGGACTGACGGCAATATCAGATCTAGAAGGACCTCTAGAGAGAGTTTCCCAACTCCATTATGTAGACTCCAAAACTGAGGCCCAGGATGACCCATCCCCGCCACTCAGGAAGCTGGGGACCACACCTGGAATCCGCGGGCTCCTCCCCGCGCTCCCTCCCCGCCTCCCCTGAGGCGGCTCACTGTGGCCTGTCTGTCCCCTCCTGCCCCTCGGCTCCAAGCCTCTTCTCTGCATCTCTGCGTTTACTCCCCCTCTTCCCAGGCCCAACTTGGAACGTTAATTAGTGATGAATTAGCAACGTAAATCCCAGCAGTGGCCGCCGCCCGGCTCGTGGGCTCTGGGAAGGGACCTTGCGAATCTGATCTTGGTCCCTGTCTCCTCCTCTCGCAGGGCAATTACTTCTCACATCATTTGTCTGCGGAGGCTGTGGCCACCCCCTCCCTCCCAGCCGGCGGAGGACAACAGGTTCATCTTTGTCAATTAATTATTGAACGGTTTATTTCGCACTGGGAGGTGATAAGGGAAGGGAAAGCCGCGTGTTGGGAAATCATCACCGTAATTATACAGACTGTGCCAGCGCCCAGCGGGGCCATGCCAGGGGCCACGGGGGCGGGGTAAAGGGCAGAGGCCCTGGGGGATGGGAGGCTGGACTGTGTGGCCTTAGGACAGCCCCCAGCCCCTCTGGACACACTCATACTGGGCTGTCAGAGTCCAGCTTCAAGTGGGGAGGGGGATATGGAGAACTAAGCAGGGTCCCAAGTGACCCAGGTGACAAGGTCCTGCTTCTTCATCAGGAGGATCAGAGCGTGGGAAGGCTAAGGATGTCTTTGTAGTCCTTCCCACCTGAGCTCAGGATGGCCCGCCAACCCCAGAGCACCCCACTACACACCCACTCACCCCGTTACCTCTCACTTCATCGACACTTGCTCTCCTTTGGCTCATTCCAGTCCAGTCACACGGGTCCCCTTGCTGCTTGCACAGCTCAGGAACACCCTGGGCCACAGGGCCTTTGCATGTGCTTCCTAGGGAGTGCTCTTTCCTCAGAAATCTGCATGGCTCACCCCATCTCCTCCTGCAGTTCATTATCAAACATCACCTTTCACCAAGACCCTTCCTTATTTGAAATTGGTAACCCCCCTCCCAACACAGTTTCTAGCTCTCTTCCTGCTTTCCTTTTCTCCAGGACATTTCATTATATTTAAAATGATGAATTTTACTTATATGTTTGTTTGTTTTCTCTCCCCCCACCAAAGAGTAAGCTCCACAAAGGATGGGATTTTTGTCTGTTTCCAAATGCTCCACCCACTCCCCCAAGGCAGGCCCGTGTCCCCAGCGCTGAGAACTAACCACCTGGCAGGAAATAAACACACCATTGTTCAGTGACTGAATGAGCAGAGGAAGGGGCGAAGGAGTGGACGCCTTCCGTGGGGCAGCAGGTCTGGGTGTGGAAAGAAGAGAAGTGAGCTCCTTTTCCCAGAAGAGCCACTCAAGTGCCAGGAATTTGGGGAGATTCTTGGCAGAGATCGGGGACCCCATCCAGGGAGGAAAACTGCGGGAAAAGTCATTTTCGAGGCGACGTTGGGTTGGTTTCCTGTCTGTGCTCGCCTGGGGCCGGCGTGTCTGATGCTGCCTCTCCAGCGGTCAAAGGCAGCCTGGTCCTCACCCTCTCCACTCTCCCCGGGGAGGGGACAGGAACATGAGAAGTCGCAGACACTTTGATTAACTCCCCAGCAAGAGTCCCCATGCCTGTGTCCCCTCCTCCCCCAAGGCTGCATCGGACTGTGAGCAGAGGCCGGCTGCCACGGAGGGGGAGGGCGCTGAGGATCTAAGGGAGAGGAAGACGGGGCTTGGGTCCCCATGGGGGAGGGGGGAGGGGGAGGGGGAGGGGAGGGGGAGGGGGAGGGGAGGGGGAGGGGGGCCTTCTGTGGTGTGTGGGGACAGCACAGCAGACCTCTTTCTGGGGCAGGAGGGGCAGACAGAGCACAAGGTGGGTGGGGGGAGCTGGTAGGGGAGGGATGGGGGCCTCGCCCAGGACCCTGTCCCCGGAGGCTCCTCTCTCTCCTCCAAGCTACCTTGTCCCTCCCCACCCCCCAAACGAAGATGGTGATTTTTTAGAGTCAGTTTTTCCCCAAATCTCTGGAGATGCTTGAGCTGCTGTTTCCATGGAAACCTTCCTGCCAACCTGGAGGAAGGAGGAGCTGGGCAGCCGCCCCCGCCCGCCATCCCCACAAGGCCCCCAGCTCCAGCCTGCGGGGGGCCACGTTGAGAATAATCCCCCTCCCCCAGATGCTCCCAGAGGGCTCCAGGCGGCTGGTGCGGTCCCTGGCCTCGTGGGGACGGTGGGGACCACGGAGACCCAGACGGGGGGGGGTGGGGGTGGGGGGTGGGGGGGGCGAGTGGTATGGAGCTGCTGGAGGGGGTGCTGGGCAAGCCCTAGTTCTGACAGCACCCTCTTCAAATGACCCCTCAAATGACGGCCAAGGGGACAGTCCCCAGGGAGTGACCCAGAGGCAGGTCCGTCCTTCCCAGGACGTCCCCCAGCTCCCTTTCTCCCCGGCCGTGTTCACGTCCATTTCCTGCCCTTAGCCCCTGCCCACCTGGTGCATCCGGGTTCAGGGCTTGGGAATGTAAAAAAAAACCAGGAAAGCTGTGCCCAGCTCCAGGAAGAGGGGACCGTGGGGCAGGGCGGGGACCGGGTTCTGTAAAGTAGGCCCGGGAATGGCCTGGAATTGACCTGAAGGCCAAGAAGCAGGCTGGGGAAGTGGCCAGAAGGCAGCAAGGAGGGACGCCCAGGGGGCCCAGCTAGGGCACGCTGACCCGCCAGCTCTGGGCACCGTCCAGTGTGAAGGATGGGTCAGTCCCCACTTCTCTGTATTGTTCCCTGCAGGTCAGGATCCTGGGCAAAGAAAGGGATAGTGAAGGGGGACTTGGGGTGACAAAGTGCTTCACTGTCCTAATTGTTACAGCTTGACTATGAGGTGTCCCCTGAGGGCGGCTGTGTGACACCAGGCAGGGATGTGCAGAGGTGACCCGACCAGGACAGCTGTGACCTGATCCGACCTTTAATCCATTAGGTGGGTAATAACTCCAAAGGACCGCTGGGGGGGGTGGGGGGTGGGGGGCCTGGGTCCTGCCCTTGGGGTTGGTTTCCCCTGGTGAATAGGGCTTGTGTTCTCTCTCTCTCTCTCTCCCTCCCTCCCTCCCTCCCACCCTCCTTCCTGGGTTCCTGAGCCGGAGCAGCTTTCCTCCCACACCCTTCCTTCCACCATGATGCTCTCCTGACCTCGGGCCTGACCTTGGCGCCGGCCAACCGTGGACTGAACCTCTGAAACTGGGAACATGATCAACTTTCCCTCTTCTGGGCTGGGGATGTGGCTCAAGCGGTAGCGCGTTCGCCTGGCATGCCCGGGTTTGATCCTCAGCACCACATACAAACAAAGATGTTGTGTCCACCAAAAAATAAAACTAAAAAATAAATATTAAAAAAAAAAATTCTCTTTCAAAAAAAAATTGGAAAAAAAAAAAACAACAAACTTTCCCTCTTCTGACTTCTCACTGTTGTCAGGGTTTTTGGTCACAGGGTTACAACACTCACTAAAACACTGACTGTGGTAGTGGTGACATAAACCTGTGTACCAGGAAAGTCGTCAACTTTACCACGTTAGTGTAAGAGAGAAAATCCCGGGCAAAAGCACGGTACTGGCCGAGAGGGCCTGTGTGCCTGGGCCCAGCTGCGAGGTCAGGGAAGGGGCCCATCTGCACCCCTCTGCTCTCCAGCCGGGCTGTCACTGTGCCTCCTGGCCGGAGTCACATACAGGAGATTCTGCTCAGAGGTCAGGAGTCTGGATGTGGGGTGGCCAGCAGGTGGGCTGATGTCCACTTCGTAGGAGGAGCGTTTGGGCACTGGGGGGTTCTGATGCAATGCCCTCCCGCCGTGGAGACCCCCACTCTAGTCAACAGCTCCTGGAGGAGTAGAGACAGCTGATTCAGACTCAGTGGACACGGGAGGGGGGACCACCAGCCACTGGGATGAGCCACAGACTGCAGAGCACCGGGCGAGTGCCCCTGCTCCGGTTCCAACACGTTCATGAAGCCCCAGTGGCCGGTTTGCTCATCTGGAGGCCTAGGCTGTGTCTGGACCTTGGCCCTAGGTAACTGCATGGTCCCCTTGTGCCAGGCTGTCCGCTCTGAGCAATGGGGGACTTCTGGACAGCGCTGAGCACGGAGGATCTAGGATGAGTGGAACCAGAGCTCAGGAAGCCTGAGTTAAGTCCCCACCACCGTCCTGGGCTGCAGCAGAGCAGAGCGAGTGGCCGCACGACCCCTGGGAAGCCGCTAAGGTGCGTCCCTCCAGCCAGAGTGCAGCCTACTAGCCAGGCTCTGGGGTGCCCTGGGGCTGGGGTGGGGTGGGAGTGGCTTACCCAGGCCTGCACCAAGGTAGACTGTGTCCCTGAGGCCCTGCTGGAGGGTACAGAGGGTCTTTTTTTAAAGGCACCCAAAAAATTGAACCTAGGGGTGCTTCACCACTGAGCCCCAGCCCCAGCCCTTAAAACCTACAATCCTCTCGCCTCAGCCTCCCAAGCCACTGAAATTACAGGGTGCACCACAGCGCCTGGCCAGGAGGGTCTTTAATACGGGCTTAGAGCAGCCCAGCCCTGGGCTGCACCCACCCCCAACTCCCTTTCTCAGGGAACAGGCAAGGGAGCTCCCATCCTGTTCCTTACATTTATCCTCTGGTGCCCACACTAACCCCCTCAGATTCTGCCTGCGGGCGGGGGGAAGGGGGGGCTCCCTCTGGTTCTGTCCAATCAGGAGCTTCCCAAAGGCTTGTGGATGCTGCCTGTGACCATGTTTCCCAGGGCTCAGGGATGGAACCCAGGGTTCTTGACCACTGAGGCATCACCCCCAACCCTTCTTTGTATTTTATTTGGAGACAAGGTCTCACTAAGTTCCTGAGGCTGGCCTCAAACTTGTAATCCTCCTGCCTCAGCCTCCAGGGTAGTGCGATTACAGGTGTGCACCACCACACACAGCAGGGCTCCCCCCTCCCCAGAAAGACAACTTCTAAACATCATTTCACAAATGTTTATGCTATTAAATTCTGTTCATCTGCATCTGTGGTTGTCATTAGTGCAACTGAAGCCAAGTTTCCCCTTCTGGGACAGTGGTAGGATTGCACCTGTCCTCCTCCACGTGGGCAGGGTGTCCTAGAGCTGGGTCTGGTCAGTGAGCTGCCAGCAGAAAAAGAGTGCATTCCAGGTGAGAGCTTTGAACTCCTGACTCCAGTCTCTTCCCTCTGGCCTAGCTTCTCTGTCCTCCTGATGGCCCGTTGACTAGGATGACCTCCTTCCTGCCCACTCACAATGAACACGAAGAGTGAGCGGGAGTGGAGTTGTTTTAAACCCCTGAGATTAAGGAGTTACTCGTCACCTCAGCACAACATACCCTGTTCTGACTGATTCAGCTCCTAAACTGATTTACTGGGGAAAATCCAATCGACGGCATCCCTGTGTCACCGATGATTCTCCACCTGGCCACAATTGTTCTTCCAACATATAGCTCACCTAACTGTAATCCATGAAGAATAAGAAAACACGTTTGTGTTTTCCGCTGAACATTTTCTCCCTGTGTGTTTGTATCACTTAGACTTGGATATAACCATTAATAGCAGAAAACTCAAATTAACAATGACATAAACACCCCAGGTTACTAGGCCATCTGGAGCCAAAGCAATGATCCCGCGAGAACAAAGAAACACAGGCTTCTTCTTGTGTGTCACTCTGCCAATCTCAACGGGCAGCTTCCCCACAATGGCCCAGGATGGCTGCTGAAACTCAAACTATGACATGTGCATTCCAGGTAGCTGAAAGAAAGAGGGGATCAGGAGGGGCATACTCTCTCTCTCTCTCTCTCTCTCTGTAATGTATGTTACCTATGAATTGTTTTGTCACATATGACTTTTCTGTTTATAGTCCATTAACTAAAACTTGGTCACAAGGCCACACTATTGCAAAGGATGCTGGGACCTGGAATATCTATCTGTGGCCACCATGTAACCTGCTGAGGTTCTTGTTAAGGCAGAAAGAGAGATGCATCCAGGGAGTGGCTCCTGCTATCGTATGGGAGGCTAGTCCTTCATCTGTGAGTGGAATGACTGAATGACCGCTTTGGATTTTTTCTAATTTTTTTGTGCATCCCAGATAACCATATTAGTGCAAATTGATTTTCTCCATTTGTGCTTTCATTGAGATTGATTTGCAAATGTTCGAGAACTGACCAGGTTGAAGGGTGTGTCTCGTTCTGCCAGTGGCTGCTGGACTGAGCTCCGCCAGCTAACCCAGATGGCAGAGCTGCGGAATTGAGGAGCCTGCGTTCCTGCTCCCCCCACCCCTCCGGCGACCTTGGCTTGGGCTGCGTTGATTTCTCTTGCGCTGTTGAAAGATTTTTTCTCATTCGTTGGCAGCTGCTGAGATCCGGGTCTGGGCGGGCTTACAATCTGTATGTTCTCAGGTGTTAACTGGTTTCGTTTCCAATTAGAACGAAATTTTAAAAGTCCATTTTAGAGCTAAGGAAACTGAGGCCCTGAGGATGAAGTCACAGGACACTTATAGCAGAGCCACGGGGTCCCCGGCTCGGTGTTCCTATAAACAGGAGTAGGACAGATGCTCAGTGCAGCGGGAACCGCTGGATGGGGAGGGGTGGGCCTCCCTAAACGAGGCTGGTCTCAAGAAACTCCTTGGCCTTCTTAAGCTGCTGATTTTCTCTGGGCCTCAGTTTCCCCATATGTAAAGAGGAAAGACCGGGCAGAGCCCCTCTAAGACACCTTACAGTTCTTTTTTGGGGGGAGTTGTCAGCACTGGGGATTGAACTCAGGGGCACTCGACCACTGAGCCCCATGCCCAGCCCTATTTGTATTCTATTTAGAGACAGGGTCTCACTGAGCTGTTTAGGGCCTCGCTGTTGCTGAGGCTGGCTTTGAACTTATGATCCTCCTGCCTCATCCTCCCAAGCTGCTGGAATTACAGGTGTGTGTCCAGCTCCTTCCAGTGATGGAAAGGACAGTAGTAGATGTTGGGGCAGCTTAGAGGGATGGGGGAGGGGCAGAGCAGACAGGGAAGCTCCCTGGAGCCCGAGGCTCGAGGCTCGGGACAGCAGCAGGCTGCAGCAGGGTCAACTGTGGGCGCCCCGTGTGGCCCAGTTTGTCTTGAGACTTGAGCCTGGGCCAAGGGTAAACATGCCCAAGCCTACTTTGGATGTTCAGATGAGGACTGAGTATTGGAATCTGGCACTGTCATCGTTACCCCACCTCCAGGAAGGTGGGTAGGAACTTGGGGGTGCGTCTTCTAAAGGGCTGGAGAGAGGGGTGGAGTCTGGGCCCTCAGAAGGGGTGTACCCCCAGGTGGTTAGAAGAGGGTCAGGAGTGAGCTGAAGGTCGGACCCTGGCTTGTTGTCCAACCAGCCTCTGGTGATCTGTGGCTCCACATAGTAGGGATCTTCCCAGTGCTCCCACGGCCAGTTCTCAACACCGAGGCCACAGAGATTCTTTGAAAACATGGTTAGGTCATCTCTCTCCTCTGCTGGAAGTGCTGCTCATTTCACCTCAGGTAAACGTGCAAGCCCCCCCACGAGGCTGCCAGCTCTGTGCAACCTGGCCCTTCCCTGCCTCTCCTGGTTCTCTCCATTTCAGCTGCCCTGGCCTCCAACACAAGGGTGATCTCCAACCACAGGGCCTTTGCACTGTCTGTTCCCCCTGGCAAGCTCTCCCCGCCCCACCTGGTATCTACAGAGCTCACTCACCTCCTTCAATGTCACTCTCTGGGAATCCTATTTAAAATTGTAAACTTGGCCCCAATCCAGCTTTTCCTACCCCCTCTTATTCTGTATTGCTTTTTAAGGCATTTATATGATTTAATAGATAACTTAATTATTTCTTTAGTCTCTATCAGCTTTTCACACTAAAATGTGAGCTCTGTGAGGCAGGGATCCTTGTCTCTTTTGTTCCTTGAAGTCTCCCCAGCACCGGGAGGATACCTGGGATGCTCTAAGTGCACAGGGCGTGGTCACTGAATGAACGAACCAAGGAATCTAGTCCAATCCCCCATTTCAAAGGGGACCGCAGAGCCCTTGGATTGCACAGAGGAAATCAATGGCAGGACCCAGGGTCTGACCAGGCACCTCTGGACTCACAGCTCAGTCCCCCTCTCTGTTTAAACAAAAAGCATGTGGCTTAGGGACCGTGCCTGCCTTAGGTTGTCCAATAGTACATATGGTCCTTACCCGTTAGGTTGGTACCATTGCAATTGGATCTTACCCATCACTGACTACCGGTCCAGTATACAGCCACACCTGTGGAGAGGTCTTTGTACCAGTGGGGGGGTGAGGTTCTTTGCCTCACCTCTGTTGGCCCCCAAATTTTAGCTGGACGATCATGACAAGCAGAAGGGAGGAAGATACACCAAGCCAATTGACGGCTCCTTTTGGAAAAATTGTACCACCAATGACATCATCAGCAAAAATACCCCAACACTACCACAAGTCGCTGCACCAACAGATAGTTCACAATGCATACAGGTGAGCTCACAATGTGTCCAGGCAAGTTCTGCAAGTAGTTCAGTGATGGCTATCGCAGAAGCTGTCGATTGGTTTTATCTTTGACTTCACCAGCACTGGGATGAAGATAGGAATTCTGGCAATAATGGCTAAAGAAAAAATTATGTAACATTCCAGAAGGCACTAAAAGAAAACAATTTTCTTAACAATTTATATTATCTTTAAGAGAATTATTAAATATAATGAAAAGGAAAGGTAAAAGTAAACAAACAGATCTGTTAACCTCCTTTTTTGTTCACATATTAAAACAATCCTCAACAGTTGTTTACCCAATTTAAATTAAACCATTTAAATCACGTGAATATAAAAAAAAATTGGATCCATTTTTTCATGAGCGCTAATCATATATGATATATGGACATACGTACATTCAAACATATAACACAAAACACAAGTGTGCACACATATAATACATACAACACATAACCTAATAGTAAAGGCCTTATAACTTTATACAGGTGAAATCTCCATTGCAATGTTTAAAAACTCTGTAGTCAAAAAATAGAACTGATCAACAAAACATTAACTTAGGTCTCTATGAGCTCAAAAAACAAAATAGAATGTGGGAAAGGGCAATAATAAAATTGATATTGAAAAAAGCATCCTGGTTCTATCACAGATGTAAGGATAGCCAAACTGGAGTTTTGGATATCAGCTGTTATGGACTTGAGTCAAATCATCTTCTTTTTGGTCTGTAGAAATCGCTTTAGTTAATCTCTCTGGAATCCAAATCGGCTGCTGTTCTCCCTGTGGAAACACACAAACAGGCCCCCGACTCCAGACAATCACTGGGTCAGGACCTTGGTTAATCTCTCTGGAATCCAAATCGGCTGCTGTTCTCCCTGTGGAAACACACAAACAGACCCCCGACTCCAGACAATCACTGGGTCAGGACCTTTCCATTGTCCTGTTAGAATATCCTTCCAAAGTACCTTGGGCTTATGCACATTTTTTGGACACATATGCCTTTCCGCAGCACTAAGTCCTGATGAATCCAAATTTTAAAAGTTTAGAGTAAAAAGGGTTATTTTAAGTTTATCTTTGGGAAATACATACCCCTTCCCAATTCTGTATTTTTGCTTTAATAAGTACATTTTAATAGTTTGATGAGCTCTTTCAACTATGCCTTGTCCCTGTGGATTGTATGGGATTCCTGTTATATGAGTAATGCCAAATGATGAGCAAAATTGTTTAAAAGAGGTAGAAGTATAACCAGGGGCATTATCTGTTTTTAACTGTTTTGGAACACCCACAGTGGCAAAATTTTGTAAGCAATGAGCTATAACATCTTTAGTTTTTTCTCCGGCATGAAAGGAGCCCATCAAAAATCCAGAAGAAGTATCAACTGTAACATGGAAATATTTTAATTTTCCAAATTCTGACAAGTGTGTCACATCCATCTGCCAAATATGGTTAGGTATCAATCCTCTAGGATTGACTCCAAGATTAACTTGTGGTAAAAAGGTCACACAATTTTGACATTGTTTTATTATTTGTCTAGCTTGTTCCTTAGTTATTTTAAAATGCTTTTGTAAAGTATTAGCATTGACAAGGAACTTTTTATGAAAATTTGTAGCTTCTTCTAGTGTAGAGAAAATATGTATGTCATGTGTAGTTTTATCTGCTAAATCATTGCCCAAACTAAGGGCTCCAGGCAATCCTGTATGTGCCCTGATATGTCCTATAAAGAATGGATCTTTTCTGTCCCAGATTAGACTTTGTATAGTGGAAAGCAAAGAGAAAACAGTAGAGGAAGGGGAAATCCTACCAGCATTTTCAAGGGATACTATAGCGTTAACTATATACTGACTATCAGAAAATAAATTAAATACAGAATCTTTAAACATCACAAAAGCTTGTAAAACTGCATTAAGCTCTACCTTTTGAGCTGATTGTTTGGGTACTAAAAATGTAAAAGTTTGATCAGGTGTAACTATTGCTGCTGTACCATTATTTGACCCATCAGTGAATATATTTGGAGCATTCATGATAGGTGTTTTTCTTATCATTTTTGGAAAAATTACAGGATGCGATGACCAAAAAGACAATAAAGGATTAGATGGTAAGTGGTTATCAAATGAAACATTAGATTTGCACATGATTATTGCCCAAGTATTTAACTCATTAGCTAACTCATCAATTTGATTCATAGTATATGGAGTAATAATTTTATTGGGAGAAATTCCAAACACTCCCTTTGCTGCTTTTATTCCTTTGAGTATTAATTGTCCTACAGCCTCAGGATACCTAGTAAGAATAGTGTTAGGAGAATAAGATAAATGTATCCATAATAATGGACCTTCTTGCCAAAATACTCCTGTAGGAATATTTTTTGTTGGTAGTACAATAAATAATAAAGGCAAACTTCTATCCAAATGCATATTTTCCATATATGTTTCAATGATTTTTAATGCCTTTCTTGCTTCAGGCGTTAACATTCGGGGTGAATTTGGATCTGATGGACCTTTTAGGATATCAAATAAAGGTCCCAACTCTCCTGTTGGTATCCCTAAATAAGGCCTTATCCAATTTATGTCTCCTAATAACTTTTGAAAGTCATTAAGTGATTTGAGTTGATCTACTCGTATTTGAATTTTTGGTGGACGGACCATGGTTGAGGATAATAGAACTCCTAAATAATTAATTGGAAAATTTAATTGTACTTTATCTATTGCTATCTCTAGATTATAATTTTTTAATAAGTTTGTAAGTGTGGCATAACATTCTAGCAATGTGTTTTTATCTTTGTGTGCTAATAATACATCATCCATATAGTGAAATATTTGTAGTTCAGGATTTTGATTTCTAAATGGCTGGATTACTTTGTTAACATAGATTTGACACATAGTTGGGCTGTTAGCCATCCCTTGAGGGAGTACTTTCCATTCATATCTCTGATCAGGACCTTCATGATTCAGTGCAGGGATAGTAAATGCAAAACGTGGACTATCCTCAGGATGAATTGGAATTGAAAAAAAACAATCTTTAAAATCTATAACTAAAACATACCAGGTTTTTGGCAAAGCAGACAACTGAGGAATCCCCGATTGAGCAGGTCCCATAATAACCATCTCATTATTAATGGCTCTTAAATCTTGCAATAATCTCCATTTACCAGATTTCTTTTTGATGACAAAAATGGGAGTATTATGGGGAGATACAGAAGGTTGTATATGTCCTTCCGCTAATTGTTGTTTGACCAGGTCATGGGCTGCTTGTATCTTTTCTTTAGTCAGGGGCCACTGAGGAACCCATACTGGTCTTTCTGATTTCCAAGTAATTTTTATTGTCTCAGTGGCCCTTTCTGAAAACCCAACCCATGTCTGTCTGTTCCTTGATCTATTTGTATTCGTGCTGCTATACCTTGTTCTTGTTTTTCTAATCTTTTTCCTTTCCTAAAACCTTGTGTAGTCATAATAGTGGGTTCATTTTGGTTGATGTTATTTGTTAATGTCAAACCTAATTGATCTAGGACATCTCGTCCCCATAAATTTACAGGAAGATGATCCAATACATATGGCTGTATAGTTCCTTCACATCCTTCAGGATCCTTCCAATCTAATACCATTGCACTTCTATGGGGATTAGTCGCCACTCCTAGGCCTCGAAGCGTTTGAGTGGCTTGTTGTAATGGCCAAAGTTTTGGCCATTCTTGACGAGAGATGATGCTAAGGTCTGCACCTGTATCCAGTAGTCCATTAAATTCATGTCCCTGAATATTTAGTTTTAGCATGGGGCGAGAATCTAAATTTAAAGAAAGCATAGCCCAATCTACACCTGTGGAGCCTAATCCCTTGGAACCTCTTTCTACAGTACGACTGGAAAATTTATCATGTAGGCTGGGTATTATTAGTAACTGTGCTATTCTATCTCCTGGTGAAATTACTGATATACCCTTTGGAGAACTGGCTATAATTTTTATTT
The DNA here is from genome assembly GCF_047511675.1 of Marmota flaviventris. NCBI lineage: Eukaryota > Metazoa > Chordata > Mammalia > Rodentia > Sciuridae > Marmota > Marmota flaviventris. The sequence continues at coordinate 115,976,067 of NC_092503.1, forward strand.
CACCTTCATAATCGGGATCAATTACCCCAGGACTTATCATAAGTCCTTTTAGAGTAGAAGAGCTGCGTCCCAATAATAAGCCTACTGTTCCTTTGGGAAGAGGTCCTTTCACCCCTGTGGGAATGATTTGAACTCCCATCTCTGGAGTTAGTACTGCTCTGGCGGAGGCGCAGATGTCCAACCCTGAGCTCCCTCTGGTTTGTCTGATGAGGGATCTGATGGACAATGTGTCCTGGGCACTACCCTGATGGGGTTGCTGGGTTCCTCCAGTGCTCCGTATATTTGTGGTTTTGGGCCCCGGAGCATTGGGCCCCCCTGTCCATTTTTTGGCAATGGAGCCCGATGCCTTTCTCCACGATATCGTGGATAAACACCTGGTCCTTGTTCGTTTTTTGATAATGGAGTACCCTCTATGGTGGTTTGAGAACGGCATTCATTAGCCCAATGTCTCCCTCTATGGCATCGTGGGCAAATACCTGGTATTCTATTCCTTTGATACCTAGTTTTGTTAAACCCTCCTCCAATGGGGGCAATTCCTTTTAAAATGTCCTGTTTGTTCACAATTGTAGCATGTTCTTGGCCTGGCATCTAAAGCCTGTTTTACTGCAGCTGCCACGACTTGCTCTTGTTCATTAATGTCTCTACATAATTTAATATATGTGTTTAAATCTTCATGTTTCCATGGTCTAATGATACCTCTGCACCAATGATTCTCTTGCTCATAAGCCAGTTGTTTTAGTAATGGCATTGCTTGTTCTGTATTCCCAAAAACTCTGGTAGCTGTTTGAATAAGCCTATCTACAAATTCAGAATAAGGTTCATTAACTCCTTGTATTACCTTAGATAATTGACCTTGTAAACCTCCATGTCCTTGTAAAGTCTTCCATGCCTTAATTGCATCTACAGCAATTTGTGCATATACACCAGGATCATATGCAATTTGTTGCTGCTGATCCTCATAAGGTCCCTTTTCTAACAACATATCTAGATTTCTCTGAGGATAACCAGCTGCTGCATTTCGCCTAGCCGTCTCCTTGCAAAATTCCTCATTGGCAACCTTCCATAACAGGTATTGTCCTCCATTTAGCACAGCTTTACACATATTAGCCCAATCTGCTGGCGTCATGTTCAAGTTGTTAATGGATTCGACCATGCTTACAGTGAAGGGTGCTTGAGGACCATAGGTTGTTACAGCCTCTTTTAGCTGCTTCATTGTTTTGAAATTTAAAACATGGTAAACTCACTGCCCTCCTGCCTCAAATACAGGTCATGTTAATATTTGAGATCTTGTCTCAGGATCCCAACTATCAACTGCGGGGGTTGGGGACCTCCCAGCATATGGAGGTGGCCTTGTTAGTTGGACATTTACGTCCTCTGGTGATAGAAAGGTGTTAGTAGCAGTCTCCTGTAGAGGTGGTGCTGTTGGTTGGACACTTACACCCTCTGGTGATAGAAAGGTGTTAGTAGCAGTCTCCTGTTGTAACTTTCCCCCGATGGCTTTTTCTGTTTTACACTTTCTTTCTCTGTCTGACTAGCTCGAGAGACCTTCTCTTTTACTTGAATCTTTTCCTCTCTCTGACTAACTTGAGAGACCTTCTCTTTTACTTGAATCAATATGTCTTCTCCTTCCTCTACCATTGTCTGAACTGAAGGCTTTGGACTAAGCAAACAAGATACGAACGTCCACAATGGCAATGTGCCAACTGGCAGAGTCCCTGGGCTTTTCTTTTCTATTCTTTTTAAATCTTCACCATGATGGTTCCATTGTGATATATTTAACAACTCCTCCTTAAAAAGCCATGGGCTACATTTTTGTATTGTATCAACATATGCCCTGACTGCTCTTGATTTTACTGGGATGCCTCCTTCCTCTAACAATTTACTTAACACTCTTTCGGTTTGTTTTTTACTAATTTCTGATCCCATATTTCTACTATAATACAACCCAACAAGATAACACCAAACAAAACTGAGATAGAATGAAATAAAAATGGAACAACAAAAAATCATTATAACCTTTCTCCCTATCTGTTCCTCAGACGTAAATAGTTTTTCCTCAGATGTGAGCGTTTTTTCTTCCGTCTCACTCATCTCCAGGGACAGGCAACTTAAAACAAAAGTGAAGCCAAACAAAAGAGGAATCTTAAAATGGCTACCCATCCTCTCGCCCTGCCCTCAGGGGCGAGCAGTTTACCTTATCACTTACCCTCAGTCGCTCCCCGTACTAGCCACCAAATGCCACAGTGTGGCTGGGCACAATCAGGAGCCACTTGTCAAAAGAAACTAACTTTATTTTTAGAACCACACACGCCAAACAAAACGGCCTCTCAGGAAAAACCCTCAGAGCCCCAAATGCCACCACCGGCTTCCCACAAGCCTCTCTCTCCCACACAAGCCTCTCTCCACCTCCCACAATCCTCCTGCTCTTGAGGCCGATTGGCTGGGTCACATGGGCGGAGCCAAAAAAGTCCCCCAATGAGCAGCTCCGTGGTCTGAAAGGGCAGGGAAACAGCCCAATGAGCATCACCGCAGAGGAGCCAATCAGCTAGATGTTGCTGGGGCCGCTGTGAGCCAATCATCAGCCGGCAGCTGAAAGTTTGCTGGCAGCTGGAAATTTGCTGGGGCCCCTTCGGCTGTGGCTCTCAACAGCTCAGTGCTCCTTCTGCCCCTCCAGGGAGATCTCCTTGGACCCTTTTAACCGCTCTGTGTGCTCCTCCCCACCTCCAGAGCTCTGTGGCTGACTGCTGGCCCCAGGACCCATCCCAGCATAGGGGCCACCTCATCATAGGGAGGGCTGGAAGCACTGAGATTTTGCATTCCTTTCCCCCCACACGCCCCCAGGTGACTGTAAAGGGCCAGCAGCCTGGGCCCCAAGCAGGAGCCACCGGAGGTGTCTTTTCAACCTGGACTTCCCAGCAGCCTCGGCTGCAGCCAGGGCCTTGCCCGGATGCCCCCCTTGATGGCTTCCTTCTTTGGGCCCACCCTGACTCACCCGCTGTCTTGCTGGATTCTGAAGTGAGCATTTCCTTCATGTATCACCTGCAAATGAATCCTCATGGCAAGGACCGGCTCTTAGAAGAGCCCAGTTGAAGACTGGGCTTCTGTGCTCATCTGGGGTGGACTCATGGACCAGCAGGGCATAGGAGAAAGACCCCAAGTTCCACAGTGAGCTCAGCCCCAGGCTTGCTGGGAGACTTGGCGAAAGCCCTCCATTCTCAGTCCAACTTCCCCTCCATGAGAAATGATGTGAATTTTCTCTTTCTACAGAATTGCTTTGAGGATTAAGAAAGATGAAATAGGAGTGTGTTCTGCACTGGCCGGCACATAGTAGTTGCACAATAAACACCAGCTCCTTCTAAGTCTCCTTCCATAGTCTGTTTGTGACCCCCCCCCCACTTGCTGGTCTGGATGTGGTTGGGGTCTCAAGATTTCTCTCCAGCTGTTGAGCAGATGCATAGCTTGGAGGGTGATGATTGACACTTTTTCAGGGAGTACCTGGAATCACTAGTCTCTCTCCCAGAGATGACAGGCTTCAGGTGTCTGGGAAGAAGGGCAGGAACCTTACCACCCACCCCCCCACACACACACACGCACACTCCCTGGGTTCCCACACAGCCCATGCCATCACCAGGTGGTACCTCCAGACCAGGACACATTGACCACCAATTCCAGATTGTAAAACCTGGTCCTCAGCTGGGTAGGCAGCCTGGTGTGCCTGACGGAGCCCCGAGGTGCTGTAAGTCGCTGGGGAGTTGATTCCGTTTTTTGTCCAGTCCCTTCTTCAGGCTCAGCCCAGCCCTGCTCAGCACCTCCCCTGTTCTGATCCCCACATACACTGGCCACCCCAGAGCTGAGACCCAAAAAACAACAAGATGGGCCAAGGGGGAGGGAGCGGCCACAGTTGCCAACAGACCTAATCCTGGCCACCTTTCATCCCTTGGAGCCATGACATCATGGCACCAACAGCGGACAGTGGTGAGGTCCCCGGAGCTCTGGAAGCCCAGGAGCGCTGCAGGCTCCTCCACTGTGAACACGCTCCCTCCCCCAAGCTGAGGCCATTCCGCCCACTCTGCCCTTGTACCTGCAGCCCCGTCCCCACAGCCCCTCTCCTGCCCATATCGGTGTCCAGGCTTTCTTATAAGCCCAGTCACCCTCTGGAAGCAAGGGTCACGTTTATCTTTATTCCTTTTTAATTCTATTTTAGAGCTCAAATTGTCACTCTTCACAACCAACCCTTCCCCGATGGTTTGCAAATATGACGACAGAAGGTCGCAGGGGGAGAGTGGCTTTCTTGGGGTCCCGTGATGGTTGGTGACTGAGCCAGAACTGAGTCCTGGCTGCTGTGTATTTTGCTTCGCTACCACCTGTGATGCCTCACCTGCCCAGGGGGAGCAAGTGGGCGTGGCCGGTGAGCAGATGGGCGGGGTCAAGGAGCAAGTGGGCGGGGCTGCTGGCCACACGGAGCTGCCTCCCTCCTGTTTGGGGTTTATTGGTGACGGTGACTGGAGGAAGCCTCAGGGAAGAAGAGAGATGGGCCCTGAGTGGCCCTCCAATAGAGGTGAAATCCCCAAATCAGATGGAACACACAGAATTTGCCAAGGACAAGTTCAAGAACCAGTTTCATAGCTCAAGCACTCTCAGCCAAGCCGAAGGGACAAAGAGGAAAGAGGAGACTGGTGGAAAGATGGCATTGGAGAGAGCTTTGGTATGCTGCAGGACTCATTTCACAGCCACTAGGCTGGCTGTGGCCAAAAGACAGCCAGTGAGAGGGGGTGGGGAGGATGTGGCGCAATTGGAACCTGAGGACACCTCAGCTGCAGGCGTCAGAGAGTGCAGACGCTCGGGAAACAATCTGAGCCCGCAGGAGAAGCTGGGGTTACAGTTGACCCCGGAATCCTGCTCCTAGAGACATACCCAAGAGAAATGAAGACGTGTGTCCACACAAAGGCTAAATGCCCATAGCAATATTCTAATATCCCCAGACAGAGACAACCTAAGTGTCCATCACTGATGAGTGGACCAACAATGGATCACGTGGCCCTGAGAAGAAATGAAATCTTTTTTTTTTTTTAACTACCCGACAGCAGTGGAAAGCATTACAATTCTTCATATCTCTGAATATAAAGTAAGAAATGAAATCTTGATACATGCCACAACATGGGACTTTACAGATACTATGCATCATAATGAAACTCAAGTGAATAAGCTAGACACACAGGTCAGCATAGGGTATGATTTCATGCATATGGAAATGTCCAGAGTATGCAAATCTAAAGACAGAAAACAGATCATAATGATCACCCAGAACTGGGGAGTGGAGTTTTCATTTGGGTCAGGGGAATAAATTTGAAAGAGACTGTGGGGCACATTTTCCCCTAATGGTGGTATCAGTTCATGGTACCACTCAGACACACGGCGTTCTGTGTGAGGGGACCTGTCCCGCCTGCTGGCGACTCAGAGCCGACCAAGGCCAGTTTTGAAAATCCAGAGTCCAGCTTTGACAGCTGAAGTACAAGAGAGAGGACGAAAACTTGGGGGAAGTCATCTTGCATTAATATCTGCATCCATTCAGAGGAGGGGGAGGGTGTGGGATGGAATGGAAGTGTGGGGGAAAGATCTGGTTGAGTTAACCATAAATTCAATTGTTGCTGACCCTCTGATAGGGTGTCACCTTAGGTTACATTAAAAGACAGAACGCCCGGGTCAAAGCAGGGGCTAGTCCTCTGTGGGAGAGCCCAGCTCTTCTGTTCTGGGCGGCACTGATACACTGCCAACATTAACCAGCACGGAAGAAAGTGGCCAGAGATGGAAGAGCCCAGAAACCATGTCAGATGACGCAGCAAAAACATCGGGGATATTGAATCTGGACACATAAGACACAGCGGGGCCCTCGGAGCCGTCACACGGGAGGCTGCACTCTCGCACTCTGCCACGCTTCCAGGATGGGCAAGGACCAGGGTGTGAGTTACAGAAGTGGGGGGTTGGCTTTGACCTAGGAGGTGAACTGGAGCTGACTGCTGTGGAGAGAGATGGCCTCAGAAGGAAGTCACGCAAGTCCAGTTTATTGGAAAATAAATGAAAGGCACTCGTTTTTATATGCTTATTTTGGATTGGTAATAGATTCACATGGCTTAAAAAGCAAAAAAAATATGGAAAGGTTTACAGTGAAAAGTCCTGTCCCAAGTTCCTGTCTCTGTGTCCCAGCTTCATGCCTACAGGAACCATGTTTTATCTTTCCAAAGCTTCCACGGGTAAATGAAAACATATTTCCATGTCCTGCTGCTTACAGAAAGGGTGACATGAGACACGTACCTGTCTTGGCTGCAGGCTGGGTATTTTCTTTTCTTTTTTGGTACCAGGGATTGAACCCAGAGACATTTAACCACTGAGCCATGTCCCTGACCCTTTTTAATATTTTATTTAGAGACAGGGTCTCACTGAGTTGCTTAGGACCTCGCTTTTGCTGAGGCTGGCTTCGGACTTGCGATCCTTCTCAGGCTGGGTCCTTTCTAGTGACCTGTCACGATCCTCTTTTCCGTGGTACCTGATCTTGGATTGAACCCACTTATTGAATTCTTAATTTCACTTATTTTGTGGTTCGGTTCTACAATTTCCATTTGATTCTTTTTATAGACTTTAATTCTCCGATGAAATCTTCCTTTTTTAAATGTTTTCACTTTTTTTTTTCTGGTTTCTTGAACATATTAACCATAGCTATTTTAATGTCCTTAAACTCTGGATTGCTTGTGGGGCTGTTTCTATTGTCTATTTTTTTCCTCATGACTTAAGTCATCTATTCCTGTCTCAGGGCATGCCTAGAAATTTTTGACTGAATGCTAGACATTTTTAACTTAAGCTTCCCAGTATGTCCTATGCGTCTTTCCTTTGATGTATTGAAATATATGTACTGATACATGGAAAAATTAATTTTTCCCTCTAAATAAGCTTCTTTTTTTTTTTTTTTGGAGGGGAGGGTATGGGGCATTGAACTCAGGGGCACTCGACCACTGAGTCACATCCCCAGCCCTATTTTGTATTTTATTTAGAGACAGGGTCTCACTGAGTTGCTCAGGGCCTCGCTTTTGCTGAGGCTGGCTTTGAACTTGTGATTCTCTTGCCTCAGCCTCCTGAGCTGCTGGGATTACAAGCATGCACCACCACGCCTGGCTAGATAGGCTTTTTATAAGTAGTATCTCCAAAACATACAGCAATTCTGTAACACATGTATTTTATGCCTATTTTACTACTAATAAATATGGGATTCAGAGAGAAAATGACTTACCCACAGAAAGTCTCACAGCTAAAATCCAGTAAGGATGGGATTCATGACCAAGTTTGTCTACCTCCAAGTTTGTCTACCTCCAAGTTTGTCTACCACCCCCTGAACCTGTGAACATCCATCAGAGGGACCAGTGGAGCCCAGAGGGCCAGCTATGACGGAGCTCCAGCCAGGCTCTACTGGGACTGAGACTGGACTCAAGTCAGCTTGATTCTAATGACCATATCCATTAAGACCAGTGTGTTCGTCAAGATCTCAACTGGATGTAGGCAGCATACCCTCTCAGTTCATTTTCTGTGGCTGTAATTGAATACCACAGACTGGGAAATTTATAAAGAATAAAGGTTTATTTAGCTCATGGTTCCAGAAGCCAAGTCCAATGTCAAGGTGCCAGCATCTGGTGAGGGCCTTCTTGATGGGGAGCACCACCTGACAAGGCAGAGCAAGGGTGTTAGCTAAGGTTTCCCTTCCTCTTATAGAGAGGCAAATACTGCCAGGAAGCTCCACCCTTATGACCTCACCTAATTCTAGCTACTTCCAAAGGACCCACCTCTAAATACTACCCATGTTAAGTGGGGGGTTGAATTTCCAGACCTTGAATGTGGGAGAACACTCAGGAAAACTCAGGAGGGTTTGGTTACAAAGGGATTAATTACCAAGGATGGAGAGTCAGGGAGACCAGAGGACAGGAACGGAGCCCAGCATTCACAGCATTGGCACCGTTACCACCCTGTCACTCAAAGGGAGGGGAGGGAGAGGTTACCCCAACCCAGAGAAGAGAGGATCTTGCACCGTAGGCTACCTTGGAAGGGCCGTGTCCTTCTGTCAGCCCATAGTGACCTTGTGGGTAGAGAGCCAGGTAATAAATACCAGCAATGTCACCAACTCCCTCTTTCTAGGCTTTTGCTCTGGCTCCCTGTTGGTCAAACACAACCAGAAGCCTCCTGGGGCAAAGAAGAGGATGGAGAAGCAACCTTAAAGTAGATCCATAGGAAAGGTATCTGGCACAGACTACACACACTCAACAGAGGCCTCAGTTGTAGACATGTATGGTGGCACACGTGAAAAGTCTTGGTAGGCAGTCCCAGGCTCATTTAGGGGCTCGGTGATGTCATTAAGGACTCAGGTTTTCTCTATCTTTTCACCTCACTGCCCTCAGGATGGATGTGTTTTAATCCTTAGGCTTGTTGCCTTGTGGTCACAAAATAACCGCCACAGCTCCAGTCATTTCACCCTTACTCATCTGCACTAGTAGTAAGAAGAGGCTGGCTTCCTCACATACCTCCTTTGATCAGTGAATACAGTCATTCGCAGAAGTCTTCCTCCTGCATCTCATTGGCCAGAACTGGGTCATATGGCCACCCTTGACCTCATCTAGTAAAGGTAGACAGGATTACTGTGGTTGGTTTGGACCAATCCTATTTTATCTCCTGGGGCCACTTCCTTGCGCATTTTGCTCCCTCCCAACAAAATCAGGGCTCTCCTGCCCTAGGAAGAAGGAAGAGGTGTTGGGGGTAATCAGCCATGTCGGCCACGGGGCTGTTTTTCTTCTCCCTCGGAAGCTCAGAAACCTCACGGGAAGCAACGGCTGCCTGCAGTTGCCCTCGGCCCGGGAGCAGCTAAGGCTCCGACTGGAGACCGCTGCTCCAGAACTGCGCAGTTTCCTCTCGGGCCAGGCCGGGCACCTGTGCCCCTCTCTGCAGATTCCTCTGCCTGCTCCTGGCACCTCCTTCCCAAAGCCGTCGCCCTCCCCGCCCCTCTCAGGTGTTTCAGGGCACAGCCTCCATCCCTGGCCTCCCTCTGCAATCCTTCGTTCATACCCTCAGACAGGAAATCCAGCTGGCCCTCTACGTGTTGAGCTCTCGGGTCTCTGGTCAGCCTGCGAGTTGGCCGTCTTGGGGTGAGAAGCCACCCTTCCTCTGGTAGCCGAGTGGGACGATGGGGACGGATGGTCCCAGGACATCAGGGGCTGCTTGGGCTCAGAGGACCAGGGCAGAGGCCAGCGCAGGGCCAATGAAGCCCGGTGATGGAATGTGATAGAATTTGCCCAGATCTGAATAAATGCATCAGGAAACCAGGCTGCTGTGGCCTGAATACTTGTGTCCCCCACCCCCAAATTCAACCTTCAAAGGTAGCCCCCAACGTGATCTTATTAAAATACGGGGCCTGGGCGAGGTGATGTGGCATGAGGTCATGAAGGGGACTTGTGTCCCTATGAAAAAGAGACTCCAGAGAGCTGGCTCACCCTCTGCAGTTAGGAGGTGTCAACTCCGTGGAAGAAGACCTTCCCCAGACACCAGACCTGCCGGTGCCTGATGGTGGCCTCCCGGCTTAAAAACTGTGAGAGGGATCTCTGTTATTTCCGTGCTGAGCGGTTTGTGGGATCCAGTCCAGGCAGCCCCAGACACCGCGCTCACGGATGTGAAAGATGGTGATTCAGTGTGAATTAAGATGAAAACTCTCCTGAGTGACTCTCTGTGGTGCCCCCCAGGCTGGCACCTGGGGACAAGTGTCCCTTTTGTTCTCCCTTCCCCACATCTCTGGGACAGATTCGGAAACTATGACTAGGGGAGGCACAGGGTGTGGGGGGGTGAAAGCTGCTGGGGACTGCCCACTTCTGTCCCGTTCGCAGGGCCACACATGGGGCCCAGCCGCTAACAGCTCACAGCTCCCCCTGTTCTAGGAAACTGCTCCCAGCCCCCTGCCTGGGAGGCACCTACCCCAGGCCTCTCACAGCAATGATTGCCTGATGAGAGGGAGTGGCCCAAAGCTGGTCCCGTGCCTCCAGGGGCCAACTCTGCCTGCTGGCCAGGCTCCAGATGTCCCCTGGGGTCGGCCTCAGCCTCGCCTGGCTTCCGCCCTCCCTGCCCTGCCCCCAGGCTCCCCTGCACCCACCCCTCCTCCTCCCCCAGTAAGTCACTAGCCAGGACTCCCCAGGACAGGCTCTGCTCACAGGGAGAAGCCAAGCAAGGTGACCCCAAGGCTGTCCACCCTGAGACCCCGGGTGGGGCCCAGCTTCTCTTCCACCTCTCTGGGGCTCCCCAGGGGCAGCTCCTCCCACCCCTCCGGTCCCTCTGCAGACCCTCAGTAGTCACTGTGCGCTGGACTCCGTAAAGATGGAAGAGACAAAAGCCCAGTCAGGGGTTTAGGTGGGACATGTTTGTGACAAGGAATCAGCAAATGCCAAGACCCAACCGTTGTCAAGGGGCCGAGGGAGGGGCTGTGCCGAGGTCCTGGGTGAGTGCCAGGAGCATGGAGCCTCAGGGAGGGTGATCTCGGCTCCAGGGACCCAGAGCCCAGGCCACCTGCCACGTGGAACCCTGCAGAGAAGCCAGGTCCAGGTGGCCTGTAGGAGAACCAGGGGCCAAGAGGAGACTAAGGTGCAGGGACGGAGTGGAGGAGGGCAGATGGAGGGCAGCAGGCACACGCAGGACGCTGTCTGTCTGTCCACTCCCCATCCCCGCTTGCTCCAAAGGCCTCACATGGAGCTGGGCGCACAGTAGGTGTTTTGTATTTGCGGAGCAACAGCTGGGCAGTGGGAAGGAGGGGCCGGCGGGGCCTGACCTGGTCCCCAAAGGATCAGGACGAGACTGTCCTCCCCTCCGTCCAGCAGGAAATTAATTAGGAAGGTAATTAGTGGACCTGGAGGGAGAGGTGGGGGCGCAGGAGCTTGTGAGCTGAGACCAGGTCAGGCTTGTCTTCCGCAGGGAGTGCCCTGGGGACAGGCGGCTGTGGGGGACAACTGCCAGGACCTGTGCTGGCCTGGCCCGGTCCCCTCCACCAGGATGGCAGAGCAGGCCCCCAGGGGCGCACACACACGCACACACACACACATTCCCACAGACTTTCACATACAACCACATTGGCCGCCGAACCCCTCACCATGTGCTCAGTCACACCCACACTCACGGGGCGTTCCCACACACACATGTTCACACTCACCTGTTCACACATGAGCCCACATGCACACACACTGACGTCCACGCCCAGGTGCAGGGAGCGCTCTTGGACGTCCACAGCTCCACCCTCAACCCCAGGCCATGAGCAGAGCCTGTCCTCTGTGCCATACGAACTCCAGTCCCCAGCCCTCACACCCAGTCCCCTCTGTCCCTCGCCTTTTTCGAAAGGAAAAGAAACTCTGAAGGCACATCCAGCCGCCTGGCTCCTGTGGCCGTCGAGGCCTCGTGTGAGGAAGGTCTTTCTTCTGGTGACCATCAACCCTCTGCAGAATCAGCCAGTCCTGTTCCCCAGGGTGGAGACACCCTCACCTGACAGGACAGCACAGGTCCCCACAGAGCCCGCAGCCACCCTCGGGGGCTCTATTACATAACAGCTGGGGCTTGGAGCTAGACTCAAGAACTCTAGCCAAGCTCTGAGTGGCCTTGGACAGTCACCAAGCCTCTCTGGGCCTTGGTCTTCCTCTTCATAAAATGAACATAGCTCAGGTTTCTGGTCGTGGGAGGAGGAAGTGGAATTACACACCTAACGTGCGAGCAGAGTCCGGCGTGTAGTTATGTGCTCAGTAAGTTTGCCGCCACCCATCCCGGGGGGCCAAGACCAGGGCTCCCTGGCCAGGGCTCAGTTTGGCCCTCTGGGCCTGGTTGCCTCTCGCTTCTGCCTTCTCTGTCTCGGAAGAAGAAGACAGGTTATTAGTACAAATTTGATCAAAATGACACGTGGATTAGCATGTACGCTTCGAAGTCTAATTCTGTTTACCGTTCTAGGGGAGCATGCAATTATTACAGGAGCTGGGACAGAGTGTTTTTAATAACATTTCTTGTTAAGATTTAATTACAGGAAATTGTATTTTCTTAATCACTGAAAACTCAACTGGCTAGGAAAAGAATCGTGATAATTTTGTTTGCAGTTTATTAAATCCTTAGGATATTCTTTCTCTTACATTTTCTTTTATTATGTGCTGCCGCTAAGTGCTTTTTAACCCTTGGGGCTGTGAGGAGGCAGGACTGTGGGAGGCCACCCCCTGCCTCCCCCACCCCAGGGCCTCCACTCCTGGCAAAATCAGGTGCCAAGGAGCCTGTGGAACGAAGCAACTTAGGAAGCTGAGCTGTTTGGATGTCTGCCTGTGCAAAGGGCAGGTGTGTTCTTCTCGTCTGAAGTCGGTGGGCTGCAAAGCCAGCCTCAGCGGACCCAGCCCTCACGCCTCCATTGGAAACCCAGGGGTACCTCCATTACCGCCACGCCATGCCCCCCCGCAGAAGATTGCAAAGGGTGCTGTCACTCACAGGCCCGCCGCGGGAACCCAGAGCAAGGCCCTGCTGCAGCCCCTGCCCCTGCCCCACCTCTTCAGATAGGGCAGACTGTGGGGAGGTTTCCTTTTGCACCTGGCCTTGGAGGAGACCTCAGCCCGGGTCTCTGTTGTGCTAAGAAACAGGAATGGCAGGTCCTGCCCAGGGTCCCCGATGCTCCTGCACCCCTTTCTGCAGCCTCTGTGTTTGTCCGAGGAGCACAGGGAGGTGGGGCCGCCCATGGGCTGGTGCCACCGGGGCCGAGGGAGACCTCTCCGACATGGATCCTGTGACCCCACGAGTGTGTGTGTGCGTGCACATGTGCAGCGTGTGTGAGCACATGGGTGTGCTGGGACACCTCTCGGCCTCAGTTCCGTCTCCATCTCGACCTAAGCCAGGGCCATCTCCTGCAGGTGCTGTGGCCACGGTAGCCTTTCCTCCAGAGAATGCCACCTTTACATCAACAGTCTCACTGGTGTCTAGCCTCAGGCTCGCCTGCTGCAAATCAAACCTGGGTCCTCTTGATCTCTTGGGAGGAGGCGGAGGAGGGGGGATCGTGGAACAACGATGACTGCCGTTCTGGGCAGAACAGCCCGGTCAGGCACGTCTCTGGGTCCTTTCAGTCTCCTCTAAACTTGAGCCCCCGGCTCTCTGAACCACCCTCACGTGGCATCTGTGTTCCCCTGGGTCTCTTTGTTCTCTGGGGCCAGGGAAAGCAGCCCTGACAGCGTTAACCCGCGGGGGGCCAAGTGCGGGACATCAAAGAGGCTGCGAGAGGGGCATGGATAATAGATGGCGGGAGCATGAATGATACATATGCAGATGGAGGGTGGGTAATGGGGCCTGTGTGGCGCCCAGGTGGCCGCCTGTGGACGGAGGGAGGGAGAGGATGATCCAGAGACCACAGACACAGGGGCCGTGGGGAGGACTGATTCCGAATTCCTGATAGACGCCTTGATACAGCTAGGCAGGAAGACAAGCAGGAGGACCGGCACCTAGTGAAGCAAGACAGAGGGACACGCACAGAGAGGGGCTCCTGGGCACAGGACTAGAGAAAAGACCACATGCAGACCATGGACAGACCTCCAGGGCCTTCCGCTTGACAGTCCCTGGGTGCTGGGTGTCGACCGTGCTGGGGGGCAGAATGGAGGAGTGAACTCAGGGGCCCCAGGGAATGGATGGTTGATGGATGTGATCAGAGATGACAAGTGGCCGGGCGGGCGGGCAATTGATCAGGACGATCCTCGCTTGTGCCCCGGCCTCCCTCTGCCCCGGGTGTCCATCATGGGAGGGGGCTGCAGCTGGCTGATGGCCGGAGTTTGTTTCCATGACGCCTGGCTCACGTGACCCCTCCCTGCTCCTCCCCTTCATAAATAATGTCACTGGATGAAACTGCTCCCCAAGGAAGGTCAGAGAAAGGCTTCTTGCTGGCCGGTGCGAGGCCCAGCCTCCGAGTGAGCCTTTGAAGCGGCCTGCCTGCCGGGGCTGCCCGTGGGCTCCGTCCCTCCCTCTGCTGGTCCTCAGCCCTGTTTCAAACCCTTGTCCTCTCGCCTCCCTGACTCGTCCTCCCACCACCCCCGGGTCTCCCTGGCCCCGCCAGCTGGACGGCAGCGCAGAGAGGGACTTGCCCGGCCTATCCCCCTCCCCACAAAGGGTAGGGAGTGGCTGCATCCAGGATGCGCAGCTCCGGGGACCCTCCCTGTGTCCGGCTCAGCTGCAGAGGGGGAGACAGAGGAGCACAGACTCAGGAGGGGTGGCCGCAGAAGGCTGGTCCTGGAGCGAAGTCATCACTGGAAACAAGACACCTACGTAAGCCCACGGGCTCAAGGTGCCCACCGGAAGTCAGGGGCACAGGTGGAGCCCTCTAGAGGAGACCATCTCTGCTGCCCCAGAGGCCTGCACTCAGCTGTCCTCAGCAACCACATCACCTACCCCAGGGCCTCTGGAAACAGAACCTTCCACAGAGAGGCCAGCCAGCAGGGCCCAGAGAGGTTAAGTGACTAGCTCAGCCCAACACAGCCTGGCAGGGAATTCTCAGTCCCCAAGAGTAGGAAATCAGCCAGGAGGGAAGAATGTGGGACTTTGTGGAGAAAGCAGTCAAAAGCATGGGTGGGGCGTTGGGCAGCACTGGCTTCCCGCCCAAACCATGGCTTTTATCCCCTCCTCCACTTCATGGCTAGTTGATTTCCTTTGAGATTTAAAAAAATAATAATAATAACCTGGCTGCTTTGCCTCTGCCTGGAGAAATAACACCAAAACGGACTTTAAGGTGCAGTTAAGGTGGTGTAGGGCTGGCCAGAGGCCCGAGGGGGCACAGGGCCATCTCCAGGCAGAAGGCAGAGGGGCCTGGCCTAGGAGGACACCCTGCATTCCCAGGGAGGGGCAGCTGCAGGGCTCAGATCACAGACAGTCTGTTTGTCACCGAGAAAGCTCACGATAGGGAGCCAGGAAGGTTTCTGACCAGGAGCAGCATTCAGATCTGTAATACAGAGGGAGGGTTGGGGGGTTGGAGACTGGGAGGCCTGCTAGGAGGTTTCTGCAACAGTCCAGGGCAGGCGAGCGAAGGATGGGGTGTTGGAGAGCCACGTCCACTCAGTGAGCGCGGGCTGGGGAGAGAGCCAAGAAGTAGCTTGGGAGGTCCAGATGTCCATCACGTCAGCTTAGGGACCGACTTCCTCAACAAGACTCCCAATGCACAAGAAGCAAAATCAAGAATCAATAAATGGGATGGTACCGAACTAAAAAGCTTCTTCACAGCAAAAACAATCAGAATGTGAAGAGCGAGCCCACAGAGTGGGAGAAGATCTTTGCCACTGCACCTTAGATATAGCAGTAATCTCCAGGACACACAAAGAACTCAAAAAACTTAACACCAAAAAAAAACCCCAAAACACAAATAACCCAACCATTAAATGGGCTAAAGAACTGAAGAGTCACTTCACAGAAGAAATACCATCAGTCAACAAATACATGAAAAAGTGTTCAACATCACCAGCAATTAGAGAAATGCAGATTAAAACCACACTGAGATTTCATCTCACTCCAGTCAGAATGGCAATTATCAAGAATATAAACAACAATAAATGTTGGCGAGGATGTAGGGATAAAGGTTCACTCATACGCTGCTGGTGGGACTGTAAAGTGGTGCAACCACTATGGAAAGCTGTATGAAGATTCCGCAGAAAACTTGGAATAGAACCACCATTTGTCCCAGTTATCCCACTTCTCAGCATATACTCAGAGGACTTAAAATCAGCATACTATAGTGACATGGCCACATCAATGTTTATAGCAGCTCAATTCACCATAGCTAAGCTATGGAACCAACCTAGGTGCCCTTCAACAGATGAACGGATAAAGAAAATGTGGTATATCTATACAATGGAATATTACTCAGCCATAAAGAAGAATGAAATTATGGCATTTGTAGGTAAATGGATGGAACTGGAGACTATCGTGCTAAGAGAAATAAGCTAATCCCAAAAAGCCAAAAGCCAAATAGGGGTCTGGGGAACGAAGGGAGGATGGGAATAGGAAAGACAGTAGAATGAATGGGACAGAACTTTCCTATGTTCATATATGAGTACTCCACCCGCGTAACCCCACATTATGTACAACCACAGAATGGGAAGTTGTACTCCGTGTATGTGTGATATGTCAAAATGCACTTCACTGTTGGGTATAACTAAAAAGAATGAGTAAAGATTAAAAATAAAGAAATATTTTGGAGCTTCAAGCAACAGGACCCAAGAGGATGGACCCAGAATAAACAAAATGGGAGTCGAGGCAGACAACTGGTTGGTGGGAACTGCAGCGCCACCCCAGGCCACACGGGAGGACCAGCAGGCCTAGGGGAAGAAGTCCCGTTTGGAACCTGCAAAGTTTGAGGTACCTTGGGTGTCCCAGACCGGCTTCCAGGGGTGGCCGGACATTCTGGCCTGAGCCATGTGCAGAGGCTGGACTCGCCAAGCCCAGTGGCTGGAAGGCCAAGGGTGGGGTGGGGCGGGGCCAGAGCAGGAGCCTGGGTCAGAAGAGCAGGGAAGGCAGCTGGTGGAGTGCTGTGCTGGGGACAGAGCAGGACAGAGGGGCTGGGGGTGGGGGGACGTGGCTGCAGCAGGTCAGATGCAGCGGAAAGCGCCAGTGAGAAAGGCCCAGGGCGCCCTGCGGATTGGGCACTGGGCATCTCGTTAATAATCCAGGTGTGCAGGAAGCTCAGGGAGTGTCCCAACTGAGCAATCCAGTGAGCTGAAGGAAGGTGGGGCGGTGCAAAGGTGTGGGTAGCCTTGAAAGCCGGCACGGCATGGCATGCCGGAGCCCAGGGCTGGTCCCAGGGGAGCTAGGCTCAGAGGGACAAAGCACAGAGAGACGGCTGTAGCCCGGGGAGGGACACTGCCATCCTGCTGCAGCTCCAGGGGAACAGCTTATGGGAATAAAGACCTCAGGCTCTGCTCCCTATCTCCCCCCTGGCTCTCCGGGGGCTGGCCACTGGTGGATCCAACCCCAAGGCAGAGGGCAGGGAACCTGGCCACCAGGCCAGCGGCAGCCCTGGAGCACAGCAGGGCAGGCTCTGGAGGAGGAGAGCCGCCTGGCATTGGTGGTCTCTGGGGAGCAAGTTCAGGGCTGGGAGCCCACAGAAGCTCTGCTGCTGAGAACAGTGGGAGAAAGAGACGCAGGGACCCTGGAAGGAGGGACAGGAAAGACTTGGAGAGGAGGAGGAGGAGGAAACCCAGGCCCACTCCACCCAATCCCAAAGCCCCAGAGAGGGGGGTCTTTAGGGTCAGCAGCGGAGTGTCTCTCCACCAAGGACCAGGGGCAAAACTCCCAGGTGGACTTTCAGAGTACAGAGGGACACGGCCCAGCCTGGGCCTGGACAGGAGCTGGGGGCTGGCCACAGAGAAAGCTTCACACTTAGAAGATGCAGAAGCAGTTTCTGGAGAGGATTGGAACGCCCATGATTGAGGTCCACACAGATCTCCCCCATCTAAAGTGAGAGACTTCCTGCAGCAAGTCCAGATGATTTAACAACCACAATCCCGTCAGGGGTGTGTGCCCGGGACCCAGGCTTTCCACAGATTATGGTCATCTCATGGGTAGGCACCACCATTAGTTCCTTCTTGTGGATTAAAACGCGGAGGCTGTGCAAGGTCATGTGTTCATGGGGTCCCACAGCTGGTCAGAGGAAGAGTCAGGACTGCCCCAGGCCTGCCTGACCCCCAGGTCCCTCCTGGGACCATCCCAGGGGATGTCCTCCTGGGACAGGGGAGGAGCTGGCCTGGGCCCGGAACATTCTCACTGGCGCGTTCTGTAGTTGCTCCCGCCAGACAGACACCAGGATGCCGTCTTGCTGCCCTCTGTCGTAGCTCCCTCTTGAAAAATAAGACTGGCCAGACACCTAAAGGGATTTCTCTTCGTGTTTCTGAGCCAGGAGAAAAAGGAAAAGTAGGGAAACCAGATCTTCTTTGCAGCATCAGATTGGGAAGGGAGAATTCTAATGATAATCAGGGTCATTTTCATGGCCACTCACCCCAGTTTGGCAAGCGGTCAGGGCTGGTCTCAGCTGCTCACGTCACATCAGCGCTGTCCTGAGCATTCATGGGAACCCACTGGGTCCTCAGGGTGATGCCAGCGCTCCGTCACTGTCACTGCACAGAGGAAACAGAGACATGGAGAGAAATAATGAGCCCACAGCACTTAGCTAGGAAGTGGCCAGGCTAAGATGGAGCCCAGCCAGCTGGGCCCCCGTGTCCCCTACGTGATGAGCAGGTGGGTGAACACCCAGACCCGTGCCGTCGGGGGACTGGAACAGGGCCTCCGGTTCCCTTCTCATTTTGCTTCTTTCTGTCTGCCCACTCAGTCCTCCGTGGCAAGGACAGTCACTCCCTGTGTCTATCACCCTGAAGGGAAGAGGCATCCTCCCCCACGGCCAGCTCCAGCAGCACATTCCCCAAGGTGGCTGTGACCTGGCCCAGGTCACATGACCATCCCGACTCAGTCACCTGCCTTGGGTGTGGGAAAATAGAAACTGGCTGGGTAGGCAGGAGCAATCGCCACCCCAGGGACACTCAGGGAAGAGGGTGGCAGCTGCTGGGACCGGAAGATTCGTAGGTTTAAAGCTGTGTACGTGATCAGGAGGCAAGATGGCACCAAGATGATGCGGCCCTTTGTGTTTTGACAAAAACAGGAAGCAAGAAGGGAGCAGAGGGAAACTCACCTTCTTTGATTAATGCTGGTGTATGTGACAACTATACAGAGATTTGTACTCACAAATGCCATAAACGCACATGCACATATATACATAGGTAGACACATAAGCACTCTTAAAAAACATATCTGCTCACCCTACACTCACAGATAGACATATATGCAATCAAACGTATACAGGGAGAGAAAGAGAGAGAAACAGACATACTGTATCAGTCAGGATAGGCAAAGTCATGCTCCATTAACAAACAGCTCCAAGATCTCAATGATTTAAAACACAAAGTCTTAATTCTTGCTCATCCTATGTGATATCACAGACTCTGCTCATGGTAGTGTCTCCAGGACTCACAGATGCAGAAGCCATTATCTCAAAACTTGCTGGTCTCTGTGTTAAAAGGAAAGAGAGAGCTCTGGAAGATTAGACAATTAAATTCTTCTGCCCAAAAATGTTGTTAGCCAGAACTGCTCATATAGCCCATCCAATTATGAGGGGGTCATAAACAATAATCATGTGGAAGCTGGGAGACCCTGAACTATTTAGCAAAGAGCAATAATGACTAGCACACGTGACACAAGTGTGTTCCCAAATACACATACTCACCGCTCTCCCGTGACTTCCTTATTCTATCCTTTGTGTCTTGGATCCTTACCTACTACCTGTCCCCAGCAATTAGGGTCCAAAGTCCTCTGGTACCCAGGCATGGTGGGGCACCCCTGTAATCCCAGTGGCATGGGAGGCTGAGACAGGAGGATCGCAAGTTCAAAGCCAGCCTCAGTAACTTAGCAAGACCCTAAGCAACTCAGCAAGACCCTGTCTCTAAATAAGAAATAAAAAAGGGCTGGGGAGGTGGCTCAGTGGTTCAGTGCCCTGGGTTCAATTTCTGGTACCAAAAATAAGAGTCCCCTGCTAGGAGCTGGAGGTTATGGAGACTGGCATCCCCGGTATTTCTGTAACCTCTGTCTCTGGGGGGTGGAGGGAATGCCATCTTTCTCCCTTCCACGCCCATTCTCCTGAGCCTCCCCTGCCCTGCTCTTGCCTCCTGCCAAGAAGAGATAAAAGGGACAGCTATGTGTGCATTCAGTGCCACCTCACTGCTGCCCCTCCACTAGCAAGCTCCCTGCTAGAGTCCCCTCCCTTCTTCTTCCTAAGATGGCCTCAAGAGCTCAATAAGTAGGAGCTAGTGACACCTGGAGAGGCGGCTGCTGTGGAGCTGGAGAAGGTGTGGTCCAGAGGACCCTGGGCGTGAAGGGAGAGCAGGCAGGCGCAAAGGAAGAGGATCCCCGATGTGGAGGGACAGTCAGAAAAGAGACCTAAACTGCAGCAGAGAGGGCAGAGACCAGCCAGTGAGAGGCAGATGGAAAGAGACAGAGAGTGACAGAGACAGAGAGTGACAGAGATAGGTGGAAACACAGCAGAGGCGGGCAAGAGGGAGGAAAGAACACAAAAAAGGAGCAAAGAGACAGAAAAGACGGTTGCACTCAAGGGTGGAAGTGGGGGTGCGGCCAGAGAGAGCAAGCGAGTGTGTGTGCACGCTCTGATCTTCAAGGCAAGCTGTCTCTTGTTGAAACGGACTCATGAAAGCAGGCATCAAAATACATTTTTTTTTAAAAAAAATCATGATTCCAGGTGCCATGGTGAATGCGTGTAATCCCAATGGCTTGGGAGGCTGAGGCAGGAGGATCACAAGTTGGAGGTCAGCCTCAACAATTTAGTGAGGCCTTAAGAAAATTAGCGAGACCCTGTCTCAAATATTTAAAGATATTTTTGAAAAAGGGTATGGTTAAGTGCCTCTGGGTTCAACCTCTGGTACCAAAGTTAAAAAAAAAATGTATTGGTGGTGCATTATAATCATGCATCATAGAAGGATTCATTGTGATATATTCATACATGCACATAACAGGATTTGGTCAATTTCACTCCCCAGTACCTCCCTTTCCCTCCCTCCTCCTCCCCAGTCTCCTTCCTCAATTTACACATCTTCTTTTTCTTTTCATGAGGTTCCCCCGGCCTCCTTTTTCCTCTCTAGCCTCCACATATGAGGGAAAACATATGACCCTTATTGACTTTCCGAGTCTGGCTTATTTCAGTAACATGATGTTTTCCAGTTCCATCCATTTTCTTATAAATGACATCATTTCTCCTTTACGGTGACTAAAACTCCATAGTGTATATAGACTCCATTTTCTTTATCAACTCATCTGTTACAGATACGTAGGCTGATTCCTCATCTTTCAAGATGAATTCCATGCTGATTTCCATGGAGGTATACTAACTTACAAACCCACCAACAGTTTACAAATGTTCCTTTCCCCCCTCATCCTCCCCATTTATTATTTGTATTATCTTCTTTCTTTTTCTTTTTTTCTTTCTTTTTTTTTTTTTTTTGTACCAGGAATTGAACTCAGGGGCACTTAACCACTGAGCCACATCTCCAGCCCTTTTTGTGTTTTTATTTAGAGACAGGGTCTTGCTGAGTTGCTCAGGGCCTCACTAAGTTGCTGAGGCTGGCTTTGAACTTGTGATCCTCCTGCCTCAGCCTCTGGAGCACTGGGATGACTGGCCTGCACCTCTGTGCTGGTGCTTGTTATTTGTATTCTTGATGACTGCCATTCTAACTGGAGTGAGATGAAATAGTGGAGTTTTGATTTGCATTTTTCTAATTACTGAAGAGGTTGAACATTTTTTTCCATACATTTCTTTGCCATTTGTAGTCTTCTTTTTTTTTTGTTGTTGTTGTTGTTAAAATTTTTTAGCTGTAGATGGACACTATATCTTTATGTGGTGCTGAGGGTCGAACCCAGCGCCTCACATATGTGAGACAAACACTGCACCACTGAGCTGCAGCCCCAGCCCTAAATATTTCTATTTTTAAGAAACGTCTGTTTAGTTCATTTGCTCGTTTATTAATTTTTCTGGCATTAAGATTTTTGCATTATTTATTTATTCTGGATATAACCCCCCGGTTGGAACAGCTGGCAAAGATCTTCTCCCATTCTGTGGGCTCTCTCCTCACACTCTAATAATTGTTTCCTCGACTTGTGGAAGCTTTTTAATTGGACGCCTTTCTTGGTATGATTTCCTGAGTCCTAGGCGTCCTATTGGGGAGGTCATTGCTGCACTCTGCTGAATGTCGGCCCTACCTTTTCTTCTAGAAGCTGCAGAGTTTCTGATAGAATTCCTAGGTCTTTGATCCACTTTGAGTTGACGTTTGTGCAGGATGAGAGATAGGACCTGGTTTCATTCTTCTGCAGGATATCCAGTTTTCCAAGTATAATTTTTTAAGAAGGCCATCTCTCTTGGGCTGGGGTTGTGGCTCAGGGGTAGAGTGCTCACCTAGCATGTGTGAGACCCTGGGTTCGATCCTCAGCACCACATAAATATAAGTAAATAAAGGTATTGTGTTCATCTACAACTAAAAAATATTTTTTAAAAAAGGATGTCTGTTTCTCTAACATATGTTTTTGATACCTTTGTCAATGATGAAATGAGTGTGTTGGATGGATTTTCCTATGTCTTTTTCCTATTCCAGTGTTTTGTGTGTCTGTTTTTATGCCAGTGCCGTGCTGGCTTTGTTACTATAGCTCTCTAGTATAATTTAAAATCAGTTATTATAATGCTTGTAGCATTGCCCCCCACCCCCCAAATGACTTTGACTATTCTGGGTCTTTTATTCTTCCGTGTGAATTTTAGGACTATTTTAGTTCTACTAAGACTGACATTGGCATTTTAATGGGGATTGTACTGAATCTGCAGATCCCTTTTGGTAATGTGACCATTTTAAAAACATTAATTCTGCCTATCCAAGAACAAGAGATGTCTATCTTCTAGTGTCTTCTTCAATTTTTTTTCAGTGTTATAATTTTCACTGCAGAGGGTTTTTTCCCTCCAAATTTGTTCTTTTTAGTTATACATGACAGTAGAATGTATTTTGACATATTATATATCAAAGCAGCGCGGGCTGCTTTGTTCTACCGACCTAACAATATATACATGTAGTATAACGTCCGATTCTTGTGGTTGTACATGATGAGGAGTTACACCGGTCGTGTAATCATAGAAGAACAAAGGAAAGTTCTGTCCCATTCATTCTACTGTCTTTCCTATTCCCATCCCCCCTTCCCCTCATCCCCCTTTGTCTAATCCAAAATTCTTCTATTCTTCCCTACTCCCCACCCCCCACCTTACTGTGAGTCAGCATCTGCATATCAGAGGGAACATTTAGCCTTTGATTTTGGGGGATTGGCTTATTTCACTTAGTATGATAGTCTGTAGTTCCATCCATTTACCTGCAAATGCCATAATTTCATTTCTCTTTATGGCTAAGTAATATTCCTTTGTGTATATACGCCACATTTTTCTTTTTCTTTTTCTTTTTTTTACAAAACAAAATTCTGCCAAAAAACTTGAATTTTATTCTTATGTGAATTTTATTCTATGTAGAGCTTTGAATCTTAGTTGCTTTATTGTAAATATATGTAACATATGTGTGTGCATTTAAATATATGTGTGTATGTATACCTGTATAACTACTGTGTGGCACACTCTATTTTTGATTCTTTTTTTTTTATTATTAGTTGTTCAAAACATTACAAAGCTCTTGACATATCATATTTCATACATTTGATTCAAGCAGATTATGCACTCCCATTTTTACCCCGTATACATATTGCAGATTCACATCGGTTCCACATCCACTTTTTTACATATTGCCATACTAGTGTCTGTTGTATTCTGCTGCCTTTCCTATCCTCTACTATCCCCCATCCCCTCCCCTCCCCTCTCCTTCCATCTTCTCTCTCTACCCCATCTACTGTAATTCATTTCTCTCTCTTGTTTTTTCCCCTTTCCCCTCACTTCCTCTTATATGTAATTTTGTATAACAATGAGGGTCTCCTTCCTTTACCATGCAATTTCCCTTCTCTCTCTATTTCCCTCCCCGCTCTCGACCCTGTTTAATGGTGATCTTCTTCTCATGCTCTTCCTCCCTATTCTGTTCTTAGTTGCTCACCTTATATCAAAGATGACATTTGGCATTTGTTTTTTAGGGATTGGCTAGCTTCACTTAGCATAATCTGCTCTAATGCCATCCATTTCCCTGCAAATTCCATGATTTTGTCATTTTTTAGTGCAGAGTAATACTCCATTGTGTATAAATGCCACATTTTTTTTATCCATTCATCTATTGAAGGGCATCTAGGTTGGTTCCACAGTTTAGCTATTGTGAATTGTGCTGCTATGAACATCGATGTAGCAGTATCCCTATAGTACGCTCTTTTAAGGTCTTCAGGGAATAGTCCAAGAAGGGCAATAGCTGGGTCAAATGGTGGTTCCATCCCCAGCTTTCCCAGGAATCTCCATACTGCTTTCCAAATTGGCCGCACCAATTTGCAGTCCCACCAGCAATGTACAAGTGTACCCTTTTCCCCACATCCTTGCCAGTACTTGTTGTTGTTTGACTTCATAATGGCTGCCAATCTTACTGGAGTGAGATGGTATCTTAGGGTGGTTTTGATTTGCATTTCTCTGACTGCTAGAGATGGTGAGCATTTTTTCATGTACTTGTTGATTGATTGTATGTCCTCCTCTGAGAAGTGTCTATTCAAGTCCTTGGCCCATTTGTTGATTGGGTTATTTGTTTTCTTATTGTTTAATTTTTTTAGTTCTTTGTATACTCTGGATATTAGGGCTCTATCTGAAGTGTGAGGAGTAAAAATTTGTTCCCAGGATGCAGGCTCCCTATTTACCTCTCTTATTGTTTCTCTTGCTAAGAGAAAACTTTTTAGTTTAAGTAAGTCCCATTTGTTGATTCTTGTTATTAACTCTTGTGCTATGGGTGTCCTATTAAGGAATTTGGAGCCCGACCCCACAATATGTAGATCGGAGCCAACTTTTTCTTCTATCAGACTCAGAGTCTCTGATTTGATATCAAGCTCCTTGATCCATTTTGAGTTAACTTTTGTGCATGGCAAGAGAAGGGGATTCAGTTTCATTTTGTTTCATATGGATTTCCAGTTTTCCCAGCACCATTTGTTGAAGATGCTATCCTTCCTCCATTGCATGCTTTTAGCCCCTTTATCAAATATAAGATAGTTGTAACTTTGTGGATTAGTCTCTGTGTCCTCTATTCTGTACCATTGGTCCACCCGCCTGTTTTGGTACCAGTACCATGCTGTTTTTGTTACTATTGCTCTGTAGTAAAGTTTGAAATCTGGTATCGCTATGCCACCTGATTCACCCTTCCTGCTTAGAGTTGCTTTTGCTATTCTGGGTCTTTTATTTTTCCATATGAATTTCATGATTGCTTTATCTATTTCTACAAGAAATGCCATTGGGATTTTGATTGGCATTGCATTAAACCTATAGAGAACTTTGGGTAATATCGCCATTTTGATGATGTTAGTTCTGCCTATCCATGAACAGGGTATATTTTTCCATCTTCTAAGATCTTCTTCTATTTCTCTCTTTAGGGTTCTGTAGTTTTCACTGTATAAATCTTTCACCTCTTTTGTTAGGTTGATTCCCAAGTATTTTATTTTTTATTACGCCACATTTTTCTTATCCATTCATCTGTCGAAGGGCACCTAGGTTGGTTCCATAGTTGAGCTATTGTGAATTGAGCTTCTCTAAACATTGATTGGAAACATCACTACAGTATGCTGATTTTAAGTCCTTTGGGTAAATACCAAGGAGTGGGATAACTGGGACAAATGGTGGTTCCATTCCAAGTTTTCTGAGGAATTGTAGAGGTTTTTCACCTCTTTGGTTAAATGGATTACTTTTTTTTAAAGGTTATTATGAATGGAATTGTTTTCCTGATTTATTTCCCAGCAGATTCATTAATGGTATATAGAAAAGCTATTAATTTTTATATGTTGATTTTTGTATCCTGCTACTTTGCTGAATTTATCAGCTCTATAAATCTCATGGAGTTTTTTGGCATCATCTAAGTATAGGATCATATCATCTGCAAACTGCTAAGATATCTTTAAAGACGGGGAGATGAGGTGGTCCTTTTCAAGCAAGAGACAGGGATTTGAACTAATCCGTAAGCTCAGGGATGCGTGTGGGGTTCCTGAGGGTTTCCACAGCACCGGCTCTGTCAAGGGAATCTGTGGTGTCTGAGCTAGGAATACCTCCCCTCTGCTGCCTGCTCCAACTCCTGGCTCAGACGTGGCAGACTGGGCCTCCCTAAGGTGCCCCCAGGCTGGCCTTGAATTTGTGTTCCTCCTGCCTCAGCCTCCTGAGTCACTGGGATTACAGTCACTGTGCCTGGCTTTATGTCGGGTATTTGTTACAGCAATGATTTACACCCCCCCATCTCCTCCCCACCTGCCATTCCTCTTGGCGGGGTCAGAGTCCCCTCCAGGCCTTGGTACATGCTGTCCCCTGCTGTCCCCGCTGTCTGAAGCACCTCTGAATCTTTCTCCTCCACTGGCATCCACTGCTCCCAGGCATCCTGCAAGATTCAACACCAGCCTCCCTTCTCCTGGGAAATCTTGACTGCACCTGGCCCCTCTTTGATAAGATGGACCCCTCCCCCTGTGGGCATCTCAGGACGGGGCGTCCCAGAACATTCCTCTGCTTCCTAGATGAAAGCAGAGGCCGTGGACTCAGAATCCCCAGGTGAATCCCAGCTGCGCTCAGGTAGCTGATGGGAGGCAGAGGGGGTGTTCCAGTTTCCACGCCCCCAGTGTCACCTGAGGGTCATCAGAGCTGAGCCCTCAGCTTGTAGGAAACAGACGGGGAACCAGAGGCTGGGAGGTTAGGCTAAGAAAAGTTTCATAGCAATGAATACGGATGAAGTTCAGCAGGAAAGGCGGGGTCACGGTTGGTGGTGGGGTTGGGGTCATGGTGGTGATGAGGCGTGGTCATGGTTGGTGGTGGACAGGGTCATGGTTGGTGGTGGGCAGGGTCCTGGTTGGTGGTGGGCAGGGTCCTGGTTGGTGGTGGGGCTCTGAGCTGGGAGGAAGAAAGTTGTGCTGATAAAACTCTAGATCATTAAGACAGGGATTTGGCAAGAAGGTCAGGGAGGGCAGCTCCTGCCCACGCTGCTCTCAGGGAGTCAGTGGACATGACTCAGGGCACAGTCTATCTGGGAGGCCAGTGTGAAAGTCCTAATCCCAGGAAAGCGAATCTGCCACAGAGAGATTTTTATCCAATTTGCCACCATCGCCCTCCCGGGGCTTTGAGTGCTGCCAAGGCAGAGGCAAAGAGAAAGCCGGTCCCCCTGGAGATGACCTCTCCCAGCTCCGGCTGCGCTTCTTTTCTGAGGAGGACACGGGCGTCTGTGCCACCGCATCCTCTTGGGGGTACTCGGGCGTGGGCAGCCAGGGACAGGGCAGAGGCATTGAGGAGAGGGGGCAGAGGTCAGAGAAGAGAGCAGGGGTTGAGGGAGCCTGGGGAGAAGACGGAAGTTTCATGAAAAAGTGTGGAAATGCAGGAGCCTCCTCCTCCACCCCCCACCCTCAGAAGCAGCGCAAGTCAGGCTCACAGACAGAGCCTGTCCACTGAGCGCTTAACCACTGAGCCATGTCCTTAGCCCTTTTTTGTATTTTACTTTATTTAGAGACAGGGTCTCGCTGAGTTGTTGAGGCTGGCTTTGAACTCGAGATCCTCCTGTCTCAGCCTCCGGAGCCGCTGGGATTACCAGAGTGCCCCACCGTGCCCAGTTTCTTAAGTCCAGTGTGGTGTTGGTCCTCACGTCAGTCCCTAGAGGACCACACAACTAAGCAAGATCTGTGAACCACCACACAGCCTGTTGGCACCCACTGACGCGGAGACAGTACCTGGCACTTGGAAAGAAGGCCCCAGTCTGCCCTGGACCTGAAGGCCAGCAGGACCACATTCAGCCTCCATGGATGCCAGGGCAACTTGGAAGACTGTGGGTCGGAGATCTGAATGGGAGGAAATGGGCAGAGAATAGACTCACTCCCGACCGTGGGGCACGGACAGGAAGTAAGGCAGGGGCTGCACAGGGATGGGAAAAGGACCAGACAGTGCCTGCCGCTGTAACAAGTGAGCCCTCCATTGCAGTGGCTGAACCTACAAAAGTTCATTTCTTGCTCAGTCGTAGACCAAAGCCGGTGTTGCTCTGAGGACAGCTTTCTGTGTGGCTGTTTAGGGCCCAGGCTCCTCTCCCTCGTGTTCTGTCCCCTTCAAGAACTCCAGCTCCTCTCTGTGCTGCCAGCAGGCAGGGAAGGACACCAATTTTGGTCCTTTCTGCCTGGAAGTAACATACCACACCTTGCACACCTCCCCTTGGTGAGAACTAGAAATGTGACCTCCCCTAGATATAGGGGGTCTGAAAAATGGGGCAGCTACTTCTTAGCCGTAAACGCCATGCCACAGAAAGGGGTCCTGAGTTCACAGTGCGCTGGTGGCCAGCTCTGCCTCCATGACCAGCGTGCACTGGCTGTCTATTCTGAACCAGGCCTCCCATGGAATGTGAGTTATTTTGGTCTTTATGACAACCACTGGAGCTGAAAACGACTAGACCCACTTTGTACACAAGAAACAGAAGCTCAGAGCTGTTAAGGGACTCAGCTCGAGGTGGAGAAGCCTGGACTTGAACTTGCCTGCCAGGTTCTTGCATGCCAAGGCCCACGGCGTCCCCTTGTCCCAGCCCATCGGTTTATTTCTCAGAAAATGGCCCAGAGATGGAGACAGAAAGGAGGAAGTACAGGGCATGGTGGTGCATAACTATAATCCTAGCAGCTGAAGCAGGAGGATCGTGAGTTCAAAGCCAGCCTCAGAAACAGCAAGGCGCTAAGCAACTCAGTGAGACCCTGTCTCTAAATAACATACAAAATAGGGCTGGGGTGTGGCTCAGTGGTGACCTTGAGTTCAATCCCTGATACCAACAGAGAGAGGAGAGAGAGAGAGAATGAATCAGAGGCTTCCACAGAGGGCTGGCCAGCAAGTAGCCAAGCTTGAGATGAGAGCTAGAAGGAGGACCCAGGAACCCACAGGCCCTGGGAGGGAGGTCCCTCCCTCGCCCTCCCACCTCCTCCTGCAGGATGGGCTGTTCTCACAGAGAGGGCCCAGGCTCCTCCCCTGTGGCACTCTGCTGGCTCCGCGGCCAGCCCAGGGTCCTGTCCTCTGTGGTCTTCCCTGCTTGGCCTGACTTCTCTGTGGGAAGAACCTGGCTCTCCGCGGCCCAGCAGCCCTGGGTTCAAATGCTGCCCTGGCTTTACTAGCAACAGAACCTGAGCCACCGAAGGGCTCGGGGAGTGGGTGGTAGCTGGATGAAAGCTCTTTGGAAACACAAGTGAGAGATGGTTCCAGATGGTTCCAGATGGTTCCAGGTGCCTGCTCTGAAGGGCAAGACGGGAGCAGCCCTGCTCAGCTGGGGAGCTGGGGCAGCAACTCAAAGCCCACAGGCTTCCGCCCTGGGCAGCGCTGCAGGGAGGGAGGGACGGAAACCAGACTTTTCAAGGCCCCCAGTTGCCCGAGGCAGAGCCGCTTTCCAGACAGGGGGGCTGCGTGGGAAATGAAAAGGGAATAGGGTGTAAATGTTTCCCTTCCCTGTCACTGTCCTTGGGAGGCTTTAATGAGGGGCCATGTATCACCTGTCCCCTCGCCCCAGCAGATGACAAAGGGTGACGCCCCCTGCCCCCGCCAGGCCCCAGCACAGCCCTCGGGTGAAGGGCTTGTAAATTGTTATGGCTCAGTGAAGAGCTTGCCCTTAAATGTCACTCACCGGGAATTAAGGGGAAGACGGGCAGGGGGACCTGCCACTGGCACAGCTCAAAGCGGGGCTGGCAGCGGGGTCGGGCTCCTGGGGAGGGCAGTCGGTACAGACACGGGGTCCGGAAAGTGCCCCCTGTCCCCTGAGTGATCATTATCTCCAGTAATTGTCCCTGCTCCTGGGGAGAGGGCCAAAGGACCCCCTGAGGACCTGGCATTAGAGAGGACTGGCTGGAAGACAGAGCTGGGTGGGTGGCAGGCTGGGGTCCCAGCCTCTCGTCCCCTCCCTGTGGGACTCTCTCCTGCAGCCGCCGGCACAGGTGGGTGGACAGGGTGAGCAGGAACCTTAATGGGCCGGCCTCCCTCCAGCCTGCTTCCCCAGGCCAGGGCTCAAGGGGAGGTTGGCTTCCTCTCCCCTGGAGACCTCCCTACAAGCAGGTAAGGCTCCAGGCTCTCCCAGGAGGCAGGTGAGCTTCCAGGGCCCCGGGTGGCCTCCCCTCCTTCCTGGCCAGCCTCCCTCCTCCCCACACCGTGACCTTTTCTTATTGTAAAATAAATCTCACGTCCAGAAAAGGTTATGAAACAAATGTTCCATTAACAAATTATTTTAAAGCAAACACCAGGGTGAACACCTCTGCAGTCAAGGGCTGGAACGTGCTCGAACCCGGCAGCCCAGGGCCACATCCCTAGGGGACACCCCCTCCCCTGTGGCTGTGGCCACGCCTCCTGCTCTCCCTGTGTGGTCACCTGCTCCTGCCCCCCAATCGCTCAGTTCCCCAAGTTTTTGAACTTTAGAGGAATAGGAGCAGGTGTCATATGTTCTTTCCTGGGACCGGCGACCTGGCCGTGTTTGGGGGACCCATGCGTAGGGTTGGCACAGTCACAGTCCGTTCATTCTCAGCGTCCTGGGGACTCGTCCCTGTCTGTATGCTGTGGCCCCCATCGTCCGTCTCCCCAGCCCTCATACCACCAGCTACAGCAACCTAGAGCTGCAGGCCACCTGCAGGATAGGGATGTGTCTGGTCCTTCTTACCAGGAAGTTCCCCTGAGGTCTAACCTCCATCCCCCACACTGCTGGATTGCTGTCTCTGGTGAAGGTGGGAGAAGAGGGAATGTAAAAATAATACCCCAACTGCACTGGGTACTCTCAATGTAGGAAGCACGTCCTAATAAACTAATTGAGTGAGATGGTTATGATCATCCTGTTCTCAGTGTTTCACATCTTTAACTCCTTCCGTCCGCACACCCACCCCTGAAGCAAGTCCTCTTATGGCCCCCATTTCATAGGCCCGGCAACTGAGAAGTTAAGACACTTGTTCAATACAGGGCTGCCAGATAAAATCCAGAATGAGCAACTGAATTTGAATTTCAGATAAGCAAGCAATTTTTGAAAGTATGAATATATCCCAAATGTTGCATATTAAATTCAAATGGGCATCGTGTGTTTTTAATATCCTATTCACAGCAACCCCGGTCCAAGGTCGCGTGGCATGTCACCGCAGAGTCCAGAGTGGAACCCCAGCCCCACTCCGCAGCCTGTGCCACTAGCCGCTGCCCTCCTGCTACGGCGGGACCTGCGCTGAGGTCCTGGCAGCCGAGGAGACAGCAGATGGATTGGGGACTGTTTAGTAAATCAAACCAGCAAGGCGAGGAGACACATTTTATATGGAAACTGAAGGAAAGGGAGGAAGTTAGGAAGGAAGCTCAGGCTGGGAGTCGGGGCACAGGCCGGTCCTCCCAGCAACTTGGGAGGCTGAGGCAGGAGGATCCCAAGTTCAAAGCCAGCCTCAGCAACTGAGCGAGATCCTGCCTCCAAATAAAAAATAAAAAGGGCTGGGGGTGCAGCTCTGTGGTAAAGCAGCTCTGGGTTCAGTCCCCAGTACCAAAAAAAAAGAAAGAAAGAAAGAAAAGATCCAGGCTTCAGTAGATAAGATCAGGCGAGGAGCCTCCTGGTTGGGGATCACTCAGCTCAGCGGAGGCCATAGCTCCCCACCTGTCACCGAGGTGCTTGCTCAGCCCCGCCTGCTCTCCCAAGACCCCAATATACAGCCTCAAAACCCACAAACAAGCCACCTCATCCAACATCCAGGACCTCCCCTACCTGCCCTGGGACCTCCGCCCAGCCCTCTGCCCGGGCTCCCGGCAGGCTTCCCAACAGCAAAACACTGCAAAAACACAAAACAACAAAAAATGAACCGGATGGTGTCAGAGGCTGCGAATATGGATGCTGCTTTTATTTTGCAGAGAATAACGCATTTAATTACTTCTTGGAGGGGGTGCTGCTTGGCAGACAGCAGAGGCGATGCTAATAATAGCACCTTGCACCGGGGGCCTCACACACGGGGAGGGAACCATGAAAGGGGCTCATTGCTGTTCCCAACAACTTGAAAGCTCCTGCGAATACGCGCGCCTCCTTCCTCAAGGGGCAGAGGGAACTGTGCAGAAAATGCTGTGGGTTCTCACTTTTAACTTGCTGTTTTGATCCTCTGTAGCCACGAGGATGCAGGACCCCAGAGAGATGGGGGGTGCGTCGTCTGGTGGAAGCGGAGGGTGGAGGGGGCCCCTCTCCTCCCTCCTCCTGCCCTTCCCAACCGGTGGGACCCGAGGGAGCCCTTCAGGAGATGCCTGCCTGGGCTGGCAGGGCTGGGCAGAGCCCCTGGGTGACCAGATAGGAAAAGGATTGAGGTCCTGACCTCTGGCCCCAGATAACCTGACCTTGGCCAGCCTGAGACTCAGTGTTACACAAAGAGTGTTGAACAGCGAAGTCGGGCCAGTAATGCTCTGTGTCTGGGCCGTGGTCCTGCTCATGGGAACTGGGCAAGTTCTTTCACTGGCCTGGCTTCGGGTTCCTCATCTGTGAAGTGGGCTCCTACCGAAGCCTGCTGCAGAGGCAGGTGGTGAGGGAGTGATGGATCCATTTACATAAATGAACAGCCTCTGACAGGAGGGAGAGAGAGCTGGGTAAATTCAGCCCTAACGACAATAATAATTGTTATCCATTTCTGAGAGATAACAGGTTTGGACCAGATCAGTACCCAAGGAGGTAAGTGTGTGCAGCCACCTGGGTGAGACTGTGGGGAGTGGAGTGGCCCAGAGGCGACAGCCCACGCAGACAAGTTCAAGTGTAAGTTAAGACACAGCGAGCAGGGTGTGGTGGTGCAGGCCTGTAGTACCAGCAGCTATGGAGGCTGAGGCAGGAGGATCACAGGTTCAAGGCCAGCCTCAGCAACTTAGTGAGTCTGTAAGCAACCTAGTGAGACCCTGTCTCAAAATAAAAAATAAAAAGGGCCGGAGATCAGTGGTCAAGTGCCCTGGAGTCCACTCCCTGGCATCAAAAAAAAAAAAAAAGACACTGCCAGCAAAGTGGGTCCACAGGCCACTTGCAGCTCTGGGACCACCAGTTTCAGCTGGCAGAGATTTACGGTCCCTCCTGCCATTAAACATCTCTGGTTTAAATTCAAGCTCCACCACTCAAATACAGACCAGATACCCGGGAGCCCCTCGAGTCTCACCAAGGCCTTCACCCATTTTTCAAATGGAGAACTGAGAGCCAGAGAGAAGTGGCTTGTGAATGGGTTTGGGCTGGGACTCCGACCCTGGCTGTCACTGTCTGTCACCCGTGCAAGGCACCATCCATACATTCTGCGGGCCTGCTCGCTGTGTGCTCTTGGGGAAGTCACTGTACCTCTCCAGGTTTGGTTTTGCCTTCCCTGTAGAATGAAGGGCTGGGACCGATGCAGCCCAGTGTGGTGTGGGTATGAGCTTAGACGGTCCTTAGAGAGGACGGCCAGGTGTGTGGCGCACACCTGCAATCCCAGTAATTTGGGAGGCTGAGGCAGGAGGATCCCAAGTTCGAGGGCAGCCTCAGCAACCAAGGCAGGCTCTAAGCAACTTAGTGAGACTCTGACCCAAAATATAAAGTAAAAAGGGGGCTGTGGGAGCTGGGGTTGTGGCTCAGTGGTAGAGCACTCGCCTAGCATGCACGAGGCACAGGGTTCCATCCTCAGCACCACATAAATGTAAAATAAAGATATTGTGTCCACCTACAACTAAAAAATAAATATATTTTTTAAAAAAGTAAAAAGGGCTGGGGACGTGGCTCAGTGGTAAAGTACCTCTGGGTTCAATCCCCAGCACGAGAAAGGAGGAGGAGGAGGAGGAGGAGACGAAGATGGCCGAGAAGGCTAGAATCAAACCCCAAATCCCAGCTATGTGAACTGGGTAACTTCAGCCCCTGGACTTCGCCCACCTGTCCCCTCCTGCCACCACCCTCACACAAAACCCTCTGTAGGGTTCGCTATGGAGACAGCATTTACAACCACCCTGAGAGGGGAGTCCAATTTTTTTTTTTTTTTGGTGGAGGAAGGGGTGGAGGGGTCCTAGGGATTGAACCCAGAGGTTTACCACCTGAACTACAGCCCCAGTTCTTTTAGTTATTATTACTTTTTAAATTTTTGAGACAGAGTCTCACTAAGTTGTTTAGGGCCTCACTAAGGTACTGAGACTGATCCTCCTGCTTCAGCCTCCCAAGTCATTGGGATTACAGGCGAGCACCACCACTCCCAGCCCCAATCCTTTTGTAATTTTGAGACAGGGTCTTGCTAAATTGTAGAGACTAGCCTCAAACTCATGATCCTCCTGCCTCAGCCTCCTGAGTCCCTGGGAATCTAGGTATATGCCACGGTGCCTAACATGACAACTATCACGATCCCTAACTTAGAGATAAGACAACGGAGACCCACAGAGGTTGAGTAACGAGCCAAGGTCCTGCCCCTCTTACGGTCACCTCTGGATAGGAGTCATTGTCCAGTGCAGCCCAGCACCAGGCATGCATTGGGCTGAGCACTCTGGAAGCATCTGCCCCACGTGCCACCACGCCACCCCTGGGCATCAGTACCGTCCAGGACTGCGTCCTCGCAGCCAGTGCTCCCAGGAGCTGGGAGACCTTTTTCGGGCCCTATGGCTGTGGAATTAATAATGTGCTATAACCGAGGATTGGAAAGGAGACCAGGGGACTCGGTTCCTGGAGTGGAACTATGAATAGAGAAAGAGCCGCTCAGCTCTGCTATCGAGCACGGGAACGAGGCCCAGGCCTCCTCTTAGATGCCGGGCAAACACCGGGCAGGGCCTCCCTAACCAGCTCAATGCATCTGCCGTTGGCCGTAAAGAGGGGCTTAGTGGCACTCCAGTGCCGCGAGGACCAAGGAGCATGGAAACAGCTCCTCTGGAGGGACAAGGAGGAGGCTTACTGCCTTCAGCAAGGAGGGCCGGGCCGAGCCAGCCTCTCCCCTAGGCGGAGGCTGAGCCCACCCTGGCAGCCGGGGAGGCCACTCCACAGCCTCTGGGCGCAGGAGGGAGAGGCCGGGCTCCACAGGCGGACATGCTTCCTGCCCTCTGATGTCCTGAGTCTCGGCCGCCCAGGCCGACTGCTCACCTCCCTGTCTGCACCAACTGATGGCCCAAGGTCCACTGCAGCTCTGGCCTGTCCTTCCTGGGCCCCGTGCCAACGTCTGTCCAGTGGGAATGATACCAAGAGCAGCCACCTCATGGGGTTGGTGCAGGGATCACAGAGGCCTCGTCAAGTGTCCAGCCAGTGAGACTCAAGGACCAGGCACAGGCACCTGAGGAGGAAATCCCTAAGGGTACGTGATGGGGGTCAGGGCCCCGCCTCAGAGCTGTTTCCACAGAAAGCTGGAGGCTTTCAGAAAAAAATCTGCACTGTGTGGACTGGCTCAATAAGAGGGCAGATGTGGAGGAGGTCAGTGCTAGGCCCAAAGGCTCTGGTTCTGGAGCTAGGGGCTGTGTGACCTTAGGCAAGTGACTTAACCTCTCTGAACCTGTAGCAAGACCAAGATGACAACTGTCTCACCACACCCTCTGTGGTGCTTCAGATGGGGACTGGGTGCCTACCCAGGGAGCTGCCTAAGGAGGGCCGGCCACTCCTCCTGGCCCAACCTGAAGCCTGCAGAACTCCCTTCCCTAAGAATGGAGCAGGAGCAGCCCCGTCCCGAGGAGGAGAGGCAGTGAGTTCCTTCCTTCCCAAGGACACACCAGTCAAGCCACACAGAGGCAAGACCTGCTTCCCTGATTCCATCTGTCAGAGCCACGGTGGCCTCACGCCTGAACCAGCCTCTGGCGCACTTTCAGGGAGGGGCAGAACAGTGAGCAGGGGAAGGGGCTCTGCAGCCAGTGGGTTCAACCTCCAGTGCTCTGCAACCTTGGGTATGCCACTTAGCCTCTCTGTGCCTCTATTTCCTCAACTAGAAAATGGATCTGATAATGGAAGCCAGCTTCTAGTGCTGCTGTTAGGATTCAGTAATCTCATGGGTAAGGGTGTCAAGTGACCCTCGCCATCAGCAACGGGTAAATGCTCCATTGTCCCTGCGGCTGCTGGACCTGCCTGCTCGGGCCCTGGGGGTGGGGTCTAGAGATAAAAGGGAAAGAGGTGGCCTCAAGGGCCAAGGGGTCACTGGGGATGGGGGAACCTGGTGTTTAACGGGTCAAGAGTAGAAGGGCTGTGTGGTGGTGGGGGACAGGGGCTCCCTGAGGGGCAGCAGCAGTGGCCCCTGGGTTGCCGGGGGCTCCCCTCCCTTTCTGCCCCACCCCCCGGGGACAGAGCAACATGGAGAGAAGTCACCTGCCTTGTCAGGCTGCGTCTTCCCACGGGGGCTGCCACTGGCCATTGCTTAGGGCCCCCACCATGGTGGATGGGTGGCTAGGACTGCCCGCGGGCCTGTGGTCACTGTTCTAAAGGACACAGCCTCGTCTCCCTCGGGCTGGGCTTCCCAGGTGACCACCCTTATCGCCTGCGACTAGACTTTGGCTTCGCGGGTGCTCTAGGTGGGGACGGACACTTGCTCTGTTTAATGCGCCGGGTGGATGGGCAGCATGGTGCAGCATCGAGTTCTGCATGGAAACGGAAGGTTCTGGAGGGCACGGTGGCACCGTGTGAGGAAGGCAGCCTGCCGGGGCCTGCTCCCAGCTCCTTCCCACACCCGTGCCTGGCCTGGCCAGCCGGCTCCCCAGCGCCCAGGCCCCTCCGTGGCCCCCGAGGGACCCTCCAGGCTGAGGAGCCAGAACACCCATCTCTGCCCGGAGCCGCAGGATGCTGGGGCTTGAGTCAGGCCTGGCCCCAAACTCCCAGGCCAATTATTCCCAGCCCTCACATTGCCCACCTCCTTCTCTCCAAATCCTCCAGAGCTGCTGTGTCCCCAGCCCAGCCACATCCTGCAGACTTCTCTGATCCCCTGTTCACCCAAGCGTGGGTCTTGCCTCCCGCCCCCAACCTCAGGACCTACCGTTGGCCTCACCAGCAGCCGTGCCTGGCTGCACCCCTAGAGTCTAGCTCCGTTGGCTGGGGCAGGGGGATGTTGAGTCTTCTCGATCCCCGGGTGGAGCTAACCTGCAGCCAAAGATGAGAACCAAGAACCAGGCTTTGCCTCTAAATCCTAGGGCCCAGCACTGGGCGTGGCTTGTAACAAGTGCTCCATAAAGGTTTGTTAATTGATGACTACCTGACGGCAGGGCTGGTCCACGTTCCAGAAGTGCATGAGACTGACATGAGCTGTTCTTCCTCCCAGGAGGTGAGGCAGTGACCAAATTCATCTCTGTTGACTGACACATCGGGTTCAAATTTTGCTCTCTCCTAGGCCTTGGGCAAGTTGAACCTCAGTTTCTGTAAACGAGGTCCCTACGTCTCCTACCCTACAGTTGCTTTGAGGAAGGACAGCATTTCCGTAAGGGCTCAGCTCTGCTACGTGCTGACCTGGATCCTAGCAGGGCACAGATGGTCCCTTCAAACCACAGGGTTTCCACCAAAGGGTTGTTTGCAGAGAGACGAGCAGAAGTGGGAAAAATCACCATGGATGGTAGGAAGCCCGGGTGGCCCCCTGGGGAGCTACCACCCCTGCGCCTGGAGGGGAAGGGGAGGGAACAGTCGCAGGAACCAGAGGCAGAGCCCGGCTGTGGGAGAAGGACCAGTCCTACCTCCATCTCTCTCCCTTCCTCCCGGTTCCTCCTGGCGCCTGGCTTGGGGCCAGGGGATGTGCTCCACAGAGGCCAGCCTCCCTGGAGGCACAGCCCAGGGAGGAGGAGCGCAGAGAGGAGCCGACTGCAGAGTCCCGACACCCCACACTCTGGCCAACGTGGACTGAATAGCGTCACTACTGCAGCTCCTGTGGCCCGCATGGCCCCCAGGTGGTGTCTGATCTTCACACTGGACTGTGTCACCCGCCCACCCGGGGTCTCCCTAGCACAGCAGACAGCCCAGGGGCAGGTCCATGGGGCCCCGTCCGCTGGTGCCCCGTGCACACTGCAGGGAGGAGAGACGGTGCCGTGGTGCGACACCCGGTGATCAGCCACGCAGTGAGTGTGTGTGACAAGCCATCAGAAGGGCTTTGCTACAGCGAGCTTCATTAAAATGGAAACACATCGCTGGAGTATGCAGATGGGGCCACTTTATTACTTTTTAATTTGTTTACAGAAAGCCCTTGTTTGGTGTACACCATCTTTGCAAATAGTAACAAATGGGCATGTTTGTCGCCGCCAAAGCGGGGGCGTCCCTGGATAAATAGGTGGCAACCGTGTTTGTTGGAACGCTGCGCCTGGTTCTCCTAATAGAATCTGACGCGTTGGAAACCGTGCAGGGGGCTGGAGGGAGGGAGCCACGGAGGTGCGGTGCGGTTCTCTGTCCCTCTCCACACTCAGCTACCCGGGCCGAATCGTCCCACTCCATGACCTCGCGGTTTCTCTGCTTTTCCCGCCAGTTTTCACGCAGAACCTGCAACCTCCCTGGCCCACCAGCTTCTTGGCTCCCCAGGGCAGCCCCCGGCCCTAAAATAAGGTAAACCCCCACAGACGGCCAAGTGCACTGTGACAATGGGTCAAACTGAATGACTATGACTCAGCGGAGTGTGATTGTTCAGGTGACAATTCAAACCCCCAACAGCGATGACATTCACAGATGGGTCAGGAGCCTCCGGTCTCAGGTCCTTCCTGATCAGCCTTTCTGAGCCTCAGTCTCCTCATCTGTAAAGTGGGAATAATGAAGATCCCTGGGCCTGGGGATGTAGCTCACGGGAGAGCACACGCCCCCCCCCCCCCCCCCCCCCGGGTTCCATCCAGCACCGAAAGATCAATAAGTCATTAACTATAATGACACCCTCATCCTGGGGTTTCCATGGGGATTGGATTCTTTGTAATTAGCACGTGGCCCCAGCCAGTGTCACTGGTTGTCAACTCACATGGTGACGACTGTGGCAGTGGCAGTGTCTCCACTGCAGAGACAGCTCTGTGATCTTACAGAGAGTCACTGGTCTAGCAGTATCTGTCCTGTCCTGCCCCTGTCTGCCATCCCCCCCACCGTGGTACTCACTGCCATCTCAACGCCACCCCCAACCTCACGGGGCCCCTCGAGGGCAGGGACCACCTCGGCCACCTGGCTGTCTCTCCGGAGCCCAGGACAGCCTTTGGCTGGGTCCCCATAATACTTGTCAAATGAAGGAACATCCAGGTCCCCAGAGCCCAGGTGTGTGAACCGGGTGTGAGGACGTGCTCTGGGAATCCAGGCGGTTGTCTCCGCGGCAGTGTCAAGTCAGACCCGTGTCACGTTCAGGCCGCTGCGTGTTCTGTTTGTGCACAACCAGCCTCTCAGGCCCTGGCCCTGGGGAGGGTCCATCACTAGGTGTTTGTTTTAACACTTAGAATGAAACAAGGCCAGAGAAGGACAGCGACAGGACACTGCCCTCTAATCCTGGGGGAGCCCAGGCCCAGCACCGTCCCCTGGGGTCCCTGCAGGTGCCTGGGCTCAGGTCACTTGTCCTGCGATGGATGCCCAGGTGCAGAGCCTCCATGGGGAGTTCCAGGTGACTCTGCAGCCCCTGGTGTCCCCTCATGAGAAGGGGAAGCCGCCCTCCCTCTGGTGTGACTCCCCCATTTCATAGACGTGGATGCCCAGGGGAGAGGCGCACAGGGGGGGCTCCCAAGCCTTCCACCTGCCTCCAGGGCTCTGTTTCACACCCCACTGCCTCGTCAGGAAGGGACATTAACAACCCTGCTGACTGGAGCAGGAAACCAGATCTGTGCATTTCAAATAAATCTCCAACTACAAGAGAAGGAAACCAAACAGCAAGGGCCTGTCCGTCATCGAGGGTGCTCCATTAACCAGAAACGCGCCGCCCCTCGCTAACCAGGAGTGCACCTTGAAGGTCACCCCTCGGTGAGCCCATGGGATTTCAGACATTATATGTCTCTCTAATTGATCACTCTAGCAAAGACCTGTGGCTGGCATGGTGAAAACAGAGACCCTGCCTTTTTCTTTCTTTTTTTTTCGGGGGGGGGGGGGGACTGGGGATTGAACCCAGGGGGCGCTTAACCACTGAGCCACATCCCCAGCCTTCTTAAATATTTTATTTAGACACAGGGTCTCACTGAGTTGCTTTTAGGGCCTTGCTAAGTTCCTGAGGCTGGCTTTGAACCCGCGATCCTCCTGCCTCAGCCTCCAGAGCCACTGGGATCACAGGCCAGCACCACCATGCCCGGCTAGAGCCCACCTTTGCTGAGAAGCTGCCCAGGAATTGTGCTTAAGTTGTGGTCCAGCTAACAGTACTCAGTGGTCACCGCATTTGCATGGAGCAGGCACCAGACACTGGTCTAAGCCCTTCAAGTCACCATGGTCTTGTGATGTATTATTCTAACTTTACAGATGGGGAAACTGAGGCACGGGAAAGTGAAGGAACAGGCCCCTGGTCACATGGCTGGTGCAGGGTGGAGCCGGGAATCAAAGGCAGGAAGTCAGATTCCCACACTCCACACTTTTCCCTCCTGTTGACTCACCAAGCGGGGGAAAAAGTCTCAGGACAGTTTAAAGCAGAAAGATCCAGAGTATTGGTAGCAATCGATTTTATTGCTAAAGTTTTAAGTCTCAAAGACCACTGCTGGTGGTGAAAGATCACAGCTACCCCCATTGGGTGTGAAACAGCATCATCAGCAAAAAAGGTTGGTGGGGGACAGTGCATCACTTGGACTGGTGGCCATGAGGGAGAGTGTATTTGGGTCACAATTATAAAATACTGTGTCCCTCCTGGTCACTCATTTTACATAGAAAATACCTGAAGCCCAGAGAAGCTAGGTGATTTGCCAGAGGTCACACAGCACGTTATCAGGCAACCTAACCTACTCAATTCAGTAAATGTTCAATAGGACATCCACCAAGACACTGAAGTAGGTTCTTTGCCCTAGATGTCAGAGAGGAAGCCAACCACGGGGCTGAACCAGCTCCTCCCACAGCTCCAGTCACAGTCCAGGGCTATTTTCTCCCTAAGTGCAGCTGCTGCTGTGGGATAGTCACTTAAAGGTCTTAGCCCCTGGTTCTCCTCAGGAGAGGAAAAAGGAAAGGCCAGTCGCCTACGGATCCTTTTGTTTGGGGGGCCAATGAATCTCTTTCACCTCTCAGAAACTTCCAAATAATCCTCTCCCTTCCAGTAATTCTAGGAAAAGGAAAATCGACTCCCACCTGCCTCCCCTACCACCATTTAAGCTAATGGCTCAGGGAGGGGGCCGGGGTGGCTTCTTTGTGCGCCCACCCCCTCCTCCTCACAGGCCCCAATAATGACCCTGGCAGTGATGTCACTGGACAGGGTGGGGAGGAAGTCACGGCCCTGCAGGACAGATCTCCAGCCAGGTGACCAGGAGAGGGGGGGCGTGGAGGAAGGGGCAGGAGCCCCCCGAGGGTCTGCGTTGGAGGCTTTCCGGGAGGCGACAGCGGCTTATTACAGCTAATTTCCTTCCCCTTGCTGCAACTGGAAATCCACAGGGTTTTCACAGCATATTTGTGTATCTGGCACTCTCGGCTCACCTCCCCTTGGGGACCATAAGAGATGCCGAGGAGAGAAACAACACGGTCCTCCATAATTTCAAAGTCAGTTTCAGAGTTAACAATAAATTAAGAGCTGGGGGCGGGGAGGGGGAGGGCTGTGTGCGGAGGGAGTCCTCCAGGAACACCTTCTGGGAGTCAGGAGAAACTCTGGGTGCTGGGGACAGAAGGCCTTGGGGTGCTGCCCGAGGTGGAGGCCTTCCCCGGGGCCCATCTGTGGTCTCAAGCCTGCGGGGGCCACCCCCAGGATGGCCAGGGACGCGCGGGGAGAACTGAAGAGCCTCATCCCTCTTGCACCTCTGTCTCCCAGTCAGGGCAGGAGGGGACACCAGGGCAGGACACCAGGTCCCCCGCGGGGCACCCAGACCCTGCACACTCTGAGGAAGGGCAGGATGGCTGCTTCAGAGAGACCTGGAAGACGCCTCTCCCTGGAAGAGTTGGCAGAACCCCTTCCCTCTGAAGAGGTTTCCTGACTGGCAGCCATGCCCGTTGGAACCCAGCAGGCCCAAGGTCTGTGTGATGTGCTACTCTCCCCAGGCTCCGAGACTGGGGGCGCCCTGAGGGCTCTAAAGCCCAGTCGGTTCCTGTCAGAGCCAAGATCAGGAGAGAACTCAGAAGCAGCCAGTGAGGAACCCGGGGCAGATTTAGCCCAAGACGACGGTGGCATGTGGACAAGAGGGCTGCCCTGGAACCCCCAAAGGGACCCACCCCTGTGTCCTGCTCCCAAGAAGAAGAGCTAGGATTCGTGAGAGAGGATCCAGGAGACCCGACTCTGGTTCTGGACGATGATGAACTTGCCCAGGGAGGGTCAGTGAGAGGTGGGGAGAAGGGAGCTTCTGCCGAGGGGCCCAGGGCCCAAGGTGGCCACTGAACGGGGATGGCCACCGAGATCCTTTCCCAGCCCAAGGGTCGGTGAGTAACGGGTGGATGCTCCGTCTCGGCCACTCCCCACCTGGGCTACCTTCCTGATAAGCACAGGGAGGGAGCAGGTGCCAGGAACAGAGGCAGCCAGGGAGCCACCAAGCAAACCATCAGGCCAACAGCCACAGACAGAGGAGGAGCAGGTGGACGGTGCGGCTCTGCCTCCCGCCCACCACGGTGGACACAGCCCCCTGGTCGGCCAGCTGAACCAAGTAGGGAAGTCCATCTTCTTGTGGACCAGCATGGACCAGCGTGGTGTTCTGTCCTGAGCGCTGCAGGACAGCCAGGCCCAGCTGGCTCTGTGCACTGCAGGGGACCCGCTTGTTCTTCCCCAGGGAATAGGCAGGGTGACAGGACCACAGTCACACTGCCCATAAAGGGAGGGGCGGGGCAGGGCAAAGACTCAGACTCCTCCCTGTCCTCGGCCGCCCCAGGGCACCATCTGCCCCTATGGCAACCTCCTGAATAACGTCTCAGACAAGTCCCCAGGAGGACAGAGGTGACATGTCTGTTCTTTGCCAGCTCAGGAAGAGCGGGCAGAAGGAGCTCCTGACATTTCTGGGATACCAGGGAATGTGTCACTCTGGTCTCCATGTCTGCTGTCCCCACCATTCTGTCCTCAACCACTGGGAAGCGCCAGGCAGCTCTCAGCCCCCGCCTTCCTGTGCCCTTCCCCACTGTGAACCCCCCCCCCCCCCCCCCCCCCCCGCACAGCACGGAGGTGTGAGGCTACTGCTGATGGATGGGCTGGTGAACTCCTCTCCTGGAAGGCTTCGAGGCTCCTGTGGCCCCTCCAAGGACAATTTACAGTTTTAAGACACACTAAAGAGAAGGCTTCATCCAGAATCCAGACCCCCTGCATTGAAAATGTTTAGGGGTGATAGGGACACGAGGGTGGAGTGTCAGAGATGCCCCCCAGGCGCCTCCCTGCTCCCTGATAGAAAAGGAGGGCTGGGTTGGGTATAAGAAAAGTGGGGCCCTGAATATGGTGCACATTGCTGAAGAGTTAGGGGCAGTTTAGGATTGTCCCCAGCCAGGTGTGTCCTGCAGGGATCAATCACCTCTCCCTATTTGATAGAAAGTTCTGGAGAACAAGAACAAGCGCTGGAGGAATCCACCTTTAGGCACAGCCACCCAGGTCACCCTCCTTCACCCACCAAAACAGCCCCATCTCCTGGAGCCCCCTCCTCAGGCTCTCTACCTCACATTGTCTGGTAGCCAGAGACTGAATGCAGTGACCTCTAAGAAATTTCTAGCTGGATCAACCCAAGGAGCAGGAGACACAGGGTGGATTCCCCAGCAGGGATTCTAGGAATACCAACCAAAGCACACCAACT
Source organism: Marmota flaviventris (assembly GCF_047511675.1). NCBI lineage: Eukaryota > Metazoa > Chordata > Mammalia > Rodentia > Sciuridae > Marmota > Marmota flaviventris. The sequence goes on from NC_092503.1 coordinate 116,019,610, forward strand.
ATCGCATACCAACCAGAGCAAGCTGCTTGTTCTCAGGCTCAGAGCAGGGCAAGAGGCTCCGGTCCCCTCCCCCGCGACCCCTCCTCCCAGACCCAGGGCAATTTCCCCAGAAGTGTGCTCACGCTGCGCCCTCCGAGCCTCTGAGCCAATTGACTGGATTTCAATCAGAAATCCATCTCCCTTAAGGACCGCTTTGGATAAAAGCAGAAGTAACCTGCAATCTAGATGCTGATGCCAAGCCATAATGGGGGCAGCTGGGGAGAGGCCGGCTGCCCAACTTCGCCCACAGCCCCCGACCCCCAGCCTCAGCCAAGGCAAAACTGGGCATCCGCTGAGGCAAATGCAGCTACTAGATATCCAGCAAAAGAATCCCTGAGGCTGGCCGCTGGGTTAACCCGCTGCTAGCAGTTGGCAAGGAGCCGCAAGCCGGGAGCCGGCCGTGCGCTCCAGGGCGCGCTCTCCTTGCGGTTCCAGGGGTGTGTGCGCGCGCGACCAAGGCCCTTATTTGCCGGCTAAGGAGGGTCAGGGGTGTTCTTAAGAGCCAGAAGGAGCTGCGGGCTCAGCATTTCTCTCCACCCACCCACCTTCACTCTCATGGCCAGCTGCCACGTTGGCCACTCTCTGGGCCTATATTGCGGTCAGAAAAGGGTCACTGCAAAAGAAAGGGGCTGCTCCTGTCCTGCCCGCACTGCCGCTCAAGACCTGGCACAGCGGGCAGAGGAGGGCTGCAGGGACAAGAGGGACCCCGCAGAGCGCCAGCGGCTCTAGTGCGCTGCGCATGCAGCCTCCCTGGTAAATAATGCACGCCTCCCGGGCCGGGCTGCAGCAAGTAGTGTATCAAAGTAATATCGCGCCGCGAATTGCAGTGTAATCGCCATAATTTAGTGCCCCGTGGGTGAGCCCGTTTCGGAAAGGCTGTGCGCGCGGACAGACAAGGTGACTGGAGCGTCTGCGCCGGCTTTGACCTCTGGATTTCCTCCAAGCTAATAAAAAATTCAGAAGCCCAGGCTGTCTCCCAGCAAATGGGGTGTGGGCAGAGAGATTGTATTATCTATCCAGACCCAGCGAGATGGATGCCCCGGCCGGGAGAAAGGCGCTGATGCTGAGCTCACACGGCCCCGCGCTTGGGGTGTCCGCGCGCTGCGCCCATCCTCTCCCAGGAGAAGCCGGGCGGTGCGTCGGGGGCGCCCTGCCAGCAGCGAGGAGATGTTTTCATTAGGATTTGGGCGGCTCCTGCCGAGGGCTGGCGGATCTGGGCCTCCGGCGGCGCGCGGCGCAGCGACCCTTCTCCCAGGCCCTCCCCGGACCCGGCTGGGCCGTGCCTCCCTCCCCCTGCGCTGGAAAGTCGGGGCATTAATATTCCTGCCCAGGTCCTCCGGAGGGGCCTGCTGCCCGCCTCCCCTCCCCCAGCCCCGCCAGGGAAAGTCATTCGGGAGAAGAGAGATGATAACAGGAAATGTATTTTCAGGCTCCCTTCTAACTTCTTGATGGGAGCCAGCTGGAAGCGCCCGAGCTGTGTTGTCCCTCTGCGCTCTGTTCCTGGTGACCTAGAAGGTGATAATCATGAGTTTCTCTCAGGAAAGACAAAGAAATGAAAAAAAAAACTTATCAGGCACTGCAGCCCTGTCACATTGCATTAGCAGAAAACCTAGTGTCTGCGGCCCCACCCTGATGGGGGGAGCTATTTTGTGCATCTTTAGAAGCCCCCTGAGCACCTAATTATCCGGGCCTAGAAGTTCCTGTCTCCTCCTTACCCTTCTCCAAATCATTTTATGGCTCTCTATGAAGAGATTCGACAGACACCAAGCTTTCCTGGGTCGACGAGGAGCTGATATTCCCCAGCCCCAACCCCTCCCTCCCTTCCCCTCCCCCTCCCCCCTCCAGCCCTTTCTCTTTGCCTGGACGGTAGGCTTGAGAGCTAGCGGGGGGCCTTAGAAACAGGCAGCATTGAGTAAACAAGCCAAGGTGCATCCTTAAGGCAGAACATTCTGCAGCAACCAGAATGGGAAAGATTTATGCGTGTGTGGACATGGAAAGATGTCCGGGATATATTGTTCAACAGAAAAGGCAAGTTGCAGAATAGCGTGTAAAGTACAATCTCATTTGTGTTACATTTTAAATAAAGGCTATATATACTCCCACAGCTTGCATATGCATAGGAAATTTTCTGGGAAGATAAAAAAAAAATAGAGGCTGTTAACAATGGTTGTCCCATGGGAAGAGAGGGGGACTCTCACCTCTCACTCGTAAATTATTGTACTGTTAAATTTCTTTCAACAAATAATCGCATTTATTTTCATAATTTAAACATAACTCTCTCTTTAAAATAAAATCTCCCTTTAAAAAATAAAAATAAAAATCTCCCAGTCCAATCTCTACATAAGGCCCAGAGAGGGGGGGGGGGGGGAAAGACTTTCCTAAATTGCACAGCATTCATATCCTAGCCTCAGCCCTGGTCCTGCATCAGCCCCACACCAGGCACATGGCCTGACCAGCCAGACCAACCAGGCCCACAGGGAATCCCAGACACCCCTTCCCAGAGCAGGAAAGGTCCCTGACAGAAGTGTGACTTGATTCGAGGAAGCAGTCAGATAAGGGTGATATCCAAAAACAAGAACTGGAAACAAATTTAGAAACAGAGACAGATAGACTGCTCTTGTCACAACCCTGACCTCGTCCAGGTCCCAACTGACCCTGAAACAGCTGACCTCTCCCGTCTGGGGTTAGCCATTGTGGGGAAGGAAGGGCCTCTTCTAGGATAACCAACCGTCTTGATTTTTGTCCAGGGTTCCCAGGATGTGGATGTTCAGTGCCAAAACTAGGATAGAACCAGGTGAAGCCGGGTAAGCAGGTAAGCTCTCTTGCCAGACATGTCTGCAACAGACCACGGAGGCTTTGGCCAAGACATGAGCTCTTGGCAACTTGAGGATGAAGATTCTAGAATGTTGCCTCCGGGTAACGATAACCATCCCCTGCTCTGGATTTTCTGTGAAGTATGAAGCTTCCAAAGTTAATTTACATCTTTTTCAGTTGTACTTTCTCCTCAGTTCAAGCGTAAGTGTGAGCCAGCACGCGCGCGCACACACACACACACACACACACATGCGCACACCCACCCCCCCCCTTAGTCTCCCTTAGACCACTGAGGGGCATGACAGGCAGCACCCAGCTCTGCCACCCATAGCCTACAGAGTCTCTAAGCAACATAATCCTCCAGAAATTCTGGAGCCTTTAATTATACACAGGGTGCATCGCAATTTCTCATCTCTCCCTCCCCACCCCAGGAGACAAAAAGGAAATTTCACACCCTAGTGAACTCAGCTCCTCTTTTCCTCTTTGATGACAGCCTGGGGTTAAAAAGCAGGGACAGGCGACACAGGCGTCCTCTGGGTCCTGATTCCTTTGCTGATGTTGAGATTCGAAGCATGCATCTTAAGATCATAATCTGATTGTGTCTTGCCCGCCTTCCCAGCCGATTAATGGCCCTGTGGCTTCCGCACTGCAGCTCCCAGCCGCTGCAGAAAGCCACCACCTGTGTCTGGTAACCGGGAGCAGAAAAGGCAGGGCAGGGGCCTGCCAGAGAGGGAGGGAGTCCGGTTCCTGGTCCTGCCACAGCTTGCAGGGGGACCTTACATTGCTCTCCTTCTCTGGTCTTCAGTTTCCCGATCCATCAGTGAAGGGTTGGCCTGGGTGGTGTCTAAGGCCCTTCAGACCTAACAAGCCAGACTTGCCCTGTTAGAATCCTGGCTCTCCTCCTAACAGGATGAACTTGAGCAAGTTACTCCCCCCTCCACACCCCTGAGTCTTCATTTACTCATTGTGGTTAGCGGAACACAATGCACGAGTTAATATTTGTAAATGGCTCATAAATGGCACCCGGCACACCTTAAAACACTTGTGACAGATATTGGTGCTGCACTCATGGGCCCTCAGCACTTGCAGGTCTCCTGCATGGCACCTGTGGTTCTCCGCCTGATGGATTCTTTTATTTGTACTGGAGATTGAACCCAGGGGCACTTAACCACTGAGCCACATCCCCAGTCCTTTTTATATTTAAATTTTATTTAGAGACAGGGTCTCACTGAGTTCCTTAGGGCCTCACTAAATTGCTGAGGCTGGCTTGAATTCGCAATCCTCCTGCCTCGGCCTCCTGAGCTGCTGGGGTTATAGGCCACCACCCCTGACTTCTGATGGGATTTTTTGATGATCCCCATCACTCCAAGCCTGCTTGCTTTCCACTTGTGGGGAAGGCAAGCGGTTAGGGTAGCCCTCCCTGATGATGGTAGGGAGTTGGTGTATCAATGTCCCTCTGTTCAGTTAACTCTGAGGTGTGTTCTGCATAGTCTGCCAGGGGTACTGGAGGATTGAGCACTGAACCTAGCACGGCAACTGCTCATTAATACACCTTGTATTTGTTTCCCTCCGGGCCCTGCCCCCTCATTCATTGCTGCCCTAGATCACTCTCCAAATATATCACTTGCACCCCCAAGTCATTGCCTTTGTTATCACTATTACTGTTTGGTCGTGCTAAGGATGGAACCCAAGTCCTTGAGTGTGCTAGGCAAGTGCTCTACGGAGCTACCCCGGCCCCTTCCCTCAGTTATTACTTTGTGCTAATGCACTTTGCAAACATGACCTGCTCTTCACAATAACCTGTGAAGTGGATGTGTGATTGTTCCCATCTCACAGATGTGGAAACCAGGGACTACAGAGCTTAAATGCTTTGCCCAGGACCCCAGGGCAGTGAGTGGCCCAGCCAGGAACTGAACCCAAGCATGTCTGACCCACGGGCTCTGCACCCCCACCCACCTCCCTCTTCCCTGGGAGGCTCCAGCATGGACACCTCTCTCCTCAGACCTGCTTCATCCCGTGCTACAGCCGCAGCCTCTTTGCTCCAGGCAGGAAGAAGGGGCTCAGGGTTAGGGCCATCTGTGAAATGTTCTCCTTTTCCAATCACACAGACACCTCAGAACCCTTGAGGGGCATGCTCCCGGGCAGAGCAATCAGGCATTTGGCACCACAGCCTCCAAACTGCGGGGGCCTCTTGGGAAGAAAGTGGCCTCCCAAGGTGCTGGGGATGGCCTGAGCGGCTGCCTGCCCTGAGGGGGCACAGCACCCCTGGGCCCCGGCCAACCCCGACTTGGATCCTGGCAGTGTGTGCTGATGATGATAGCGACGGGCCATCTGCCAGAGATGCGGGGAGCCAGGCCCCATGCCATCCCCAGCACGGAGATCTCGCTTCAGACTTGCGCTCAGTACTGCTCTGGGTGAGATGCTGGGTTTTATACATATCAATAGCTTTTATATCCATTTGGTTCCAAATTCCCACAAGCCTTCCTCTCTTCCCTGTACCCTCCCTGAAGGTAGCAGCCACTGTTGCTGATCCCTGTGAATCCTTCCAGAGCCTTCTAGGGCAGTACTGCCCATGGACACTGCCATTCCAGACAGAACCTCCTTTTTCTCTGGTCCAGTCTGTCTTAGAGATCTTTTCATGGGGTACATGAAAACTCCCTTGTTCCTTTCTATAGTTGTATAGTATTCTAATGTATCTATGCCCCACCATTGATATAACTGACCACAATTGGACAGATAATTAGAGTTCTTTCTTTTCTTTTCTTTCTGCTAATTCAAGTCTTGTAAATAAGTTATTTGCACACCTGTATTTATAGGAAAATTAGCCAAAGACAGAATTGCTGGGACAGGGGCATGTGCTCTTGTAATTTTGAAAAATACTGCTAAACTGGCAGTGATTCATTTATAGTCCCCCCTATCATGTAGCACACTGAGGGACAACTGCATGCTGGCTTTGGCCTCACAACATCCCTGAGCACTTTTATTCTTATTTAGTGAGAAAATTGAGATTTAATCTTTACCCAGATGACCCAATAAATCTTGTATTGAATATGTCATTACAAGCCAAGCTCAGTGCTGTGTGCTTTACGTTTATCCTTTTTTTGGAGGGGGAGAAGATACTGGGGATTGAACCCAGCAGCACTTAACCACTGAGCCACATCTCCAGCCCTCTTTATTTATTTATTTTTAAAAAATTTTGAGATAGAGTCTTGCAAAGTTGCTGAGGCTGGCTTTGAACTCATAATCCTCCTGCCTCAGCTTCCCGAACCACTGGGATTACCAGTGAGAGACACTGTGCATGGCACATTTATTCTTATTTAACCTTCACAATAACTCTATGAACTGTTCAGAGTTGCTTGGGTTCAGATCCTGGTTCAGATCCACACTCATCACTGTTGCCCATTTTACAAATGAACCAAGTTTTGGAGCTCTGAGAAATTAAGTAGCTTTCCTGGCATCACACAGATGATGTGTGGCACAGCCAGGTGTGAAATTTCTCAGTGTAGCTACAGAACCTGGGACACACCTGCTCCCCAGTGACTTATAGTTTGCTGCCTGTATGCACCCCAAACTTCTGTAGCAACTGTGGGGAAATGTACAAAGCAGAGTCTCCTTGATGTATTAGACATAACTAAGGAGTCAGAGATTGGTAGATCAGAGCTGGAAAGGATCAGGAAAATGCTTTTCAAACCACACTCCTACCCTGAGGCATGAAGGGAGGGATTGGAAACATGAAGGGGCGGTTCTGCTAGCTGCTGGGGTTCTCAAATGCTTGGACGGTCACATTCAACAGAGTTGTTTCTCCCCAAAGGCCCATAGCGCCCCCTGCCGAGAAACTCCAGAACCATTTCATTTTGCCGATGAGGAAATAGAGGGAGGAGCTCTTTGGGGAAGGTTCCCATAGAAAGCGTCTTGGAGGGCAAGCCAGGACTAGACACAGCTCTGCTGACTCCCAGACCACGCCCTGAACTCTGCCTGGCAGTTGCTTCCTCCACACGCTTGAGACAAAGAGAACCAGACTGAGCAGCCTTGAGTGTGTGGCAGGGCGGAGGTGCTCCTTCATTAAACACCTGGCTATTTGTGTGTCAGCCAGCTTTTTTGTTGCTGTGACAAAATGCCTGAGAAAATAAACTTTAAGGAAGAAAGAAAATAAAATTGAAGGCTCATGGTCGGCTGGACACAAGATATAGTCCCAAGGGCACGCTCCCTTCAATCAAGTCCTACCTCCTACAGAGTCATCCCACTATGATGGACTCATCCACTGATGAAGTTGCAGCCCTCATGATCTGATCACTTCCCCAAATCCCCCCAAAACCTCTGGATGTTGCTGTACTGGAGACCAAGCCTTCAACACAGGAGCCTTTGAGGGACACTCCAGCTCCCACACAGCAACATGCATCGTCTTGTAAGTTCCACTGATGATCCTATCCTTTTGCAGAAGAGGAGAGGGCTTCACTCCAAGTACCTAGCTGCAGGTGGGGCTTGAGTTGGTGAATCTGGAGTAAGTAAGTGGCCACAGATTGGGAAGAAACTGAAACCCAAGCAGAAGGACTTTAAATCGTGTGCAACATGAACCATAGTGAGCTCACAGGGCTGTTACAGTTTCTTGCGCCAAAACACAATTGGCATGACTTGGTCAAATTTGTGTTTCAGGAAACTAATTCTGGTCCCAGTGCTTTGCACCTACTGTCCCCTTGCCTGGAATGACTTTCCCAGGCTTGTGCACCCGGAGACCTGCCACTCAGATCTCTATGCGAAGCTTTCGCTCTCACCCTGGGATCTTGAGCAGGTGCATCCATGCCCCTCTATCAATAGGGGAGGCAGGGGCTGGGCCTCATATTTACATCCCCAAGCTCTTATCTAGGGTCAGACACATATGTGGGTGTTCAGCAATCATTTGTGGAATAGATGGAGGAATGGATCAATGGAGCAATGAAGGTATGGAAGAGGAAGAAGAAGGAAACTGAAGGCCAAGATGGGCGGGACCTCTTGACTGCTAGAGGCCCTAATAATAGCTTATTCTTACACAGTACCTACCTTAGACCCGCCTCCATAAGGATGTGCTATTTATTATCCCCATTTGACAGAGGAGGAAACTAAGGCACAGAGAGATCACACAGCTGGGTGTGATGGAAGGTCTGGCCCAGGATCTGTGCTCTGCATTCGATATAACTTACTAGGACTGAAAGGGGTGAGTAAAGTCAGAACCACCCTCCCTGGGAAGCAATGATGTAGAGGCCCAGAGGTCCAGACCGAGTCTGCCACCTTGTCCCTCTCCGTCCTCCTCCTCCTCCCGTTCATCACCTCCTAGATGGCTCAGCCCAACACTCCATCAGGACCCCAGCCTTGGTCCCCACAGAAGGCGCGTCCTGGACAGGGGGGACCGTGTGCTCTGGAGTCGTGCAGAAGCGGGGCTGGGCAGGGGTGGGGTGCGCAGGGCCCCGAGACCCCCCTCTGGCGCTGACCCTCCCAGGGCTCGGCCGGGAGCCAGGCCGCCGTGGGGCGCTCTCCCGGTTGCGCCTCCTTCCTCACCCCGTCACACTCCACATGCTCAGGCTCCTTTGTAGTGGGTGTTTTGATTAATTTTATTCTAATTAATGCAGTAATCTCAAGCTGTTTGCAAATCTGCACCGAGCGCGGCTCCGTGGTGGATCTGCAGAGGGGCTGCCGACCCGGGCCCGCGGCGCTATATATAGCCTCGGCTGGGGGGGCGGGGGCTGGCGGCGTGTCACTGCCGGTTCCGACCCTGGGTGCGCGGGCTGGGCCTGCCCTCCGTGTGCACCGCTCGGTTGAAGGACAAAGACCCCGAAGGTTTTCTTGTAAGCGGGCGCCAGGCTTGATGGCAGGGCGTGGAGCCCTAACTTTCCCTCTCTCTTGGAGCCTCGCCCACTTCAGCACCTCGCCTAGAAACAGACGTGGACACCTGCACGGGCCACTCCATGGGCCTCGGAACTAGCTAGAATAAGACACGGACCCGGGCGACTAAAGAACTGTGGAAAGAGGGGCTCAGCGGTAGAGAGCGTGCTTAGCACGAGTGAGGCACCGGGCTCCATCCTCAGCACCGCATAAAAATGAAATAAAGGCATTGTGTCCACCTCCAACTAAAAACATGTTTAAAAAGAAAGAAACAGGACACGACTGACCTCATTATTGCAGAGGTAGTAAAGAGGGCCAGTTTAGATTCCAGCCAGATTTCCTGGGAGTGGATTCTGCCCCAACCTCTTACTTGCCGGGAGCCTTAGAGAAGTTACTGCACCGCCCCAAGTCTCAGTTTTCATTCTGTGAAATGGGGGTGATAATAGCCCTCAGCTCACAGCTTCTTTTTATTTATTTATTTTAGTTCCCAGGATTCAACCCAAAGGTACTTAACCACTGAGCCACATCATCAGCCCTTTTTCTTTAGAGACAGGGTCTTGCTGAGTTGCTTAGTGCCTTACTAAGTTGCTGAGGCTGGCTTCTAACCTGAGATCCTCCCGCCTCAGCCTCCTGAGTAACTGGGAGTACAGGCCTGCACCACCATGGACAGCACCTCATAGGCTCTGATAAGATGAGCAAAGCTTTTAGAACAGTGCTTGGTGTGGAGTGAGCACTTTGCAGAACAATGTACAGTTTTCTTAGAAGACTTCGTCCCTTTATAATTTTTCCAGTTCCAACACAAGTGTCCTCACCGATGAACCAAAATGTAACTTGTACCCCAATCCCAAAGCACCCATCTCTCCCTCATTTCTCTGGATGTGCTAGAGTCTTGGGTCTCAATCTCTGCTTCCTCCCTGCATGGCCCATTTTTATTCCTGCTCAGTGGAACACTCCAGGCTACAGAGCCCACCTTGCCCTATGAATTGGGATTAAAGGGCTTGGTCCATGGCTGTTCCAGAAGTTCCATCCAAAGGACTTGGGCAATAGGATGGGTAGAGGGGAACTCATCCTAAAGCTGGATTTGCGAATTACACAGAGTATTCTTATTTAAAACCTATATTCATACAGGAAGCTTTTTAAAATTTGAGGCAATGTCAATAGGCTATATGAAGGGTTATTTTTTGTTTATATGGAGAGATGTATGGAAATGGGAGGGGCATCCTTCCCAATTCATCTTTGGATATGTACTAGTGCCAGGAGGGGAAAATCAAATGCCAACCAGCAAGGTAATGGCACAAGGTGGGAGGGGATGTGCCCAGGGAGCCAGAGCGAGTCCCTCCCAGGAGGCACCATTACAGCCAGGCCCTGAGTGATGGGAAGAAGCCCACCAAGGCTTGAGGTGGGAATGAGCTTGGGGTGTGTGGAGCCGCGGCTGAGGGGGACCACGGGATGAATCAGGGTGGTGGGGCCATGAGGTCTAAACCCAAGTGCCTTGAAGGCCACGGCCTACAGTGAAGGACTGGACTTCATCCTAAATACACTGGTGACCGTGGGAGGGTTTTAAGCAAGAAAATACCTGACCACATTTGTGGGTTTGGGGTATTTTTTGTTGTTGTTAGTTCCTTTTGTTTTGCACCTCTCACATACTTGAAGAAGGCTCTACCACTAAGCTACACTTTAGCCCCTTGTTTGGGTCTTTTTTGGCGGGGGGGTAGTGTTGGGGATTGAACCCAGGGCCTCATGCATGCCAGGCAAGCGCTCTACCAACTGAGCTGTATCCCCAGCCCTTGTTTGGGGTCTTGAAAAGACACTTTGGCTGCCTCTCTAGCATTCATCCACCCATCTCTGCATCTGCTCATTACACAAATTTGCTGTGTGCCTACTGTGTGCCAGGGTCTGTGCCAGGCATGGTTGAGCAGGGCATTGCCCTCCCTCATGGATCTCAGCACTGATGAGAAACAAATGTCTAGTGCTTTCAGAAACAGGAGGTGGGTGCGGTCCCAGAGCTGCGTGCAGGCCGTGTACTAGAGGGAAGGATAGGGCCTGGAACTGGGAGCTATTGAACAATAGCTATTGAACAAGCTATTGAAAACAGTGGTTCTCCAAATTGAGGGGCATCAGGATCCCTCAGAGGGCTTGTTAAAAACAAATTGCTGTTGTGCATCCCCTTCCCACACAGATTCTGCCTCTGTAAATCTAGGTGGGGCCCAGGAATTTGCATTTTTAGCAAATGTCTAGGTAGTGATGATACTGCTGGTCCAGGGACCACACTTTGAGAACCACTGGGTAGGAAGACTGCCAGCTGCCGAGGACCAGAAAGAGCTGTCTCCCATAGTCGATCTCAGCACCTAGGGCTGGACAGCTCCCTGGCTCCCTTCTGTTATTATGCACCACCCCTGCCGAGCTCAGCCGCCTGGGACAGCATTTCCCTGCCATCTCTCCCCAGCCCCCCCACTTGCCTTCTCCTCCCCAAACTGCCCACAACTGAAAGAGCAATTTCACTCTCAGTTGCCCTCATTGATTCCCTTCAGGATGCAGAAGACTTCAGTTACCACTACATCTGGCCCCTGGCCAGCCGACAGCCCCCATCTGTCCCTTTCCCCAAACTGTGTCCTGACCTTGGGGACCTGGAACCAATGCCAGCTCTCTCCACAGGCCTAATTCACGTCACATGCAAGTGGTCAGATATCTTGCCTGTCCTCCTCCTGTCCCCTTCTCTCCCTGTCACATTCCCAGCCCTCCCCCCTGTTCCCCCTCCCCCACACCTTGCTCATCCCATCTGTGCCAAATTTGACAAGTTCTCCCAGAAAAAAACGAACTTACTGCAGTTCCTGGTCACGTCGGGTCTGAGTTCCCTGAAGAGACAGGGCTGAAGTTTCTAAGATGAACTAGAACCTGGATTTTAAAACTGATTTTTAAAAAATCCTCCAATTTGGGGTTCCCGCAGCTATCCTGCAAGACCAGGATTTTTCAGTGGGAAGCTGAGCTTGAACCTCTCTCTCCCACCAGATTGTAAAACCCCCCAAAGCAAGGGGCTCAGCTGCTCCAGCCTGAGACCCTACCCAGCCTCTAGTAGGTGCTCAGTAAACAGCCAGTTGATTATTAATACCATCATGACTGGCTCTCTGTCACCGCTGTTTCAACCCCCTCTCCTTGTGCCCTGCCAGTCCCTGACATATGGTGGGGTCTCAGCACATTCCTCCTGGTGCACGGATAACTGAATGCTAGTTGTCATTCCACCTCATTGGTCCTTTGCTTCTACTGCCTCATTCTCCTATAGCGGGTTCTCCCTCACCTCGCCCCACCCTCTTACCTGCTGCCATCTCTGAGCCGGAGCAGGGGGGCCATTGTGGTGCAATAATTCCCCACTCCCACTCCAGACCCTGGCGGCCCAGGAGATCAGTGTCAGGAGATTTGGTGGATAATGGGACCAGCCGTCGGAAACGGTCCCCCTTACAGGGATATAATGACACAGGTTACACTTCCCGGGGCTCGGACACAGATCTCGGGGGTCCCAGTTGGTGCAGGTGGAGCGCAGGGCCCCATTCTGTGGAATATTCTCCACTTGCTATAAAGCTGTTGACAAATATATGTGAAACAAGATGGTTTTCTTTCGTCCTCTTTTTTTTTTCCTTTTCTTTGTTAGCCAAACACTGCAGGCCCTCGTGAGTCACAAAAGTTTTGAGATATTACTCAGGAATATAGGAGGAAAACTCCATATTTTCCCTTGTCAAAGGTTCGGTTTTCTTATTTATTTACTAGCGTGCCACTGGGTAAATTGAACCCTGAACAACATTAAAAGGAAATCAACATACCTCTCGGCTGCTCACGGACCCGGCGCTCACCAGGGAGCTGGTTGGCAGCAGGCCCTGCCTGGCAGCCTGCAGGAGGGGTGGGGGCAAAGCGGGGGGCCCGCGGCTCCCCACTCCCCACCGCCAGCCTGCGGGACCCACGGCTGACACACGCGTCCACGTGGTGTCCACAGCAGCTCCCAGGCGGTGGAGTAGGAGTGGGACCCTCATTCCCCGCCCCCACAATCTCACACACGCACACGCACACACACATGCACACGCACACGTACACCAGCCGTGACTAACGGACCCAGACCACAGGAGGGAGGTCGTCTCAGAGTCCCGTCTGCAGGGCTGTCAACCGAGGGTGGGATGCTTGACAGCGTTCTCATGACATTCTATGATGCTCACCGTCACCGAGAATCAATACTCACTTTTGGGAAAGAAAAAAATAGATATTTAAAACAAAATAGACACAAATAGACACGTAGACGTCTACGGTGGATGGATGGATCCCGCTCACCCTGAAAACCATGACAGATGAGTTTTCTTGGGGCCTTTATGCATTTTAAAGGTGCATTGAAACTCGCTGAATGAGAATCTGGCTCCGTGGCAGTGCCTCCCCAGCCCTGGGTCCCCTCTCTGCCTCCGCAGGGCGCAGCCCACCAGGTCCTTGCTCAGAATTCCATCTCTCCTCAGAGGCGTGGCTGCTTCTCGGTCTGTACCCAGTTTCTGTGATGAGGGAAGCTGGGCTCTCACCCTGGGGGACAAGCCTGGATTCTGTGGGTTTATAGGGGGAAGGCAGAGGCCCTGCTGCCCCACGGTCCTTAGAGGGAACTATCATCATCCTGTAGCTCAGCTCCAATGGGATCAGGGCAAGGAGTCCATCCGGGCTTCAGAAATACAAAAACCTATCTGTCATTCTCTTGCTCAAGAACCTGCAGTGGCTCCCAATTACCCAGAGCAACTAAGTTCCCTCTCAACTGCAAACCATAGGCAGGGGCTGCTGAGGGCTGAGTTGAAAACCTCTCTCAAAGCTGTGTGGGTTCAGCAGAGCCTCAGACGAAGGAGGGGAGGGTGGAGGCACCCACATAGATTGTATGTCCTCCCTGCGTCCAAATGCCTCTGCTGCTCCACCAACTCTCCACCGTCCGGCCCTCATTTCTTACCCAGTGTCATTACCCACTCCCCCCCAAAAGGCCACCTGGACCAACTGTGCTTCCCTCCCCTCCTGCTACATCTCCTCCCGCCTGTTGGAGTTAATTCCTACTTCTTTGTTTTGGGTTCTTTGTTGCTTGGTTTGGTTTGGTTTTGGTTTTTTGGTACCAGGAATTGAACCCAGGGGCACTTAATCGAACCCCGGACAACATCCCCAGTCCTTTTTTATATTTTATTTAGAGACAGGGTCTTGGTAAGTTGTTTGAGTGCCTCACTAAGTTGCTGAGGCTGGCCTCAAACTTGTGATCCTCCTCCCTCAGCCTCCCAAGTGTGCCACTGTGCCCAACTCCCTACTAACTCTTAAGGTCCAGCTCAGACCCTCCCCTTCCATGGAGCTCCCTCAACTGCTCCAACTCGTGCACCTCTGAGTCCTATCCCCAGCACCACGGAAAGTGCTGCAGGGGGGCAAAGGAGAGGACGCACCTCTTCCTCTCCTTTGCCCCCCTGCAGCACTTCCCGCAGTACTGGCTGGGAACCCGTGGCCACAGGAATTTGCTGAGCTCGATGCCCTCTAGGGGTTCCACCCTGTGCCTTGAGATTCCCGGGAGGGACAGCGAGTCCGAAGGCCCCACGCTGGTCTGAGAGTGCAACCCGTGCCCTGATGGTAGGAGTCCCTTAATTAAATGTCCAGGCCTCGATGTGTCCATCGGCAAAATGGGCAGTTGCTCTCTGCCCATTCATAGGGGCAGAACCTCAGTCTCTCTCTACCCTGTTGCTGCAGGGAGCCAGGATCCAGCCCTCCTGGAGCCCCTCCGTCACATGCAGTGCTCTTGGTAGGAACTGGTGGCAGGCAGGGCTTTGGCCCTGCTCCTCTGAGACACGGCAGGGGGCTGGGGAAGAGGTGAGAAAGGGAGGTGGCAGGTGGGGCAGGAGCACCTGCATGTGCAGGAAGAGCTCCCGATGTCACCCCAGAGAGGTGCTGTGGAGCTTGGGCCACGCTGCCTCTCAGTAGCTGTGTGATGTCAGCAAGGTGCTGGACCTTTCTTCTGTACCTCAGCTTCCTCTGCAGAACAGCGACGGTGGATGTCGGTCCCCAGAAGCCCCTAGAACATTTCTGAGGCTATGCTGAACCCACATTGCAGCTCATCATGTAGAAGCCTGGGACAGGGCCCAGAGGTCACAGACCTCCATCTCTGCCTCCTCTGCTGTGTCCCTAAACAGAAGGACGTCCAGCACACAGGACACACAGACATTTGTTGAGTGAGTGAATGAGGGGAGGGGGCGGGGGTCACCCGCTCTGGTCAGGGGCCCACACCGCCAGCTGTGCCTTTCTCCTCACAAAGATGGAGCACTTGCTAGATGCCCAGCTAGGTGCAGGGATGGCAGGGGCACAGCGCAGAGAGATTGCAGAGACTATCAGTTGTCCCCATTCCACTCCCCACTCTCTAGTCATGGAATTTGGGCCAGCCCCGTGGCCATGCAGAATAAAGACTATTTCTTACCCTCCCGTTCAGCTAGACATAGTCCTATAATTAAATTCTGACCAAGGCAGTATGAAGGGAATTGTCAAATGCTGGCTTCTGAGACTCTGCTTAAGAGATGGTTGGCTCTTACTCTTCCCCCAGGTGATTGGAAAGTGGATGAAATGGCTGGCACTGAAGCAACCATGCTGGACTATCAGGGGATGTTGGACATGGAAATCACTCATCACAGCAATAAGCTAGTGAGAGGCTGGGTCTCAGAGGACCAGAGGAAACAGAGCCTAATATCAGCCCTGGACTGTAGACTTACAAAAGAAAATGAAAGAAAAGTTCTAAATTGCAAAGGGCAATCTTTGGGGGCTTGCTACTTGTTACCTGCAGCCCATGCAAGTCATAACTAGTACCGACCCATCATGAGAACCTCAGAGCGTAGGCAGGCAAGGCGACAGGCACAGGTGGCCTGGGAGGGCAGGGAGGGGTGGAAGTCCTCTGGCAGGGATCTTGCCATATCCAGGATAGAATTCTGCTCAGAAGCTGTGGCCGTCTCCCGGTCCCTCCCCACCTCCCACCCAGCTGCCGCAATCTGTAGTCAACATATGCCTCAAAGAGGCGACCAAGCCACAGATGTCCTCAGAGGTTTTTAGAAATGTAGTATTATCGTGCAAAAGCTGAGCAAACTCTTGCTAGAAACACCCCTTGCCTTACTTGATCCTGGCAGGAACCAACCTAAAACAGGAGTCTGAGTGCCTTCGGGCTCCCAAGACCTTGGCCCCTGCTCTGAGGAGGGCCTCCTGCAGGCAGGCTGGGCCCGGCTGGGCAGAGAAGGGCCCTCCAGAGCTGGGTGAGGAGGTGTGTGCTCCCTGCTGGGGACCCCCAGGTCAGGAGTGCAGGTGGCACACTGTTCCCACCGCATGCAGGGTGTCCCTGGAGGGCGCCACCAGCCACCTTCCCCACCGACTGCCCGCAGCCCCTCAGCTCCAGCCACATGGCCCAGCCAGGCCATCCTTTGGGACCCTGGCCTTGTGGCATCTCAAACCCAGGCTGAGTGTGACTGACGGCTGCAAGCTGGGCGGCCCACTCGCCTGGAGTCCTTCCCGGGAGAAGCCCCAAATACAGCCCAGTAAATCAATAAACAAATTAATAAGCAAATAGTGCTGTCTGCTGAGCCGGGCTGGGGCTCCCAGGCGAACAGACTTAAAATCAACAACAGACGGCCGCGGGGCAGGCTGGGAGGCCGGGCAGTTTCTGGGTGGGATGTTCAAAGCCCCAGCTGTTCCCAGGACTAGCGACAAAGTTGGTGGGGGGCCTTCCAGGCGGGGTGGGCGGGAGCCGCAGGGGACAAGGCTGCTGTCCTGGGCTGTCTTTTATCCTCCCTGGTTCCAGCCGGCTGTCTCCTGCCAAGACAGGGCCTGGTGCACAACTGGCAGGACCTTTGATCCCCATCTCACCCACGATGACGCGGTGACAAAGGAACCCAAATCACAAGAGGCACTAATTAAAGGAGCTGGTGGTTTGTTACAGACTCCCAGCCACAGGGCCACCGCATCTGTGCACTTGTCAGTAGGGCTGCCAGGGCAGGGGGAGGGAGGCCGGGGACACAGATGGCTGGGGCAGGGGACTGATGCCCCATTTGTGAGCGAGCAGGTGAATGGGGGCGGGGGCCGGGCCTGGCAAGGCCACTGCTGGGCTCTGGGCGGCTGGCATCAGGCCTTGTGTGTGGGGAGGTCCTGGCAGAAACCACAGGCGACAGCCACCCCCCTGCAGGGACTCCCCCGCAGGCCCGGGAGGCCGGGGTCAGCATGCCAACAGAAATGCCCTGGCTGCCCAAAATAGACTCCCTCCGACCCCGGAGGATCTCCAGCCAGGAGGCCTGCGGTGCCCTTCTCTGAAAGGGCCTCGCTGAATGGCCGCGGAGTCTCTTTTGTGCTCACAAATGCCACCCAATCACGGGAGGCCGCCGGAGCTGAATAACAAGGCCCAGAGTGTGCCCCCGGCGCTGGCCTCCGGGCTGTGTGCCAGGGCTGTCAGGCGCCCAGACTTCACTACCCAAGGAGTCAGCGACAAGAACACAGCTCCTGAAGGCCGGGAAGCAGGGAGGGAGGTGACCTGTCTTGTGAGGGGACAGAGTTCCAGCCTCACGGGGCCTTCTGACACGAGGCTGTCTGTTGCGAGGCCCGTGCCTGCCGGCTGTCCCCCACCAGGTGGGCACTAATGATGCCTGGCAGCCGGCCTTGTGCGCGCTGCCCTGTCTGGCTGCCCTAGTCCTCAGGTTGCTAATGAGCCAGGGCCCACCCTTCTTTCCCAGCCAGCAGGGAGCGGAGAAGTCAGGCTGCTAAGAACTTTCTGAAAAAGAGGGAAGATGCCAGCCCCAACACCTGGGGACACCTGGAGACGTTTGATCAGGAAGCACGCGGTCTGTGACCCCCACTTGGCCCACGGAACACAGGATATCAAAACCCTTGTGAATATCCAGCTTTTCCCTCTTTGAGTCTGACGTTGACTGATACCTGCTACATCCCAGAGCACCACTGGGGAAGGTGGGTGGGGACAGAAGGGAAACAGGTGAGGCTCCTGCCCTGCCTGAGCTTGCAGGGGGGACGGGGAGGCACCTCCCAGATTTAGAAGTTGGACAGAGAGGGCAGGACACTCTTTGAGGGACAGTGGAATTCACTAGCTTGGAAGACCAGGAAGTGTCTGGGCAAGAGCCCGAGCCCACTGCAGGGGGAGGAAGGAAGATGGACGCCAAGGGCCAAGGTCAGCAGAGGTCGGTCAGCCAAGCAGAGAGAGGAGGAGACAAACCAGCCGAAGGATGCCCGGTCAGTACTACTGTCCCTCTTCCAGGCTGGCGCTGCTCCTGCCTCCCTGGCCACCTTCTCTAGGGTGCTGCTTATTACCCAGTAGCCACAGAGAGGAAAAGACATGGGATTTGGGTAAAATAAGAGAAAAAAAGCAATTGGCTTGGACAGAGACGAGTTCCCAAATGCAGTTTCATCGCTCGCTGTCCACAGGGACGGCCCGTGGAGCTGCCTGGCTGTGGGTCGGAGCACAGCCCCAGGGGCCAAGCCTCAGCCCTGCCCTGACTGGCTGCAGGACCTGGTGAGCATTCCCCTCCCTGAGCCTCAGTTTCCTAGTGTGGAAATGAAGGTAAAAATGATGCTGTTCGTGGGGCGTCATGGGGATCGAGTGAATTAATACACACTTAGTGTCTAAAGCTGCTCCCAGTGTAAGAGCTAAATAAAGAGACTCGTGATGACCCCGAGAGGTCAAGGGGCTGGGCCTCCCTGTTGCCATGGAGGTACCTGAGCCTCACCCCTCCAGCGGTGCAGAGGTGGGAGAAGTGAGAGGGGCAGCCCTGGAATGCCGGGCTGCTCCAGATTCCTAGATAGCAGTGGAAGTAAAGAGGGAACCCCACCCCCTGCCCTGTGTGTCCGTGTGTCCGTGTGGGTGTGTGTGCATGTGTGTGATTTACCTACAGGCATTGATCTTTTTTGGGGGGGAGGGGTAGCAGGGATTAAACCCAGGGATTCTCAACCACTGAACTCTATCCCCAGGCCTTTTTATGTTTTATTTAGAGACGGGGTCTCGCTGAGTTGCTTAGGGTCTCGCTAAATTGCTGAGGCTGGCTTTGAACTTATGGTCCTCCTGCTTCAGCCTCCTGAGCCGACAGTGTGATCTTAAGTGCACAGCTTGGTCAATTTTTACATGTGTGTGCATTCCTATAACCACCCTGAGTGATTCTTGAGGGGCAATGGCCTTTTGACAGTGTTCATTGAGGCAGAGAAAACATACCCCAAGGGGGCACGAGAGAACCGATTAGGTGCCAGACAAACTTAATAGGGCTTCCACTTCTCTGTTATTTCCTCCTTCTCAAGGCCCCTCTCTATGTCGGCTTCTCAATGTGCGTGATGTATTAGTCGTGCACATCTAGAACTTGCTCATGGCCATGCAAACCACTCTGAGGACCCCTTGCCTGCCCGGCAGACCTCCCTGCCTCCTCTCCCTGTTGGCTCAGCAGGACTCAGGGAGGATTTGGACTATGGGAGGCACTGGGAGGAGAGCAAAGGACAGGTGGACAGTGCAGTGTGTCCCTGTCCCTGGGGACCACCTGGGGCGCCCCTTGCCTGGGAGACTCCTTGCTGGCCATCTCTCTCTTTCCAAGGGTGATAAGCACTCCCTCCACTCCCTTTGGACAACCCCTGCCTAGTCACTGCCCCTGGTGGTTCCCTGACCCCCACACCTGTACAGAGTCCCTTGTAAATAACTCTGGCATTGCCCCCACTTTAAATGTGGCATCTGTTTCCTGCTGAGAGCCTGACAGGTCCTCAAAGTGACATCCTCACAAACATTCTAACCACCGGGTATATGAGCAAAATCACCCAGTGGAGAAGGCTGTCATTGCCCTGGGCGGCACCCTGTGGAGGTGGGTGTAGTGGGTGCCCTGGAACCTTGACTTGGTGTGCGTGGCCCCCCTGCCCAGGGAGGAATGAAGGAGCGCTTCTCGGGGTCTGGCTCCCTCAGCCGGGCAGCCAGACAGTCCCTGGGGTTGATGAGCCTCCTGTGACTTTCCATTCCTGGAGATGATGCGGGGCCTGGCGATGGTAGCCCCTCCCTGCAGGCCTGGGTCTTGGTCCTGTTTCCTGCCCTGGGAGCTCAGCTCTTTTTCAAGTGGCAGACGGTGGTTCATGCAGGGTCTTGATAGCAGATGAACCTCACCCTGGGTGGCATGGGAGGGTTTAAAAAGTGGTTTTCACCAAAGGGGAGGCAGGGTTCGGGCTCTATGGACAATGACCAGACAGACTCCATTTGCCCTGAGACTCCTCCACCTTATGTAAGAACTGCTTCTCCCTTGGGAAAGCTACCACCCACCGTAGTTAGCATAGCTTGTTGGGCAACACAGAATGGCAACTATACAAATTCTTATACAATGCAAAATTTTTCTCTCTTTGGTTCCCATTTTTCCTGGAAACTGTACCCTGTCAGAGATTGATTGTCTAGAGGTTAGTGACTGTTCTTTATTTACTCAACTAGGGACCTTTTGACCCACTCCCCCTTCTGCTTATAATTTTAGATCTCATGACATTTGTTTATGGTTTTGAGTCATAGCAACAGTCACTTATGATGAATGTGGTTTTGGACTTTAAAAGGTGGACTCAAACCCCAGGAGGGGGTCGAAGGGTGTAGACTTGCAGCCCACCCCTTGGCCCACGAGCTGGTGGATCCAGATCACCAACTGGTGAATAAAGTTTCTGTCTCCTGCTTTAAGATCAACGGGGTGCCAAGCGCTGTGGAGCACACCTATAATCCCAGCGGCTTGGAAGGCTGAGACAGGAAGATGGCAAGTTCAAAGCCAGCCTCAGCAAAAGCAAGGAGCTAAGCAACTCAGTGAGCCCGTGTCTCTAAATAAAATACAAAATAGGGCTGGGGATGTGGCTCAATGCTCGAGTGCCCCTGAGTTCAATCCCTGGCACCCAAATAAATAAATGAAAGATCGACTTGGTGATTTACTGCAATCTCACCATAACAGTAGCATCCTAGGGCTACCCAGAGTGGGGAGCCCCATGCCACCCCTCTGCCCGCAGATGGCTGCCTGACAGTATCCTGTGACTGTGGGCCAAGTGACACAGCCAACCCCTGGTGACATTGCAGGGAAGAAACTGGAGTAATAAATTCCCTATGCTTACCAAACCACCCTCCAAACCCAGCTAGAAGCCAGAGGGCAAGGGAACCCTTCTCTGCCAACCAGAGAGGGTGGCCTTCCAGGCCAGGAAGCAGGGTGACAAAAGGCAGGCGGGGATCAGAAAGGAAAGGCTTCCTGCACAGCAAGCGATGACCTGGCCCCTACCCACAGGGCTTGCTCCTCGTCCCTCGGGCCCTCACAGCTGACCATGTCCCTCCTCCGCACAGCCCTGCAGGACAGTGGTGGCAGGGAGTGCTGGTGAGAAAGGGGGGCTGGAGTAGGGGGCTGGGGTCCTACAAAACTGCTTCCAACCTCCGAGGAAGGGGGCTGAGCCTCCAGGCGGAGCAGGGGTCTGGCTGCAGCCCGGCTGAGCCTGCCACCCAGACCCCAGGAGGCCAGGCAGGTTGGAGAGGAGCAGGAGGAGAGCTCTCACCCCCTCCTGCCTTCCCTCGCTGCTGTTCCTTACCAAGCTCAGAGACGGGAACAGGAGGACGGGACAGGCGGCCACAAACACCAGCCCCCTGAGCCTCTGGTCCCTGCCACAGGCCGCTCCGAGGCCCCGCTCCCCTCCAGGGCCCAGTGGTGGTGGCCCAGGCTGGAACCTGGGGAGGAGGTGCTGGTGGAGGCGGGACCTGCTCCTCAGCCTCAGAACCGGCTGTGGCTGGCTCTGCAGCTTCCAGCCCTGGGCTCCAGGAGGCTTCCCGCGTTTCTCTGGGCCACCACTGTGTCCTCGTCTGGAAAATGGCAGTAAAGGCCCACCACCTCCCAGGGCTCTAGGAGGACTGAGCGCGACAGCAGTGTGAGAGCAGATGTCTTTCACCCGAGGAAACAGAGGGTGGTCGGCGAGTGCCACTTTCCCGGAAACCCAAAAGGAAAACTTGTCTTGAAAAGTGTCTGGTGGAAATGACAAGGACTTCCGCCCCCGTCAGGGCCTCCTGAGGGGCGCCATGGACCTCCCCGGGCCTCTGCCTCGTGTGCCGCTGGCAGGCAGACAGGTGGCTGCCGACAAGACAAGGGAGGGTGTGAGGCCACCACAGGCAGCCCTCATCCTCAGGCTGCAGGGAACAGTGCCACATTCCCAGAAGGGGACACAGGAATGCGGGCCCAGAGGCAGGGCGTGTGGCTGCGGGGAGGGCAGGCTGGAAGGTGAGAATTCCACAAGAAAGTTTAGGGGGGAAATGATCAATGATCGGGGAGTGAGGGCCTTGACCTATGAGAGCACTAGGCCCCCATAGGGGTGACCTGGGTGGTACCTGCGGGCAGGTGGGTGCTGCTGGAGGAGGCGGTGGCTGGAGGCTCACCTTTGAGGTTTATATTTTATTCCGGTGATTGGAGAGCTCTCTCTCTCTCTCTCTCTCTCTCTCTCTCTCCCTGCTTCCTGACTACCAAACCCTGAGCACTTTCCTCAGACACACCCTTCCGCCATGACTCTGGGCCAAGGAGAAGTTCTGCCTCACCTGGGGCCCAGAGGAATGGAGCCAGGTGTTTTGGTGACAGCAATGAAAAAGCTGAGTAAAACACGGGGTGACTCAGACAAAAGGGGGACCTGGGAGGGGGCCAGGTTCTCTGTGCCAGGAGAGCTGGTGGGAAGGGCTGGCTTGGATTCTGGAGCCCTGCTCTCTTTTTTTGGTACTTAACCACTGAGCCACACCCCTAGCCGGTTTTTTGTTTGTTTGTTTGTTTGTTTGTTTTTGTATTTTACTTAGAGACAGGGTCTTGCTGAGTTGCTTAGGGCCCTACGAAGTAGCTGAGGCTGGTTTTGAACTCATGATCCTCCTGTCTCAGCCTCCCGAGCCACTGGAATTACAAGCGTGTGCCCAGCACCATCCCCAGCAGAGCCAAGCCCGTAAACACCGTGGTGTGCCCTGCTAAACGTGGACATGGAGACCAGACCCCCAGCAGCCCCTTGAAGCCTTGCCCCTCTAGTGGACTCTCTTTTACCTGCTGGGAGCACAACCCCGTGCCCAAGTGAGCCTGGCCATCTGCTCTTCTTCTCTAGGCCACTGGGGTCAGCGACTTTCCTGTTGAGCCCGATGTGCCTACGGATTCACTCACTCATTCAACAAATACCTAGTGAACATCCACTATTACCATCCGCTCTGCTAGGCCCCGGGGATGCATCAGTGAACACAGGGGAGCTACATTCTAGGGAGACAATAAACAAATAAGCAAAATATATCGTAAAAGCTGTTGAGGAGAAGGAAGGAGGATAAGGGAAGTTCAGGGGGTTCCATTTACAGAGAGAGCAGCTCTGAGGAAGGCAGCTTTGAAGTACAGGGGATGAGAGAGGGAGAGCATTCCAGGTGAGAGGAGATGGGGACACCAGGTGCAGAGGCCCCAAGTGGGAGTGAGCCTGACAGTCTGAGCAGCAGCCCGAGGTCAGTTTAGCTGGTGGAGTGAGCAAGGGAGGGCCATAGAGGGGGACATCAGAGAGGAGGCAGGGGGACCGAGGGGGACCTCGTTGTGGAGGGCCTCATTGGCCACCGAAAGTTCTCTTCCTCAACTGGGCCCCAACACTGCATTTGGTTTCTTTCAAGCCACGTTTTAATTATTTCAAATTTCAAATCATTAGAGTGCTTTTGACTACAACAGAAAAACCGATTAGTGGTAGCCTAAACCAAAAGAACATATATTATGTATTGGACAAGTGTCCAAATGTAGTGGGTCTCAGAATAAGTTTAACAGGTCACCAATATCATCAGGGACCTAGGCTCTTCCTGTCTCCTTTTTTTGGGGGCGGGGGGGTACAACGGATTGAACTCAGGGGCACTTGACCACTGAGCCACATCCCCAGCCTATTTTGTATTTTATTTAGAGCAGGGTCTCACTGAGTTGTTTAGCATCTTGCTTTTGCTGAGGCTGGCTTTGAACTCACGATCCTCCTCCTCAGTCTCCCCAGACACTGGGATTACAAGAGTGCACCACCATGCCCAGTTTATCCTGTCTTTCAGTTCCATCTTCAATGTGTCTCCTCATGGTGACAACATGGTTGCTGCAGCTCCAACCAAGCTTTATACCCCTTCCCAACTTCTTCACAAGTAGAAATGAAGGGATCGGGGAGAAAAAAAAAATGTATGTGCAGAGTAAGGAAATCGCAAGAATTTCTCATAACTATCTCACAGAAGAAAAGACTTTCCCATAAGACCTAGCAGACTATCTTTTCTATATCATTGGCCAGAAGGGGGACACATGTTGACTCCTAAGCCAGGCAGAGGGAATGGATTAGTATAATTGACTTGTACCAGTGATTCATCTTGGGGCTGTACCTTCAGGACAGAGCTCCATAAACTTTGTCCCCACCCACCTACCTTCCCACCCGACTCTGATTGGTCCAGGTGCAGCTGGAGCCCTGGGGCACCCTCCAACACAGCTCTTGTTTGGATCGCCTTCTGCAGCATCACTGACCACCCTTGTTTGGCGCAAAGCAGCAGCCATGTTGTCTGCTCACAGAGAGAGTCTAGCAGGTTCCAGCAAGGATGGCTTTTCTCTGCCCCACGATGCCAGGGTCCAAAAGACTTGACGCTCTGGAAGTGACTCAAACAGTCCAGCCCTGAATCTGCTGGAGGGTCCTCCTTCCCACTCAGGTGTCTGGGCAGGGATGTCTCAGAGGCCTGCTCACTGGGACTGGCAGCCAAGTGCCCCCACTGGCCTGTCCACTGACTTGCGTGTCTCCCAGCCTGGCATCGGCTCTCCAGGAAGTGCCCTGAGACCAAGCACCTGGCGGAGGGTCCCCAGGGATCCAGGCGAAAGCCAGATGGCTCTTTCCAGCCAAGCAGAAAGGCCTCACTTCTGTCACATTCCATCGATGACAAGTGGGTCAAAACCCCTGTCCAAAGAGGCGGGGAGGGGACTCAGGCCCTCCTCTCCGCAGGGAAGAGGCGACATCACATTGGAAGCAAAGGTGGGGTGGGAGATACTCTTGCAGCCATTCTCAAAAATAAAATAAAAAATGCAACTGGCTCTCCTCAGCCGCCCACGCCTCAGTCTCTCTCACCATCTCCCCCTCAACAGGAAGCCAAGTGAACCTCCCTGCTCTCTCCGACCCTCCCCACCTGGAGCCCCTCGCAGACTCCTGCGTGCCCCTGAGCCACGGTCTTCTCGCTTCCATTCCTCTCAGAGCCAGGCTTCTGGAACAAATGATCCGTGCTTGCAACCGAATTTCTTTTCCAACCCCCCCCCCCCGACTGGCTCCCTCCCCTCTGTGGCTGGTCCTGCCCCCACCGCAGTCCTCCTGTGGTCAGGAGCCCGAGTCTGATATAGCCCTGACTCCCTGGAAGTCCGCAGCGCCTGACCCCAGCCACCACTGCCTCCCTAGAACCCTGCCCTGTGGCTTCCCAGAGGCCAGGAGCTCTGGTGGCCCTCCCAGCTCTCAGGCTCCTCCTGATCCCCTGCTGGACTCCAGGGAGCCTGAAGCTGACCCGGGTGCTGGCGATGGCAGCCCCACCCATGGGGCTTTCTAGACCCCGCCCCTTTCTAGACCCGACTCCGCCCCTCCGCCCCTCTGGAAGCCACGCCTCCTTTCCACGCCCACTGTGACCGCTGAGCTCCAGCCGTGGACCCACACCGCAGGCTCTTAACCAGGTCCCTGCCCAGGTCCCTGCCCAGGGTCCACCTGCTTTCCAACCAGGGCTGGGAGGAGGGTAACCCCCAGGGCCAGGTTTAAGGAGGCGCCCTCTCCAGGGCTCTTGTTCCCGCCCTGCTCCCCACGGTCCCACCTGCTGCCCGAGTGTGGCCCTTCTGAAGCTCAAATCTAACCGCAAATCTGGCCACTCAAGCTCGGGCCTTCCAGGGGCTCCCCACTCCCCGGGGGCCGCCTTGGTATGAACCGAACTCCTTAGAATGTTCCGCACACCCCACCTGTCTCCCCGGCCTCCACTTCTCTGTCTTCTGTCTTCCCTCCACCCACATCTCACGCCTCTGCCGTTCTAGTCCACAAAGGCTTCGTCCTGCCCGGGCCTCTATCCATATATGGGGACACCTGTCCCCTCCTCCTTGCCCCTAGCTTTTATTGTTTTTCTATTATGAAATATTTAGGAGTTGCCTAAAAGGTATGAATTGCAGTGAAATCAACACCCGTGGACTAGCAGCATCCTCCCAGCCCAAGAATTAAAATCTTACCAATGCAGCAGAAGCCACTGGGTGCCCAACCCAGTCACATCCCCCCCCCCCCCAGTTACTGACATCCACATGGTCCTGTTTTTCGTGTGTACCACTCCCGCAACCTATGTTGGGTTAGCGCAGCAGTTTCTGATGTCGTTTTGAGTATTGTGAATGTCTTCAAACTTTAGGTAAATGTTGTCATCTGGTTTACATTCCTCTACAGCTCGATTTTCATGCAACGTTATGTTTGTGAAATGTATCCCTGTTGCTAGGTGTAGATGGGAAGTCCAAAAGTTCTGCAAGAGACGGGGAGTCAATATTTGAAATATTTGAAGCTTAGTAGGCCCAACAGTCTGTTGAAGTGCTCCACCCTGCCAGTTTACTGCAAGAGTAGACAGAGTACAAAATGAGGGAGTGTGGCTGTGTACCGGTGCAACCTTGTTTACAAACTTGGCTCACAGGCCCTGGCGTGCTGATCTAGACCATTCGGTTTCATTGCTGTGCAATATTTCATTGTATAACTGTGCCATAACTTATTGATCTATTCTTTATTGCTGCTATGGTTGATTGAATTTCATTCACAATTATTTCTTTTCTTTTTCTTCCTTCCTTCCTTCCTTCCTTCCTTCCTGGGGATTGAACCCAGGAGTGCTTAAGCACCGAGCCACATCCCCTGCCCTTTTTATATTTTATTTTAAGACAGGGTCTCACTAAGTTACTTAGGGCCTGGCTAAGTTGCTGAGGCTGGCTTTGAACTTGTGATCCTCCTACCTCAGCCTCTAGAGTTGGAGGATTACAGGTGTGTGCCACCATGCCCAACATCATTCCCATCTATAATCTGAGACTCTATACATTTCCCTACCCTTTGACATTTGGAGTACTTGGAGAATACATCCCTGCCCCATTAATTTATGTTTGGCCCAAAGGAATTAAACCAGCCAAATGCTAAAGAATGGGACACAAACATAGTTTTAAATGCATTTGTATGCTAGCTTGGCCTCTTGCTGTCCTCTCATTTGCTATGAGACACACATGCTTCCGTCAGAATCTGAGTTCTTAAATGAGAGTTGCAGGAAGCCAATGTGCAGAAATATCCCAGTTCACTTGCAGTCTGGTGAGCAAGAAGTAGATGTTGTTGTAAATCACTGAAATTTTTTAGGATTATTTGTTACACAGCATTATTGTAGCAGTAACTAACTAATACAACAGACATTTTGCTGTACTTTGTTGCAATAACAAAGACCCAGAAATACGTTTGTACATATCAACTGATGTCCAAGCACATCTTCAACATTTTAATGCAACTTATTTTCCAAATTTTTTTTTTACCAATTTACACTCCACCAGCAATGTCTCAGATTTTTTCAGTGTTCCACATCCTTGTCAACACTTGGCTTTGTCAGATGTCTGTGATCTGATGGGTGTGAAATTACATTGCCCATCTGACTCTCACTTATGTGTCTCTCCCTCTGGGCTTCCTTCCCCAGGGCCCCAACCTGAACTAGGTCTATACTCACTGCACCCTCGCTCCTGTGTTTCCTCTCTCACAAAAACATAGCATAGCATTGATCTGTAAGATTGTCCCTGTCTCCCAGCCCCAGTACAGAGCTCAGCACATAGTACACACTTAGTAAGTAGTTGCTGAATGAAGGTGTGATCAGAAACTTCAGTGGGGCTGGCCAACCCACTCTAGAGGAGCATGGGGGCTGAGACAACGCCTATCACAGGCACAACACACAGATCAAGGTTTGTCAAAGGGCAGAGACACAGCTTTTCATGTGACTGCTCCACATAGACTGAACAACTTGTTTTTATGCTAAAAATGTGATCAGTCCAAGGTGATTCTCAGGGGACTTGGAGTAGCTAGAGAAATGTAAGGGAGGGCTGGGGATGTGGCTCAAGTGGTAGCGCACTCCCCTGGCATGCATGCGGCCCGGGTTCGATCCTCAGCACCACATACAAACAAAGATATTGTGTCCACCAAATACTAAAAAATAAATATTAAAAAAAAAAATTCTCCCTCTCTCTAAAAAAAAAAAAAAAAAAAAGAGAGAGAGAGAAATGTAAGGGAGAGCTAAACCCTGAGGGCCTTTTGCTGGCAAATTGCATCTTCACAAAAAGCAGGTTACTCACACGGCAAACAGCATCTGTCTCACACTGTTCCAGGCACTTCGTCCATCTAGGAAGCCCGGGGCACACGCCTGGGGAGTGGAGGGCCCGGAACGTCGGGGCTCGGGCAACCTGGCAGCAGGGCCTGTACTTTTAGCCACCATCTCGGGTGTTTTCTAGAAACCATCACACACATCCTTGAAACGATTGGTTTGGAGGCTAAGGAAGTTGGCACCTCCCAGAGATCTCTTCCTTGAAGTGTCAAGAACCCCTTAGGATAACATGGTGCATCCAAGGTTGTAACCAAGAGTCGGAGTTCTAAGAGATCCTGGGGAGGCCATCTTTGCTGCCAGTCAGCATGGTGGGGAAACATGGGTCTTGGAGCCTGCGGACTGGGATTTAACCCAAGCCCGATCACAGTCTTAACTTAGATTATTTTTGTTGCATGTTAAAAACAAAACAAAACAAAAAAACCTGATAACTTCAAAACCTCCAAAATGAAGAGGAGAGATGAATTGTAAGGCATGGGTGGTGCTGGAGGGACACCCAAGGGCTGCAACCAACAAGGGATCATCAGTGGAACTAGGCAGTCACTCTGTCTCCTCCCTCTCTGGGCTAAAACCAGCATCTCCTTCCAGGTTCAGATTCCCGGCATGTGAACTCTGATTGGCCCAGCTTCAGCCAGATACTTTCCTCTGGTCCAATGAGCTGTCACCAGGAAGGCGAGATCCCATATGCCTGAAGAAAGGGAGGCCATTTTAAGAGACCAATGCTCTCTAGAAGTCACCAGTTCACCATGGCGTTCAGGGAGGCCATGTTCCTTCCTGGGACTTGCTGTTGTAAAATGAGAGATTTGATCTGTGTCTGTTTAGCCATTACATTTACTATGCCTGGTGCATGATGGGTGTTTAATAAGTGCATGATGGATGGATGAGTAGACTAGAGTGAACTCTATATTCTGGTTCTGGCAGCCTGTTTTCTAGAATTCTTCTAGGTGAGACGTGTGAGTTCTGGGAGTTGGAAGAAAAGAAGGAGGGAGGCTAGACACTGGAGGAGGGTGCCCAGGATGTCACTTAGGCAGTCTTTGCTCTGGGCATCTTTCCAGTGCTCCTCCTCTGTCTTCACCAAGCAGCCTTCTGGCCAGAATTTGGCTTCTCTAATGGACTCTGTCCCTAGAGGAATAGTGCCCTTTGTAAGCTGTTAAATTGGCTTCCTAACAAAAGCCAGCCAGTGTCATTTGGGAAATATAGTCCACAGGAGAAGACCCTGGATTTGATTCCAATGTCCCAAATCTAGGCTCTTTCACTTATTATGTGATTTGGGTGGGTCACTTGGCCCTGCCGAACACCACAGTTTTCTTTGGTCAGATAGAGATGAGAACATTTGTTCTGGGCTGGGATTGTGGCTCAGTGGTAAAGTGCTCGCCTTGCGCGGGCGGGACCCGGGTTCGATCCTTAGCACCACATAAAAATAAAGGCATTGTGTTGTGTCCATATACACCTAAGAAATAAATATATATATTAAAAAAAGAACATTTGTTCTGCCTCATTCATAGGAGTGTTTAAGGGGTACTGCACCTACAATTATTCAAGATAATTGAACTACCTCTGAACAGCTCAGGAAAAAAAATAATTGAACTACACGTGTGGTATACTAACCAGGTGCCAGGTGCAATGCTATGTGCTGAAATAAATTATTTTGTATAATCCTAACGGGAACCTTATGAAGTAACTACTATTATTACTCCCATTTTACAGATGAGGAGACCGAGGCTTAGTGTTTAAATAACTTGCCCAAGGTCACACAGCTGATGGACAATAGAGTCAGATGCCACACTCTGAACCTCTGGGTTCTGCTACCCTATGCACAGTCCAGTCCTAGACAGACCCATTGTCATTATTCGTTTCCAAAGCCTAAGCCATCTTGGATAAACTGAGGACTAAGGGTCCAGGCTCATGGAGCTCAGAGACCAACACTTGGATTCCAGAGAAGCATAATTTCTGTGTTTCTTCCTTCTGAAAAACAAAACATAAAAACCCCCTTCAGTCTAAAATCTGCACTAATCAAGAAGTCTCTGGGCTGCAAAAAAATGAGAGAGAACTCAAGTTAACTTACTCAAACAAGGGAATTTATTGGCCTGCATTCTAGGAGGGGCAACGGTGAGACTTGGGCACTGGAGCCCAAGTTTCAAATATCACTGGGGCACCCTCTCTCATCTCTTGACATAGCTGCTGCCCTGGGCACGCTGCCTGTCTTCTCTCGAGCTTTGTCATGGATGGAAGCCCAGCTGCCAGCAGTTCCCGGATCCCATGTCAGCAGAGGTAGGGTTTCCTT
The DNA here is from genome assembly GCF_047511675.1 of Marmota flaviventris. NCBI lineage: Eukaryota > Metazoa > Chordata > Mammalia > Rodentia > Sciuridae > Marmota > Marmota flaviventris. The sequence goes on from NC_092503.1 coordinate 116,049,969, forward strand.
TCCCAACTACAGATGGAAAAATCTCAGGGAAGGACTCTCATTGGTCCAGGTCCTGTGTCCTCCCTCTGAACCAATCACCATGGCCTGGAGCGTGTGGTTCTGTGATTGGCTGCCCAGCTTGTGTCACATGTCACCCATGTGACCATTGGGGTGGGTCTGTTATCAGAAAAGCAGGGGGAGGAGGAATCAATGTGCATGTGGACCCTGGCCCGAAGCCACAGTCACCCCAATTTGTACCCTCTCCAACTGGCAATACCAAACCTGCTTTCTTCCTTCCTCCACCAACACCAAGTCCCCTAACAGGTTGTTCCTTTCACATTCTTTTCTTCAGAGGGGTCTGCGTGGTCTTCAAATTAGAAGGGGGAGTGGGGTCTGTCATTTTTTTGCAAGCCAGTTTACTCGTGGAGGTATTTCAACTTCCTTGACTGCCAAATGGGGACCACGGAGCCTACTCACAGAGGCCTGTGGAGGCCCACAGAGCTAATGGATACAGAAATCACTTTAGAAAGAACAAAGTGCCATATTTACAAACACAGGATGTATTTATCGATTTATTTATGTTCCTTTGTGTTCCAAAAAAAGGATTTGAGGTAGCTTACAAAAATGCACACAGTACAGTAGGATAAAAATAGATACAAGTGATCCAGCCCAAGGAACAACAAGGGTGGGAAAATGAAATAAAGCCAGGAAAATGCTCCTACATGGAAACTTAGGCTCCAAATCCCTGAACAGGTTCAGAGCAGAGCTTCGTCAGGAACAAAGGAGAGTGGGGAATGTGATCAGTTATGAAAGGTGGCCCCAAGAGAAGAGCATATTAGCACGTCAGGAAAGGCCACAAGGCTTACCTCGGGGCCAATGTCCGCAAGAAATTTTTTTCTGATTAAGAGGATTCTGTGGGATCCAGTGTCTGCCTTGTCAACAATATTTGGATCTGTTTTTATCATATCACCTGACACCTACTTCACAGTCTCATCTGGATCTTGTTTATTTGATTTCTTTTAACTAAAAACTGGACACAGAATAGCAAGTAAGAGCATTCATTTCTTCTGTCTTGTTTTCATTTGTTTATATGGTAAAGTGAGGCTGGGTGCAAGGTATATATAAGTTTTCCCCAGCAAAGTACATGGGCAAAAAAGTTCTCGCATCCTGGCTTAGCTGAAACATAAAAATCACTAAGACATAAAACTGATCCAAGCAGACCATAAAGACACTGCTGCTTTTGCCTCAGAACTTGGGCTATAATCTGCTGCCCTGGAACAAAATTCAAACATAAATCAGCTTCCACTGTATTTTTAACCACCTAGGAAATTCTTCATTTCCTGCCTGAAATGCTTCTGTCGGTGAACGATGCCACTCTCCCTCACCCCTGCTCTGAAAAGGCTCCCTTGGGGCAGTGATGGGGACCCGAGTCTGGATCCTGGTTCAGGAAAGCACAGGATGTGATAACAGACAGAAGAAACGGCCTCCAGGATAAATAGGATCGGGTAGGGACTCGCCTATACAGTGCTTTTGTGCCAAGTTGAAAAGGGCGTGCCTTTGGCAGGAAGAAGTCCCCTGGGTTCCTACCCGGGATGCCCCTTTCCCTCTGCCCACACTGTCTCCTCTGTCCTCTGAGACCCAGAGCCTCCACCCCCGAAACAGCATTTTCTTCTCTTTTTTCTCCTTCTTTTTATTTGTTCTTGTTAGTTGCACGTGACAGCAGAATGTATTTTGACATATTGTACATATAAGGCGAATGACTTGCCATTCTCTGGTTGTACATGGTGCACAGCATTCTCTTCTGAGTTTCAAATGCATCAACAGTAAGCACCAGACAGCTGGCATTTAATTATATGATGTCTGGCATTCCGTATTTCATGCTGTCAGTCTGTCTCTCTAACTAGATTAAAGATATCTTGAGGATAGTGATTAGTTCTTATTTTATATGTCTACCTTACAGCTAACAAGTATACCTTATGTCTGGGCCTCTTAAAAATAACAGGATCATAAAAAAACAGAGCCCCGGAGTGTCTAAGATGCCTAGTTTATCCTTGCTGTGCCCATTTTGCAGACAAGGAAATTTAAAACCAAAGAGGAGCCCTGATCTGTCCAAGGTCACAGAACAAGAACTTGGCAGGAACAGCCCCAGGGCTCCTGCCTGCCAGGGCAGGGCTCTATTTCCCCTAAACACTTAGCTCTAAAAACCTACAAATTAGGTCTTTTAGAACCACAGCTCACTGGGGAACAAAGACAGACACACAGACAGCCGGCCCACAGCAGTACATCTGCTCGTGGGCAGAAGTGTCAGCACAGAGCCGGCCAAGCTGAGGAAGACCCCGCCAACAGCCCTGTGGGAATCACACTGGGCCTTGGTAAGTGCCAGGGGGATGAAAGGACCTTGGTGGGCTCCCTGAGGTGCCCGCAGCCTCCCCTACACCCTGGAGGTCCCCACTGTGGGTCCTGGCTGCACACATGAAACTGATTGATGGGCAGTAAGGGAGGGGGTGAGGCCTTGCCCCCTGTGCAGGCTGGGCCACCATCTGCAGTGAACTACGTGAGAGCAGAAAACCATACATGTACTTGCCCCAAACGCATAACAAATACTCTACAGTAACGTTAAAGCCAAGAGAAACCAGAATCCAAACACCAAAAAACATCAACAGCAACACTCAGCAAAACCCTGTAATGAGAAGCTGGCAGCAGCCTCATCAGTCCTGTTCTCTCTCCCCGTCTCTCCCAAGCGGCAGCTCTGACTTCTCAGTCATTTCACAGTGACCCTGCAACCCCTGCCATGGTGAGTTCATTGGATAGGTATGGAGGCCGGCGCAGTGGTGCACACCTATAATCCCCGCAGCTCTAGAGGCTGAGGCAGGAGGATCGCAAGTTTGAGGCCAGCCTCAGCAACTTAGCAAGGCCCTAAGCCACTCAGAGAGACCCAGTCTCTAAATAAAATATTAAAAAGGGCTGGGGATGTGGCTCAGGGGTTAAGCACCATTGGGTTCAATCCTTGGTACCAAAAAAAAAAAAAGGTGTAGAAACTGAGGCTGAGCAAGCTGGACTGTCTTGCACCACCCCTCATAGCTGCTAAGTGGCAGAACTGGGATCAGAATTTAGGTTGGTCTCTCAAAAATCTCTCCCCACCCCCACTATCCACTACAACCCACAGAGACTCCCGTTCTAGCTCCACGTCAAGTGTTTTGTCCCATCCTCAGACCCGGGTGACAAGACTTGGTTGGGACAATGCAAGGCTCTAGCGGGAGAACAGCTTGCCCCTTAGGGAACTGGAGAAAGAGCCGGGCCTGGCAGGAGGCACACCCGGATCTCCGTGGCTTTTTCTTGGTGCCAAACAAACGCAGAAGGAGCCACTTCTAAAAGAACACAGTGTTTTTCCTCCTCTTCTCACCTCCCCTGGGCCGGTGCCTGTGATAATTGGGAAGCACAGAGTCTGGTTTTTCTGGGACTGGAACCAACGCTGTGAAGAGTGTTCTGACAATAATGTTGTTGATTGACAGCTGATGGACAGTGTTCCTGAGTGTGTTTTGCCTGTGCCGAGCATTAGGCTGAGAACCACACTCAACAACTGCTCAACAGCCGGCGTCCTGTCCTGACAGAATTTACTGCACTTTCCCTCTGTGGGCTGCAGTCGGGCGGCCAAGTGAGATGCTATCTCAGGTCCTTCCAGCTCCATCACTCCACAGCTCTACCAAGGGGACAACACAGATCTGAAAACATTTCTTCCCCCAAACAATGAGTTGAGGTTATAATTCACACAGTAACACAGACTCCAGCAGAGAGAGAACTGGTCAGGAAAGAAGGTTCTCCGATTCTGGCCTCTTAATCTTTGACCCACTAATTCCACTTTTGTGAATTTCTCTTAAAGAATACAGAAGGACAGAGCTCTGGGTACAAAGATGTTTGCTTAAATGCTATTTGGAGGTTCTGTCCTATAATAATAATGTCCAATACAGGAAGGCAATGGGGCTGAGGTGTCGCTCAGGGGTAGAATACTTGCCTAGCATATGTGCAGTGCTGGGTTCAATCCCCAGTACTGGTGGGGGAAAAAAAAAGAAGGGGGGATGTATTCACCTGGTGGCATCATCAAAATGATAATTCTGAAGATGTGAGAAAATGTCTATAATGCTGTTTTTCAATTTGTACTTTGTCCTCCATTAGTGGATACCAATTTGTTAAGTCTCCTGTTACTAATTTTTTTTTAATTAAACAGACTATAGTAGAAAATATTACAGTGCATCACAGATGGTAAATATACTTATCGATAAAATTTGGTTTCTGTTATTCAAGTAACTGGGCCATGATATAAAATATATTTTTTTTATTGTGGGGTCACAGTTGAAACATTTCAAGGGCCATGGGTCTAGAATGTACTAACCAAGAGTATAAAACCCTATATGTGAGTCCTGGCTTGGAAGGGAACACACTAAAACAAAGGTAGGAGTTGGTTAGATTGGCACAATAAAGGCTGCTGCTTCTCATTTACAAGTTTTCTTTGACTTTTTGTAAACTGTTCTTGTCCTACAATAAAAGAGAGAGAGAGAAATGAGTAAGAATACAAGACAAAAAGGAAGGCTAGCATTAGAAGCTCATCATCAGATCCCAAAGTGCAGAGGGCTCAAGGAGGTCTTCCTGTAGGAAAAGTGCTACAGGTTAGGCCTTAATTTTTTTTTCTTTATTTTTATGTGGTGCTGAGGATGGAACCCAGTGCCTCACGCATGCTAGGTGAGCACGCCACCACTCGAGCCACATCCCCAGACCCTGGGCCTTAATTTGAGTGGAAGAGGGAAAGGTTGGCCTAAAACTGGGTAGGGTTGTAGCTCAAGGATGAGGGGTACAGGAGATGGGGTTAGAAACAGCGGCTCTCAGCCTGGCGCAGTGGCCATGCCTGTAATCCCAGCAACCTGGGTGGCTGAGGTAGGAGGACTGCAAGTTGGAGACCAGCCTGGGCAACCTAGCTGTGACCCTGTCTCAAAATAAAAAATAAAAAGGGGGAGCAGGGAACCGTAACCCACACCTGTAATCCCAGCGCTCGGGAAGCCAAGGCAGGAAGATCGTGAGTTCAAAGCCAGCCTCAGCAAAAATGAGGCACTAAGCAACTCAGTGAGATCCTGTCTCTAAATAGAATACCAAAAAAAGGAGCTGGGGACATGGCTCAGTGGTTGTGTGCCCCTGAGTTCAATCCCGGGTACTCCCAAAATAAATAAATAAATAAATAAGATTTTTAAAAGGTGGTATGTAGCTTATGTACCAGGAGGTAAAGCGCCCCTGGTTCAATCTCTAATACCAAAGAAAAAAAATTTAAAAAGCTCTCAGTGATGTAAAGCGGCTTTCACCCAGTGACCGGCCACTGCCCCTCCCTAGGCCTTATCAGCTCCCTATCCCTAAATTGAAGTTTCAAACGGGACGCTGCCCCTCAAAAACATGGCTGCGCCAAGGGTGACGCGCCCCTCAACAAGATGGCGACCGCAGTAGCCCCACCTCCCGCTTCCCCGGTGACCAATGAAAGAGAAGCACGCGGACGTACGCATGCGCGGTGCACCCGAGCGGGCGTGTCCAGTGATGAGTGGGGGATCCCTGCAAGCAACATGACTAAAAAGAAGCGGGAGAATCTGGGCGTCGCTCTCGAGGTGAGGGGAGAAGTGAGGGTTGGGGCAACATCGTTAGTTGCCTTCTCCTGGCTGCAGGGGAATGGGTCGGTCTGGTGGCAAGGTTAGAGTGGGCCAAAGGGAGGAAGCGAGGGCAGCGCAGGTTTGGGAGAGGGATGAGAGGGCCCGACGCAGTCTGGAGGTGAGGGGACCCAGAGGTAAGGGGGCACGCCGCGGGCACCTTAGGAAGGCCCGGGGACGGGGACGGGGACCTCCAGAGGGCAAGAGATCTGGAAGTGAAGGGACCCCAGAGTAGGTGGGGACAGAAACGAGGGGACTTAAAGGGGAAGGACATGGGATTAAGGAGGACCCGAGGAAGACGTGTAAGTGAAGAGGAACCCAAAGGGACAGTTGACGCCACAGGCGGGAAGGCCTGTAGTTGAGGGGAATCCCCAAGGGCTAGGACCCAAACAAGAGCTGTCAGTGTATTATTAATGGCTTAAATATCGCCTGAGGTGGGAGAACTTTCCGCCAGAGTACCAAAGCCTGGAGCTTGGAGAGTATTTGGGAGTTTGTCAAGAGAATTCTAGAAGTGGTGACGTTATCCAGAGTCTTCAAAATGGATTGACCGCATGTGGGAAGAAAACCAGCTAATGCCTAGAGCACCTACTGTGTGCTGCTTTCGCCCCTGTGAGAGTCGTGCAGATGAAGTTTCAGGTGGAACCCGGATGTAGAGGTGATGGAGCCAAGAATCAAGCACGAGTGGTCTTTGAGAAAGTGCAACAGGCTGCTGTAACAGGTTTCACCTGGAACTTCATCTGTACACTCTCACAGGCATGTAGTGAGGATTCATAGAGAATGCAAGAGAAATCCCAAAACTTAGTGGCTTCAGGAACAAGAAAGTCTGTCATTTTCTCTAACAGGCTGGAGCAGGGGTCAGCAGACCTGGTCTGGAAAGTATCAGACAGAAAATATTTAGGCTTTGCAGACTATATGGTCTCTGGGGTCACTACAGTTGATCCTTATTATTCACAGATTGCATATTTGCATATTTGCCTACTGACTAAATGTATTCGTAGCCCTCAAATCAATACTCTTTTGCATCATTCACAAGCAAATAAAAGAGGAAAAAAATGTTTGAGTCTCCTGAGAGATCCACATTTCCAGTTAAGGTAAAAAAAAAAAAAAAAAAAAAAGAACATTCTGCCTTTGTTTGCATTACTGTACTACACACAAATGTCCTTTCTCTTGGTGTATTTAGTGTTGTGTTTTTTGTATTTTTGTGCTTTTTATTGGTGATTTTAGCTGTTTCAGATGACCCCCAATGCTAGAGTGCTGCCTGGTGTTTGAAGGTTGTGTGTGCCTTCTGGTGCAAAATGGGCTTGTTAGATAAACTTTTTTTTCAAATGTGTTGTAACTCTGCATTGTAAGGTGCTGTTGGTCATGAGTACAATGTTAATGAATCAACTATATATTGAATGCGATGTATTTAAACAGAAACATATAAGTCAAGTTTTGTGTGAATCAGTTGATAAAAACATTGTGGCCAGAGGCTTGCAGGAACCTGGTTCAGTATTTGCTAATTCAATTTAATTTAATTTTTAAATATATAGTTTTGCAGTGCTGGGGATTGAACCCAGGAGCACTCTACCACTGAGTTACATCCCCATCCTTTTTAATTTATTTTTTATTTTTAGTTGTTGAAAGACCTTTATTATTTTTATTTATTTATATGTGGTGCTGAGAATCGTACCCAGTGCCTCACACATGCCAGGCAAGTGCACTACCGCTGGCTTCAAAGTTGCCATCCTCCTGCCTTGGCCCCCCTGAGCTGGGATTATAGGCATGTATCACCGTGCTTGACTTACTTTTGTTGTTGTTGTTTGGACAGTACTTGAAGTTGAACCCAGACCTTCATACATGCTAGACAAGTGCTCCACCACTGAGCCCATCCCAGCCCTTGGTGGTATTTTATAGAAAATAACTACTACAAATAAGAAGTAGTACCTGTCATAACACAAAAGCAGCCACAGGCTATTTGTAAGTGAGCAAGTATAGCATTATGCCAGTAAAACTTTTTTCCCTCCAACAAAAACAGGAAGTAGACAGTCTTTGGCTCTCAGCATCATTTGTCCACCCACAGTCTAAAGAAGGTGGTGGTCTGCCATCTCTCTGAGTCTTGTTATCATCTTATCAATGAAACCAGGGCACACTCCATTGATGTTTCCACTGCCAGGGAAAGAGAAAGTAGAAGAAGCACCCACTGTCTTAAGGATCCTGGGCCTGAACTCTGCATTTTCCATTGGCAGGAACCAAGATTTGTGGCCTTACCTGTCTGTAATGGAGGCTTAGAAATGTGCTCACCAGCCAGGGGGCCATGTGCCCAGCTATAGCTCCATTACTGTGAAAGGAGGAGATAGTGTGTTTTAGCAGACAGGCTGCACTGTAGTCGGCACCTCACCTCATGGTGTGATTTGAGGATTAAATGAGACAATATGTGTAAAGTGCTTGGCATGTGCCTGGCACAGGGTGGGTAATTGATAAATAGCAGCTCTTTCTTATTCTCACCCTTTGCAGTTCTTTTGCGTCCTTTTACCGTGGCTGGGTCAACCCCTGTTTGGGGTTTAGTTTCCTCATCTATAACAAAAGATTTGCATTTCACCAGGAGTTATAAATTAATTATGTCCAAATAAAGATCATGATGTCTGGTTTGGCTTTTGAGTTTTGAGTATTGACAGGTCATTTATTCTAGGGCCTTTTACTGAGGCAGATTCATTCTTCTTTTTGTTACCCTCTGTGTCTCAATATACACACAATTTATATAGATATTTCAAAATAGGCATATATATATATATAGATAGATAGATAGATAGATCAAGATCTACATAAATATGCAGGTATTTGTCATACTGGTATCTCAGTCACTTTTTGCTTGGATAGTCAAGAGTTTGAAAATTGTAACTCTGTGCCTTGGAAAAAGCCCAGCATCTGGCCGCCTCCCATCCTTGCTCCTCGGTTGCCCCCAGCGGGTCTGAGCATTGAATGTGCATCGATGCTCAGTAGCAGTAGATATTGTCCTCTTATTAAAAGTCCTGTGCTTGGAGCCAATGAAGTGGTGATTTAATCAAAAATGTTTGTTAATCTGACGAGTGCAATAAAACCCCCACAAGTGAGTGATCTCAGCACCTGCAAACAGTCGCCACTTGTTGTAATGAAGCAATTACCAAGCAGGCAGCTTCACCCTCAGGGCGGGCGCAGGCCAGCTGTACTGGGCAGTCACCTCCTAGGACAACCAAGGCACCTTCTAGCCTCCGTCACTCGTGGTTCCTTGTGAGGTCTTTTTATCTGACTCATTTGCCACTTTGTGAGATCTCAGAGTTGGGGGTGGGGAACTGGCTGTGAGTTTTAGCTTCTGAGAGTTTATTCTGAATAACGAGAAAATTATAGTTCAAATGAGAAATTGCCAGCCTGGTACTGATTTTAATGTGTGGGAGGAGAGAAAGGTTTCTTATCAGTCTAAACTTACAGGAAGATTTTGGCTGATGTCAAACTTATTTATGTTTTTCAGTCTCTGATAGTAATGAGCTATTACTTGGTCATCGTACTTTTCTTTTCTTTTGCAGCCAGACTGTTCAACCTAGTTTCATTGAACAATTGATCTTAACAGATGTATGATGTCTTGGCTAACATTTTAAAGGGGATCATTTGATTGGATCTGATCCCTATTACAGAAATCTGGAAGACTTTTGGCTACAAATTACAGAAAATTGACCTTAATAACTTAAGCAAATAGGAGTCTACTGTTTTTTTTTCCCCCATAGAAATATGTGGATAGGTGGCTACTGACATTGGTTCAAAAGCTCAGTTATGTCAGAGGTAGTATTTCTTCATTCCCTTAGCTATTTCTTCATGGTCATAAAATAGCTGCCACGGCTCCAGTCATGTTCAACTTTAAGTCAGGAAGGAGAAAGGAATAGCAACACTATTTGTCCCTTTTATTGGCAAAATATAAGCTCTCCTAGGATTCTCCCAAATGATTTCTGGAATATATCATCATGACCAGTCCCAATGACAGTGAGGCTGGGAAAGTATCTGTTGCACTTTTCCAACTTCTGTAGTAGAGATGAGCAAAGGAGTGGGGTTGGGAGTCCCTGCTGGACTGGCCAACTAACAGTATCTTCTGTAAGAAATAAAAGTTAGTGGAGCCTTTAACTTTCTACCAGGAGGAAAGAAGTTTGACACTGTGATGATTTGTTTGATGCTCTCTCCTGCTGTAAGCTCCATGAGGGCAGGCAGGGGCAGAAGCAGTGTCAGTGAAGATGGTCTCAGCTGTTCTGGGACAGCAGAGCACAAGGCAGTGTTATAGAAGCAGCTTAGTGGACCATCAGTAAATATTTGCTGAATTGGTTTGAGTGATAGGAGGAGGCACTTGAACCTGCCACCCTGACATCTGGGCTTAGCAGAGTGGTTCAGTGGGCAGAGGTTAGGAGGCCGCCACAGAGCCCGCAGTTAGAGCCACCTTCCTGGGGAGCCACCAGCCAGTAGCTGGGGGAGAGGCTCTTGCAGCATGCCAAGAATGTTCAGGGCCCACTGACCACTAAATGAGCCTCACCTGCTGCCAGGCAAAAGCGACAGGTCGCCATTGGGCAGGTGATTTCTCTCAGCAGCCTGCGTCTGGCTCCGCTCCACTTGACGGGGGTCAGGAGACTAAAACCTCATTACCTAACGCGGCTGGATGTCAGCATGTGTGGAGTGGCTGTTTGCCAGCATCTTAATTAATGAATTCATAAGGCGCGGGGCGGATGCCAGCTCTTGAAAAGTGCTTTGAGCCTTCAGTGATGAAGAAGCTTTTGCTAATTTATCAAAAATATATATTGGGGGAGAGAAGAGAAAACAAACCCCAAACACCATTTTGGCTCAGGGACAGCTGAAGGCTTGAGGCTAGGACTGACCCGAGGCTCCTTTCCAAGGCCGCTCAGCCTCCATCTCAGCACCCCAGCCTCAGAGCTCTGGTGGACGGCAGCAGGGCCCCTCGCCTTCGTGCCCTGGGGTCGCGTGAGTGTCCAGAGAAGCGGCAAGCCCTTTGGCTCACCCTCTTCTTCCTGAAAATGGATCCTTGATTAAAATCTGGGGCAGCTTGCTGCCTTCACCTGCTCACCTGGGAGAGAAGCTGCTTCTGGGGCCTCTTGACTGGGAAGCCATGGGTTTGTTTTCTGTCCTCAAAGAGCCCTGCGAGCCTCCTTCACAGAAAAGCATCCCTTAAGTGTGCTGGGGGAGTTGGCTCTTTGGGGTTTATGGCTGGTCACCTGGAAAATTGAGGCCTGTGACCCTCATATGACTGGGCTGTGTGGCCTAGAGGCCCTGGATGGAAAGCCCCGGGGCTCCTGCCAGGGACCATCTGGGCAGGTCCTCTGGCTCCTTTACTCATCATAATAAACATCCTGGAGCCTCCTGACGTGGGAAGAGGTGGATTTCTAGAAACTCAGTCCCTCGGCTGCCAGGCTGGAGGTGAAACAGCTGATGCCTTCTCCAGGCTGTGGCTTCAGGAGGGGAAGGCTTCGGTGCCCTGGGGGTGGAAGGCTTGTGCCCAGTTAGCCCAACTCCTCCTTCTTGAAACTGGATCTTTTGTGTGGGTTTTAGGGCTTGAATGGACAGTTGGGTGATTTGAGGGCAGATGCCTGGGGTGTCTGTGAAGTGGGGAGTCAGCACAGCACATGAGGGGGTCCTGGCCCCTGTATCGCAAAGCACCTGGATTCCAGTGAGGCCCTTCCCTCACAGCGCGTCCTTTGTGTGGACTGAGACCAAGCAAGGCCCTGCCCAAGGTTGTTCAGGGTGGAGGAGCTGCTGAAGCCAGGTCAGCATGCTCAGATGGCCTTCAGCTGAGGCATGGAGTGACCATTCCCAGAACCCTTTGCTTTGGATGTTTCCATGAGATGTTGGAGAGACGGCTTGAAGAGCCCCAGCTTGAGAACAGAGAAACCCAAATTCAGACCCCAGTCCTTCCACTTCCCAGATACATGGTGAATTGCTGCTGGTCTGTGCTGGGAGCTTGTTCCTTGTACAGTGGGCGCAGCCTCTTCCTTGCAGGGTGAACACAAACATGGGATAACATCCATGTAGCTGCCCACAGATTGCCTGGCACTAGGAGTTGCCCAGAGTCCGTATTTCTCTGCTTTCTAGTTATGGGGTGATGGTTAAGGGCACAGACTTGGGCCATTTTGCTTCCCCATTTACTGCCTATGGGACCCCCCCACAAGTTACTTCATTCCCATCATCTCTGCATTGCAGATACGAAGACTTTACCCCTCGTTCTGCCTTAAGCCAAATGTGACTTAATACGAGCAGGCGCCTGGAGCAGCAGGTGGCGTCTGGGACATGCTACAGAAGCATCGTGGCTCCTGTTGTGGTGGAGGGTTAGTTTTGCATGGACTCTTGGTTTCCAGAAACCACTGTGACTCATGCTGTATCATCCAAACATGTGAGACTGCTTGACCTGAGCTTGGCTCAGGTGTCTGGCACCAGGCCCCTTATTAGAAGATCTCACTGTCTGCCAAGACCTGGCCAGGCAGATGCAGGGTATGCCCATGGCCACTGCCTGAGCCTGGAGGCAGACCTGATCCCAGCATCCAGTGTCACCCACTGGTCAGAGATCTCAGGAACAAGACTCAACAAAACCGGAAGCCACTTTCTAAGACAGAAAGCACAATGAGTTGTATGGCCCAAAGTTGAGCCCCGAGAGTGCCTCTGCCTTTTCCTTGGACAGTGGTTCATTAGGGGTTTGGCAGAGGGCCATCTAAATGCTCTGTGGGAACACCATTCAGAGCCCCGCCCACCCTCAGTAGGAAAATGGGGCAAATGACAGCCTGGGACTTGTGCTGACTCCTGCTTGTGGGCAGAATAAAAGCTGCAGGTAACCCCTCCCTGCAGCAGTACCTGGAGCTGGCGCCCCGCAGGGCCTGACCTGACCGGTGTGCTCAGGCAGTTATCTGTGCAGCAGAGCAAGGTCCCTACCTCCAAAGAGGCCTCATTTGGGCTTTGATTCCTGGAGGCTCCACACTCCTGAAAAGATGCCTCATGGGGATTTCAGAGGAATTTTACAGTTTCTCTTAACACAGTGGTTTTATGGTGTATAGGACCCCAGGGAGACTTCCTAGAGCTCTGGGAGTGAGGTGATATTCCCCAAGTCTGTGCAGCAGAGGGGATTGTATTTTCCTGGCCTGGGGCTGCTGCACTGCCAGCTGAGGCACGGAGCAAATGGCCCAGGCTGCGCAGGCAGGGCTCTCGGGGAGGCTGCAGGAAGCCCTTTTCCCTGGTGACTGGAGGGAGGAAATCTTCCCCTGGCACCTGCCTGTAGGAGTGAAGGCCCAGCTTGGCTGGGGCCCTGTCCGCAGCACCCCTCAGGCCACTGCAGCCCCCACCAGCAGAGGGGCTCTTCTGCAGGGAGCCTCCCTCCTCTGTGGAGGCTCCTCGGCCTCACACTGAGCCCCAGGTTTCAATTCCTGAGTCAAATCCATGCTTGGGTGTGGAAAGGCAGCCATGCTCACCCTGCTGCGCCCGCCTCTCCTGGAGCTTTTCTGTTGAAGTGCAGACTTACTGAGTCCCCAGCCACAGGGCCCTCCCCAGAAACTTCTGCTTCCTCCTCCTTAAGGGTGCTTCTCCACCCCACCCCACTCCTGCTGTCTACCTCTTTCCCTCCCTTTCTCTTCCTTCTCCCCATGCTTCCCCCCTTGGCTGACTCTCCAGCAGGTCCTGCAGGCAGGAGTTAGCCACTGCTGGTCTCTAGGTCAAGAACAGCGCTCCTGTCAGGACACTCTGCACGTGCCCACCCACCTGTCTCACTGCCACCAAACGGCTTGCACAGGACCTGCCAAGTCCTTAGTCCATGAGGTGCCAAGGGGCACCGTTTGCTAACTTAGAAGGAACTCTTGCCACCGCCTTGATTTCCTGGGGTCCCTGTGCCAACCTGCAGACTACAGCTCTGCTCTACCTGCTGGCTTGGTGCAGGACTTGGACATGGTGCCCCGCCCCCCTTTGTAATAACTGACCTTGGTTTTCTGAGTGTAAACGTAACCCAGATGCTTCTTAGTGTTATTGTCCTCACTGTGAGTGAGGTGCCCGCCTTCACTGTTTCCATTTTGTCGGTGACAGTCATGATCTCCACTGCTGCCCCTTCGAGCTCCAGGCAAGTCCCAGGCACAGATCTTCCTGCCACTGTCCAGCCTGCCAGGCAGGAGTCCTGGGGGCTTCATGGCCTTCACCATGTAACCTTCCCTTCCCACTGGAGTTTGTCTAATATATCTTCTTACTATGGTTTCTGGGCTCACATGTCTGCTGTTTAGCTGACTGCTAGGTCCCTAGAGCCATGATGTGAGTGAACCCCAAGTCTGGCTGCCAGGCTTCTCCTGCCATTTCCTGGGTCCTCCGATGCTCAGCCCTCTGCTGAGTATGTTCTGCCTGGACAGCTGCCCTAGCTCCAGAGCCCAGCCCAACTCCATCCCCAGGCAGAACACAGAGATTCCCAGCGTGCTGGGGGCTGGCCAGTGGAGGTGCTGCTGTCCCCATGGTACACCCTCTAGGTTTCTTGCTGTGAAGCCCTTGGTAGACTCTGAGAAGTAGTCAGATCTGAGCCAGAGGGCCTCCCTGCCTCTGCTGCTGCCAGCAACCCAGGAGGAGTCCTCTCCTCATGCTGCACTTCACTCCTTCTCTTACTCTTGCCACCGGTTAACTTGGTTTTTATTCCCCAAAGATCTGGTGAAAACCACTCTCTGCTAAGAGCAAACATGTACTGCAGCCCTCCGTGCAAGGCTGTGCTGTGACACCGCGCTGCATCACGTTGTCCTCACACTCTGGGATGCGAAGTATGATGATCTTATTTTTACGAGTCAACCAAACTACGGAACTAGGGAACTCACCAGTCACACAGAAATTAATGACTGCCAAAACACTGGTCACAGCCATGAGTCCTACTAGTACACTTAACTTGGAACCATGATTCCAAGCTTCTGGGCACTTGGGCTCCCAACTGCTGCCCAGCTCTGACCTTTACACTTCTAGAATACCCCTGACATTCTTGTCCTTTCTCTGGTTCTAACCCCCTTGTTTGGAGTCCTGGCCATCATGTTCTGTGTTGCCTGTAGTCTGTGACGTGCATGATTCACAGGTGTGTAGTTGAGAGGTGACAGTCCTCTCCCACCTTTTGGACCCTTCTTTCTTGGTCAGTCTGTAGCCACCATTCCCGATTGTGGTCACAACCAAAAATATCCTGATGCCCTCATCCTGCCCCCTATGCAGCCAGGTCCCCCAGAGTCTCTTTCCCCATTATTACGGCTGCTGAGAGCTGGCTTCTGTTCCACAGTGCTGCAGCGGGGTTGGTTGCCAGCTTTCTGAGCCAGGCCCAGAGATGGAGACCCAGCAGGGTCACCTTCTAAGGATGTGCCTGTGGCCTGCTGAAGAGTCTCTGACAGTCAGCCTTGCCTCCCTCAGCCCACATCAGGCAGCTGGGTTGTGAAGAAGGGGATCTCACTATTTAGAAGGAAATCAGAGAGAGCTGTCAGCAGGACATAAATATTCATAGAGGGAGGTTAGAACTTGAGTCCCTAAACCTTGATTTGTGTTTGCCCGCTTAAGCCTCATTAAAAAGTGGCAAATGAAAGTGGAGATATTCAGTGGAACTGCAAATAAATTGGGCTTGTTCAGATAAAGGCCCCCAACTGCCAGCTTCTCAGGCCCTGTCCAGAGCATAATGACAGATTGGCTTGGCTACTTAGGGTTTGCCAACCTCAATTTTAAGATTTTGCCTAGCATGAATTCCTAGCCTTGTTCTGGGACAATTAGCACTTGTTTGGGCACCTGGTAGCCTTCCAGAGGTGTTTAGGGATGGAAAGTCCCAATCTGCCCCTTCCCTATAACGACTTACAAACCAGGTCCTGGCTAAAGAGGGCACAGGAAGGGCTCTAACCTGGAACTGAGACTGCCTGGGCAGTCTGCAAAGCTTCATAGTGAGGGGGTTATGTGCACATGTGGTTGTCCCCTGAACCTGGGCCCTGTGTCGGGGTGAACTGCTTGGTGGCCTGAAGCATTGACATCAGCTGTTGCTCTTTGAGCCTGACTCCCAAGCCTTGTTCCTTTCCCTGCTGTGCGGCTCTAGGAAGGCCTCTGGCCCCGTCTCCTAGCTGGGGTTGTTCCCAGGACAGTCCTCCCTTTGGGTGCCCATTAGCTGAGAAACAGCACAATTAGCCAGGCAGTTAACTCGAGGTTCTGCAGTTGCTCCCTCCCACAGGGCCCTGCTTAACTGGGCTGAAGTTGGCAGTGCTGGGGGCTACAGGGAAGATAGTGGGTGGTGCATCATTTGGACCAGGCCTCAAGATAGGGAAAGTGTCTGAGAAGGGTGCTGGCCAGGGAGGGCACAGAGGTCCACAGATTTCAACTCAGATGTCCTGACACCCAGTCCCCGAATGCCTGCCTGAGACTCAAGGGCTCTGAGAAGCTACCTGGGAGGCAGGATTCTTTCTTGCAGGAGGCAACTCCAAAAAGGAATGGTGCACAGAGCTGGCTGAGACTGATAAGAAGGGAGGCCCCACTCCGACTCCTCAGAAAAGTCATTTCCTTTGGGGAGCCAGGTTCTCCCATTTGTGAAATAGAGGTCGTGCTTGCTATCCTTCCTGGGGATGTGGTGAGAATGAGCAAAGTCAGAGATGGGAAATGGAATACGGTGGGACTCTAAGCACTGTGCAGCCAGCTGCTCTGCAGGACACAGCCCCAGAAACCAAGCCACCAAAATCTAGGCTCTCGCTAGCAGGGCTGGCGTGGAAGCAGAGCAGGCCCAGACCTAGAAAGGCAGCCGATGAGACTGAGCAAAAGACTGGAGTCAAGAGATGGATGGGGGCAGGGGCTTGCTGTCAGTGCGTGATCCTGAGCCCAGGCTTGCACAACCTGCTGGTAGTTCACGGAACATTTTTTCCACAACTCAAATATTTTCCCAAGAACACACCTCTGGAACCATAATCAAAACAAATGGAAAAGGATATCTTTGGCAACTGGCCTTTCAGGAGCTTAGCTGTTTTGCCACACAAGTTACAGCTACCTCGATGATGGGCACTGTTTTTGCACGAAAACCAAGTCAGAAATAGAAGTGGTTTTGAGTAACTTTTTTTTCCCCCTGCTAATTTTTATTGATTCCTGTAGGAAATGTCTGTTCTTACAGCTTGGACTAAGATCTGAAGACAAGCCTGTCGATGAGGAAAACCTCTGTGTTGTGGCCCCGGGTACTGAACCACCTGCCCGAGGAGCACCTGGAACCTCGAGCCTTGTGTTGCAGGCCTGCCCTTGCCGGGCTCTGGCTCCTGCTCTCTGGGCCTTAGATGGGGAGATAGAGCTGACCACGGGGCTGCTCCTCTCTCCCCACAACCCGTGCTTAGTCCAGTGGGTGAGGACAGCTATGAGACCCTCGTAGCACCCATTGCCCTGTTTTCAGGGGGACTCGGGCTGGAGCCCAGAGCTGAAGCATGCAGTGGTGGAGGACAGCAAAGACACTCTGGGGCATCGGTGCCTGGGTGCCCTGCCCAGTGGAAGTGAACATGGCCTGGGACAGGGTGGATTTGAGACTTGCCTGATCCCAGGGCATTATAGCTGCAGAGCTCTGCAACCTCTCTCCATTTGCCTTATGTTTCAGATTGATGGGCTGGAGGAAAAGTTGTCCCAGTGTCGGAGAGACCTGGAGGCTGTGGACTGCAGGCTCCACAGGGCAGAGCTGAGCCCAGAGGACAGGTAACGTTCCTGACCAGCCACCCCCTCCCCTCCCCGCCCTTGTGTCTGTCCTGAGTCCCCAAAGTGAACTAAGCTTAAGGCAGAGGGTTTGGGTCCTTAGCTTCTGAGGTCAACTCCTGAGACCTGGGCACTGGTCCCCTTTGTTCACACTGTCCTGTTTGCTGGCTGCCCCCAGGTGGCTAGAGGAAAAGGGCTTGAGCCATGAAATTCCTTCCCCACAGGAAGTCTCTGGAGAAGGAGAAAAACAGCCTAATGAGCAGAGCCTCCAACTACGGTAAGAGAGTTCCCTTCAGATGCCCACCTTGACCTCCAGGACCCAGAGTTTGGAGGGGCCAGGCAGCCCAGGGAACCTAACTAGGTGGCTGGGCACAAGGTGGTCCTTTGAGAGGGAGCCAGCCCCAGGAGGCTGAAGGAACCTGCCTTGTGGGAGGAGAGCTGGTCTATTCTTTGTTACAAGGGAAGAAGGATGACCTAGGGCTCTGTCTTCCCTCTGGGATGAAGGGGTGTGGCTGTAGCCAGGTCCCCTCCCTCCCCTCCCCTACTGCCAGCCACCACAACTCCCCTCCTGGCCAGGAACATCCTGCATTTGGAGTAGGGCTGACAGATACCCCCCCACACCCCCACACCCCCCCCCCCACACACACACACACAAACTTGAGTGCAGGAAGGGCTCCTGTGGGTAGAGCAATACTGCCACCTTCTGGGCACTGGGGGCAGGGCCAGGTAGAGTACAGGCGGGGCAAGCAGCTGGAGTGTGGCTGGCTGATAGCCTCAGCTTCCTGAGAGTTGGAGGAAAAAGATCTGTAGCAGGTTCTTCAGTTTGTCCCCTCTTGGTTCTCCCCTGGGGGACCAGGCCTGGCCAGGGAACAATACAGAAAGAACAATCTGACCCGACACAGTTGGGCTGGGGTACCCTGGGCTCAGTCTAGCCCACCCAGAGCCCCCTGTGAGTCCCTCCCTTGCACATGATGGGTGGGGCCTCAGTTCCCCTCCAGCTTAGCAGTTTTCACAGCAGTTTTCACCTCAGCATCGCCACTTAGTTTAGCCTTCATGGTGTACCAACCACCTGCATGTCACTTGGAGGGACCCATATGGGTGTAACCACGGGTGTGGCTACAGAACAGCAGGACTGGCTTCCTCTAGAATGGAGGATGGCTGCCTCCTGTCAGCAACCCTAGATTCTGCTGAGCTGGGCCCCCAGCAAAAGGCAGGATCTCAAGAAACAAATGTGGCCCTGCCTGGCCACTCCAGTATCTGGCTCAAGATACTGTCCAACTCCACTGAGTTTCTGGTTGGCTGGATGAGACTCCTGGAAGGACGAGCACTGTAGAGCCCACTGAGAGGTGAGGACTCACCTGATGTTACACTGTATCCTAGCTTGGCTCTCAGGTGTGGCTTCTTTGGTGACCCCTCACATCCCATCCTAAACCTGGTTGAGCAGCCTTGTTATTAGGACTTTTAGGCCAAAATCTGTACCTAAAATGTTATGAAGATCTGGGCAGATCAAGGACAGGTCATGTTTAAGCGTAAGAGACAGGAGGGACACAACTTCAGTGGTGTGTGTATCCATTTTGGAAAGGGAGAAAGAACACTTACGGCCTCCATTCCCTGTCCCATACCAACTACCCCTTTATCTCCCAGAGAAGGAACTAAAATTGCTTCGGCAAGAGAACCGGAAGAACATGCTGCTCTCGGTGGCCATCTTCATCCTCCTGGCCCTGGTCTATGCCCACTGGACCACGTGAGTCTGCAATGCCCCGCAGCCACTGCAGGCTTCCCCTCGGCTCCTTAATTGGGACCAAGCAGGCCCTTCAAGTCTCAAGAGGACTACAGTGCCGGGGTGCTTCCCCCACCTAGGCCTTGGAGTAAGGCCTCCTGACGTATCCTCCCCCCACCCCCGCCTGCTGCCCCCCCACCCCCACCCCCGAGTCAAGAGAGAGGCAATAAAGAACATCAGGCTGCTCCTGTCTGCTGAGTAAATGTCACGGTCCGACTGTAGCTGAGGGGCAGCAGGAGAGTCACTCAGGAATCAAGGAAGGAGAGACATTCAAAAGTTCATGGTGTAGAATTCAGAAGGGAGAGGTAAAGGGGTAGTTGGGAAGGTGGGCAGACATTGTGCCACCTGCTGCCCACTATCAAACATTACCTGCCCTCCAGCCAGTGCCAGCACCTCCAATTATGGCAGAAAAATGCAGCCTGTGCAGTGAAGGGTGATTTGGACTTGAAGTGGTGGGAGGTCCCGGAGGAATGTGGAGGAATGCGAAGTTAATCCATCCTCAGGAGGCAGGCAGGACTGGGAGGCTCAGAGAGCAAGTGTGCAGCAAGAGCCATGATAAAGACAAGATTCATGGTGACAGTGGCAGTAAGAGGTGGTGGGGGTCAACCATACCCCTAACTCCACTCCCACAGTGAGGCCAGGAAGAAAGAGGGTGGGTGCTGCGGCCAGCAGAGGGAGACAGGCTGGGAGCACTAAGGTGAACTCCCTGTGTCACAGTGGGACCCCCAGATTAGGGTAAAGGAGCCCAGGAAAGTATAGGCATTAGGGGGATCCAGTATCCATGTGACAAAGGAGTGGGATGCCATCAGTTTCTGCATACCCTCTACCCTAAAGCAGGAGTGCAGCCCCCACTGGGGTGGAGGGGAGCCTGGCCACCTGGGGAGGAAGGCTGGCCAGGGTCAGTGAGTCTATTTCTCTCTCCCTCTCAATCCTTGGTCTAGTGACACTAATTGGTCTGACGCCTCTATTATTTTAGTCACAGACTGATCCTGGATTGTCACAGTGCCACCACAGAGTGAGCTATGTGATTTCTGTAAGAGGGGGAAGGTGCCTTGCTGCCCTCCTTGGGTTGTGGGTTCATTCAGTCCTCTGTCCCTACTTCTATCAGCAGCTGCGTGATTTCCCTGGGTTCCTGGGCTCCCTTCTCTAGCAGCAGTCCTGCGCGCCCTGCGGGGCCCAGGAGCTTGGACAGGCTCAGAATAAACAAACCTTCTTTTCTCCTCTCTTCTTTGAGTAGAGCT
The DNA here is from genome assembly GCF_047511675.1 of Marmota flaviventris. NCBI lineage: Eukaryota > Metazoa > Chordata > Mammalia > Rodentia > Sciuridae > Marmota > Marmota flaviventris. The sequence continues at coordinate 116,070,332 of NC_092503.1, forward strand.
TCCTCTCCCTTCACCTCTGGCCCAGGCTGCCTCATCCAAGCCAGTCCCAGAGCACAAAGCACTAAGGACAAATAGCAACAGCCCCAGCACAGAGCCACACAGGCATTAAAAATATGTTTATCTTTAATGATCCAAGATTCTGCAAGACACACTGATATACCCAGAATTGGGTGGAAATACAGCATCTCAGTGGTGCTGCCGCCAGCCTGGGGGGTGGGAGGCTGGATGCTGGCTGAAGGACCCCCATGGTGGAGTCAATTCCAACCTGCCGGGAGCCTCAGTGCCCTATCTCCATGGAAACCAGCCTGGCACTGGGATGGGGCCCTAGGGAGCCTGCATGAACATCTCTGAGAGGTATTTCCCATTAAAAAACAACCACAGATGCCCTCCCCCACCCAAAGCTGCTGCCCAGCTTCCCCTCCTCCCTCTGCCAAGATAGAGGAAATGGAGTGACCACAGAGAGACAGACAAAAGCAGACTGTACCTCCAGATGGAGAGGAAAAACAAAGGAAAGGGTGGCTACCTCCAGCTCAGAACTCTGCCAAGACCCTAGGGTGGCTAGGGCACAGGCAGTATGCAACTGCCAGAGGGCTGGTGCTGTACTGACCCTAGAGGTACCTGTTACTGGTGGGGCCACTGCTACTGGGGTAGAGGCAAAGGCAGGTTTTCAAGGCTACTTCCAGCCCTCTGAGCTGCCCAACATTTGGATCAAAACGAGTGGCCCAGGAAGCCTCTCTAACCCCAGGAGGCAGTCACACCAGTCCCAAAGACAGCACAGCCTGCATCTCAATATGGTGTCAGTGACGTCGGACCCACTTTCTTCCTTCCCGGCCTGCCGGGACTATCAGAGGTCTAGGCTGGGAAGAATGCCAGGATGGGTGTGGGGAAGAGATGAAAAAGTCTTCCAACTTGGCATCAAAACAGAGCAAGTTCAAAGAAACAAAACTTTGATTTGTACAACAGCTGCTCCTGGCCAGCTCGTGACAGTGGGCATCACCCACCCAGGATTGGCCCAATAAAAGTTGGGCAAAGCAGGGGCCTGGCCACCCTCAGAGGCAGTGCATGGAACTCAGAAAAATGAGTCTACAGGACTCTGGAGAGAACGGCAGAACCCAAAGCCTGCTACTCTCTAACGCGTCCTCCACCAGCCCCACGTGCCCTGGGCACTGACCACAAACCTGCCTCAGGAGCAGCTTCCTTCAGGCTGAGTCCTGGTAGGGGAAACAATTCCCAGGCAGATGGTGTCCCAGAAGGAACATGTGTCCTCTGAAGGCCCTGACTGAGCTCCTCAGAGAGAGGCGGCTATTTGCTCCCAAGGCCAGGCTTAGCTCCCCCCAGTCCCCTTTCAAGAGGCAGAAGGAACCAGTGCTGGGAGCCCCAAGTGCAGAGTGCCCCGTTGTGGGGAATGACAGGGCATTCAGCAGGGGTGGAACACCCCAAGGCCCTCAGGCGCTGTGCATCTGGATGAAGGAAAGGACGTCCTCCTTGGACAGCTTGTCTGGGTCCTGGGGCTTCTGGGAGTCATGCACACGGATGCCATCCCCCCACTCCCAGAAGAGTCGGCCATAGTAGCAGATGCTGCAAGGAGGAGAGGGGAGAGGTTAGAGGGCTATACCTGGGTGGCCCAGGACCAAGAGCCCACCAGCCCACCCCTGGCAACAGTGACATTGACCCTCTCAGTTGAGGGTCTTCTCTCTGGTAACCTAAAGGTACCCAGTAGGCACCAGCTCCTTCTGTGCTGCCCAGAACCAACTCTTCCAACAGACAGCTGCTGCTTACCGCATCCAACTGAACTGTAACTACTGATATTCCTGGATTGTCTGTCTGTGCTTCTCTAATGGAACAGTGTTAGTGAGGAGACAGAAACAAGTGTTAGTGGCTAGTTTTAGGCAACAGGGCTGCTGTCAAAACCTATGACCAGCAATCTGGCAGATGGATGCTGGGTCCTAATAAGGGACAGCTAGGACCTTGGACCTCACCATCATGGCAGGTCCAGGTACTGCTGCTCACTGAGCTCACCGCCCGGCTCGGCCACACTTGGGTGTTCCCAGGGAAAGAACCTGGCCCAGGCTCACAGGAGCCCTTGTGTGGCAGTGATCAGTCTCAGGCCTCAGGGTGTGCCCTGGGAGGGCTGGCACCTGGCAGGAGGACTTGGAGCTGCTAGGGAAGGCAGCTCAAAAGGGGGTTACTCACTGAAATGGGGCGATGGCATCTGCAGGAAGATCATAGGTGGAGTTCCTGGTTTTCTTGTTGTAGAAGAATTTCCTCTTGAAGTTTTTGCTGCATGCCATAGTCCATGGCTCTACAGGAAAAAGAGGGGAAGGAGCTCAGAAAGGACACAGTACCCACAGGGGTGGGTCTGGCATTGCAGGGGTGGGTCTGGCATTGCAGGGGTGGGTCTGGCATTGCAGGGGTGGGTCTGGCATGGCAGGGGTGTGTCTTCCTTCCCTCTTGTTTGTCCTTCCCACCTCCCTTCCTCCAAGAACAGGCAGGGAACAACTTAAGTATGCCACCTCCACCAGCAGCCTAGAGGGCTCCAGGAGGATTACTGATTATTTCTCAACAAACACACACGTGTCCTGTCAACCCACCATCGCCCTACAGTGCACAAATGCACAGAGCCCAAACTTGCCATGTGTGCATTACAAGCTAGCCCTCTTCCCACGCCCAACCCACCCCCCCAGGCCCACTGAAGAACAGAAAAGGCTGTGGACACACAGCCCTCTAACATACACTTCAGGGAAACGCCAGCCTGGCTGCCCCCACCCCACTGTCAGCTAGCTCCGGCTCAGGTAGAGTGTGGAAAGGAGGTGGCGTGGAGGCAGGGAGCCATCACCCACCATTCACAGTCCTGACGATGTACAGGCCTGTGGGCACAAAGTGCCTGTCGTCTCGCCCTGTGTAGCTGAGCTTTGGAGTGCCACTGGATCCCTTGATGATCTTCATTTCTAACCTGATTCCAAATAAGTGTACAAACAGATGCGAGTGTGTGAGACAGAAAGCCATACCGTTAGTCTCTGGCTAACATCAGTCATTCATTGCATTCTATGCTGCTTCCACCTAAAAAGAAACTGAGGCACGGCGCCTTAAAAGAACTGCTCCAAGCACACAGTGATATTGGTAGTGCTAGGTTTAGATCTCAAGCAACAGAAACACGGGAGTGACAAATGACCCTGCCAGGCCACCACTACTGAGGGGTGGGTACCTCCATGGTGATAGCAATAAGACTGAGATCTGAGACTGTGGGTGCCGGAGTCTTCAGCCCTCCACCCATGTCATCACTGTGGCCACTAGACAGTTAACAGTAACCGCCTCCCAGAGAGCACTGAGAGCCAGCCTCACTCCCATACTGAGAATCAGATCTGCAAGCGCCATGCACCCCACACACCGTGAAGAATATGAGGAAGCGTTTATGCCCCCTTGGTCCCCTCCAGGCTCAGTCTCTCTCACACTAGGAGCTGGGATTTATAGTGTTCCCAGCAGCTTGCTGCTCTGCCCCTCACAGGAACAATCGTAACTATTACAGCATCAATGAGCCCATATTTCTGCCTGACACATGTCTGCCCTGCTCCCCTCCTGACAGGGTGCTGAGTCAGCTGGGGGGGGGGGAGGGTTATAGGCTGCAGCAGAGCCACACAGAGGCCCTGAGGAGGGGGTGGGAGCATCACTACCTCTGTACCCTACCCACAACCTGTCTCTACAAAAAAAAAGGAATCCTCAACTTGACTTAAATCCCAAACTGCACTGGGTTGAGTCACTCACCTGAGGAAAATCTTCTCCATCTCCTCCAGCCTGTATACCTCCTTCACTCTGCAGGTAGAGGGGTGGGGAGAGGATGAGGCTTCCTGGGGACATACTCATCCAGAAAGCAGCAGGCTGTGCCTGCCCTAGCCTTCTGCCTTGGCCCTCCCTGCAACCACTCAGTTCACCATGAATGAGGATACCCCGCCCGGGGCACCCTAGGATTCAAAGCTGCCAAGCAACTCCTCAGGTCTGCCCCAGGCAACTGGGGGTGCAGCTATGGCACTGGAGGATAGGAGGGGCAAAGTTCTCTTCCAGCATTCCAGAGGCCAGGAATCACATGCCTTCGAACTGCTACTGTGTAAGGTACCCAGAGACCCAGCCACCAGACTTCAAGCAAACCCTTTGAAGCACAGATATCTACAAAAGGCATTCTTAAAACTGGACTTAAATAACTAAATTCACATTCATATGAATAAAACTGGTTTTGGTATAGATACCTCAGGCTCTAGTGACATGGAGCCCCGTGGAGCAGGGCTCAGCAGTGCCCTACAGGTAGTAACCTCAGACCTGGGGAAGTCTTTCTTTATCTTCTCCCTGATTATTCTTTTCCTCCTCTGCCCCTGACAGCTAACTCTGGCCTGCTTCCTCAAGCCATCCTCTTCATATTCAAAATTCCCATTGTCTTAGTATCCATTTCTTACCTGAAAGAATATTCATGACCCTCCAGCGTTAGCGCTTCCAGAAGCAAGTGTGTCTTAAGTGAGATACCTTAACCCCTAGAATGAATCTACCTGTGGAGGTTGGCTCACTGCCAGGCAGGACAAGGAACACTCTGGGCTGACAGCCACCTACCCAGCACTCCCCAACAAATCACTCATCAAGGTAAGTTTTATCTCTAGCACCAACTTGGCCTGGCCCTCTCCACTGAGCCCTCCTGTCCCTCAATGGATGGAGAAGCAGGCAGTGACCAGAAGAAGCAATCGAGAAGGATTAGACAGGACGGGAGCACTTGCTTACCTGATGGGGTTCATGTCAGGCCGACTGGGCTTGGAAACTGCCTTCACAAATTTCTCAGCAAGCTGGATTCTACAATCCAAACAGTCACTCAGAGACAAGTCAGACCACCCCTGCCAACACCCCTGCCCCTGGGTGACGTCACAGCACCAATCTATACAAACTGCCAATAGGAAGCATCAGTGTACCCCAGAAGCCCACCCTGCCCTTTCCACTGCCGTCCTCACTCCTACCCTCCCCGCCTGGATTCTGACCTCTAATTTCACTACATCCTGGCCGGCTTTCCTCAAGTGAGCCTTCAGCTGTGTTCAGTCATCTCCACTAGAACTTCAAATGTCATCTTTATTGTATGTCTACCCTGTCACCCCACACCAAGGAAACAAGCCTAAACATGACCACCCAAGCACTAGACGTGTTTTTCAGAGGGGACCCTCCCTCTTCTCATAAGGTCACCCTCTTGCTCAACCTTAACACAAACATCATCCTAATCTGAGCAGCTGTGGCAAGAGTGTACTAGTATTAATGACAACCAAGGCCCAGACTCTGAAGTGCCAAGACCAATTTCTTACCCTGCCCTTGGGACAGCCAGTGAGCGGGAGAGGGAAATTCTCAGGACGTCCATAAGCAGAGGCCAGGGTGAGGGGCCAAGCCTCAGGAGGCTGCTGCCCAGAGAGCTTCCCAGGCCCACCCTCACCCTCCCTACCCTGGGGCCCAGGTCAGACCGCTGATTGAAGTGCTGTTCCCGAACATCACTGCCGTTCAGCACAAGGACATCAAGGATGTGGATGGCACTAATCTTCCGCTGGGCCTTCCCCTAGAAGGACAAGTACACTGCCCACTCTGCCCACTGTGACATGGTTGGGCCTTCCACCTATGCTGGGGGAGGGAGGACTTTAAACACAGTCCAGGGCCAGCTTCTCATCCTTTGCCCACTGTTCCCATTAATGGTTCTGAATGTCATCCCTATGGTGGTGCTACTCAAAGCTCCCAGGAAATGACAGGTCTCTTCTTTCCCAAGGGATTTCTGGTCAAGAGCTAAATTAGCTGTTAAAAACAAAACACCCAGAAGGCTCATCAGGGCCCTGGGCACACAATGATGATCCAGGTCTCTCTGACATGCGGGGACTATTCCTACCTGAACCTCTCATGGTCTAGGGCAACTGCTCCCAGAGAAGGAATAATTACCAAACCTTTCCCCAGCCTTGGTCCCTGTCAATCACCACACAAGGTAACTGAATTAAACCAAGGCAAAGAGCCAGGCTCTGGTGTTCTAGTCCCCAAGCCACTGGGCCAACACATGAGCAGAATCATATCTGACCTCTCCTTTGAGCTCATGCACAATTTCAACAGAAAGCAGAGTATCCCGGGGTAGCTCTGTCTTCAGGTCCAGCTTGACCCAGCGGTCTGACTGGCGGCCATCCCACGTGTAGATCTGGGACTTCTATAGGTAGAGAGCAAGGGTAGGTGTGGAGATGAGGAATGAGAGATTTAGTTCTCAAAAGGGCTTTTACTTGCCAGCTACAAGCCGATGGGGTGGGAAAATGTCAGAAAATGTCTAGTAGAGATGAAGTTTATTATTATATTTGTTCTCCGGTGCCTCCACGGAAGACAGGTGGAGATAGGACTTAGTCCTGCTGGTTGGGAATGGGTGGGCTCAGGGCACCTTCAAATGACCTTAGTCCATGATTAGTGACTCTCAAGAAAAATACAGCTGGATGCATGTTGATGCAAGGGTCCGGGGAGAGGAAAAGGAGAGAAAGTAAAAGGAGAAAAAGACAAAATGTGAGAGAACACAAAAGAATGAGTGGATCATATGAAATATAATTCCACAAATTACATGGAAGACAGAACTGAAAGAAAAAGCACAGACTTCAGCCAGTTAAGTCAGGTGCAAAACTCACTAAGGCTTTCCTTCCCCTCATACCGCCTCAGAGGGCCCAGGGAAGGAAAGGGATATCTTTGCAAAATAGGAAATGGCATGGAATGGGGTGCTACTGCAAAGGACCAGCTACATGGGCTCAAACCTGCAGCCCATGCTGCCAGCATGGAAAACCCTGATCCCAAGAGAAACAGCACTGTGCCCTTTAGCAAGGCAGAGCCGAAGAAACAAATAAAAAACTGACAAAAATCAATGAACCACACTTGGTGAACTCAGAAGAAGAAAGGAAATAAAGTTTTAAGAAATACTTTTTCTAGGACCAAAGCCACACCTCCTTGGTGCCAAGAGAACATGCACCAAGTGTAGCTGGCAGCTGTCCACACTCCCACAGACAGAGGGCATTGCTGCCACCCCAAGCTGGTAGGAAGCCAGCTGCAGACTTACCCCCAGGCCGAGGAGGAACTTCTGCTGGCTGCCAGACACCATGCAGCGGTAGTCGAGCACAGGGCGGATTTTCTCCAGGGTTTTGGAGGTAAGCAGCGTGGGCTTGTAGCTGAAGATGTCGATCTCAGTGCCCTGTAGCCGTAGACCAAGAAAACAGTGCTGGGCTGGAGAAGGCACGGACAGTACTGGTGCCCATACGGGCTAGAGCAAGCTAGGAGAGGCAAGGGACAGGAAGCACTTGCTCTCAGAAAAATGCTCCCCTGCTCCTTCTTCTCTACCTAACCATGCACTAAATGGGATCTATTTCCATCTGCCTGGAGTGTTCCTTTAGGACCTATTAGAAGACGCTGGGAAAGGAAAGAACACCAAGTCCCCAAGTACAGATCGATTTACCAGAGCTATAAGGAAATGTCACCAGAATATAAAAGCCATCCCTTCAATAACACAAAGCAAGGACTCTCCACAGTTGGTTTGAGAGCAGTGAAGTCATCCCTCTACCCCATTCAGAAAAATGTACACATAATTCTTCTGGGGCCATCTTGAACTCACTCTCCCGTTTGTGACCCCCATAAAACCAGCACAATGGCCCACAATCTGGGCCAGATTTAAATGAGGTCTGCAGGAAAAGCCAGAGGTTGGGTGGTAGGAAAACCAGAGAGAAGAACACTGAGAATCAGCTCACCAGAACCAGGTTAGGCAAGCCGGAGTGAGGCCAGCCCTGTGGGCTTCTCTGGCAGCTACCTTGGCTTTCTGCCCAGCTCCCCTGCCTAAGGTCATCCCACCTAGGGGATGTCTCCTCTATAGGCAAAGGCCACAGGACCTTGGACTTGCCAGGACATGACAGGCAGCATCACCTTTTGGGCGGCAGGAATGCCGGGTACAAGCACATCTCAAGACTGGAAATTTGCTGTCCTGCTATGTTCCTGGGGAACTCCACACCCTACACCAAAGGCTCTGCACCATCAGGTTCAGTCCAGTCCCTCAGGCCCAGAAGTGGTGCTTGCATAGGCCTTCTGGAGGCCAGGGAGGAGGCCTTGGTGACACCTTCCACACCTAGAGTAAGGCCTCCAGCTTTTTATTTCTATCACAGAAACCAGATTTACCTGGATTAGCTCGAAGAACTTAGATTTCGGGTCTGAGGAAGATGGAGCAACTCTAGCCTGGTCAGGGATCTGAAGTGAGAAAGCAAAAGGCTTTGATTTTTCAAGTTGTCATGTTGACCAAGGCCGTGTGTGACTGCACAGGCCAGCGGCAGGTACAGAGCGGTTGGGGGGGAAGGAAACCTGGTGTAAGGAAAGAGTGGGCAAGAGGCAAAGCGGAGAATCACTGCTCTCCTTCAGACCTGTAGTGGCACAACCCGAAAGCCACTTCCTCTTCTCTGGGGCTCTGTTGGTCAGTGTTGCTACACAGGGCTACCGGCACAAAATGAAACCTGTCTACCCACTGTGCCATCCTTTATTTTTCTTTTCTTTTGGGGGGGGGTGAGGTGGGGAGGGGTACCAGGGATTGAACCCAGGGGTATTTAACCACTGAACCATATGCCCAGCCTGTGTGTGTGTGTGTGTGTGTGTGTATACACACACACACATTTTTTTTTTGTACCGGGGATTGAACCCAGCAGGGCTTACTCAACTGGGGCACATTCCCAGCCCCTTTTTGTTATTTAGAGACAGGGTCTCACTGAGTTGCTTAGTGCCTCGTTGTTGCTGAGGTTGGCTTTGAACTCACAATCGTCCTGCCTCAGCCTCCCGAGCTGCTGGGATTACAGGCATGCACCATGGCGCCAGTCTTATTTTTCCATTTTTTGAGACAGGGTCTCACTAAGTTGCTTAGAGCCTCACTAAATTGCTGTGTCTGGTTTTGAACTCACGATCCTCCTGCCTCAAACTCCTGAGCCGCAGGGATTGCAGGCATGTACCACCACAACCAGCACCCCATTCCTCTGTCCCAGCTGTAGGGACAAATTAAAGTTAAAGGGCCTAGTAAACAACTTCCAGCACTGCCAAGATGGCCAGCCATGGAATGCTGAGGGTAGAAGACACTTTCCAGTTAAGGGAGGCCCTAAAGGTGACGTTCCCATTGTCCTCTATAGTGTCCCCGCCCCAAGTGACAATGGGCTGGGGGAGAAGCTTACCCCCCAGAGTCGGAGGCAATCTTTTCGGATCTCTGCCTGTCGAGGCTCACTCAGGGTCCTAGGGAAACAAAGCCAGCAAGTGATTAAAACCTTGGCACAGCAGTGCAGCCCTTGTGCACCTCTAAACTGCCAGGAGGGAGGTGTACACGAGTGAGGACACTCCATTAGTCCAGGGTGCGTTCACCTCACTCTCCTCCTGAAGACAGGAGCTCAGGTTCCCAGAATGGGACCACTTCCCCTTCCTACCACCAGGGAAGGAAGGAGACTGTCCTCATGACCACCTGGATGCCAGGGTTCCCCACACACCCTTCTTCCAAACACCTATCAGCACATTCTGGTTCCCCTCCTGACACAGGCCACATGAATGCTATCCTGGCAAATGTCACTATGCTGACATCCCACAAAGTTGAATTAACCCACATTTACTTCCACCAGAGGTTTTCCCTGCCCAGCCCTCGCTCTCCTTGTGGTCTCACTCTCTGCACTTATACCCAAACACTGTGTGTTCTGTGCCGTGCTCTCCACAGCCTCTGGGGCAGTGTGGTTAACTTCCTTATACTAACACACATTGAGTCTGGGAGAACAAAATTCACACCTTATGCTTCTCTGGCATCCTTTAGAGACCAGGGCAGAATATGAGATACAAATATGTTTTTAAATTATTATTAAAATTAAATAAACAAACAGCATGGGGGGAGGAGCAAAGCAAAATCTTCCCTTGAAATAGGTAAATTCTAAAAAGTGTGCAACACTCACGTGTCTTGAACGAAGGCATGGATTTTGGCCAGAGCTTTGATCTGCAGACTACAGTGACTAGGAGAGGGGAAAAAAATTGATGTCAGAAGGATCACCAGAAGACAGCCAAGTGACATATGCACAGAGAAGTTGAGCCAAAGCAGTGGCCATCTGTTTTTGTAAAGGGATCAGAGAGTTGAGAGAACCACCCCCCACACTAGGTGCAGTCACATGGGCCCACTGAAGCTGAGAGCAGAGCAGAACTAGTCAAATCCTCCAGACACTTAGGTCCCAAGTCCTGCTAAAAGGAAGGTCCTCATGCTACCCTTGAAGAATTTGAAAGTAGTGGTGAACTTATTCTAAATAAAGCAACAACAAAGCCCAGACCCAGTTAAATTACAGACCACACTGACAATCCATCTACACGGACAGTGACCCTTTTTACTTTAGTCTCCACTGTTCCTAACCCATAATACCTGGTATTTACTTGTACTAGAGATTGAACTCAGGAGCACTTTACCACGGAGCTGCATCCAGTTTTTTTTTTTTTTTCATTTTTTATTTTCAGACAGGGTCTCACTAAGTTGCTGAGGATCTCACTAACTTGCGGAGGCTGGCCTCGAACTCAAGATCTTCCTTCCTCAACCTCCGAAGTCACTGAGATTATAGGCATGCATCACCATACCCAGCCAATATCTGGTATTTAATAAATAATCATCAGGTAAATGATGAAGCAAGAAGTGTGACCCACTGATAAGAGGGAAAACAGTTCAACAGAACAAGACCCAGGGGTGGCCTGAATGTTGGAACTGTCAGGAAGGATCTTTAACTAATAAACATACTAAAAGATCTAGTGGAAGGGTAGACAACATTAATAGAGAGGATGGAGAATTTTAGCAAAGATATAGAAACTATATATTGGAAAGGCAAATAAATTTTTAAAAAAATTTTTAGTCGTTGATGGACACAATACCATTATTTTATTTATTCATTTTTATGTGGTGCTGCAAATCGAAGCCAGTGCCTCACATATGCTAGGCAAGCATTCTAACACTGAGCCACAACCCCAGCCCAAAGGCAAATAAATTTTTGAAAAATGAAAAAAAGAACAATTATTTTGATGGTTATCAGAAGACTAAACCTAATTAATCAGTGAACTTGAGGACAGATAGGTCAACAGAAACCAAACTGAAACCCAAAGAAAAAAGTTGGAAGAAAAAAAAACAAAACAGGCCATCTGAGGTCTAAGGGCAATAACACTCTGATTAACATAAATATAACTGGAATCCCAGAAGCAGAGGAAAAAGAAGGATAAAAAAAATACTGACAAGATAATGACCAAGAAATTTCCATATGGAATGAAATCAATCCACAGATCCAAGGTCACTCAATTCCAAATAAATACAAAGAAAATCACAGAAGGATGTAGCAGGGCCAACCTGCTAAAAAAGGGAAACTCTTGAAAGCAGCCACAGGAAAACAGACACATGACATGCAGAGAATAATGGCTGACTTCTCATCAGAAACACAGAGGACAAAAAATGGAATAATATGTTTAAAGTGCTGAAAGAAAAAAAAAAATGATCAACTTCAAATTCCATATCCAATGCAAATATCCTTCAAAATGAAAGGGAAAAAATACATTTTTAAATAGACAAAAGCTGAAAGAATTAGTCTATAGCAGGCTTGAACTACAAAAATAGGCTCAAAGATAATTATTTGAAATATAAATCTGGTTCTCCAAGAAGGCATGAAGAATACCAGAGAGGCTAAATATGTCAGTAAATACCAAGAACATTAAAAGAAATAATATGTGTATGTGCATATATCTTTAAAGCACAAATTATTTAAAGTAAAACTAATGATATAAAATTGAGTTTATATAAAAACAAGAACACAAAGGTGGCAGGACAGTAATTGCATATATACTATTATAAAGTTCTTACACTGCAGCAGAATATTTTTGGAAGGGAGGCTATGATAAATTAAAAATGCATATTATAATCTCTAGAGCAACAACTAACACATAACACAAAAAGGCATATAAAAAAATCAAAGAAATAAAAAGGAGTACTAAAAATACTAAATTATTCTCCCCAAAAAGGAAAGAAGAAAAGAACAGAGGAACAAGAGCAAATAGGGTAAAAAGAAACCAAACAACCAAGATGGGGGATTTAAACTCAAACATATCAATAATTACACTCAATGTAAAAGTTTAACTATTCCAATTAAAAGGCAGAGATTTTTATACAGGTCAGACTGGACAAAAAGGTAAGACCCAAACATATGCTTTTCCCAAGAAATACATTTAATCATGAAAACAAAGACAGAAAACAGAAGGACAGAAAAACACCATGCAAGCACTAAGCTATAAAGGCTTATGAAGCTACATTAATAGCAAAGATGACTCAAAGAGTATTACTAAGGATAAATACTTTATAATGACAAAAATTCAACTAATCAAGAGGACAAGACAATCTTCACCATGCATGTGCCTAATAACAAAGCTCCTAAACAACTGAAGTAAACACTGACAAAACTTCAGGGAGTAGCCAGGGGTAGGGGCACAAGCCTATAAAACAAGCTACTCAGCAGGTGGAGGCAAGTGGATCACAAGTTCCAAGCCAGCCTCAGCAATTTAATGAGACCTTGTCTCAAAATAAAAAATAAAAAGGGCTAGGGATGTAGCTCAATTGTAAAGCACCCCTGAGTTCCACAGACACTGAAGGATAAAGTGACATTATAAATAACTATGCCAATAAATTCAACACCTTGAATGAAGTGAACAATAAATTTAAAAACAAATTTATTGGAAAAACAACCCTTAAAAAAACCCAAAGAATCTGAAAAAACATATATCTATTAAAGAATGAGTTTTGAAATTTCCCATAAAGCAAACTCAAATAGCTCCACAGGTTAATCTTATCAATAGATTTTTTTTTAAAAAAAGAAATAACCAATGTTACATAAATTATTCCAGAAAATACAAAAAGAGGAATCATTTCTAAAGTCATGTTAAGAAACTAACATAGAGGGGGGAAGTGCTGGGGAGTGACATAGGCCAAATTATATTGTCATACTGTGTGCATGTACGAATATGTAACAACAAATCCCATCATTATTTACAACTATACTGCACCAATAAAAAAATGTGGGGGGAGGAAAAAAGACTTAACAAAACCCTGACACTAAAAACAAGCAAGGACTTAAAAGAATACAGAATTAGGGATTTTTCTCTCATGAATAAAATATTAATATATCAAATATAGAAATATATAAAAGTAGTAATACATCACTATCAACTAGAGTTTATCCCAAAATGCAAGACTTTTTTAACCATTTTGAAGTCACTCAATGTAATTAAATGTATTACCAGAACAAATAAGAAATATCCTGTAATAATTTCTTCAAATAAAGAACAAGTATTTGGCAAAATTAAACATTCACCCATGGTGAAAAACTCTCAGCAAACTAGAAATAGAAGAAAAATTTGTCAACCTAATGACGACCTTTTTTTTTTTTCTTTTTTTCCTCCTTACTTTTTTCTTTGTGTTTCAGTTTGGGTTTCTGTTGACCTGTCTGTCCTCAAGTTCACTGATTAATTAGGTTCAGTCTGTTGATAATCATCAGAATCTATACAAACATACAGCTAACATCATACAGAACGATGTTAAACACTTTCTGGACCAAAGCAAGGAAAAATGTGCTCTTACCACTTCCATTCTTTATCACACTGGAGGAACTCGTTAGTGAGATAAGACAAGAAAAAAAATAAAAAGCATACAAATTGGAAAGGAGAAAAAAATATCTTTTTTTTTTTTTTTTTTTTTTAGTACTAGGGATTGAACTCAGGGGCACTCTCAACCGCTGAGCCACATCCCCAGCCCTATTTTGAATTTTATTTAGAGACAGGGTCTCACGAGTTGCTAAGCACTTCACCATTGCCGAGGCTGGCTTTGAACTCACAATCCTCCTTCCTCAGCCTCCTGAGCCACTGGGATTACAAACGTGCGCCACCATGCCCGGCTGAAGACATTATTTTGTAAATAAAAATATCTTAAGAACTATATCTAGCACTATTAAGTAGATTCTCACAGGATGCAGTTAATGTACAAAAAAACTAGCATCAATAATTGGAAGATGAGGGGCTGGGGATGTGGCTCAAGCGGTAGTGCGCTCGCCTGGCATGCGTGCGGCCCTGGTTTGATCCTCAGCACCACATACAAAGATGTTGTGTCTGCCGAAAAAAACTGAAAAATAAATATTAAAATTCTCTCTAAATAAATAAATAAATGATTGGAAGATAAAATTTTTAAAAAGTCATTTAAAATAATATCCTTGGGAATAAACAACAAAAGATTTTGTAAAAACCTCTATATTGAAAACTAAAAAAGACTGCTAAGGCTTTTTGAATAAATTAAAAAGCTGATTCTAAAACTTATATGTAAACACATAGCCAAAATAATCTTGGGGGAAAAAAAAAAGAACAAAGCTGGGAAACATACTATTTGTGAGATTTCTTTTGTCAAGATGTGTATGGTACTAACAAAAGGATAAATTAATGGAAAGGAACAGAGAGACCTGAAGTCACATGTATACAAATAATTTATGAAAAGAATAAAATTTATAAGAAGATAAGAATTTTTTTTAAAATTAATGGGAGGGCTGGGACTGTGGCTCAGCAGTAATGCACTTGCCTTGCATGTGTGAGGCAATGGGTTAGATTCTCAGCACCCCATATAAATAAACAAAATAAAGATCTATCAACAACCAAGGGAAAAAATATTTTTAAAAAATGGGAAAAAGTAAGTATTTTCAACAATTAGTGGACAACTGTATATCTATAAGAAAAAAAAAAAAGACACTTGACCCCTGTATCATATAATACACAAAAATTAATTTTAGATATACCACAAACATAAAGGATAAAAGAAAAAAGTCTGCATGAAAATAGGATATTATTTTCATGTCTTGTGAAGGCAGACATTTTTAGAGAGAAAACAAATCATTACCAAAAGAAAAATTGGTAAATTATATTTCATCTTCAAGATTTTAAACTTTTAGATATCTGCGTTAGAAAACAAGAAGTAAAATTATCTTACTTCACAGATGACAAGATCTTAAAATAGAAAACTCTAAAGATTACACACATATACACATACAGCTGTTATAAGTAATAAGTGATTTCAGGGAACTTTCAAGATACAACATCAACACACAAAAATCAGTCACTTCTACATATTAACAATGAATAATCCCAAAAGGTAATTAAGAAAACAATTCAACATATAATAGTATCAAAAAGAATAAAATACTTAGGAATAAATTAAGGATGTAAAGACCTGTTCACTGAAAACAACAAAACACTGCCAAAAGAAATTAAAGACATAAATAATTGGAAACATCCCATGTTAATGGATTGGAAGACGTATTACCATTAAGATGGCAATACTACCCAAAAATAACCTACAGATTCAATGCAATTCCTATTAAAATCCTAATGGCAGTTTTTGCAGAAAGAGAATATCCCATCCTAAAATTCATATAGAACCAGGAGTAACGACACCTGCCTACAATCCCAGCTCTTCAGGAAGCTGAAGGAAGAGGACCTCTTGAGCCAAGGGGTTGGGAAACCAACCTGAGTAACATAAGAAGACTCCGTCTCAAAAAAGGGTGGGGAGGTGCTGATAATGTAGCAGTGGTAGAGCACTTGCCAGCCAGCATACACTTGAGGCCCTGAGTTTGGTCCCCAGCACCATTAAAAAAAAAAAAAAAAAAAAAGCTGGGGGGGGGGGGGAGATCATATATAATTTCAAGGGACACTAAGCAGCTAAAAAAATCTTGAAAATGACAAGCAAATTTGGAGGATACACATGTCCTGATTTTAAAACTACTACAAAGCTCATTAAAACATTATAATATTGGAATAAAGATAGATGCTTGGAACAGGGTCTAGAAATAAATTCTCACACATATAGTTAAAAGATTTTTGACAAGACCATTAAATAGGGAAAGGACAGTGTTTTCAAGAAATGGTGCTGGGGAAACTGGATATCCACATTCAAAAGAAGGAAGCTGGACACTTATCTAATGCTACATAAAAAATGGCCTAAAGACCTTTATTTATAATGGGCTAAAACTATAAAACTCTGACAAGAAAACAGAGGCAAAAAGCTTCATAACATTGAATTTAGCAATGATTTCCTGTATATAGTAATTAAAGAAAAAAATAGGCAACCTGAGCAGCATTAGTATTAAAAACTTCTGTGTATCAAAAAACAAGCAGTAGAGTGAACAAATAAACCACAGAATGGGAGATAATATTTTCAAATAAAGTCTGATAAAAGATTAATATCCAGAATATATAAAGAACAATAAAAACCCAATTTTAAAAATGGGAAAGGTGTGAATAGACATTTCTCTAAAAAAGATATTCAAATGGTCCATAACACATGAAAAAAACACTCAAACAACACTAGTTATTAGGAAAATGCAAATCAACCACTTAGATACCACTGCACATATATTAAGAAGTCTATTATCAGAAAAATGGAAAATAACAGTACTGGTAAGGGTATGAAGAAATTGTAGCCTTCATAAACTGCTAATGGAAATGTAAATTGGTGTAGCCATCGTAGAAAAGAGTATGACAGTTCCTCAAAACAAACAAACAAACAAACACCTTATGATCCACCAAAGAGAGGGGGGCAATTCCACTTACAGGTGAATCTCAAAAGAACTGAAAGCAGCAACTCAAATAGATACTGGCATAGTGCTACTATGCAAAATATGGGGCTGCAGTTGTGCTCAGTGGTAGAGCGCCTTGCCTAGCATGTGTGAGGCACTGGGTTCGATTCTCAGCACAGCATATAAATAAATGAATAGTGCTATTATGCATAGCAGCTAAAAGGTGGTAACAGCCCCAATGTCTATCAACAGAAGAATAGATAGAGAAAATGTATATCATATAAAAAGGAGTAAAATTCTGCCACATGGTGAATTCTGCAACATGATGAATCTTGAAAACATTATGCAAAATAAAATAAATCAGAAACAAAAGGATAAATATTGTATGAATCTATTAAATGAGATACCTAGAATAGGCAACTTCGCAAACACAGGAAGTGTAATAGTGGTTACCAGGGGCTGGAAGAAGGGAAAAATAGGGGTTTTTATTTAATGGATACAGAGCTGCTGTTTAAGATGATGAAAATATTCTAGAAATGTATAGTGGTGATGGCTGCACCACAATTTTAATTTCATTTTATGTTATATATATTTTCCACAATAAAAAAAATACTCAGAAAACTAAAAAAGAATTAAATATCTGCTTTTAAAAACATAACATTCAGAAAATGAATAAGTATCCAGGCACAGTGTGGTACCTGCCTATAATTCCAGGAATTGGGGAGGATGAGGCAGGAGGATTGCAAATTCAAGGCCAGCCTGGGTAACTTAGCAAGACACTGTCTCAAAATAAAAAATAAAAAGGGCTAGGGATATGGCTCAGTGGTAAAGCAACTCTGGGTTCAATCCCTAGCACAAAGAAAAAAGAGAGAGAGAGAGAGAGACAATTAATAGGCAAACTAGCCAGGAACAAAGGCACAAGGGAGCTGAGGCAGGAGGAATAAGTGTGAGGCTAGACTGGGCAATTCAGCAAGATGATGTCAAAAAAATAAAATAAGATGGGGTGTGGCTCAGGGTAGAGCCCCTGGGTTCAACCTCAGGTACCAAAAAGGGGGCAAGCAATATATTTACCACACACATATTTGACACAGTACCTGTACCCAAAATACATAATTAATCCTACAACTTAAAGACATCCATTTTTAAAAATGTTGAAAAGAGGGGCTAGGGTATAGCTCACAGTGCTTGCCTAGAATGCTTAGGGCCCTATGTTCCATCCTCAGCACATACACATAAAAGGCACATGAAAAAGAACTCAACCTCATTCATCTCAGAAACATACATTAAACCACAATGACATAACACAACACCCACTAGAATGGTTAAAATAAAAAAGGCTGACAATACCAAATACTGACAAGGTTGCAGAACAAACAGAACTTCAGACATTGCTGGAAGGAGCATAAATCAGTACAGCCATATTAGAAAACTACATGGCATTTAAAAATCTACCCTGTAATCTCAGAATTTCTACTCTTGGGCATTTATCCAAGAGAAATGAAAACATTTGTCCCTCAAAAGCCTTGTATAAGAATGTTTGTAGAGCTACATTCATAATGGCCCCCAACTGGAAATATCTCAAGTAAACCAACTACAGAAGAATGAATTATGTATATCCACATATTAGAATATTACTCAGCAATAAAAAAGAAATTAACATGTGAATGTATCTCAAAAACATTAAGATGAGGAAAAAAAAAACAGACACAAGTGAATATTCTATGATTCAATTTATTCAAAGTTGTAGAACAGACAAAACTAACCTATGGTGATAAAAATCAGAAGAGATGTGAGTTTGGATTCAACTCAGAAGGCAACAGAAATATTATCTTAATAGGGATGTAGACTACATGTGTGCATCTTTCAAAATTGATAGAAGTGTCCACTTAAAATCTGCATTTCAATTATAAAATTATATCTCAAATTAAAAAAAAGAAAAGTGGTTGGTTACAGGGTTCCTTAAACACTATTAGAAGCAGATGGCAACATGATTTAGGGGGAAAAAAAAGTGTTACAGAGCCCCAGAGTATTACAGAACGCTACTTCCCTGACTTCCTGGGTCTGTTTCCTCATCTATCACATCCTAAAGTTGAGTGTCTACTCTACTGTGGTGCCTAGCATTACTACCAAAATGAAAGGGCTTATGTGGGACTGTGGAGAGTTAAAATACAGGGTGATGCT
Source organism: Marmota flaviventris (assembly GCF_047511675.1). Lineage (NCBI taxonomy): Eukaryota > Metazoa > Chordata > Mammalia > Rodentia > Sciuridae > Marmota > Marmota flaviventris. The sequence continues at coordinate 116,089,150 of NC_092503.1, forward strand.
CAAGAAATAACAAAGAGCAGGATAAAGACTTCCTTCCCTCTATGACTCTCCAGGGCCATCTATACCTATCTTCTCTGGGAGACGTGGGATCTGACACTTATATAAGACCTTTCCAACACCTGTTAGTCCCCCAGGAGAGCACTTTCTACTGAATCGCTGCTATTATATAATCCTCCAACCTACCTCAAAAAAGTTTTTTATAAGGCCTGTCCACTCAGAGAACTGAGCCAACTATCACAATCTTAAATTATTACCTCTGACAGAAAGCAGGGAGAATTAAGGATAATTAAAGGAGGTTTAAAAAAAAAATTCAGACCACACACATATGGAACTCATGAACTGGACAAAGTCTGGCATTTCCAAAGCATTCTGTACACCTGCTTTCCACCCAGCTCCTGCCTCCACGCAGGGAACTTCTCAATGCAACAACATGATGGTCTTTTACTAATAAAAAAGGCTGCTTTCTGCTAGGTTCTCTACCAGGCGCAGGCTCCGGCAGGCAGGCCTACACCAGACATGTACCCACCCACCACCCTTGGGACATGACTTGGGAAGAGAACAAGGATCCTCAAGGTAATCAAAATCCTACGGTACCCAGCAGAGCAGACCCAGATACAAGGAGCTACCAAGGGCACGTCATCAGCCCTTCATTCTCTGGTGTTAATTAAGACCCCAGTGCTAGTAGCAAAAACAACCGCTGGCTTACCTCTCATTAGACCGGATCATGTAGTCAGTAAATTCATGGTCTCCCTTGATCACCGTCAAAGGGACCACAAGGTTGACGTCAGAATCAGTGTTCCGCAGCTGGTTGAGTTTAATATTCACCGAGAAGAGGTAATCCCGCACTTCATCTATGCCCACTTTCAGGCCCTTGCACACAACATACCTGGCAGAAGACACTCTGTCACTTCACTGAGCAAGGGCTTCCTCCCACACATTCCTTTCCCCTAAAACTCTCAGAGAGTCACAAAGTTAAACAGCTTCCCTGTTCAACCTTAAGTCTATGATCAAAGAACAGCACAGACTCTGTGTGCCAATGTTCACCTCAGATCCTTCCCTTTTGTATAAGGCTGTATTTCCATCTCTATGGTGGTATTCCCAACTGCCCTGCAGCAGACAGGATGCATGGCAATCACCTCTAGAGTCTGCCAAATTACAGACCTAATGAATGAGACTCTCCAAGGACAGGGCCTAGAAATGTGTATTTTCAACAAGTTACCTCATTATTGTGACTGGCTGTGTTTGCTTTCCCTCATGTGGGGGCACTATGTCCCACCTGAGATGCCAGCAGAGCCTGCGGTTGGCAGCCTCTTGCCTCTTCCCAGCTTACATCCCTTTTCAAGTGTCCCTAGTATTGGTCCCCTCTCATAGACCAAGCCAAGAAGTTCTCAAATACACATGGAGAATAATTGTGGAGAAGGAGGCAGAGGCTGAACTAGCACAGCTCAGGACCCCTTGGGTCTAAGAATCCTGGCTCCTCATAGTGCTAGTCATTTCTCTAAAGTCAAAGTTTTAACATAGCTTGAGGGGTCCTGCCAGAGAGATGCACCAGCATTTGCTGTTCTGACTTTTAGCCAAGTCAGAAGAAGGCTCACCGCTCTGAGTTGGCAGGACGGCTGGTAATGGGTTTGAAGAGACACACTCGTTCAAAGCAGCAGTAGAGCAGGTAAATGAGTCCCACACTGAATGGTGTGAAGAGGTCAAAGGTTTTGCAAATGAAGTGGCCTCCTAAAACAGAAAGAACACACCAGTGGCAGTCAATGTGTCTCTCTGAGGAGATAGGTGAGGTAGCTACAGGCAATCAAGATGACTAAGAAATGACTCAGATGACTAAGTACCTGGGACCACTAAAAGTCAGAGGCAATTTATGGAAAAGTCAGTATTAGAGGGGACTTTGAGAATTCTATTGTCTTTTCTTCCCTAAATTCATCATTTAGCTACCTGTCACCTGATAAAAAAGTTTTCTGTTATGTTTTTTCTTTTTTTAAACTTCCCAACCAAACCCTGTATATGCTTTAGTGAGTGCTGGGGTGAGGAGACAGCTGAATAAGTCACCTGTCCGGACAACAGATAGCGCCATGAGGAACTGACACAGCAGCAGTTGCTTGCTGAGGATCTCCTGCAGGTTCTCTTGCCCCTCCACTGAGAAACCCTGAAATGAAAGCACAGGGATCAGGGTGGGAAGAGACAACCAGTACTGAGAACATCATCCTACCTCATCTTCACAGAGACTGTGTTTTCACTGATCTTCACCATCTGACTGATAAAGATACAGCTCGGCATTTAAATTCTTCTGGCAAGGGCACCGAGTACTGGGACCCAGGCCTGACTACTGAACCAGTATCACTTTCCTGCCCTATCACTCCCAAAGGACAGGACCAAGTCTGTTTTCCCAAGGAAATGGAAAATTTCTAAACCCACATGGGAATCCAGGGAAGAGTAAGGCAGAACAGAGGCAAAATACTAGCTAGTCATGGTTAACCACAAGATGGGAAACGGAATGCCCTGTGAGTCCTAATAAGATCCAGGGAGTAAATATCACCAGAATACTCTGCTTGGGCTCATTGAGCTACTGTACCGACCATTGAACAGACCCTGGTCTAGTAAAAGAATAAAGGTTAGCATAATTCTTAGTCACAGTGATACTCTTTCTCTCTTTTTCTTTCTCTCTCTCTCTCTCTCTCTCCCCCCCCCCCCCCAAGGACTTGCTGACAATACCTGCTATCCTAAAACCATGGAGCTTCTTCCCTCCAGCTAGCACTCTCTGGCTAAGGAAACTTTCTCAAAAAGAAAAAGTTCCTTGTGAGATTCCAGAGTAGGGAGCCAAGACCCCAAGCCCACTTATAAGTAACAAAGGCCAAGGGATGGGGAGAGAGGGGAAAAGATAGTTGTTTAATGGGTACAGAGTTTCGGTTTTGCAAAATGAAAATGTTCTGGATATCTGTTGCACAACAGTATGAAAATACTTAATACTACTGAACTGTAGACTTAAAAAAAATGGTTAAATGACATATTTTATTTTAGCTGTTTTTTTACAATTAGAAAAAACAAAAAAGAGGCTGGCCTCCATTAAGCTGGCTCCAACCAGATGTTGTGTCCCTGGCTCAGTCCTACAAAAGTAACAGCTAAATGAATCAGAATAAAAAATGTTTAGCAATGTCATCTAGTCTTATAGATGCTTCTCAAAATGCATTCCTGTTGGGCTGGGGGTATCCTTCAGTGGTACGGTGCTCACCTAGCAAGTGCAAGGCCCTGGGTTTGATCCCTAGCACCACCACCAAAAGGGGGTGGGGCAGGCCTATTTATAGGGTCAATTAAAAAAAAATTCCAGTTATCACACCACAATGGTTGCCTCATGAGCACTATCAGACCCCACAAATGCCCCCCACCCTACTAGCCCAAGTCCCATCTATCCACTATTCCCTGCTATGCATGATGTTTTGGAGAGCCAAGGCATCTTCAGATCTCTTACTGACACCCTGCCTTCCCTCCTTCATTTCCCACCTCACCTCCTGCAGAGGTACTGCTCGAGAGGCACCCCAAGAGCTATAGAGCTTCTTATCAACTCTAGCCATGTTTTGGAACAACCTCCACTGTGTCTATCCTTCCTCAGAGTAAGTGATGGCTCACTCCAGAAAGAACTACATCTGGTGTTGGGTCACTGGGTGAGACTTCTGCTGAAGAAAGGTATGCTCTCACCATCAGGCAGATGTTCACTGACAAAGCCCCTTGAATATTCACTTTAGCCTAGCCACTGACAGAGCTTCCATGGATTCTTCTGAGTGGCTGCCTTTAGTTATATGTCTAGTCACTGGTTAACCACAAGATGGGAAACGGAATGCTCTGTGAGTCCTAATAAGAAGCTCCATGGTCTTAGGATAGGATAGCGGGTATCAGCTTATGAGAGGCTCAGGAGTGGCCACATATAGGAAGCCTCCACCAGGAGCAACACCAAGGTGACAAAGGATGGCAGCATGCTTCCCATTCAGTTGATTTTTTTCTTACCAGGTCTCACAGCCAATCAAGGTTTCTAAACAAAATGAGATGGGATGTTCCACCTTTCTCCAAGTATACATATCCACATTAACAATCTTCACAAAATCATGGACAATATATACAGAAGAAATAAAAATGCACACCCCTCATATCTGGATAACGAGCTACCACTTACCATCTCTGGCAGCAGCTTAAGGACCAAACAAAACAACAACAATCGTCAAACTGTCTCTAAATTAACAAACCTTTAATGGATCACTCTATGAAGAGAAGGCCACCTACCCCATCAGCCATCAGAAAGTGCACACCCTTGCGATCTGTGTTATCCAGGACAAAATTCCGAAAAGCACTGATGTTCTCTGGGCGGGTGATATCTCCATCTCCATCAATCCCACCCTCACCTGGCAGGACACAAGAGTCACAATGAGTTCATCTGCCCTGGGACATTCTACAAGCTGGGATATGAGCTCTCTGGGACAGTGAGCACAGGTACCAGGTGAGTCTTGAGACCCAGGGCCTATCCTGCAAAGTTGCCTTACAATGATGGACCAGGAGGAAGACCTAGTCTCTGCTATAATTAACCAGAGTGCAAAAGTAGCTGTCCAGCCAAGAGTCATCATATGAAACAGAGGCCCTTCCTCTTCAATACCCCAACTTGTAGTTAAAGCATCCATGCCCCAAAACCAATACTAACTTTTTATAAAGGACTGCTGTGGGGCTGCTGAGCTGCGCACTCCACACCTGGAACACAGGGCCAAAGATGGGTGTGCAGTTTGTATTTGTTAATAACCCTGCCAGTTTTCAGTCTTAGGCAGTTTCATTATTTCCTGTCATCACAAGAGAACAGTGCTCTTGCAAGGAGGAATTAATATGGCTTTGATGAGAGTTTACCTAGCACAGTGCTTAACCTGTGTTTTGCAGGCTGGGGACAGTTCGAAGGGCACCAAGACCCTCATTACAAGGACTGTGAACCCCAGGCCAAGAGATCTAGGAAAGAACACACTGTGTGTAGATAACAACTGCTTCTGGTCTGAAGCACTGCATGTGGGCTTCCCCTCAGACCTCCTCTCACCCTCCCTGCTCAGTGTCCCTACCATAGTAGGGCTCGAAGAGCTCACTGGAGGCCGAGTAGAAGTCCTCCAGCTTGAAGTCGTTAGGGCCCTTCAGAGTCATCCCAAAGCCCTTTGCATGCCACTTCTTCCTCCACAGCACATACTCTGAGAAGCCGCCTGGGCCTGCACAGACGTCAGCAAAGTACAGAAGCTCAGCTTCCCGATCCTTCACCAGTGGCTTCTGCAAAGGGAAGTAAAACACAGGGAGAAAGGGAAAAAAGATGGCTCACTGAGGAACAGGAAAAAGGACACAGGGGAATAAAATAAGTCTTTTAGCAAGTATAATCCAGAGCCTCCCCCAGGGCCACAACATCCAGGATGTGGATCCTCTGTGATTATCACCACCTGGAGTGACCCAGCCCACTCCCAAAATACCCCAAATGCCTTTCATACACTAGGGCTAGTTCAATAATAAAACATTCTAAAAAAACATCTCTGTACATATCTGAATGGCATTTTTATTTCTCAGGGCTTATCCAAACCATACCCTGCCATTCATGATTTCTACTGAATAGAAATATTCTGCCCAGTTAGTGCAGAGTTCCTGTATTTCACCCAGTTGCCAGTTTCGTTAATACATAACCATGACAAATATGTCAAAACTAGGAAACTCTCATTGCTATGTTACTATTAAAAATAAACTCCAAGCCAGGCATAGTGGTGCATGCCTATAATCCCAGTAGCCCCAGAGGCTGAGGCAGGAGGATCGCAGGTTCAAAGCCAGCCTCAGCAACAGCAAGATGCCAAGCAACTCAGTGAGACCCTATCTCTAAATAAAATACAAAATAGGGCTGGGGATGTGGCTGAGTGGTCAAGTACCCCTGAGTTCGATGCCCAGTACCCCAAACAATAAAAAATAAATAAACTTCAGGGCTAGGGATTTAGTTCAATGATAGTTCAATTGTCTCTCAAATCTGAAGCCCTGGGTTCCACCCCAGCATCACAAAGGAAAAAAACTAGGGTTGGGATTGTGGCTCAGTAGTTGAGTGCTTGCCTCACATGTATGAGGAGCTGGGTTCGATTCTCAGCACCACGTATAAATAAATGAATAAAATAAAGGTCTATCAACAACTAAAAATACATTTAAAAAAAGTAAACTCCAAAGTTTATTCAGAGTTCACTAGCATCCTCTTTCTGTTCCACAATCCAACACAAGACACCACATCACACTTGTCTGCTGCTTTGTACTCCCTTTCTTCTCCTGCCTTTGCCCAGTTCTAGGTGGGGGACCCAAAAGCACAGCACCATGGGAAGCTGGCAAGGTAAGACAGTTGGCACAGCAATGGCAGCTTCCACGCAGCCCAAAGCACCCTCTACCACACGCCTGACTAAACCACAATCATCATTTGAATTTTTATTTGATTACATTTTTGGCCCTTCAAGTATCTTTCTCTCTTAACCTCAAATTGATGCCGGATCCACCACTGCTCCACACTGTGTTGTTTATATTTCTCTTTTTACACAAATGCCATGGATGCTCTCATCAACCTTTGAGCCCTAGTTGGTGAATTCTACCCTCTCAGCAGAAGATGGACTATCTGCACTGGTGACATGAGGGTGAGTTCTGGAATGGGTGACCGAGAGGGCTATGGTTGGCTTTTAAGGGGCCTCGAGCCCTCAGCCTTCCTTTTCCACAGACTGGGCAGAGCCAAGCACTTGTCCAGAGTTCTGCAACTGCCAGATAAAGATCGGAATCCAGTCACTTCCAGAAGACAAGGGCCTTGCTTTATCAAAACAGTGGAAAAGTCTCTGGAGAAATGACTTCAGCTAAAAATAAACTTCGTCATCCTGTGACAAGCCCCCTTGGGCATGCTGGGACATATCAGTCCTTTCCCCTATTCCTCACTACTCCTCCCCAGTGTTCTTTGTTCCTGAGCCATTAATTATTCATATTTTTGGATTATATTCATTTGCACACTCAAAAAAAGAATTAATGGCATTTACCAAGAACATTCTGTAGCACCTTCATTCGACACAGTGCTGATGAAGCAGAGGTCATAAGTTCAAGCCCTGCCCACACTGCAAAGATGGAAAACAATGTTCCTCACCACTGGCTGTGCCTCAGCCCAGGCTCTGGCCTCTCTGGGTGAACTACTGAGCCAAAGATTGGGGACAAGAAGGGCAATGACTCAATAAGAGCATCTCAACTCTTACAAGGTGTCCTAAACAAGACCTCACTCTATGATTTCAAAATGAGTGGCCCTCGCAACCATGGCCAGGAGTCTGTGCATAGAAAGGACAGCTGGGGGTCTCAGCTCTACTTATTGGCTGTGCAGTCGGAGCAAGCACACAATTTAAACCTTTAAATTCAAGGTTTAAACACAATTTAAACCTTCCTCAACTATAAATCAGGATTAATGTGGGCATTTCCCAAGACTGTTGTAGGTTAAATAAATCACTGCAAAGACTTTTCTCAAACTGTAAAATATTCAACAAATAAAAGATGACACTATACTCAACTGGATCAACTTCTTTGGAGTCAAAACTCTTATCCTTTTTCTTTTCTATGCCAAGTGCAGCACTCTAATTTCCTCTAAGACAGGAATGAAATGTAAAGATCCACATTCAGTTTTTGTCTTCTGTCACACTTCACAATGTTTTTTGTTTTGTTTTGTTTTGTTTTACCTCAGCAACATCTCCTGGCACAAGAATCCCTCACATAATACAGTAGATTGTAACATGCTTCCATGTACTCCAACCAAGGATCTAAATTCCCTTCTTTCCCTTGTGTCTTCCAATTCTTTTTTTTTTTTTAACATTTATTTATTTATGTATCTTTAGTTTTAGGCGGGCACATTATTTTGTTTTATGTGGTGCTGAGGATTGAACCCGTTGCTCTTGCATGCTAGGCGAGCGCTCTACCAATGAGCTACAGCCCCAGCCCCTCTTCCAATTCTTATTTACAATTTTTTTTTCTCCTCTAGTCCCTTTGCTCCCTTTACCATAACCTGTAGCACCAGAGACTTATTTAAAAACCCAGATTCCTGCCCCCGCCTCCCACCCTCTCCACACTCCCCTGTCAAGTTCTCTGATTCTTAGTCTGTAATTGCCTAATTCAAGAGCCACAAAGCAAGCCCCTAGCAAGCCTGGGTGTGTGCTGGGCCTCCTGCCACTCCCACCTCTGCTGGGGACTGGTCTGGTGTCTCTGGCTGCCTGAAAAACAACCAAGCCTGCTGGGCTTGGCTGTCACTGGGTCCTCAGGGAAAAACAGAGATGAAAAGAGAGAAGAAAATACTAGGGGCTCAGGAAAAAAATCACTTTCTATAGTAGAGTGTAGAGAAACATCTCTGAAAGGGCAATTCTCCATGGCCCCTAACAATCAATTCGGGTCAAGAAGCTGCCTAAAGCGTTACAAACAGGCTGCCCTTTCTTATATAACTACCATCTCCACCCTCGACCTGAATGGTACAATCCTGGTGCCTACTTCATTTTCATGACAGTAAAAGACAATAACCAGATACCAGCTGCTGGAGGCGTTTACATTTAAAAGCCCAAAATGACACTGTGACTTCCCATCAGCTTAACAGAGTTCCTCTGCCAGGCAGGGGTTTAAAGGAAATCATTGGGAGCTCAGAAAATTAAATCAACATTATATCAACCTAATTTTCTCAAGATGCTAATTCCAAGAGCCCATTTGTGCTGCCTGCTGGTCCTGGAAAATGGGGAGGGAGCCCTGGGAGAAAAAATGAGTAAAGGCTAGAGGGGTCTGCATGCCAGTTTTGACAGCATGATGGAAGTAGTTAGGCAGGTAGAGCTGAAACATTAAGGAACTTGAAATAAGTTTCTTTAGCCCATGGGTAATAAGGGGGTCTAGCAGAACGTGGGTAAGTGAAGCAGAAACAGGTTTGGGGGCAGCTGGCTCCTGGCCCTATCACTGTCAAAGAAAACTAACTTTCTAGGACTGAGGGAAAATGCTTTGAAACTCTGAAGAGAATTCTAGAATGAGGTTTCCTTTTTTGTTTCTCTATCATTATAGAATGTCAACATACATAGAAACGACATGGAGCAGAGGAGAAAATCATTTTGCTCTACCACTTCTTTTTTTTAAATTTTTTTAGTTATACATGGACACAATATCTTTATTTTGTTTATTTATTTTTTATGTGGTGCTGAAGCTCAAACCCAGTGCCTCACATGTACAAGGCAAGCGCTTTGCCATTGAGTCACAACCCCAGCCCTCTACCACTTCTTGAAAAGGGCTTGTTCAGAGAGGCAGAAAGTGACCCTGTTACATAGCTTGGTGCTAGAACAGATCTTAAGAGCCTTCTGGTATACTGGGGCACTCCTGGGACCATAGAAGCACTATGGGACTGTATCTGGAGAGCTCAAAGCAAAACATGACTGTATTACACAGCAGGAATACTCTCCTAACACTGAACAAATGGCAATTTTTGAGTTACTGAAGCTTAAGTCCACCCAGCACCATGAATTCTCACCCCATAAGAGTCCCGGGGATTTGTAAACATGTGATCAAACACAAAATCCATGTTAGCCATCTTCATCGCTGCCCTGCAACAAAGCAAGATAGAAAAGTGCAACTCAGTTCCAAATGTATGAAAAACCGAGGTTCAAATGAAAGGTGGAGCAGGGCCTGTCAGGGGAGGTAGGGGAAAGGTCAGCAAACCTGTTAAGGAAGAAGACTCCTCGGATCATCTCGTAGGGATTGGCCCGGGTCCGAGCTCGCCGCATCTCCTCCCCATCCAGGACATCAAACACACTCTGCCCAAAGAGAATCAAAACCTCCAGGTAAGTGTCATCCTGGCCCCTCTGGGACAGGACAGTGGTGGTGCCTGACTCAGGCCTTCCAGGAGATAGGCTGCCATTGTATCTTAGCTCTGAAATGACGAATTGTGTGACCCTAAACAAGTTGCTCAATTATTCTGACCCCTCAACTACCTCACCTGTAAAGGGCAAAAAAACAAATTGAAGCTGGCATCTGACACATGTTAAATAGTATGTGTGGCTACACGTAGAACCACCTCTTGGTACTGCTAATCCCCATGGCAAATCCAAAAGAGCTGATATTCAGGCTCACGTGACTAGAGGCCACTTAGAAGGGAAACAAACCAAGAGCAGGGTTTTTTGAGGGCAAAAACCCTCAAAACTAGAGATCCCTTCTCCCTTTTAGTTCCCCTCTGCAGTCTCCTCTCTGGAAACTGACATCCTTACTTCACTTGCAGCTCAGTCACCTCATGGGGATATTCCCAACTTTATGTCTGCCAAAAAACAAGCTCTGTGTAGCCTCTGTCCCTCTTCAACCCATTTCCTCCCTAGAGTTTCCCTGCCTCATTCTGCCCCAGACATGTGCTTCCTGATTCCCAATCAGGACAAAAAAACCATCCAGAGGAGGCCAGCATTGAGCTGGGTGCTTCACATCCACTGTTTTCATAACTCCAGCTCTCATAAGCACCCACAGAGGTATTTTCTACCCAGTTTATAGATGAGGAAATAAAAAAGATGCTGAGGCAACTGGCCCAATATCACAAAGCAAAAGAGTTGTACAATTAAGTTTGAATCCAGGTTTATTTGATGCTAAAAATGATCCCAAGCTTTTTGCTATACCAGGCCTCCTCAGGATTACAATGAACTGATCCATTAAGGTCAAGTGAATTCTTTCCTAACTACTGACCACAGAGACAGCAAGATAGTCACTAGGAAAAAAAAAAAAAAAAAAGACATTTTGGAGATATATACCAGGCTACGTATCTGATCTATGGGAAAAATCTTAAATTCAATCCCCCTACAAATGACCAAAAAGAAAACTGGACAAGTCTGGCCAATCACTTCACAGAAGGTTTTCATGTTTGGCTCTAGCCACAAGTCTTACCTTACACTGCAACATACTGTGAAGCAGCTCTTCTCCACAAAACTCTGTTTCGTCTTCAATAATCATCTTTCTCTACAGGGAGAAGAAACAATAAATAATGACCAAGTGTGACTGAGGGGGGGAGGGATGGGTGAATGGAGAAATTAGGGTTCCAAGTGAGCAGAGCAAGAAGGGGCTTGAGTCCCTGCCAAGAAATATCAATCCCTGAGGAGTGAGAATGACACAATCCTAAATCCCTCTGGCTGTCCTCCAGATGGCTGTGAGATGAAGCAGTCCCCTGGGAGCTCTGAGTGGAGCACCATATGGACACCAGACTCACGAATGCTGAGGCCAGGAAAAGCAAACAGGAAGGAGACAGGCAAGCTGCCTGTCCCTGGAGCACATAGGTAAAAGGATGGGGAGTGCCCCAAGTGACAGAGGCCTGTCCTTCAACCAGGAAGCCTCTCGCTCTCAGATGAGTACAACTGCTTGATCCCAGGCCCCTGGCCCAGTAGCATTAGAGAAAATAAAGGCTCAGGGCTACAGATGGAGTTCAGGGATACAGTGCTTACTAGCATGTGCAAGGTCCTGGGTTCAATCCCCAGCATCCCAAAATCATTTTTAAAAAATAATTGAGGACTCCAAGCTGGGCACGGTGGCACACGCCTGTAATCCCAGTGGCTTGGGAGGCTGAGGAAGGAGGACCCCAAGTTCAAGGCCAGCCTCAGCAAAAGCGAGGCGCAAAGCAACTCAGAGAGACCCTGTCTCTAAATAAAATACAAAATAGGGCTGGGGATGTGGCTCAGTAGTTGAGTGCCCCTGAGTTCAATCCCCAGTACCAAAACAAACAAACAAAAAATTCATTGAGGATTCCAAAGAGTTTTGTTTATATGAATTAGGCAGATATCAATGTTTAGTAATAGAAATTAAAACTAAGATTTTTGATGCTTCTTAATTCAATGTAAAAGAAAACTATGTTAACAGAAATTATTTTATGAAAAATAACCATATTTCAAAAAAATTTAGCAAGGAGGATAGTTCTATTTTTCAGTTTTGTAAATCTCTTCAACATCTGGCTTACTAGAAGAAGGCTAAGTTCTCTTCCTTGATTTTGTATTTTGATCATTTTTTTCACCAATAAATTGTAACATCACATGTCAAAGTTTCTGAAAAATTCCACTGATCACCTGTGAATCTATGAGAGTAAAGGGGCAAATAACTTTTCAAATCATTACGAAGATAATTTTGACCTTGTGAACTCCCTGAAAGGGTCTCAGAGATCCCCAGGGGCCTCCACACTTAAAGAACTACTCTCTAATCACACTGATTTGGTAGCCAACTTTATTCTTAAGATTTTCTAGAACAGGATTAAACAAATTCCTCCTGTACCAATTCCATGATTACTTTCTGAAGATAGGGACAATATCTTTTCATTTACCTGGATGGTGCCCAGCAGTGACCAGAATATACAAATACACAATAAATCACTCCATAAGGCATCCGTAAGGAAGAGATAGAGGTTACTCATTTTGTCTGCCTGTTAAGTTCAATGACTAGGAGAAAAAAAAAAAAAAAAAATCTGTCTGCTACATCTCCAAGGTGCAGATTTATAAAGCCCTCGATAAACCCTCTTAACAGTTTTATTCCTTCCATAATGGTCAAATTTTTCTTAAAACTATAAGTATCCATATAACAGGACTCAAGAAGGAGAAAAGTTAGGAGAGGCTAAGATATTAGGGTACATTTTACTGACATCCTACCTTTCCCACAACCATCCAATCACTCATTTCTTGAGTATCAGGAATTTCAGTGGTGCACTCTGGGAACCATGACACCTGCTCACAGGCACTGGGCTATGAACAAAAGAGAGGCAAATAAGTCGGGTAAGACAAATCCTTGGGGCTCCACCCCAAGTCTCCAGGACTTCCCCAAAACAATCCAGAGGGACTCAGACTGAGAAGGCTCCAAGTTGCTGAAGCCAAATGCAGTGGTCAGACATGAGAAGGGAAAACCAAAATTTTGAAGTTCAACTTCTGAAGGCCATCTCTGGTTCTGTTTTGAATCTCTAGAAACTTCCCAAATCTTCAAGGTTTCTTTAATTTGTTCCAATATTATTTGATGAGTACCTACTATGTATTCCTCAGAATACAGACTTAAATAAGACAGGCCCTTGACCAAAGAGGTTTAAAATTAAAGTGGTGAGGACAGAGAAGTCAACAGGTGTTTGTAACATATGTGATATATAGACATAGATACATTTTTTTTTTGTACTGAGGATTGAACCCAGGAGCATTTAACCACTCAGTCACATCCATAATCCATTTTTTTTTTTTTTGAGACAGGATCTCACTAAATTGCTGAGACTATTCTCGAACTTGTCATCCTCCTGCCTCAGCCTTCATACACACACATACACATACACAAACATTTATGAAAAGGCCTCAGCCTTTACTTATTTATACACACACACACACACACACACATATACATATTTATGGAGTTAATTTCATCAAGAAGACAGTGGTCTCACCTCCTGATGCTTTCACAGTGTTATTCACAAAATAACCCCAAAACTGCTTATTATACCCAGAAATTGGTTATTTATTCCTCTCTCAATGATTCCAATACAGCAGAAGCTGGCATCTCTGATGGCTGCTTCCTCTTAATTTTCAATGACTTTCCCTAACAGCCAAAGACAGTGGTTCTCACTCTAACTGTACATTAGGATCTCCTGCAAGGCTTTTCAATAAAATTTCTGATGTACAGGCCCTAGCTTCAGACTATATGATTCTGTTGATCTGAGATGGGGACTGGATATATGTTTTTAAAAGTCCCCAGATGATTCTACTGTGCATCCAAAACTAAGTACCACTGGACTCGAGAAACATGGATTATAAAACCTAACCAGGTGGCTAACCTGCATGGCAGCTTCACAGATTGCCTCCCAAGCAAGTGTGGAAAAGAGATTCACCATTGCAAATTGAAGCAATGTGATTAAAGGTAATATTACATGCTCTGAAAGCCATAAAATTGTATCACAATGCAAGGTCTTGAGGGCAAGCAAACTGCCATTAACAGAAAAAGTAGAAAAGAAAAATTATGCGTGTTGATTTTATATCCTGCCACTTTGCTGAATTCATTTAAAAGGCATTCCTGTATATCAGCGACAAATCCTCTGAAATGGAAATGAGGACAACCACTCCATTCACAATATCTTCAAAAAAAATAAAATACTTGGGAATCAACCTAACAAAAGAGGTGAAAGACTTATACAATGAAAACTACAGAACCCTAAAGAGAGAAATAGAAGAAGATCTTAGAAGATGGAAAAATATACCCTGTTCATGGATAGGCAGAACTAACATCATCAAAATGGCGATATTACCAAAAGTTCTCTATAGGTTTAATGCAATGCCAATCAAAATCCCAACGGCATTTCTTGTAGAAATAGAGAAAGCAATCATGAAATTCATATGGAAAAATAAAAGACCCAGAATAGCAAAAACAATGCTAAGCAGGAAGTGTGAATCAGGCGGTATAGCGATACCAGACTTCAAACTATACTACAGAGCAATAGTAACAAAAACAGCATGGTACTGGTACCAAAACAGGCGGGTGGACCAATGGTACAGAATAGAGGACACAGAAACCAATCCACAAAACTACAACTACCTTATATTTGATAAAGGTGCTAAAAGCATGCAATGGAGGAAGGATAGCATCTTCAACAAATGGTGCTGGGAAAACTGGAAATCCATATGCAACAAAATGAAACTGAATCCCTTTCTCTCGCCATGCACAAAAGTTAATTCAAAATAGATCAAGGAGCTTGATATCAAATCAGAGACACGCCGTCTGATAGAAGAAAAAGTTGGCTACGATCTACATACTGTGGGGTCGGGCTCCAAATTCCTCAATAGGACACCCATAGCACAAAAGTTAATAACTAGAATCAACAAATGGGACTTACTCAAACTAAAAAGTTTTTTCTCAGCAAAAGATACAATAAGAGAGGTAAATAGAGAGCCTACATCCTGGGAACAAATCTTTACTCCTCACACTTCAGATAGAGCCCTAATATCCAGAGTATACAAAGAACTCAAAAAATTAGACAACAAGAGAACAAACAACCCAATCAACAAATGGGCCAAGGACCTGAACAGACACTTCTCAGAGGAGGACATACAATCAATCAACAAGTACATGAAAAAATGCTCACCATCTCTAGCAGTCAGAGAAATGCAAATCAAAACCACCCTAAGATACCATCTCACTCCAGTTAGATTGGCAGCCATTATGAAGTCAAACAACAACAAGTGCTGGCGAGGATGTGGGGAAAAGGGTACACTTGTACATTGCTGGTGGGACTGCAAATTGGTGCAGCCAATTTGGAAAGCAGTATGGAGATTTCTTGGAAAGCTGGGAATGGAGCCACCATTTGACCCAGCTATTCCCCTTCTCGGTCTATTCCCTAAAGACCTAAAAAGAGCATGCTACAGGGACACTGCTACATCGATGTTCATAGCAGCACAATTCACAATAGCTAGACTGTGGAACCAACCTAGATGCCCTTCAATGGATGAATGGATAAAAAAAATGTGGCATTTATACACAATGGAGTATTACTCTGCATTAAAAAATGACAAAATCATAGAATTTACAGGGAAATGGATGGCATTAGAGCAGATTATGCTAAGTGAAGCTAGCCAATCCCTAAAAAAACAAATGCCAAATGTCTTCTTTGATATAAGGAGAGTAACTAAGAACAGAGTAGGGTCGAAGAGCATGAGAAGAAGATTAACATTAAACAGGGATGAGAGGTGGGAGGGAAAGGGAGAGAGAAGGGAAAATGCATGGAAATGGAAGGAGACCCTCAGAGTTATACAAAAGTACATACAAGAGGAAGTGAGGGGAAGGGGAAAAATAATACAAGGGGGACAAACGAATGTCAGTAGAGGGGGCAGAGAGAGAAGAGGGGAGGGGAGGGGAGGGGGGATAGTAGAGGATAGGAAAGGCAGCAGAATACAACAGACACTAGTATGGCAATATGTAAATCAATGGATGTGTAACTGATGTGATTCTGCAATCTGTATATGGGGTAAAAATGGGAGCTCATAACCCACTTGAATCAAATTGTGAAATATGATATATCAAGAACTATGTAATGTTTTGAACAGCCAACAATAAAAAATTAAAAAAATAAAATACATTATGAAGGGCTGAGGTTGTGGCTCAGAGGTAAAGCACTCGCCAGAAATAAATATATTGTGTCCACCTATAACTAAAAAATAAATATTAAAAAATGCATTATGAAATGAAAAAAAAAAAAAAAAGAAAAATTACTGAAACCTTTTGTCCATGAATCTGGCAGTGTAACATGGTTTCTCCTCCTGATCAAATCCATCACCTTTAGGCATAAATTTAAATTATAAACTTTAGGGAAAAAAGTTCATATATATTTTGGATGCTCCTTTATCAAGCAAATGCAGACTCAATCTCTCCATGAAAGTCTATACATTAAGGTTACCTGAAAAGTGGACTTTATCCAATGGCTCAAACCTTGAGTTTACACTCCTGGACTGTAGTAGCCACTGAGCATTCTCCTTATAGTGATCCCAGGTCTGGACATTTCCTCAGGCCCCCCAAATTCATCTGTCTTAAAGAAGTGGATAGCGGGCTGGGGATGTGGCTCAAGAGGTAGCACGCTCGCTTGGCATGCGTGCAGCTCAGGTTCGATCCTCAGCACCACATACAAACAAAGATGTAGTGTCCGCCGAAAACTAAAAAATAAATATTAAAATTCTCTCTCTCTTTAAAAAAAAAAAAAGAAGTGGATAGCAACTGATGGTTGAGCCAAACTCTGACTTATTTATCAGGCATGTTTTCTAAGACAAAAACTGAATAATGGCAAATGAGAACTGGGAAAGTCTCACCCCAAAAAGGAATTTCAATAGCTTATTTCAATTAAAAACAGAGATCTTACAAGCAAATTTCAGATTTCTAGTTTAACAAAGTTCACTTAAATTCTGTGCCACTGAAAGGATCAAAACTGTGTACTTGTTTACACACAAATAAAAACTTGGAAAGCACTAGGTATTTCTCATGCAAAAGCCTCTATCTAGTAACCTACCCATCATAGTCTTTTTCAAGGAGGCACTTTTTCAAGGAGGCACTGGTGATTCAGTGGTAGAATTCTCGCCTCCCACCTATTCTGCACTGTCTCCTCTGCTATTCTGCTACACAGCATCATAACTACAAGGAAACATAGAAAGACCACCCCAGAACCTATTAGTTCCTGGCTTGTCAAAATTTCACTCTGAAGCTTTATTAGGCTTTCATCATGAGCAGGTTCACATCCTTTCCTGAACTGGGGACAAAAATCAGAGAGACAGGGTTGGGGTTGTGGCTCAGTGGTAGAGCGCTTGCCTAGTACATGTGGGGGCCCTGGGTTCAATCCTCAGCACTACATGTAAATAAATAAAATAAAGGTATTATGGCCAACTACAACTAAAAATTAAAATGTAAAAAAAAAAAAAAAAAAAAAAATCAGGGAGACAAAACGATATAGCAATATCCAGCTAGTTCAGAGCCCCATCTAAAGCTCAATCACACCAACTATGTAGAAATGATAGACATTTGTATTCTGTTTTCTCTAATCTCATCTCTTTAATGGTGATATCTCATCATGTTTTTAGGTAATTTTGTTAAACTTACTTCAAATCCTTCGTGGAATAAAATAGGACATCAATAAATGAAAATAAAAAAATCTCAACGTTATCTGTACCATGAAAAGAGATAATAAGAGTCTCTTTTTGTCTCACAACAAACTGGTACTTAAGACAACAGATTAAGCTCACAGTAGAAAAGCAATATGGCACCAACAAACACCTGTTAACTTGTAGAGATAGAAGGATCTTAGAGGACACCTAATCCAGTCAGTCACACAATGGACAGTACAGGCTCATTTGGCCCACTTGAATCCCTTCAACAGAGGGTGTCCACAGCCTTTCTTATTCCACTAGTGGTGAGCTGTACCTATTCACTAAAGGTTTTTATGAAGCCAAACACTGCCTTCCAGCATCTTTACCTACTGGTCTTAGAAGTCCTAAAAAACAACGAGACACAAATCAATATCCTTGCCCAGTCTTCTACTTTCCATTCTGGACATCCCCAGTCCCTCCCATGTAAGAAACTAACCCCCTCTAACCACCCTGCTTACACTGCCACTATAGATTTCTGTTTGTTAATATGGTCTCACAAAGCCACACATCCAAAACCACAAGGTTTCCTCCTTCCCTCACTAGTTACCTCTGGTTCATCTCGCCAGTCCACATTCAGCTCCTGATCAAAGCCCCTCAGGGTCAGACCCAAGCCTCTTCGACCTTTCTGATTAGAAGCCTCAACAATGTCCTTCCGACCTTGGCTGTATTTTCCCAATCCTTCACCTTCCTTGAAGCCCATTTTGGCCTGAAAAAGAAAAGAGAGCACAATTAATTCAATACAACAGACATTTATTTAGCCCCTATCATATGCCAGATACTGTGTTAAGCCCTGAGAAATACAGATGATTAAGGCCTAAATTCTGCCTTCTAGCCTAATGAAGAAAAGAAGCATAAATAAATAACTGCAGTAACCATGGGTCCAGTGACTGTCTATTCTGAAGGTAAAGGTCTGTGGCAACTAGAAGTTGGATAAATGAGAAGGGACCACATAGCTATAATTAAAAGCACTAAGAGTATATAATGAATCTCACTGGACATTTGCACAACTTATCCTTCCAGCTAATTTGTCTGATTAAGTGAAAAGATCCAGAGTAGAGTTGATAAAGAGAACATAATTTAAAATGGGACAGCTCTGAGCAGTAACTTCTGCCTGACCCTTAGCCAGTCAAACAGTCTTACTCTGCAAGAATAATGAGCTCTTGTAGGAGCCCATTTAATCAAGAGATTAAACTCACTTCAGGTGAAATTCTGGTATGGAAGGTCCTGGGACAGAAATGCTTTTTCAAACGTCACAACTGTCTGTAAGTTTACCCTATACTCTACAGTTCCTCGGTCTAGGAACACATCCCAAAGATAAAAAACCCAAATCTCAAATCCCTTACCTGATAAAAGAACTCTGGTCCAGAGAAATTCCCCCTGGAGATCTACATTCTTGTTGAAAGCACCTGCTCAAGACCTGGATGGAATCCCTACAGTAGACACAAATCTTCCCCGCCCCCGCCCCTCAGAGAGCTGGCTGTCACAAGTCTCCCTAATCTTCCCTCTCCCAAAGCTTAAGGTCCCCAAACGAATATCCTGACCTATGACTTCGGCAGGGGCATTTCTCATTCTTAAGGGAATCCAACAGGAAATGGAGGAGTCAACTGTGATATTCCTGAAGTTAGTCAGATGGGAAACTTGAACTCTATAACCTTTAAACATATATACTAAATTTTGGTGAGGAAAGTAAGCACTCTCCCTATTCACCTTTCTTCTTGTGATATATCAATGGGTATAAAAATTGGGAAAAGGAATTGGGCCTTCTTTGGAAAAAAACACCATACTACTCCCATTTATTTTGGGACTAAAAAAGAGTTTAGTCATTTCTTCTGAGATTACTCGATAGAACAAAAATTCCTAGCATGAAGTCTTTATCCACTGACACACATCATTTTTAGGCAAGTATATTCACACATGCTTATAGTAAGAATTCATTAGTAAGGATACCAAAAGGTGAACCAGTTCTGGATAGAATAGGAGGAAATAGGCCTATGCAGTCACTTTCCATAGATTATCCCAATGTGACAGATACTTCTATAGAAAAGGAGGCCACACTCTTGTCAAATTTCAGTAGCTGGAAAAGAGAGGAAAAAAATCCATGCCCTAGCTTTTCTTTTTGTCATACAAATACAAACTGCCCTTCTCTCACTCTGTTGGGGCAGCTTTAGAAATTCAACCCAAGCAGTGACATACCATAAGCTTCTGGGAGACACTGTTATACATGGAGTAACGAGAAGATGTTCCCTCCACCAGAGAGTCTGCTTTGAATGCGTCATCAAAACAGTCAGAGCTACGCGGCTTCCCCTCTGTCTCACTGTCAGACTCACTTAGGCTTGTAGAAGATGCTGGAAAAGAAAAAGAGAAATGTTGAGGTAAGTTTATGTCACAAAATAGCCTCTACAAGTCCAAACTTCATTCATTCAAGAAGTATTCCATACATGCACTGCATACAGGAGGTTCATTTAATGACAATGTGTTTTCTACCTCTCACTAGTTCTATAATCATGGGAAAGTCACTGAAAGTTTCTAGGGTACTTGACACAATAGGAGCTCAAAAATAATAGTTCCCCACCCTTTAAATTTCCCCCACTATAAAACTGGGATGGTAACATCTAACTCACTGGTTGTTTAAAGATTAAATGAAAAAACATGTGAAAGCATACTGTCAAATACAAAGTATATTGGCTGAAGATACTTTATTTCTACTGCTACTGTTTATTTAAACATCAATTTCTACAAAGACTGATGCCTGGTTCCATTTACAAAGATTTCATCAGCAGACTACCAGTTTCTAATTGTTTAATCTTCTTGCTAGTTCTCCTTGCTTGCACAGTCCTTCAAACTTATTGGTAGGAGAGAGGGTTCACGAGCTGCGGTTGTTGCTCAGTGGCAGAGTGCTTACCTAGCACATGTAAGGCACTGGGTTCCATCCTCAGCACCACACAAAAATAAATAAAATAAAGGTATTGTGTCTGCCTACAGATAATAAATACATATATATATATACACACACATATACATGAGATATATATATATCAAAAAGGGGGTGCCCACACTGCAGCTCTGGAGAAAAGCTGGCTCACAGGGAGAGAAATCAGGGAAGAACAAGAACAGAAGCAACAAGTGAGGGGAAAAAGAGGAAAGGAAGAAAGGAAAAAGAGAAAGGAAAGAAAAACAGGAAAAGAAGCTCTGGTGGAACCACCAACTTAGGTAGAGAGTAGCAGAGGCACAGCTCCAGGAGGGAGCCAGCAGCCTGAGGGAGCCAAACCATCATCTTCACCATCAACAACTTTGTTAAAGAACCTCAAGGAAGGAGCACCTTTGCAGCTATAAGAAGTGCTGAGCTACCTCCATATGGACAATAACTCCACTATCTCTTTCCCTCCCTTATGCAGACCTATGAATCTATTAACCCAATGTAATTTTATTCAAGGAGTCTCTCAAATCTGCCTGAATTTGGAAATAGACTATTTCTTAAAAGTTTGGTCAACAATTTCTATATAACCCACCACTGAAAATGATATAAATTACAAACCAGGGGATAACGCAGAACAGGAAATGAAAGTGGTGACATTCAACCAGAATCCAGGGATAGAGAAGTCGTACAATGCCTATATCTCATTAATAAGTAATTGTGGTTATTTAAAGATAAAATGAAAATATTTTTCAATTTATGTGAATTTCAAGTGTTTTTATTGTTGTTAGAATATAAAGTCTTTTTACTAGCCAAGCTTGGTGCCATATGCCTGGAATTCCATCAACTCCAGAGGCTGAGGCAGGAGCATCACAAATTTGAGGCCATCCTCAGCAACTTAGTTGAGGCCCTAAGCAACCTAAGGAGATCCTGGCTCAAAGTGAAAAATAAAAAGGGTTTGGGATGTAGCTCAGTGGTAGCACACCCTGGGGTTCAATCCCCAAGTAACAAAATATAATATAAGATAAAGGCTTGTTACTTAGAGTTCAATAAATATTTAATAACCTGAATTGTTAGGCTGTTTTTTTGTTTGTTTTTGTTTTTGTTTTTGTACCAGAGATTGAATCCAGGGCACTTAACCACTGAAGCACATCCCCAGTCCTTTTTCATATTTTATTTAGAGGAAGGGTCTCCCTGAGTTACTAAGTGCCTTGCTAGGTTCCTGAGGTTGGCCTTGAACTCACAATCCTCCTCCCTCAGCCTCCAGAGCTGCTAGGATTACAGGCATTTGCCACCATGCCTCACAGGTATTTATTTTGACCTAGGGACATGGTAAAAACAAAAGTGCAACACTAAGAGTGCCAAGAAACAAGAAAGCCTGAGAACACCTGCTGATGCATGGAAACAGATCACCAAGACACACTGCTATAGAAATAACAGAAGAGCAAAGCCACATGCACAAGTACGGCCTCCTGAACTTTTGCGTAATACAGAGGGAAAATACAACTATATATTTATATTTCTTGTAATTGTATTATAATTGAGCTTTGGAAGGAAAGAGATACAATACCAATAAAAGTGTGATTATGCACACATGCAGGGGTTAGGGCATGGAGACAGAATAAAAAAAAAATTATTACTTAGAACAAGTGAAAGCAAAGAAAATAAATTTGATTTACAATCATATCACTAAGAGTTTATACTGGGTATATTTTTATATTTTTGAATTATGAACCATGTGAATATATTACCTATTAAAATTTAAAATGAATATGAAAAAACTGAGCAATGAGGCACAATTCCTTTGAGGGAGAAGGGAAGTTGCTGAGAGAAGATTCTGATTCAAAGCTTGGCTGCTTGTGGAAGATTCTGAGGGACGGTGCAGAGGGAAGCCATGTAAAACAACTGTTTTTTTAATTGGTTAAAACAATTCTGTATAGAACTGAAATAGTCACTATTCAGGTATTCCTCACCTAATCAATACTTCATGATTCTAAAGCCTACTTGTACTGATCCATTTATTTCCCAGCTAGAACACAAACTTGCTGAGGGATGACAAGCCTTCCCCAGGGCCCCAAGCCTAAATGATTTTCCCTTCTACTATGCCCCAGTGACACTGATACTCCCACCATCATCAAAGCACTCAACATGTTGTCTTAGAGACAGTTATCATTTGCCACATGCCACCCCCACTGAACAGGGTCACTCCTAGAGAGCAGGAATTTTGTCAAAATCAACTTTATAACCCCAACATCTGGACTGAGGCTTTTCATTTGATAGAAATTAATAAGAAGTCTATCATAGTGGATTTAAAGGCTTATCAGCCAGGTGTCACCCTTCCTGAGGACCTACAGAGTGTATGATTCCTTAAGATATTTTATTGTACATTGTACTAGTGCAAATGTTCAGGCTTCAAAAGTTTAAGAATGAGGATGGAGGATCTATATCCTACCAGCAAACAGAGCCCTTCTTGAGCAATGATTTAGGTCCCAGAAGGCTGAAATATGTCAGAGCTCAGAATACTGATACTGTTTAATACACCAACAATTACTTTGGTTTAAGACCTATTCTATAAAATGTCCATGCTATACACAACAGAGTACTATGCAAAAGTAACAACTATCAGACAACCTAAAAAATCAAATAGCTAATATAAATATGCATTTTTTTAAAGAATACAACATTTTATGGTCTAGAGATGAAGCCCGGTGATTAAGCACCCCTGGGTTTAATCCCCAGTACTTCCCACCAAAAAAAAAAAAAAAAAAAAAAAAGAATACAACATTTTGCAAAAGAAAGAAAAGGCAGGTGAATGTGGGAAAGGGAATCAGAATAAATCCAAAACCAAACTTCTGGCTTCTAATCAGTTAGCAAGTTGGAATTTGGGTTGAGAATGTTCCTACGTAAGAGGCACAAAATCTGCCCCTTCCTGTTAAGTTAGATCCAATTCTCTTAATAAGGAGCTGTCTTGCTTACATGGACCAATGTAGCATATGTCAGAGAGTGCCACTCAGAAGGAAAGACCCAGAAAATTAACAATGAGTAACCATGGAAACTGAGAGGTGAGGTGATTTTTATTTTCTGTTTTGCACTTTTCTGCATTTGTGAGAAACAAGAATATGTTAGTTTGGGGCTGGGATTGTGGCTCAGCGGTAGAGTGCTTGCCTAGCACATGGGAGGCCCTGGGTTCGATCCTCAGCACCACATAAAAATAAATAAATAAAATAAAGATATTGTGTCCAGTTACAACCAAAAATATAAATATTAAATATATATATATATGTGTGTGTGTTAGTTTAAAAATTAGGGAAAAAAATAAACCTACAAAGAATTACTATTCCAAGTTATAGGAAAAGATTAGTTTCCCTCAAGAGAAATCTTCAGAGAGCAGCAGACAGTGGGGTGGGGGTGGGGAGGCTCAAGCCAATCCCTATTCCAGTCATCCATTATCTCCCATGTGAGGAGAGAGATGCAGTCTGCAAAATGTGCCCACATGCTAAAGAACTGTGCTTCCAAAGGTTCAGATTCAATTCTCTCAGTTGCTTCTATGGCTTCAACCTGCACTGCTTAGTACAGAAAGAGATGGTACCAGCAATGTGGACAGCTCCCTGAGTACAGCCCTGAAGTTGCTTTGGGGCAGCCCAGGGATCCAAGGTCCTGACTCATCAGAAGCTACAATGTTAAATCAGTTCTTATCGTTTCACCAACTATATAGATATTCATACACCTAACTATGAAAAGGCTGAAAAACTTGGTATCCTTCTCTATGGACAGCATGCCTTGGTCTAGCTCAAGGAAGTCACCAGGCTGTTAAAATTTGCTTGAGGAGCCAACAATGAACAATGGAACGGTTTTAATTCCATCCCTGGGTACGCAAGATTTCTGCCACTTTTGAATCTCTGAAAGAGATCTCATTTTCTTTTATCTTCATAAATCTTTGAGCAAAAAAAAAAAACAGAACCAAATTTGAATGACAGGCTCACTAGGCAAATCAGTGGTGACTCTGGTTGGAAAATTCCAGCATCAGACTCTGGCACAAGATCTTTCTACACCATTCCCCCTCCCAAGGTGCTAGTTATTGTACACTGTCCTTTCCAGGTTCTCAGAGTGAGGATGAAGACAGCTAAAACATCCCCTACTAGGTAATTCCCTGTGAGATCAAGAAGTGTGCTGGAAAAGAAAATAAACCTTATTTCTCTTTTATTCACGTGACATATAAAAACCAGCATTTAGGGCTGGGGATGTAGCTCAGTGGGTGAGCGTATACCTAACACGTACGTTGGCCCTGGGTTCAATCTACAGTACCGCAAACCAAAACAAGTGACAACAACAAATCCAGTTAGTAGGTTGACATGATTTAAGAGAAAGTCTGTAGATTAGCCCTAATTTCCACAGACTGCCAGAGTCACTATTTATTTTTACCCCTGGGCTTTTGGGACCACTCTCTTCAGATGAAAAGGAAACAACTGTCATAGCTGGAGTAGGAATTCAAGAGGCTTGCCTTCCCAAGATTGGAAAGAATTTAGCAGCACTGAGCTGACAATTTTGTAATGAGGACATAAATTAAAAGGAATAATAAGGTCAGTCTATTAAAATCATTAGTTTCATTAAGAACTTGCCAAAGCTGGGTGACATTTCCATTTACCTCCCTAGGAGTTCCCTTTCTAAAACCTACCAGAGCCCAAAACATTATTTAGCGTTTTCATTTAAGATTTCTTCTCTACCTGATAGAAATCATTATTAAGTCATTTTAGAGAAGAAATGTTCACTTTACAGAGGAACCAGAGGTTTCCCAGATGTTGGCACAATTGTTCACATGGTGATAGAGGAGTAGGGCAAACATGCCACAATTAAAAATGACAATGTAGCTCCAACCACTAGTGGCCAAGGTGAGCAGCATACAGATATAGAAGAATAAATTATGAATTTTAATAAACACCCTGCCTAACAATTGCTGAAGAATACCTACGTCATTACTGTTTAAAGACTCAATTTCTCCTTCATTCCAAATAAATGGTAACTCGTTAGAGCAATTTAAACAGATACCAATAAAGGAAGTTTTTGATTAAGGTCATGAATCTGGTCTGACAGGAAAGCAATGGTGTCTCAGGGCAAACAGCCTATTTAGGAAAGAATTAAACCTGGCAGAGGGGAAGGTACTTTTAATGTGGTGTTGGTGAAGGAGATTTGCAACTTCCATAAGAACTTGCTGCAAGAGAACCAGGAGCCCGCTGGGAGCCCAGCAGCTTGGGAGGCTGAGGCAGAAGGATTGAGAATTCAAAGCCAGCCTCAACAACTTAGCAAGACCTTCAGCAACTTAGTGAGATGCTGTCTCTAAAATTATTTTTTTAAAAAAAAACAAGAACTAGGAGCCCACACTAGATGCACAGCTAAGGACAGAAGGAAATTTTCTTGGGCTCAAGACCACAGTTTCTCCAGTTTGTGAGAAACAAACAAAAAGAACACAATGGCCTCATTGGCCTCCCCTTACTTCAAAGGTTATTTGACTGCAAATTTCCAATTTATTTACACTTGAAAATGCCTTCAAACTCCTCTTAGAATACTCAAAAGAACTCTATGCCACCGTGCCCATGACAACATCAACCTTCTTTTTCTTTACACTAGCCAAATGTCAAGTTCCTGAGTTGGTAACACAACTAACTTGTGAATAATGAAAAACAAACACACTGATTAAACTAATAGACCTACTCATCATTAATGATTAATGATCACATTGATCTAGCAAAGGAAGAAAAAACAAGGCCCAGATGGACAGAAATAGTAAATACTAGTTTTTTGTTTTTCTAATTGTCCTCCCTAAGGAACATTTTTTGATCATCTATTTGAATAGTGTGTGCAGGCAGAATTGGATAGAGGAAATGGAAATGCCCCTGCTTTAATCAATGACTTGAATAGAAAAGCCACACCTGCATCTCAGCATATAGGTAATTTCTGGTGAGACAGCACACTCCCCAAGGACTCCTAGAAGGAGCTGATATAGAACACAGATGACATAAATGCAAAGCGCTTAGAGAAATGATCTGCAAACTGGAGGAGAGATAGGCAAAATCAAAGATGTGAAGAATTTTAAGCTTCTTGAAAAAGCTTAAAATAACCAGTCTTTTTACCTTTTATCAATTATATTCAGTAAATATTTACTTAGCATTCACTTTATGCCAGGCATGGCAGAAAAGGGCATAGAGACAGCAATTTTGCTAACTCTAGTGCTAAACACACACACACACACACACACACACATCTTGTTGGTGCAGAATAGTGGGATTCATTGTGACAGATTCTTACATACAATAATTTGATTAAATTCATTCTCCAGTACCTCCTTTTTCCCTCCCTTCCTAGTCCTAAGTTTTTGTGTCAATGTGGAGCTCCTCTTACTTAATGAAAGTTAACCTGGGGAAATCTGCCTCTGCCTCCTGTCTCTCTTTCTGCAAATGAAAAAGACCAAGTGGCCTTTGGTCAGATACATACAATGAACTGGCCACCTCTGAATTTCCATTCTGAACACATAAAAGCAATAGGCAATCCTGACTGAGTCACATGATGCTAATTCCAGAAAAGGTTAAAGCTATTTGATAAAATTAAAGGGAATATGTACGTGTACGGTGGGGCTGGGGCGTGGGGGGGCGGGGCAGTTCTTAATTCACAGTCACATTTCTTACAGGCTTAAAATTTAAATCAGACTTGTAGACAAGTTGCCTTAAAGGATTTTTAACATTACATACTCACCTTACTTTACCTGAAAGTTCTTTCCTTACTTCAAGGATGTTACTTGAGAGCAAATGTCTCCCAAGAGTCACTTAGAACTAGACACCTACACTACCTGAATATCACTTATTCCCCAGACATGCTATCCCTTTTTCCCTTGTGGGCTCTCTCCCAATTCCACAGAGCCCTATCTTCACCAAACTGCTCAAATCCCAGATAGGAAGCAAAATCCCCTTTCCTTAATAGTTCCTAAAAATAATGTCCTCAATATGCTTTTGTCTTCCCACTTAGGAGCCCCAAATTACATACAGATTTTCTCACCCAGCTTGGAATCCACCATTACCTCTTTTTTTAAAATAGGTTTTGAGATCACAAGCTCAAGTGATCCTTCTGCCTCAGCCTCTGAAACTAGCCATGTAGTAGACATGCACTACAATATCCAGCTCCACTGTGAATAAAACCTCGGACAGGCACACGCACCTCCACACTCAAGGCCTGTAAGAGTCTCTTGTCCAACCTGAACCATAGCTGCACCAAATGTTCCATGAGCAGTACCACCTGTCAAGCCTTTCTCTGAACTAGCTCCCCAGTAACAGCTGATAAGTAACTGCCCTTCAATGAGCTTACCACTTGTGAATAAACTATTTCCCACCCTCTCAGTCATCAGTCTGTTACCAAGTTTCATTCCAGTTTGTCAGTGATCCAACAAAGGATAAAAAACGCAAGCCTGCTGGTGTACTGGGTTGAACAGAGTATCCTTCCCCAAAATTGTGTCACCTGGAGCCTGTGAATGTGACTTATTTGGAAACAGGGCCTCTGCAGATGCAATAAGTTAAGATGAAATAATTCTAGATGAGGGTGGGTCCTAATCCAATAACTGATTTATAAGAAGAGGGAAATTAAAAAAAAAAAAGAAGAAGAAGAAGGAGGAGGAGGAAAAGGA
Organism: Marmota flaviventris; assembly: GCF_047511675.1. Taxonomy (NCBI): domain Eukaryota; kingdom Metazoa; phylum Chordata; class Mammalia; order Rodentia; family Sciuridae; genus Marmota; species Marmota flaviventris. The sequence continues at coordinate 116,117,408 of NC_092503.1, forward strand.
GAAGGAGAAGAAGAAGAAGAGGGAAATTTGCCTGCACAGCATACACCTATATTCCCCTCTACCCAGGAGACTAAGGCAGGACACCTGGTATTTGAAGCAAATTCCTAGACACTTTATGATTTCTCAGACAGCATCTGTGGACACTGTTAATGTCTACAACCCTGAAAAGCAGGCAAAGGAAAATGATAATTTCAACCAGACCTGTGAAATCCTTTGAGCTTTATGTCAAAGTTTGAGGCCAGAATCAGCAACTTACACCCTGTCTCAAAAAAATAAAAAAGGGTTGGGGAGATAGCTCAGTGATAAGAGTGTCCTTGAGTTCAATCCCTAGTACCTTAAAAAAAAAAAAAAAAAAGGAAGGAGGAGGAGGGAAATTTATACACAGATACAGAAGGAAGGTAAAGGCAGAGACTGGAATTAAGCTGTCCAACCCAAGCTAAGAAACACCAAGGGTTGCCAACGACCATCAAAAACAAGATGGAAAAAGAGTCTTCCCAAGACCCTTCCAAGGGATCTTGTGGCCCTGTTGACACCTAGTTTGATTTGATGTCTAGTTTCCAGAAATGTGGGAAAAATATAAATTTGTTTCTTTAAGCAACCCTAGTGTGTGATGCTTTGTCACAGCAGTCTTAAAAAACAAATACAGCTGGCAAGTCAAAATTAATGTGAATTAGCTGCTTCTAATTGCCTGGTATTTGAAGCAAACTCCTAGACACTTTATAATTTCTCAGATAGCATCCGTGGAAACTGTTAATGTCTACAACCCTTAAAAGCAGGCAAAAAAAAAAAAAAAAATGATAATTTCAACCAGACCTGTGAAATCCTTTGAGCTTAATGTCAAATACGCTGATGTTCCACTATCACTGGGTGCCTCTGCCTGCAACTGCTGAAGGAATTGAGAACTATGTGCAAAAGCCTGAGAATTAGACCAGACGACGGCACCAAAGAGCCCTCCTCCTCTACAAGAACCCCAGGATCTGCTCACCACTTCTAACTGGTTTAAAGTAGCAAAAGAGTGCCACCTACTGAAGGACCAGCATCAAAACTAAGGAACTTCTGGGGGAAAAAAATCCAATTTTTAATTTAAAACAAGTTTAACTTCTTTTAGTAGAAGAATGGCAGAATGGAAAAGTCTCCATGGCCAACATCTTTCTGTAGAATTTGCTTATTTTTCCCCAAAGGATGTTGGACTATATTCTGCTGAATCCAAGCACCAGAGATTCAAATAACCAGATGGCCAGTGGCCTCAGACCATACAGGCAAGCATACCTTTTGCTGCATGATTGACAGAGGAGGGAGGTTCATCATCTGATGTAGAGCTGAGGTTCAGGGCAAGCTCTGCAACTCTTTTTTTCTGTTTCTTGATGGGGGCATTGCATTCTGGGAGAGTTCTCTTCATTGTTACTGCAACCATAAATACAGACAGTCAGCTGCCCTTGGCTTAGAGCCAGTGGGATCAGAGCAAGGATTCCAAAGTATAAATCATCAATGAGATGAGATTTGGCAACTTCAAATATCCTTCAGTGCCAGCACTTGAATAGCTTCTTCCTCAGAATGCAGTCTAGGAAGGATGCTAGCCAAGCTCTGGTTTTCAATAATAGCTATTAGTTTTACTGAAAAATGTGGTGCTCACAGATGCATAGGTCCCTGGACCACTGGTGTCAGATACCAAAAAGAAATGAATAAACTCCATAAGACACAGGGGGGAAAAGGCCTTGGGCAATTGTTATTCTATACTTCTGATACAACATTGGCTATGTACACTGGAAATGAATTATAACTAAATATTAACCAAAATTCCAAGATGAAGGGACCATCCCAGAATGATTATTTCATAATAATTATTATTTCACCAAAATAATTATGATTATATAGCATGATACAAATACTGGGTTTTGGTTTATTTCATAATGTTTAAAAAAAAATGAAAGAACTAGGAAATTTTTTTATTATTTTATTATTATTTATTTATTTATTTATTTGGTACCAGGGATTGAACTCAGAGGCACTCAACCACTAAGCCAATCCCCAGCCCTATTTTGTATTTTATTTAGAGACAAGGTTTCACTTTAATTGCTTGGTGCCTCACTGTTGCTGAGGCTGTCTTCAAACTCTTGATCCTCCTGTCTCAGCCTCCCAAGCTGCTGGGATTACAAGCGTGCGCCAACGTGCCCAGCAAAAACTGGGAAAAATTTTAACCAAAGTAAGGAGTGGGAACAATGATTGTCTTACAATGGAGGAAACACAAGAGTGGGAAAGATAATGAGACTGGAGGTAGCTATATCATTGGAGTGAGATACAAAAATTGTAACTTTAAAAATAGGAACCCATCTCCACAAAAAAAAAGTATGGAAAGAAGCAAGCTCCATGTCACCATTTTCCATGCCCATGGGTACATGAGAGGTAAGCATGAGGGGGAAAATGGGATTGAATGAAGTGCTTGTGAAACCCCGATATCTTAAGGAAAAGTAGCGGATACAGTCTGGGTTACAAACAATTAACTGGTTGAACTTGGAAATGAGAAAGAACTCAAAACAGAAACAAACCGGGTAGATGACCAGTGGGGCTGCAATCTTTGGGAAAGGGAAGCTGCAGGGGTACAAGACTGGACTTACAGCATGGGTCACAGTGACCACAGCAAGAAAGCAATGAAATGCCACAAATGCCACTGAACCCAGCAACTTCACCCAGCAACCTCACTAAACCCTGGATAATATGTTTCCCTTCTCTTCAGCTCAAGGATAAGCCAATCAACCCAATGCATAATCACATCTTTCCTAAGGAGGCAGCCTTTTAACTGGCATAGAAAGAGCCTAGCCTGGGGAAACAAGAACAGCAGCCCGAGCAAACAGAAAGCAAGCCCAGGCTGTGACACGTTTCATTTTAAACCACTCTTTCAGCCTTCTACAAAGGCCCACAAGGTGAGCTACAGGAAAGCCCATCACAGGGCCTGCTACTAGCTGCAGCAAAGGTAAAAAGACTCGGAAGCACGGGAAACTGGGTGTGCTGTGTTGGGGTAGGTGCAGGAAAGAGAGGAAACTGTGTGAAAGGTGGCAGAGGCTGATGGTACTCCTCAAATCACACCACCTTAGATTTGGGCCTTCCAAGTCACCTAATCCAACCCTTTCGTTTTCCACTGTTAAAGACTGAGGCCCAAAAGGAGAAGGCCACATATCTAACCAGTGCCCAGTTCAAGTGACCTACACTTGAAAAATGTGCTCTGGTCAGGAACTTCCAACTGGATGCAGGAGACTTGCTTCTACCTGCGGCCTCCCCCACCTTAGGGCTTCAAATCCCCCCTGTGGTCTTGTCTCCCTGGGCCTCGGTCTCGCACTGCCACCCCTATTCACAGAGGAAGAGCTGAGCTCCCGTCTCCCCAGGCCAGTCCTTCCATTTGAAGATAACGTTGAGTGTGTAAATATGTGCGCAGAGACTTGTGTCAGTGGCAGCTCGGGCTCCAGGAGGTTGCTGGGGAGGAGGGGAAGGGGGAGGAGAGAGAAGCGGCCAGAAGGCTGAGAGTCACAACCGCGGGTGGGGGCCGAGGCGGCAGTGGAGGGAGAAGGATGCTGAGCCCGCGCGCCCGCCCGCTCGCTCCCCCCGGGCCGCGCGTCCGCACTCACGCAGAGGGGAGAGGGCGAGCTGCCAGGGAGCGGAGAGCGGGGATCAGGCCGACGTATCGCCGCCGCCGCCGCCGCCGGGCCTGGACCTGCCACAGCCAGAGCCTCCACCTCCTCCCTCAGTTTCGTTTCCCCACAAGCCAGCCCTGGTCCGCCGGCCGCGCGGTCGCGCTCGGGTCCCGCCCTGCGAGCCGCGCAGCTTAATGACGTCACGGGACAACCGGCCCCGCCCCCCCAACAGGCCCCTTCTTGGCCTTGCGAAAGGCCGCTCGGGTTCTGGCCCGCCCCGCCCCGCCCCGCCCCCAGCCTGGGTGCAGGGCGCCTGCGCAGGAGAACAGCCTGGGGAGGGCCTGGAGAGAAACCAATGAGAGAATAAGAGTGTCCGAGGGGCCTGCACGTTTCTTAATCTCCCCTAATCTCATTATCATCTTCACAGATTAAGAGCAAAGTCAGAAGCTGTAGAGTGGTTGAGGGCAAGAACCCAGTGTTCCTGTTCTCTGCTGTGTCCCCAACAGAGTATGAGACACATTCAACAGATGTTGAAGGAAGGGCAGTGGGCTGGGGTGTAGGCCACTTGGGTACTTGCATAGCATTCGTGAGGCCCTGGTCTGATCCCCAGCACCGAAGTGGGGGTGGAGGAGGAGTGAAGGAATGCTGTCTATAGCATCTTACTATGTGGACACAGATGGCTCTCATCCCAAAACCACTTTTCCCACATTTAGACTAACGTAACCCAAAGTCTGTTGGACATTCCCAGTCACCTCAATCATCCTAAATCTTGTAAATTTAAATTTCACCGTATGTTCTTTTCCCATATGTCCGCTTTTTTCCCCCAGTGAATGGCATTACGATCCTGTTCATTCAACCACAAATCTGAGAAAGTCTCCCTCTTGCTCATTCCCTAGAGCCTACAATACATTTAATTGAGTTTACCTCCTAATTGTCTCCCACATTTATCTGCCCTCTCCTCTATCACCACAATTCATGTGTTCACTCTCAGCAGAATTTTTACAGTAAACTCCAGTTCATCATGTCTGATGCCAGTTGTGATCCTCTTAATGCAATCTCCACAAAACTAAAGTTGTACACACATGCATATACACAAATATGTATGACAGTGATTAAATCTTGTCAACGACTCCCCACTTTTATTAAGATGAAGCTGATATCCTGAAGACGGCCTATAAGAACCTCTGGTTTAATAGAAGGGTCTGCAGTTAGTTGTACGTTGTACTTTTGGTCTTTTTGTTCCATCCTGGTCCCATCCTGATCTTTTCTCAGTGTCTCAATAGGTCATGTTTCTTATGAGTCCATTTCCCTGTCTGGATCACTACTTTTCCCCTAAAGTAGTGATCCAGATACAGGCTAATGTCCACTTATCCCTCAGGTTTCAGCTTAGTGTCCTAATTTCTGGAAACTTTTCCTGACCCAAGTCTACTTCAGGAGCACCACCTTTCAGCTTCCATAGCGCTCTGTCTTCCATCATCAAAGCACTTATCACAGTGTTATATAGTAGAGTGTTGACTCCTCTGCCTTTCCCACTCTGTTGTAAACTGCACGGGAAAGGTTATGTCCTTCTATAATAAATCCTCAAGGGTTAACACAGTGGCCTGTGTAATAGACATTTATTGAATCTGAGTTTGGAAAATGAATGATGTACCCAAGGTCATAGAGCTAGGAAATAGGAAACAAGCGATCGTTTAACACAGGTCTCCGTGGTTCTAAAGCTGAATGTCTTTGCATCTCACTCTAAAATTCTTAATACCTATTTAATGGCAAGGATGTCTCTGGTAATCTTGCTATGGACCCATCTTCAAAATACTAATCCAAAGGGCATAAGGTAAAAGGGATTACAAAGGAAATGAAAAATTGTACTGAAAAAGTTAACATACCTAACAAATTTAGTAATTTATTTGAATGTGGTTGTATAGCATTGAATGCAATCAAAATATAGGCAAGGTAAGTGACACTTTATTTTTTAATATATATGACTATAACCAAATAGTGTTGGAACAACCAGATGAACATATAGGGAAACATGATCCTTTATTCTTACCTTATTCCATATGCAAAATTAAATCAAGATGGATCATAGACCAAAACATAAAATCCAAAATGGGACTGGGCATGTATCTCAGTGGTAAAGAACTTGCCAAGCATGCATAAAGCCCTGAGTTTGATCCCTAGCATCACACACACACACACACACAAAAAAAAAAAAAAAACTCAAAATAATAAAGTTTATAAAAGAAAACATAGGAAAGTATCTTTGCAGGCCTAGGACAAAGTTTGTTTGTTTGTTTGTTTGTTTTATGTTTTTGTTTTTACATGGGTCTTAGAGAGTGTAAATCAGAAGGGAAAAAAATGATAAAATGGGTTTTGATAAAATAAAAGTCTTCTACTCATCAAAAGGCATTGTTAAGAAATTGAAACAGCAAACCACAGAGAAAAGCATTCATATATAACAAATACTTGTCACATATGACAAATAACTTATTTCCAAAAATATATGTAATACCCAAAAATAAAAAGAAACTTCTATAGAAGTTTCCAATTCCTGTCAAAATGAAGAAGGCACATCCTCTCCTGTTTCTCCCACTGAATGTAATTTAAAACCTCAAACAGAATGAAAGGAATATCTGAGGATTCTAAAAAGTAAATGGCAGAAAGAATATGGGGAAGGAAATCAGAAGTTGAAAAATCACCAAATCAAGGATGAATTTCCCAATGTTCCCCATTCTGTTTCTCTCTCATCCTGTACTGAAAGGCAGCTGAAGATGTGTATATTTTGTACAACAAAGTGAATATAATTCATACCATTAAACTGTATATTTAAAACTATGCTGGAGTGTAGCTTTTGCCCACTATGTGCAAAGTCCTGGGTTTGATCCCCAGTACCCAGTGGGGAAAAAGTTTAAAATGGTAAATTTTATACATTTTATAACAATTAAAAGAGCAACTATAGAAAATCTAGAGAAGTAATAGATGAATTTCTGGATGGATATGACTAATCTAAATTGAGCCAACAAGATATTTTTTAAAAACCAAAATAGATCAATAACAGGTGATGAGACTGAAGAAGAAATAAAAACTCTCCCAACAAAGAAAAGCACAGGAGTTGATGAACTTATGCTGAACTTTACCAGATATTTAAAAAACTAACATCAAAAGACCTCAAACTAAGCCAGGCACAATAGTGCACACCTGTCATCCCAGCAGCTCAGGAGGCTGAGGCAGGAGGATCACGAGTTCAAAGCCAGCCTCAGCAAAAAGAGGCGTTAAGCAACTCAGTGAGACCCTGTCTCTAAATAAAATACAAAATAGGGCTGAGGATATGACTCAGTGCTCAGTGCCTCTGAGTTGAATCCCCAGTGCCAAAACAAAACAACAAATAAACAAAACCCTCAAATTATTCCAAAAAAAAAAAAATAGAATGGGAAGTAGCCCTTTCAAACTCATTTTAGGAAGACAATATTAGTCCTTACCAAACCAGATAAGGACTCAACAAAAAAAGAATACCATAGGCCAATATTCCAGAAGAACATAGATGCAAAAATCCTCAATAAAGTACTTGCAAATTGAATTCAACAGCACATTAAAAAAAATAACACACCATAATCAGGTTGGTTTAATTCAAGGGAGGCAAGGATGATTCAGCATACACAAATCAATAAATGTAATATAGCACATAAATAGAATCAAGGGAAAAATCACATGATCATCTTGAAAGATAAAGAAAGAAAACCTTTGATAAAATCCAACATCCCTTCAAGATAAAAACCCTGAATAAAACCAGGGATGGTGTGCACATCTATAATCCCAGCTACTCAGGAAGGAGGCGGACACAGTAGGATCTCAAGTTTGAGGGTAGTTCGAGCAACTTAGTGAGACCCCACGTCGAAATAAAATTAAAAGGGCTGGGATATAATTCAATTTGTCAGGCCCTCAAAAAAAAACCTGAATAAATTAAATATAGAAGGATCATACCTCAACATAATAAAGGCTACATATGAACATATGGCAAACCCATAGCCAACATCATAGTGAATAGGAAAAAACTGAAAGCATTTCCTCTAAGATCAGAAACAAGACAAGGGTGACCATACCTACTATTCTTATTAAATATAGTAATAGAGCCTTGTGCAGTGGTGCATGCCTGTAATCCCAGCAGCTTGGGAGCCTGAGACAGGAGGATCACAAGTTCAAAGCCAGTCTCAGTAACTTATCAAGGTCCTAAGCAACTTAGCAAGACCCTGTCTCAAAAATTAAGGGGCTGGGGATATGGCTCAGTTGGTAAAGTGCTTGCTTTGCATGCATAAGACTCTGGGTTCCATCCCCAGCACAACAAAAAAATAAATAAAAAATGAAAAGAGCTGATGATGTGGCTCAGTGGTTAAGCATCATTGGATTCATAGCCTGGTACCAATAATAATAATAATAGGAATTTTAGCCAGAGCAATTAGGCAAAAGAAACAAATAAAAGGAATTCAAATAGGAAAGGAGGAAGTCAAATTATCCCTGTTTACTTATATGATTCTATATGTAGAAAACCCTAAAAACAATTACAGAAGAGATGAAAAGTCGTTCCTTTGAACATAGAACTAGAAAACAATAAAGCATCAGCATGCAAAATCAACATATGAGCATCAGATCTGCTATAAACTAATAACAGAGAAGCAATTCCATTCACAATAGCCTCAACAACAACAACCACCCCTAAGAATAACCTAATTAGTGGGGTTATCAGGACCTCTACAACGAAAATTACAAACCACTGAAGAAAGAAAATGAAAAATAAGGTGGAAAGACCTCCCATGTTCATGGATTGGGAGTATAATATTGCTAAAATGGCCCTACTACCCAAAGAAATGCACAGATTTGGTGCAGTCCCTATCAAAATACCAATGACTTTCTTCACAGAACTGGGGGACAGGGATTATAAATTCTTATGAAAAACAAAAGACCCTGAATAGCCAAATCAATCCTGAGCAAAAAATAAAATGCTAGGGGCATCACAATACCAGATTTCAAAACGTACTACAGAGCCATCACAACAAAAGTAGCATGGCATTGGCATAAAAAGAGACACATAGACCAAAAGAATAGAAATAAATTCACAGGGGGCTGGGTGGGGTCATAGCTCCATGGTAGAGCGCTTGCCTAGCATGTGTGAGGTACTGGGTTCAATTCTCAGCACCACATAAAAATAAATAATAAAAAATAAACTAAAAATAAAAATTTAAAAAAAGAAAGAAATTCACAGGGTTTACAGCCCACTGATTCTCAACAAAGGTACAAAAAACGTACACTGGAGAAAAGACACATCTTCCACAAATGGTGCTGGGCAAACTGGAAATCTACATGGAGAAGACTGAAACTAGATTCCTCACGTCCTGTGCAAACATCAACTCAAAGTGGATCAAAGACCTACTTAAGACTTGACACTTTCAAACTAGTTGGGGGGAAACACTCCAAGACGTTGGCACAGGCAACAATTTCCTGAATAGGAAACAAAAGCTAGAATTGGCAAATGGATTACATGAAATTAAAAAGTCTGTCTACACCAAAGGAAACAATCAACAGGGTGAAGAGACAACCCACAGAATGGGAGAAAATCTTTGCAATCTATTCATCTGACAGAGGATTGATATCCAGAATACATAAAGAACTCAAAAAAAAAAAAAAAGAATAAGTCATTCAATCAAAAATGGGCAAATGATCTGGCTGTGGTGACTCACGCCTGTAATCCCAGCAACTCAGGAGGCTGAGGCAGGAGGATCACATGTTCAAAGCTAGATTCAGCAACTTAGTGAGGCTCTGTCTCAAAATAAAAAAATTAAAAGGACTAGGGTTGTGGCTCAGTGGTTAAGCATCCCTTGGTTCAATCCTTGGTAGCCCCACCACCACCAAAAAAGAAAAGAAAAGAAAAAATGGGCAAATTATATGACAATTATTTCTCAAAAAAAAAAAAAAGAAAAGAAAAGAAAAAGAAAGGAAGAAAGAAACATAGATGGTCAATAAATATATGAGAAATGCTCAATATCATCAGCCATCAGAGAAATGTAAATCAAAGTTACATTGATATTCTTTCTCACCTCAGTCAGATGGCTATTATCAAAAAAATTAAAATAAAAAATAAATAAATACTGGTGAGGATGTGGAGAAAAAAGAATCCTTATACAACATTCATAATAATGTAAATTAATACAGCTTCTATGATAACATAGGATGAAGTTTTCCTCAAAAAAATTAAAAATAGAAGTACCATGTGATCCAGCTACACCAATACCTGGGTATTTATCTGAAGGAAATGAAGTCAGCATACAAAAGAGATAATTGCATGCTCATGATTGTTGCAGCACTAGTCACAATAACTAAGATTTAGAATCAGCCAGGTGCCCATCAAGAGATAATAGATAAAGGAAATACGGTACATATAAACAATGGAGTATTATTCAGCCAAAAAGGAGGATGACCCAGGGCTGGGGACATAGCTCAGTTGGGTAGAGTGCTTGCCTCACATGCACAAGGCCATGGCTTCAATCCTCAGCACCACACACACAAAAAAAAAAAGAGGGGGAGGAGGAGGAGGAGTAGCAGCAGCAGCAGCCTCCAGGCAAAGTGTACACGGCCTGTAATCCCAGCGATTTGGGAAGTCCAGGAAGGAGGATCACAAGTGCAAGCACAGCTTCAGCAACTTAGCAAGACCCTTCCTTACTCAAGATAAAAAATAATTCAGCATACTATAGTAACATAGCCACACCAATGCTTATCGCAACTGAATTCACAATAGCTAAACTGTGGAACCAATCTAGGTGCCCATCAATAGATGAATGGAGGGCTGGGGATGTGGCTCAAGCGGTTGCGCGCTCACCTGGCATGTGCAGGGCGCTGGGTTCGATCCTCAGCACCACATAAAAATAAAATAAAGATGTTGTGTCCACCGAAAACTAAAAAATAAATATTAAAAAATTCTCTCTCTCTCTTAAAAAAAAAATAGATGAATGGAAGTTGGAGTTGTGGCTCAGCAGTAGAGCACTCACCTAGCAAGTGTGAGGTCCTGGGTCGATCCTCAGCACCACATAAAAAATAAATAAAATGAAGGTATTTAAAAAGATGTAAGCATAATATATTATTAAAAATAGATGAATGGATAAAGAAATTGTAGTACATATACAATGGAATATTACTCAGCATTAAAAGAGAATAAAATTATGGCATTTGCAGGTAAGTGGTTGTAGCTGGAGAATATCATACTAAGTGAAGTAAGCCAATCCCAAAAAACTAAAGGCCAAATCTTTTCTCTGATTAATGGATGCTGATCTATGATGAGCAGGGGGCCATGAGAAAAATGGAGAAACTTTGAATTGGACAAAGGGGAGGGTGGGGAGAGGTCATGAGGATAGGAAAGAATGGTGGAATGAGATGGACATCCTTACCCCAAAGATGTATGATTGCACAAATGGTGTGTCTCTACACCATGTACAACCAGAGAATTGAAATGTTGCATTCAATTTGTGTACAATGAATATCATGTACAATTAAATAGAACAAATAAAATTTTTTTTAAAAAAAGAGAGAGAAAATAATGAGGGCTGAGAATGTGGCTCAGTAATAGAATGCCCCCAGGTTCAATCCCCAGTACAAGAAAGAAAGGAGGAGACATGAGGTTGTGGCTCAGTGTTAGAGCACTTGCCTAGCATGGTAAGGCACTGGGTTCAATTCTCAGCACTGCATATAAATAAGTAAATAAAATTAAGGTCCATCGACAACTTTAAAAAGAGACTTTTTTTTTTGAAGGGAAGAAGGGAGTGAGGGAGGAAAAGAAAGAAAGAAATGGTGTCATTTGCAGAAAAATGGATAGTACTAGAGGGTATGTTAAGTAAAATTAGCCACACCTGGGCCTGGTAGTGCACACCTGAAATCCCAGCAGCTTGGGAGGCTGAGGCAGGAGAATTGTGAGTTCAAAGCCAGCATTAGCAACTTAGTGAGGCTCTAAACAACTCAATGAGACCCTGTCTCTAAATAAAATACAAAATAGTGTTGGGGATGCACTCAGTGGTCAAGTGCTTCTGAATTCAATACCCGATAACCTCCCCCCAAAATTAGCCACAGAAAGATAATGATCACATGTCTTCTCTATTATGTAGAAAATTTTTAAAAAGGGTGGATGTGGTCAAATGCACAATATATGTCTAGATTGAAATGTCAGTTAATTAATTTGTATAATTAATGTGTTAGTATGTAGCTGGATCATGTGGTAGTTCTATTAAGTTTTTTGAGGGACCTTCATACTATTTTTTCATAGTAGCTGTATTAATTTACATTCCTATGTGTTCATTTTTAAAAAGAACAGCTACTTTAACCCCAATCTAAAGTGTAGGAGTGAAGATTTTTTAAATGAATAGAAAGATAGTAAGTCTCAGCAGATAAATAGAAGATATTAAAAAAAGACCAAATGAGAATTCTATCATTAGAAGACCGTGTAAAAGAAACAAAATTTTCACTAAATAGGCTCAATAGAAGGATAGAAATAATAGAGGGAGAGTCACAAAACTTGAAGATAGATCAATGAAGAGTATTGTTGAGGGCTGGGGACATGGCTTAGTTGGTAGAGTGCTTACCTCACATCTACAAGGCCCTGGGTTCAATCCCCAGCACAACCCAAAAAAATTGGGGCTGGGGTTGTGGCTCAGTGGTAGTGCACTTGTCTGGCATGTGTGAGGCACTGGGTTTGATTCTCAACACTACATATAAATAAGTAAATAAAGGTCTATCAAAAATTTAAAAAAAAAAACATTTTAAAAATTAAAAAAAGTATTGTTGAAAAAAACTGAAATTAGTTACATTTAACAAAGTTTTAAGTAAGCAATAAAAGTTTCTCGAAGAGGGAGTATTCCAGACATAAGATGGTTCAGAATGCTTCCACCAACATGAAAAACAGAAAATGATATTACAAAGTTACACAACTGGTAAAGTTTCAAATTTCTCTTACAGGCATGTTGGTAGCCTTCATCCTGTGATTGGCTGAAATTCTGTTGCTTAGTTACCACAACATACTCTTGGGTTTGGTTAGGTGCTTTACACCTCAGGATAGGAAGGATGGGCTACAGTTCTCTCCTTTTCTATGTATGGAACAGCCTTACACCAAACTTTATGACCCAGTACAGACACAAGGTTAGGTGAAACTTGTCAAATTTACATTACACCACCTGAAAAACAGAAAAATATGAGAAAAAAAAAATAGAACCTCAGAAACCCAGGGAACAATACCAAAAGATCTAACACTCGTGTCATCAGAGTCCCACAAGACAGGGAGAAAGAAAAAATGAATATTTGGTGTAGGTAAACCAAACAAACAAACAACAACAACAACAAAAAACCTGATAAAATAATGGCTGAAAACATCCCCCAAAATAACAAAAGACATAAATGTATAGACTCAAGAAGCTCACCGATCCCCAAATGGCAAACACAAAGAAACCTACCCCCAATGCATGAAAATCAAACTGCTGAAAATTAAAGGGAAAAAATTCTGAGAAATAGCCAGTGAAAAGCTCTGCATCACATATAGAAAGAACATTTGGAGGAACTGTGGATTTCACATCAGAAACCATGGAGGCCAAAAAGATAGTGGAACAAAAATTTAAAGTCACGAAAGAAAAGAACACTGAATCTGGAATTCTATATCCAGGGGAAATATCCTTCAGAAATGAGAGAAAAACTAAAGACATCCTCCGAGGAAGGAAAACTAGGAGAATTCATCATTTGCACACATTTTGTGAAATAAAGACTAAAGAAAGTTATCCAGGCTGAAAAGCAACAATAACAGAGAAAACTAGAAATGTCACAAATGAAAGAAAAGTGAACAAACAGTAAATATATATATATATATACCTAAGTATAGATATAATGAATTTTTCTTTTAAGTTCTTAAAAACACACATGAGAGTTGAAAGCAAAACAAAACATTGTCCGAGGGGGTTTTCAGTAATATACAAATATAATATACAAGACAACCATAACTCATAACTGAGATGGGGAAAGGCAAATGCACCAAGTGGTCAGGTTGCTACATTCCACTGAAAGTGAAAATTATTAATTCCAAATGCAATATGGAAAGTTAAGTATGTACATTATTATTTCCCGAACAATCTCTTAAAAACTATTCAGGAGGGGATAAGATTGTGGCTCAGTGGTAGAGCGATGGCCTAGCATGTGGGAGTCGCTGGGTTCGATCCTCAGCACCACATAAATACAAATTAATAAAATAGAGGTATTGTGTTCAACTACAACTAAAAACACTATCTAGGAGCCGGGCATTGTGGCACGTGCCTGTAATCCTGGTTACTAAAGAGGCTAAGGCAGGACGATCCAAATTCAAGGCCAGCCTGGACAACTTAACTAGGCCCTGCCTCAAATTGTTTAAAAAGTGGGGAGGTGGGGCTGGGGATGCACCTCAGTCTTAGCGCACTGGCCCTGGGTTGCATCCTCAGTATTGCAAAAGAAACAAATAAAGCAAAAACAATTTGGGGAATGGCAGAGTTAGGACCTCTGAAAACATAATCCTCCATAAAAGTAATGCAAATACTTAGCAAAGCTATCAAAACAGAGGAGAGGATTCTGGGAAGATAGCCCAGTAGAAGCTCCCCACCTGGACAACGATTGAACTGCCAGGATCTTACTGATGGAACTATTATGGGAGTCTGGAGTCCACCAAGGGCTTGCAACAACTAGGGGTAGGCCCTTTAGCAACCACCCATCCCCCACCACTCAGCCAAGTGGCAGACGGCTGTGCACATGTTCCTGCGCAGCTTGCAAACAGCTTGCAGGACCCAGGGTAGCCCAAAAGGACCCATCCTCCACATATAGAGCATCTGTACTCTGATCATTGTGAGATCAATGTTCTCTTTTCTGTCAAAAGTTAAACCTTTAGTGCTCGCTTTGGCAGCACATATACTAAAATTGGACCAATACAGAGAAGATTATCATGGCCCCTGCACAACGATGACATGCAAATTCATGAAGCATTCCATATTTTTATGCCAAATGTTTTCTCTGATATAAGGAGGCTGATTCATAGTGGGATACGAAGAGGGACCATGGGAGGAATAGAGGAACTCTAGATAGGGCAGAGGGGTTGGAGGGGAAGGGAGGGGCATGGGGTTAGAAATGATGGTGGAAAGTGATGGACATGAATATCCAAAGTACAGGTATGAAGACACAAATTGGTGTGAACATACTTTGTATACAACCAGAGAGATGAAAAATTGTGCTCTATATGTATAATAAGAATTATAATGCATTCTGCTGTCATATTTGAATAAATTTTTTTAAAAAAAATATGGTAAATACACTCAAGGAATACTATACAATTTTGAAAAATAAGAAACCTATGCTGTATGTGACAACACGAATGAATCTTCAGGACATTACGCTAAATGAAATAAGTCAGTCACAGAAAGAAAAATATTGTATAATTTCTCTTACATGAGATATGTAAAAAAGTGAAGTTCACTGACTCAAAGACTGGAATGGTGAACAGGGCAGGGGAGAGAGGGCAAGAGGGAGTCACTAATCAATGGGGATGAAGTTTCAGTCGAGCAAGATGAATACGCTCTTAAGATTTGCTGTATAACACTTAAAAGCTGTTGAGGGTAGGTCTCGGGTTCGTATTCTTACAGAATAAAATGTAAAATAAAGTAAAATTTTTTTTAAAAGTTAAACCTTTAGTTTTTTGAGTTTCCTAATATGTAACAAAAATGTGTTTGCTGTCATCTAGAACCTAAATTTCATAGTGTGTAAGTAAGTGGAGCTATTTTTAATTTACAAAACCAAGTGGTCGCCATTTTGAGCCCCCCAACATTATCTCCCCTGGTCCTCAGCCTTCCCATCATAATGCCTATAGAGTGGTAGTTGATCAATGTAACTACAGCTCTCCCTTATGCCCTCCCCTATTTTAAATTACTTATGCAGATTGTAACCCCAAACTCCTCCTTTCAAAGCAAGGGGCAGTGCCGTATTAGGGATAAAAACGTGGGCAGATTTCCCACCCAGTGTGCTTGCTTGCCAGATTTTTTTGTAACGCACCCTTCTGCAGCAGTTTGCCTTGATAAATGGCTTTTGAGAACAGGATTTCTTGAAGCACCTTGATATTTCCAACATCACTGATTGCTACTTCTGATAACAAAGGGACAGACAAGGAGGGGAGCAGCTATTGTTTGTTCCAAGCCTCTTCCGCTCAGCCTGAAGTGACCTCCAGGGAACTTAAAAGGCTAGTTTGCCTAGTGTGGGAACGAAACGTTAAAGGCTAGGGAATTCTAGCTGGGTGTGGTGGTACATGCCTGTAATACCAGCAGCTCAAGAGGCTGAGGGAGGAGGATCACGAGTTCAAAGTCAGCCTCAGCAACTTAGCAAGGCACTTAGTAACTCAGCAAGACCCTGTCTCTAACAAAATATAAAAAAAGGACTGGGGATTTAGCTCAGTGGTTAAGCACCCCCAGCTACTTAAAAAGACTACAGAATTCTATAGGAGTGGTAGTAAAAGCCTATAATCCTCAGCTATTGCAGAGGCTGAGGCAGGAGGATCACAAGTTCAAGGCTAGTTGAGCAACTGTAGACCCTGTCTCAAAATAAAATAAAAAAGGTTGGGGATGTACCTCAGTGGTAGAACTCTTGCCTGGCATGTATGAGTCCCTCAGTTTGATTCCCCATACCAAAAAATAAGAAAAATAAAGACTAAGAAATTAAAAACAAACAATTGCTTACATGGAAAAAATTTAAACATAACCAAGCATGCCCAGGGAAAGGTTCAGAAAAAAACTGATAACACCACAGGATGATTATTAGCACAGAGAGAGCCTACAATAGAACAAATAAGAACAGTTGCCAAATGACAGCAGACCCTGGGGTAGAAGGAGGATCTGCTTTCCAGAGTTCAAATGTCAAATTTTCAACAAAAATTCAAACAAAGGAACAGGAAAATATCCAAAGGAAAAAAAAATCAATACAAATCGTCCCTGAAAAAGATCTGATAACCAATGTTCTAGATAAAGACTTTAAACAACTGCCTTACAGACAGTAAAAGAACTAAAGAAAGATGCTGACAATATCAAGAAAATGATGTATGAATGAAATGGAAATATCAATAATGAGATAGAAAATCTTAAAAAAAAAAAAAAGAAAGAAAGAAATTCTGGAGCTAAAAATATAGTGACTGAAATGAAAAATTTACTAGAGGGGTTCATGCACAGATTTAAACAAGCAGAAAGAAGAATCAATAAACTTGAAGATAGGACCATGGAAATTATTGAGTCCTAGGAACAAAAAAGAAAAAGACTGAAGAAAAGTGAATAGAGCCCAAGGGATCCATGGGACACCATTAAGCAGAGCTATGCACCTGCAGGAGTGCCAGGAGGGCGAGAGACTATTAAAAGGAACAGTGGCTGGAAACTTCCCTAATTTGATGAATAGAAACATCCAAGAAACTTAAGAAAACCCCAAGTAACACGAACTCAAAAAGATGCATGCTGAGACACATTACAATCACACTTTAAAAAGACAAAAAGAGAATATCTTTGAGACAAGGTGGGGTGGGTCTCACTACTTACACCTCAAGTAATCCTCTGCTCATTCTCCCCAGAAGCCAGGAAGACAGGTTACATTCCCATGCTTGTCTCTTTTTGTTTTCAGTGCCAAGCGCTGAATCCAGGACCTTCTGCATTCGAAGAAAGCACTCTACCACGGAGCTACAACCCCTTCCCCCCCAAAAGGATCTTGAAAGCAGCAAGAAAGAAGTGACACATCTCATACAAAGGAACCTCAATAAGTAAGACCGATTTCTCATCAGAACCTTTGAATGCCAGAAAGCAGTGGGCCAATACATTTAAAATGCTAAAAGAAAAAAAAAATAGTGTCAATCAAGAATCTTTCAGCTGGGAAAACTGCCGGGCAACAGTAAGAGATAAATGAAGACCTTTCCAGAGGAGTAAAAGCTGAGGAAATCCGCCCTTCAAGACATGCTCAAGGGAGTCCTGCAAGGTAAAATCAAAGGACACTAGAGAGTGACTTGAAGCCATGTGAAGAAGAAAGATCTTGATAAAGATGAATACATGAAGCCAGGCATGGTGGCACGCACCTGTAATCCCAGCTACTCTGGGAGCTGATGCAAGAGGATTTCAAGTTCACGACCAGCCTGGGCAACACAGCAAGACTGTCTCAAAAGAAAAAGGACTGGGAATGTAGCTTAGTGGTAGACTGTCCCTAGGTTAAATCACCAGTGTCCAAAAAAGACAAATACACGGACAATTATAAAAGCTAGTATAATTCCAACAATAGTTTGTAACTTCACTTTTTGTTTTCTACATGATCTAAGAGACAAATACCTTAGATAAATCATTATTGGGCTGGGGTTGTGACTCAGTGGTAGAGTGCTTGCCTAGCATGTGTGCGGCCCTGGGTTTGATCCTCATCACCACATAAAAATAAATAAATAAATAAAATTAAGATTCTTAAAAAAGAATGCTTTTAAAAAAAAACAATTAGCCTACAAGCTGCTATTTTTTTATTTAAAGCTCTACATTTTGTTTTTAATATGATTTAAGAGACTAATGCAATTGAAAGAATTATTAATTTATGTTTTGGGGCACACAATGTACAAAAATGCAATTTTATGACGTGAACAACCAGAAGGTGTGGGAACAAAGCCTTTTGTATGTTATTGACGTAAAGCTGGTATACATTCAAATTAGAGTGTTAACTTTAGGATGTTAAATATAATATACATGGTAACCACAAAAAAATAGTTAAAGAATATACACAAAAGCAAATGAGAAAGGAGTTTCAATACAAATAATAATAATAATAATAATAAAACAAAAAAGAATATATTAGTACAGCAAGTGAAGTATGAAATAGCCATGAGGAATATATAAATCATATACAAAAATGACAAAATCTCTCCTTATGAGTAATTTTTTTTTGAGAGAGAGAATTCATTAATATTTATTTTTTAGTTTTCGGTGGTCACAACATCTTTGTTTTATTTTTATGTGGTGCTGATGATGGAACCCAGCCCCTGCGCATGCCATGCGCTACCGCTTGAGCCACATCCTCAGCCCAGTAATTATTTTAAATGTAAATGAATTAAACTCTCCAATCAAAAGATAAAGATTAGCAGAATGGATTAAAATATGTGTTCCAACTAGCTGCTTCTATAAGAGATGCATTTTGGGCCCCAAAACACAAATAGATTGAAAGGGGAAGAATGAGAAAAGATATACTATCAAACAGTAACCCAAAGAGAATAGGGGTGACAGTTCTACAATAATAGCTATAGACTGTAATGTAGACCTCAGTACCCCACCCTCAATACAGACCGAGTTGGGCATGGTGTCATCCACCTATAATCCCAGCTCCCGGAGAGGATGAGACACAACTCAAGGCTAGCCTCAGCAACTTAGAGAGACCCTGTCTCAAATTCAAAAATAAAAATAAAAAAGGACTAGGGATATAGTTCAGTGGTAGAGCCCAGAGGTTCAATTCCCAGCAACACACACACACACACACACACACATACACACACACACATACACACACACAGAGAGAGAGAGAATAGAACAGAGAACAGAATACAACAGAACTTCAACATCAAAATAAGCCAACTAGATCTAACAGTCAGACAAAGAACACAAACAACAGCAGCATACATGTTTTTCTGAAGTGCAAATGGGATATCTTCCAGGATAAACCATATTTTAGGCCACAAATAATGTCCCAATAGCTATAAAAAGGTAGAGATCAGGGAATCAAAATTATCTTCTCTAACCACTATAGGATACAGTTAAAACTCAATAACAAGAGGCTGGGTTTGTGGTAGAGCACTCGACCTGCACATGTGAAGCACTGGGTTTGATCCCCAGCACCGCATAAAAATAAATGAATAAAATAAAGGTATTGTGTCCATTTACAACTAAAAAAAATTTTAAAAACTCAATAACAGGGCTGGGGATATAGCTCAGTTGATACAGTGCTTGCCTCACATACCCAAGGCCCTGGGTTCAATCCCTAGAACCACCACTACACACACATACACACACAAAACAAAACAAAACTCAATAACAGAAGTAAAATCAGAAATTCCACAAATTTGCGAACAATTATACAACATACTTAAAAATATTCAATGGATCAAAAAATACATTAGAAAGGAAATTAGAAAATACTTAGAGACAAATGAAAACAAAACTACAACACACCCAAATTTATGTGACACAGTGCTAAAAGGGTAAATCATGGCTACAAACATTTCTACTATAAATTTTAAAAAGATCTGGGCCAGACATGATGGTACTTAGCTGTAATCCCAGTGGCTTGGGAGGCTGAGGAAGGAGCATCGAAAACTCAAAGCCACCCTCAGCAACTTTGCAAGACCCTGTCTCAAGATATAAAAGAAAAAAGGCTAGGGATGTGGCTCAGTGGTTAAGTGCCCCTGGGTTCATTCCTTGGTACCAAAACAAAATAACAACAACACCAAAAAAACTTATTATAAAGCTACAGTAATCAAGGCAGTGTAGCACTGGTAACATAATAGACATAATCAGTGCAACACAATATAAAACCCAGAAATAGACCACACAAACACTGCTAATTGCTTTTTGACAAAAGTTCAAAGGCATGTTGGTGAAGAGAAATTGTCTTTTGAACAAATGGTGTTGGAACACCAATTGAATATCCATATGAATGCGAACACACACACAAACCTTGAACTAAACTGAAACACTCCACAAAAATTAAACCAAAACAGAACACAGACATAAACTTGAATTGTAAAACTATAAACTTTTAGAAGAAAACAAGAGAAAATCTTCATGACCCTGTAATGGCTAATGATGTGGAACACCTTTTCAAGGGTTTATTTGCCATCCATGTATTTTCTTTGGTGAACGATCTGTTCAAATCTTTGTCTGTTTAAACAATTTAGGCCAACCATGGTGCCACCCTCCTATAATCCCAGCTTCTTCCAGAGGCTGAGGTAGGAGGATCTTAAAGATTGAAGCCACCCTCATCAACTTAGCAAAACCCTGTATCAAAATAAAAAATTAAAAGGCCTGGGGATTCTGGGCGTGGGATTCCTGTAATCCCAGCAGCTCTGGAGGCTGAGACAGGAGAATCTCAAGTTCAAAGCCAGCCTCAGCAATGAAGAGATGCTAAGCAACTCAGTGAGACCCTGTCTATAAATAAAATGCAAAATAGGGCTGGGGATGTGACTCAGTGCTGGAGTGCCCCTGAGTTCAGTCCTCAGTACTCCCTCCTCAAACAAAAAAGGGGGCTGGGGATATAGCTCAGAGGTAGAGCACACCTCTGGGTTCAATCCTCAGTAAAGGAGGGGAAACTGGATTGGGTTGTTGTCGAGAGCTGCCACATGGGAATCCAGTGCCATAGCTTTGAGCGATGAGAGTGTGGAGATGTGGCAAGCCAGCCATGGGCTGTGTGTGTGAACTATGAGCATTGAGCGCACAGGGTGCACTGAACCCACGTTGCCCCTCTGTTTGGGCAGGCGACATATGTTGTGTCTTTTCACTTGCTCTGCCTTGATCCCCACACAGCACATGAGATGGGTGTGGCCTTCCTAGATGTCAGTCAACCTGCTGACAGCAAGACATCAGGAAGCTAGACTCAACCCCCTCAAACCTGACCCCTTGCCTCATTTGAATGACTTCTCCCCAATAAAAGGGTTCAGCACGTGTTCCTCACTCTCATTCTTGCCTGCCTTGCCCCCCTTATGGGAGCTGCAGCTGAGGAGCAGTCACTAAACCCAAAGAAAAGGTACATTCTGTGTCTGTGCCTTTATTTATTCCCCAAATTCACTTGAAGTGACCCTGACTGGTTTAGTCGTGTGTCTTTACAGGTTCTTTTCTCACTGTTAAATATTGAGAGTTCTTTGTATATTCTGGGATAAATGATTTGCAGATATTTTTCTCTCAGTGTGTAGCTTCTCTTCGTTTCTTATCTGTCTTCCACAGAGCAATAGTTTTCAATTTTGTTGCACTTCAACTGACCAATGTATTCTTTTATGGATCATGATTTTTGGTATCATATTTAAGAAATTAAATTGTAAGATAGTCTTCGCCATGGATGTGTTGCTGATATTCTATTCATTTAAATTTTTTGTTTCAATGGTCATAAGTGTTGCAAATCTCCACTTATACATTTTGAAATAGCTACTATTGCAAAAGAAAGTCTCTAGAGTTTTATTTTATTTAATTTATTGGTTTATTATTTATATGTGTGGTGATGGGTAAAGCTCTATTTTTTTTTAAATGGAGACAAGAATAATCCTTTATGAAGGCATGGAATAATTCCCCAAGTGTCTTGGAGTTAAACTTAATTTTTTGTTTGTTTTTGTGGTACTGGAGATTGAACCTGTAGCACTTTACCTCTGAGCTACATCCCAGCCCTTTTTATTTTTGATTCTGAGACAGGAGCTCAGAAAGTTACCAAGATTGGCCTTGAACTTGTGATCCCCCTGAGTAGCTGCGATTACAAACATGCACCTCCATGTGTGGCTCTATTGTATTTTCTGTTGTCCTAAGATCAAGAACTCATCTTCAGTTAGGTGAACATCTTAACAACTTTGATTCAGTTTATAAAAAAAGAAATGATTGCATATCTGGGATTCAACTTAGAAGCCATCAAGATGACAACAGCTTTTGGAAGATTTCTGAGATGTTCCAGAAATTTATAGAATTCTCTTTTCAAAGAAAGAAACAGAATTTTATATTCTAACTCCCTGTTATAAAAGCATATCCTCCAGCTTCTTCCTTATCGACCACGTAAGCCAGGAATATTTTTAAAACTTTTTCAGTAGCATCCATAATATTGACTTTATAACATCGGATTGAAAGGTTAGACTCATTCACATGGTTAAAATATCTGACAGCTAAGCCAACACATCAATAAAATTCCTTTTCTCATAACGTCCCAGGAGTGAATTTTCTTTTCTTTTGTTTTTGTTTGATTTCAGTTAAAGTAACATTTCTGCCCTTAGTGTGAAAAAGTGCTTCAAGGCCTATATCTTCATGAAGGCCAGCAAACTTCTGTGTGGTAGAAAAACAATTCATATTTCGTTCTCGTACCTTGATGAAAAAAATTTAAATATCTGATTCAGTGATCTGCCTTGTTGATGACATTTATGGCAAAATGTCTTTTTCAGGTTTCTTAGAAGAATCTTTGTTGTCAGTACATGTCTGTGTTAAAAACAAATAATGAAGCCTGTGTGAAAAGTTTGCTTTCTCATTAAAGTAGCAAAACTAGATGCATCACCAAGCCTTGCAGGAACTCCATCTGGGCAGAGTAGGAAGTTTCCTTTCCAAAGTTTTATTTGGCAAAAAATCCTTTTACCATTTCCAAAATGTTCAGAGTCTTGTTCATTTAAAAAAGAACTCACAAAATAAGAATTCTTCTTTGATGGCATCAGCATATATTTAGGAAACAAAAAGAGGGAGTTGGTATTATGGTTTAGTCATAGAAATGCACCCCCACACACACAAAAAAAAGTTCATATGTGTTAGGCAATGCTGCAATGTTCAGAGGGGAAAACACTGGATTATGAGAGCTGAAACCTCATCAGTGGATTAATCCACTTGATGGATTAACTACTGGGTGGTAACTGTAGACATGCGGTGAATGACTGGAAGAGATAGGTCACCGGGGGCATGGCCTTGGACTATATCTTATCTTTGGCTTCTCTCTCTCTCTCTCTCTCTCTCTCTCTCTCTCTCTCTCTCTCTCTTTTCCCTATTTTCCAGCTGCCATGAGCTGAGCAGCTTCCTTCCACCATGATGTTCTTCCTCGCTTCAAACCCAAAGCAAAGGAATCAGCTGACCATGGACTGAGACCTCTGAAACCATGAGCCAAAATAAACTTTTCCCCCTCTAAGTCATTTATATTGGGTATTTTGGTCACAGCAATGAAAAGATGACTAACACAATTGGCTACAAGAAGAGATGCCTGTTGGGAGACACTTATTAGGATGCTCTTTCAGGCTGGGCAGATGTGAGATATCCATTCAGTTTTGTTATCATACTTCAGTTCCCATGAATTTTTTTTTTTTTTTTTTTAAATTACAGTGCAGTCTTTAATCACACTATTCAATTCTCACTGCAGAATAGAACCTTTATGTGAAAGACCAGGAATAATAAGGCTGCTTGCTATTGGTATATTTCGCAAATGCAAATCTGTCCAATGAGTATGACTGTAGATAAGACTGTGTACACCCTCAACAGGTGATTTAAATTTTAAAACTGGGTAGCCGCCTTCATAAGCGACTTGAAACAATTCTCGTTATTAAAAGACGACACGTGCAAAAATATCTGATCATCACTCCTGCTGGGGACACTTGGGAACGTAAGGCTCCAAGACAGCAGTCCATCAAAAAGGTGCCAAAGAAACTGCGCAACAGCCAGGCGCAAGGACTGGAACTCGGGCTCCTCCACCCTCGCCTGTCCTCTCCCAGAGACTCGGTACTGGGGGCCTGGCCGGCGTATGGTGCGAGCAACAGTCGTCAGGAGCCGCCCGATTTAGCACGAGCACTTTGCCCCGCCACCCTTCAGGCACCCCACCTTCCCCTCCCCCAAGGCCAGGACAACGACGTCCTTCTCCCCTTCTCCTCCTCTTTGGTGCCTCCAGCCAGGAGGCGGGAGTGACCCACACAGCAGCTGACCCAGCCCGGGCACTGCCTCTCCCACAGCCCTCAGGACACACCATGGGCCCAGAGGCGGGTTTGCGGCACAGCAGCGACGACGCGGGTGGCGGCCCCGGCGACTCTCAACTGCCTCCCTGACCATTGTGACCACCGCCCAACATCCCCGAGAAGCCGCTGCCAACACTGGCAGGAGGATCCAGGGGTCTCAAGGCCATCTTCGCGATCTCCCCATGAATTTTTATAGGCACACAGCACATGGGCTTTTATGTCCTATAACATTTAATAATAGAAGTGAAACAATACAATACAAGATTTATATTATTCGTCCTTTTCTTTGACATTTCATTTTAAATAGAGTTTGTAAAAAAAACATACAAAATGAAGCTAAATAAGACATTAAATTAATTTAATTATTATTATTATTATTATTTTTTGTACTGGGACTTGAACTCAGAGATGCTTAACCACTCAGCCAAATTCTCAGCCCTTTTTTTCTTTCTCTTTTCTTTTCATTGTAGATGGACACATATTTTTATTTGTTTACTTATTTATTTTTGAATGTGGTGCTGAGGATTGAACCCAGGGCCTCACGCTTGCAAGGCAAGTGCTCTCCCTCTGAGCTACAACCCCAGCCCATCCCTTCCTATTTTTTATTTTGAGACAGGGTCTCACTAAGTTGCTGAGACTGGCTTTGAACTTGCCATCCTCCTGCCTCAGCCTCCTGAGGTGCTAGGGTTACAGTCGTGCAGCACCATGCCTGGCTTATATTAACTTTTTTATTTTGAAATAATTTCACATTTAGAGAAAAGTTGCAAGACTAATACAAAGAATTTTACCCTTGACCTAGATTCCTCAACCACTAATATTTTGCCACATTTACTTTATCATTTGTGTATATATAAAGTTAAATTCATCTCTTTATATACAGTTTTCTCTATTATCTTTTTATATACACATATTTTCATTTCTGTATTATTTTATGAACCATTTGAAAGTAAATTTCAGGGGCTGGGGTTGTGGCTTAGTGGTAGAGCACTTGCCTAGCATGTGTGAGGCACTGGGTTCGATCTTCAGCACAGCATAAAAATAAATAAATAAAATAAATGTATTAGGTCCATCTACGACTAAAAATTTTTTTTAAAAGAAAGTAAATTGCAGACATAATGCCTTTTATCCCAAAATACTAAAGTGTTTATGTCATAAAAACAATAATATTCTCTTACTTAACCACAGTATAGTTATCAAAATGAGGAAGTTAACATTAATCTGATACTCTAACCTATAGATCTTATTTATATTTTACCAGTTTTGTCTCATAATTTCCCTTGTAGAAAATAATTTTTTCTGGGGCTGGGGATGTGGCTCAAGCGGTAGCGCGCTCACCTAGCATGCGTGCGGCCCGGGTTCGATCCTCAGCACCACATACAAACAAAGATGTTGTGTCCGCCGAGAACTAAAAAATGAAAAAAAAAAAGAAAATAATTTTTTCTGATCCAGGGACCAATCCAGAAACATATACCAAATTGTATGCAAAGTCTTTAGTATCAGTCAATCCTGAACAGTTTCTATTTTTAATGTTTCACAAACTTGACTCTGAAAAAAAAAACTTTATTTAAAAGTTTTTGTTGACAACAAATACTCAATTGAATTTGTTTAATGTTTCCTGATGATTAAATTGTACTCCTGTGCTCTTGGAAAAAATACCTTAGAAATGACACTGTGTCCCCAACAGGAAGGGCATGACATATATATAATGTTAATGTCAAACACCTGATGGTGTCTGTCAAGTTTCTCTACCTTAAAGCTACCATTTCCTTCTTTGCAATTAAAATATATTTTGAGGGCTGGGGTTGTAGCTCAGTGGTAGATTACTTGCCTAGCATGTGAGGCACTGGGTTTGATTCACAGCACCACATATAAATAAATACATAAAATAAGGTCCATCAACAACTAAAAAAAATAAAAATATATATTTTGAAACTATACAGTTTTTCTGTCAAATCTTCACCACCTAGTTTTAGCATCCTCTTGCCTAAAACTATTTTTATTGTGCTATCTGCTAAAGGGTAGCTTTCTACCCCCATCATTCCTTCTACCTTTATTGGTTGGCATTCTATTGTAAATAGAATATTTTTTTCTACCTAATGAATGCATGCACTTAGCATAGTCCTAGGTTATTATCAATTACTACTATTATTTATTTTAATGCTTTAGGTGATATTTTGAAATACAACTTTCACATTTTTGAAATACTTTTTTAGTTGTTGATAGACTTTTTTTTTATTTATTTATATGTGGTACTGAGAATTGAACCCATTGTCTCATACATGCTAGGCAAGTCTCTATCACTGAGCTACAACCCCAATGCCTCATATGGTTTTTAAGTAAATTGTTGTCGTGGCTTAATGAGAAATAAGTATAGATGTCCATTGGTTCCATTGAGGATTGGCTCCAGAGACCCCAAGGATACCAAAATCTGAGAATGCTTAAATCCCTCATTTTAAAAAATGGCATCGTATTTGCATATGATTTGCACACATCTCCCCTACTGCACATACTTTAAGTCATCTGTATGTTACTTATGATACACAATACAACGCAAATACTATGTAAATAATTGTTAAACTGTATTGTTTAAGGAATAATGGCAAGAAAAAGTCTTTACACATGCAATACAGACACAATATTTTAAAATACTATTTTCCATCTGTGGATGGTTGAATCTGTGATACCAAGTCAGTGGACACAGAGCCAACTGTCATCGTATGTGAGGTAAAATGGTACACAAGGAGCATGTATAATGAGCTATAAAACAAGGCAAGTTTTATATTTTATCTGAGATACTATTACCTTTAATGACATGTGATTATGAGAACTGTACAGCAGCAGAAGCTCAAGACTTGTGTCCCTAGCCGGGTGTTGCAGGGCACATACCTGTAATCCCAGCGATTTGGGAGGCTGAGGCAGGAGGATCTTGAGTTCCAAGTCAGCTCAACAACTTAGTGAGGCACTTAGCAACTCAGTGAGACCCTGTCTCTAAATAAAATACAAAAAAGGGTTGGGGATGTGGCTCAGTAGTTAAGCACCTCTGGGTTCAATCCCCTGGTACCAAAAGAAAAAAGAAAAAAAAAATCGTGTCCCTTCCTAATTAGAATAAGTTATACTCCATATATTTATGTCAAAATACACTCTACTCTCATGTATATGTTTTTATTTTTTTAACTTTATTTATTTATTAGGTGTAGATGGACACAACGCCTTTATTTATTTTAGAGAGAGAGAATTTTAATATTTATTTTTTAGTTTTTTGGCGGACACAACATCTTTGTTTGTATGTGGTGCTGAGGATCGAACCCGGGGCGCACGCATGCCAGGCGAGCGCGCTACCACTTGAGCCACATCCCCAGCCCGATGGCTTTATTTTTATATGGTGCTGAGGATTGAACTCGGGTCCCGCCCGTGCTAGGCAGCGCTCTACCGCTGAGCCACAATCCAGGCCTCTCACGTATGTATATCTTAAAAGAGATGACAACAACAAAAACTGTGTCAAAAAAAAATTGTGTCCAAGAACTGACTATTGTAGCCCCTGATGTTAAGCTGCCTCCTAGAGATGAGAGTTCTTGTTTTGTTACATTATTCAGAGAGTTTTATTTTCATATGTATTATATCACACAATATCAGTGCTCTAATTATTAATTTATTCAATCTCTTTTGGGGCCAGTACTAGAGATTGAACCCAGGAGTGCTTTACCACTGAGCTACGTCCCCAGCCTTTTTTCTTTTTCTTTCTTTTTTTTTGGTGGGGGGGTACCAGGGATTGAACTCAGGGACACCCGACCACTGAGCCATATCCCCAGCCCTATTTTGTTATTTAGAGATAGGGTTTCACTGAGTTGCTTAGTGCCTCGCCATTGCTAAGTCTGGCTTTGAACTCATGATCCTCCTGCCTCTGCTGGGATTACAGGTGTGAGTCACTGCACCCAGCTTATTTGTTCATTTTGAAACAGGGTCTCACTGAATTTCTGAGGGTCTTGTTAAGTTGCTGAGGCTGGTCTTGAATTTGTGATCCTCCTACCTCAGCCTCCTGAGTTCCTGGGATTACAGAGGTGCACCACCACACCTGGCTACAATTTATGTTCTTAAGGTAGTTGGTAAATTAGAAAATCAAAGTCTTTTATATTGCCCTGATAACATTGCTAGCACACCTCATTTTTTGTGTGTGGATTCGAGTCATTTTCTGATGTCATTTCCTTTCAGTCTAAATGACTTACTTTAGCATATCTCGCAACTATTCTGCCAACCCTTATTTAGGAATGTCTTTGCCTTTATTTTTGAAGAGTAGTTTGGCGGATATAGAATTTTTCCTTCAGCATATTAAGTGTGTTGTTCAACTGTTTTCCAGCCCCCGTTGTTTCTGGGGAGATGTCCAGCACATCCTGCTTGTACTGTGCTTTGGGATGAGTCATTTCACTCCTGCTATTTTCAAGACTTTCCCTCTGCAGGGCTGGTGATGTAGCTCAGTGGTGGGAGGACTTGCCCAGCATGTGCGAGGCCCTGGGTTTGATCACCAGCACCACAATTTTTTCTTTTTTATCTTTGTCTTTTAACAGACTATGATGTGTCTACGTGTGGATTTCTTTGTATTAATCCTACTTGAAGTTTTTCACCATTATGGATATATAGATTGAGGTTTTCATCACACTTAGGAAGGTTTTGACCATTGTTTCCTTTAAAAAAACAAAACTGCCCTTTTCTCTCTCTCTCCTCTCCTTTGGGTACTCCCATTGGACATAAGTTGGTAAGCCTGATACTTTCTTACAGGTCTCTGAGCATTGTTTTTCTTCAAGGTTTTATTTTATTTTTTTCCTTTTATGTTCTTTGTATTGAGTAATTTCTATTGATCTATATTCAAGGTCACTAATGTTTTTCCTGCATTCTAGAATCTGCTACTAAGTCCCTCTAATGAATTTCTCATTTAGCGATAGTAGTGTGTGTGTGTGTGTGTGTGTGTGTGTGTGCATACTGGGGATCTAGGGTTCTTGAACATGATAAGCACGCACTCTACCACTGAACTACTCCCCCAGCAAGTTATAGGAATTTTTGTGACAAAACATACAAAATTTACCGTGTGTGTGTGTGTGTGTGTGTGTGTGTTTGGGGATTGAACTCAGGGCCTTGCATATGCTAGGCAAGCACTCTACCACTGAGCTATATTCCCAGTCCAAAATTTACCATTTTAATGATTTTTAACTGTACAATTCAGTGGTGTTAAGCACGCCCGAAGCTGTGCAATCGTTGCTGTCATCAATCTTCAGAATTTTTTTATCTTCCCATCCTGAAACTGTATGCAGTAAACAATAACTCCCCGCGGAGCCTCAGTCCCTGGCAACCACCATTGCCCTTTTTGTCTCTGTGAATTTGCATATTCTGGGAAACTTATATAAAGAGATTCAGAGGATGTATGCCTTTTGTTTGTTTTGTTTTGCACCAGAGAGTGAATCCAGGGCACTTAACCACTGAGCCACATCTCCAGTCCTTTTTATAATTTTACTTAGAGACAGGGTCTCGCTGAGTTGCTTAGGGCCTCACTAAATTGCTGAGGCTGGCTTTGAACTTTTGATCCTCCTGCCTCAGCCTCCTGAGTCACTGGGATTACAGGCGTGGACCAGCTATGTTAATTCTTTGAGAAACTACCATAATGTTTTCCACAGTGACTATACCATTTTACATTGCTTCTACACACAACAGTCCCAATCTCTCTACATGTCCTCACCAACATTTTTTTTTTAAATTTTCTTGTTTGATTTTTCAGTACTGGGGATTGAACCCAGGGCCTCCCACATACTACACAAGTATTCTACCATTGAGCTATATGCACAGCCTTTGTGTGTGTGTGTGTGTGTGTGTGTGTGTGTGTGTTTTAGTCATCTTGTTTTTGCTGCTGTGACTAAAAGAACTAGACCAGAATAATTTTAGAAGAGGAAAACTGTAATTGAGGGCTTGTAGTTTCAGAGGTCTCAGTCCATTATCAGCTGGCTCCATTCCTCAGGTCTTAGCTAAAGTGGAACAACATGGTGGCAGAGTGGGGCGTAAGCAATCAGCTCACGTGATGATTAGAAAACCCAAAGAGACTCCATTCTCCAGATACAAAATATATACCCCATAGCCACGCCCCCCATGAACCACTTCCTCCAGCCACACCCACCTGCCTCCACCCCCACTCAGTTAATCAGGGATTAACTCACTGATTAGGTTAAGGCTATAACCTTATAATGATTTCTCTTCCAAACCTTCTTGCATTGTCTCACACGTGAGCTTTGGGGGACACCTCACATTCAAACCATAACTGTGTATGTGTGTGTGTGTGTGTTGTGTATGTGTAACAGGATGTTGCTAAATTTCCCAGGATGGCCTGAAACTTCTGATCCTCCTGCCTCAACTTCCCAGGTAGCTAGGATTACAGGTGTGCACACCCTACTCAGCTTGCTTTTGTTTTATCAATAGCCATTTTAATGGGTGAGAAGCTGGCATCTCATCTGTAGGATTTTTTTTTTTCTTTTTATGGTGCTAGAGTCAGCATCTGGGGCATTGTGCTTGCTAGGCAAGTGCCCTACCACAGAGCCAGGTGCCCAGCCCCTCAGTGTGGTTTCCATTTGCATTCCCTTAATGATTAGTGATTTAGAGCACTTTTTTAAATGTGCTTATTAGCCATTAGAATATTTTCCTTGGAGAAATGTCTATTCAAATCCTTTCTTCATTTTTATTTTTCTGCCTTTGTGTGTGTGTGTGTGTGTGTGTGTAAGTGGTTATTAAATACATGGCCTCACACATGCCAAAACCGTGCTCTACCGCTGAGCTACTCCCCCAGCCCTTTGCTCAGTTTTAAATTAGTTGACTGGTTTTGATGTTTTTTTGTTCATTTGTTTATTATATTTTGGTACCAGGGAATGAATCCAGGGGCAATCAAACATTGAGCCTCATCCTCAGCCTGCTTTTTTAAAAAATTTTTTAATTTTGATACAGGGCCTCACTAAGTTGCTTAGAGCCTCACTAAATTGCTGAGGCTGGCTTTGAACTCACAATCCTCCTGCCTCAGCCTCCCAATCCACTGGGATGACAGGCCTGTACCACCACGCCTGAGTCCCCATTTGTCTTCTAATTTTTGTTGTTGTTGAAAGTTGAACATTTTAGATCCTCATAGCAACTCTGGATTCTAATTTTTCCCCTATAAATTGTTGGGTTTGCCTATTTTTGTTTGTTTGTAGTTCTTCTTCTTAGTAACTTGTCCGGGCTAAAGCCATTTCTCTCTCCTGTAGTATGTAGCTGTTGATGTCTCTATTCTGTTCTGTTTAATTCCTTGTGCATCTCTGTGTGTGTGTGTGTGTGTGTGTGTGTGTGCGCGCGCGCGCGCGCGTGCGTGCGCACATGTGCAGGTGCGAGTGGGTGTGTGTGCAGAGGATTGAACTTTATACAACTTTAATATACAGGTTCAAGTGCTCTATCACTGAGCTATGCCTCCAGCCTCTAATTCATATATATTTTTTTAATATTTATTTTTTAGTTGTAGTTGGACATAATACCTTTTATTTATTTATTTTTATGTGGTGCTGAGGATGGGACCCAGGGCCTCACATGTGCTAGGCGAACGCTGTACCGCTGAGCCACAATCCCAGCCCCTAATTCATATTTTTATTTCTGATTTTCTCTCGGTTACTCCATGTCTGTTTAGATGAATGCTTAACAACCCACAAGACAGTAAGTCCAACTTGACTAGACCCAGAAATCCAACACCAGTTTTTTTTTTTTTAATATTCAATATTTTTTCAAGGAAAAATAGTATATAAATACTTCCTCAGACTATACTATTTGTTGCTGCCTTTACTTCAAAACAAAGGTGCTACAGTTTGAATCTGGAATGTTCCCCAAAGCACATGTGTTAAAGGCTTTGTCTAGCTCCTGGTGCTATTAAAAAGTGGTAGAAATCTAAGTGTTGGGCCTAATGGGGGGTTTCAGGTCACTGGGGCACGCCCTCAAAGAGGACTGTGGGACCATGGCCTGTTCCATTTTTTCTCTTTTGATCCCTAGTCACCAGGTGAGCAGTCTTCCTCTGCCATGTGCTCCTACCAGAAATCATCCTGCTGTCTTGGGCCCAAAGCAAGGTCAATCATCATGGCCTGATACCTCAAACCTGTGAACCCCAGTAAACCTTGCCTCATCTTAAGTGGATTTATCTTGGATATTTGTTACAGTAACAGCTGACTAACACAATAGAGAATGTACAAAAAGAAATCTAAAGGGAAAAGTTAAAGAAATAATCTCTACTATTGCAGAACTTGTAGCTCTATTTCATGTGCTAGCAATGGTTACCTTAAATAACACCTCGTAACAGTGACTTCAATCATAAGATATGTTTAACATTGCCTGGCCCACATTTATGGACTGTACGCTTGTCCATGATTCAAAAGGCCAAGCAGCCATATAGTTTTAAGAATTCTCATTTGAGCCAGGCATGGTGGCCCATGCCTGTAATCCCAGTGGGTCAGGAGGCTGAGGTAGGAGGATTGTGAGTTCAAAGCCAGCCTCAGCAAAAGTGAGGAACTAAGCAACTCAGTGAGACCCTGTCTCTAAATAAAATACAAAATAGGGCTGGGGATGTGGCTCAGTGGCCGAGTGCCCCTGAGTTTCAATCCCTGGTACCCCCCCCAAAAACATTCTCATTTGAACTGTCTGGTTTATAAAACTTAAGTCAGCAATGAAAACACATCTCCCTTGTTTGATTAATAAACAATTATTGATAGAAATTGCTGAAAAGCAACAAAGATGTCTGGATTTTCCAACTTGAGAAATACCCCTTCACCATTGATGGTGATATCATTACTAGATTCAGAGTAGCCTAATGGCTTTATCACACAAATGTAAATAGATGAAAGTTTTTTTTACATATTATAACCATGTGTTTTCTTGTGGTAGAGCTATAATACTGTAGTCCTGGAGTAATGATAGAAATAATATTTTGAAGTACTTACAACTTTAATATACAAAAATAGCGATTATTTCTATTGCACACAAAGTCACAAGTACTATTACTATTACTGGTATTTATTGCATACTATAGTAGCTATTTATTGATGCATAACAAATTGCCCAAGAATTTAGCAGCTTAAAACAACACTTATTTTCTCACATGGTTTCTTAGAGTAAGGAATACAGAGCAGGTAGCACTGGCTCAGGGGCTCTCATGACATTGAAATCAAACTATATGTTAGGACTATTACCATCTAAAGTTTTGGCTGGGCTGGGGGACCCATTTCCAAGCTCATTCACGTATCTATTAGCAGAAGCCTCCCTTCCTCACTGAATCTATTCATTCTGGCTTGTCCAGCTGAGAGCTCCAATCCCAGCCTCCCTTGCTGCTAAGCGTGACCACGTTACTACGTTTTAGCCAAGGAGTTATATGTAGAAGATGTCGGGTAGAACTTCTGGGAAGTCTTCTTAAAAGACAGATACTTGGGGGCTGGGGATAAAGCTCAGTTGGTACAGTGCTTGCCTTGCATGCGTGAGGCCCTGGGTTCAATTCCCAGCTCTGCCAAAAGAAAAGAAAAAGACAGATAGTTGTTGTCCTAGGCTGTTAGGCAATCACTAAGGGCGGTGATGGAGAAAGACAGAGAACCTGAGTCTCTAGTAATAAGTAGCCTTTCCCTCCAGCTTCCTTGGTGTGTGGGTGTGTTGGGGGGACAGCTTTCTTAAGGCCCCGTATTTAAGCCTGACCTAATTCTAATATGCATACACTAAAATTGGCTGGCCCTCACAAAATCCCTGGGAGGAACAAGATTATCTTTATTTTATAGAAAAGGAAATCAAAAGATAGATTAGTTAATACTCTATGAATAGTAAAGGTGCATCAGGAGTTCAAGTCCAGGTGTGTCTGGCCCCCCAGCTGTGCTCATGCCCACTAGACTACATGGTTGTTTTTCAGAATGGGCAATAGCAAAAATGGTAAGTAGCAATTGCTATCCGTGAGCTCTTGTGATGTACCGGGCACTATACGTTCACCATTTCATTTAATCTCTACAACAACCCATGAGGTTGAGGTAATTATCCCCATTTTACAGATGGGGGAACTGAGGCTTGGAAACTCAAGCAGAGACGTAGGTGACCGAGATACGATCTCACATATACTTTAGAAAGTGGCCTCTGAATAAGGTGTGGAAAATGGAATGGAGAGGGAAAGAGCAAAGACCAGGGGCTGTTGAAAGATCTTGCAAACAGAGGAGGAAGGCCCAGGCCCTGGCACACTCTGACCCAGGAGCTGACTTTGGGATGCGATGTGTGTGCTCTGAAAAGCTCCTCACAAGTCAGGCCTCCATCAGAGGCCGAGGTAGAGGACGTGTTTGACCCCCTGTTCCCCACCCCCTGAGCTTTTAGAAACTCCCCTCCTTCTCTCCTCTCTCGCATCTTTAGCCTCTGGGATCTCACCAAAGTTTGTAAAGGGAGGAGATGGGTGAAAGAGCAGAGCGGATAAACCATTTGCTTTAAAATGTCATAAACTTAAAAAAGAAAGTTCCATGGAGTTGGAGGGGACAGCAGAGGTAGACGGGGGAATGAGGTGGCACTGTTACCAGAAGCTCAGTCCTTGTCTCCTTGTCCTTGTACAATAATGAGGACATAGTTTTAAGAAAAAGGAAAAAGAAGTTTTATTCCTTTGATAGCAAACGAAAAACACAGGGGACTCCTGTCCCAGAGGCTGTGATTCTGCCCATCGGCAGGAACAGGGGGCTTTTTTGTTTGGCAGGGCGGGGGGGGGGGGGGGGGTTATTGTGGATTGAACTCTGGGGCACTCAGCCACTGAGCCACATCCCAGCCCTATTTTGTATTGTATTCAGAGACAGGGTCTCACTGAGTTGCTTAACGCCTTGCTGTTCTTGAGGCTGGCTTTGAACCCACAGTCCTCCTGTCTCAGCCTCCTGAGCTGCTGGGATTACAGGCGTTGTGTAACTGCTTCCTGGCACAGGGGGCTTTTAAGGAGGTGACTCAAAGCCTACATTCCAGGTTCTCTGGAGTTGTAATTCACTTGGTAATTTGAAGGATTGTCATCTCTAAGATCTTCTGGTGCCATCTCCAAAATCTGGATTACTTCATTCCTATGGTGGGTATGTACTCAAGGACAGATAATTCTGCCCAGGATAGGGAACAAAGAGATTAGGAAGGGAGAGAGATTAGGAAGGAGCAGGGAGAGAGGAAGAGAAAGAAATGTGTAGTTTTAAAAATCAGTTGCAGTGGCAGAGCAGCAAGGTTTGTGTTCAAAGCATAAAGTGGACCAGTGTTATAGGACCATCAGTAAGCAGGGCCAACTGGCCCTTATCACTCAGCACCGACCCATGAGGGGCCACCCAAATTCCATAACCAGGATGGATCAGACTGGATAGTGACCTCTTATCTGTTAGGGGAGGTAACTGAGGTTCAGAGAGGTTGGGTAACTGAGGTTCAGAGAGGTTGGGTAACTGGCTGAAGGTCACAGAGTGAGTAAAATGTAGACCTGAAGCTCATATTCTTTTTAACCACTACACTTGCCACCTACACAAGCAAGGCAGCCTGGAAGCTGCTCCTTCGAAGCAAAAGAAAATGATTTGGAAGGATGAAGCCTAGCTTGCAGGATTGAGGCCAAGCCATGTCAGCAACGGCAATGGATTCTGAGCACATTAATTAGAAAAGGAATCTATTGAAAGGATTAAAAGGAGATATCTTTGAGAGAGTGAAAGAGGCTTGGCAGCTCTGTGACCAGGAATAATGTCTCAGATCACTCACAGAAACCAGTGTGGTGCAGTCACTGCCTCTGGCACCTCAGCACACACATCAAAGCTCCATGGCAAAGAGCCCTGACCTTGGGCCATGCTGTGGGGACCACAGCCATGAAAGCCTCTGGAAATTGTGCTTATCAGCCACCATCCCCACAGAACCACAATTCTGCTGATCCCAGTTTCTTTGCACCACAAGCTTCCAATTCGCAGCTTCAGTGTGTCTAATTAACGGATCCTTGTCATGTGTACAACTCTAGTTGCAAGGGATTCTGGGAAAGTGTCGGGCTTCTTTGTGGGGGAGGGAGGGAGGCTAGGCTTCATGTGGAAAGGTAGTAGTTCAATGTGAGAAAGTAGTATGGGTGCTAGAGGGCCAAACAGAAGGACTGGGTGATTCGGTTGCAGGAAAAGAGCAGGAACCAAAGATTTCTGTAACAGTATTTTGTAAGAATGATTAATTTGTTCCTGCTGTTGCAGCTGAAGATTAAGGGGAGGGCAGGAGATTAAGGGGTATAATAAGAATGTAGTTGGAGCCTTCCTGTGAACATATTCCTTAATAATACTTTTAATAAATATATTTATTAAATATATGTATATAGTTGTAACAGCAGTGTCCTAATTTGGATCTGGAATGTCCCCTAAAGGTCCGTGTGTGGTGCTTAGTCCCTAGTGGGGTGCTATTGGGAGGTAGTGGAGCCTTTCGGAGGTGAGGCCTAGAAGGTTTTAGGTCATTGGGAACATGTCCTTGAAGGGGACATGTCCTAACTTCGAGGTAAATGGCTTGGCTCCACCAAGTGCTCCCACTATAATGCGCTGCTCCCCCAGCAGAGGCCTACAAGCAGTATGTTCACTCAGTCACAGACGACAACCTCCAGGACTGTGAGCCAAAACAAAACTTTTCTCTTTGTAAGTTGATTTATCTCAGGTATTTGTTATAGTAACAGAAAGCAGGCTAACACGGGCAAGTATATTCACACACACACACACACACACACACACACACACACACACACAGCATTTTGACCCTGCAGCCATCTCCTCCTCTAATCCCTGAGCCTCTCTACTTTTTAGCTTCCTCTTGTCTTCATTTCCCATAACAAGTCTGGAATCCAAGTTCTACCCCTTCAAACTCTCATTAAAACCACAGCATCTCTTTATCAAAATGCTGTTCCTAGATCAAACCAGCTTCGTCTTCTCCAGACTGAGGGGCTAGCAGGGGCAACCCCACAACAGTGCCTACGGTTGCCAGAGAAGCCGGTGTCCCCTCACTGCTGTGTCCCCACACAACGCAGCCCAAACCTTTGGTTTCCCTAGAGAGATCTCCCCTGTCTCTGCAGTAGCTCTCCCACATCCTCTCCCCCTCGTCCCAACCCCCAGCCCAACACATCCCCTTCCCTTCAGTCATCAGAAGATCCCTTTCCAACTTCACAGGACAAACTTGTGGGAGGCCATCACATCATGTGACCACCATTTTCCTCTCCTGATCGGCTACTCTTAAATTGCTGAACACTGTAGCCCCGATCTTGAGGCGAATGTGTCTTCACGCGCAGGTGTGCCTTCCTGCAGCCCCGTGGGTCGAGCTACGCTCACCTTTTCCTTTGTGATATCACCCCTTGCCCTGTTTGGGATAGAATGTTCCATGGAAGTGCCTTGTGTGTGTCCCCTTCTCTTACTGTGCCCTTGGGTGTGGCCTACCCAGGTGTCAATCAACCTGCTGACAGTGGACATCATGAAGATACTCAGACCCCTGAAACCTGACCCCTTGCCTCATTTGAATAGCTTCCCTCAATAAAAGGGGTCAGCTCGTGCTCTCTCTTTCTGCGGACCCTTAAGGTCACAGAGGAGCGACCCCAAAGAAAAAGGTATTTCTGTCTCTTGTGTGGTTATTTTGTGCAGCCCAGTTCCCCTGGAGTGACCCTGAGTGTTTTAGTCTCAACATGACAAGTGGCGTCCCTGGGTGGGTGAAAGGCACAAACAGGAGCCAGTAAAGGAAAAATTCCCCTACTTTCCTCTACCATATTTTCCAACTCTTTTCTCCATCTCTCTATTTCTCACTCACTAATGCAGAGTGAATGGCTGTTTTGCCTCTACAATGTCATTAAAACTGCTCTTCCGATGGCTTTGTGGTCACTAAATCCAATGATATTTTTATTTATTTGTTGCTGCACTGGGGATTGAATTCAGGGGCAATCTATTACTGATTTACATCCCTAGCCCCTCAAAAATTGTGATCCTACTGCCTCATCCTCTTGAGTTGCTGGGGATGCAGGTATGCATTCAACTTTTTGTTTTTTTAATATTTATTTTTTAGTTGGAGTTTAGTTTTTAGTTAATAAATAAATAAACTAAAAACCTTTAGTTATTTATTTCTATGTGGTGCTGAGGATAGAACCCAGGGCCTCACACTAGCTAGGCGAGTGCTCTACCGCTGAGCCACAACTCCAGACCCGTGCACTCAACTTTTACATTCTATCTTACTTGACCAAACAGCAACCTCTGGCCCAGCGAGTCACTCCCTTCTTCTGAAACACTGCTGTGCTGCATTAGCTATTGGTAGACACCAGTGTGTGTGTGTGTGTGTGTTGACATGAGTATACACACACAGAAAGATATTGATATACAGAGAAAGAATTACTGTAAGGAGTCGAGTTCATAGAGTTATGCAGCCTGATAAGTCACAAGATCTGCTGGAGACCCAGGGGAACTGACGGTGTAGTTCCAGTACTAAAACCTGAGCCTTGAAGCCAAGAAGAGCTGATGTTTTTGTTTGAGTTCAAAGGCAGGAAAGGGCGAAGGTCCCAGCTCAAGCAGTCAGGCAGGAAGGTCTCCCCTCTTACGTGCTAGAGGGTCAGTCATTTGCTCCAGTCAGGCCTTCAACTGATGGGAGGGAGCCCACACGCACTGGGGAGGGAAATCTGCTTTATTCAATCTACTAATTTAAGGGTTAATCTCGTCCATAAACATCCTACAGATCCAGAATAAAGTTTGACCAAATGTCTGGATACCTCATTGGCCAATCAAGTTGACACAGAAAGTTAACCACTACACTTGCCCTCTCAGATCTGGCACCATTAACTCTCCTGACTCTTGCTTTCTACCCTTTCTTGGTCTCTGCAGGTTACTCCCCTTGAATGTTGTTATCCTCAGGATTACGTCTTGGGTGATTTTTCCCTGGGTTCGTTCTCCTGGGGATTTGACCCTCTCTCATGACCTCAATGCATCCACAGCCCCACCTCTGGATCACAGCCCAGCTCACCACTGAACTCTTAGTTCTGCTGGGAAGCCACAAAATCTTGATGATCAACAGCATGTTCTCCAGCCCAGAGCAGGAACTGCTTCATGTTCTAATACGGGCAGGACATTACAAGGTGACCTAATGGGGGTACTTACTTGGGTATTCTTCACATGTGAATTTGTCTACACTGGTGACAAAGGACTTGAAGCAACAGTACTTAAGCTCTCCCAGTCAGCAAATGGATGCAGGGTTGGGGCTGGGGTGTAGCTCAGTGGTAGAGCACTTGACTAGCATGTGTGAGGCCCTGGGTTTGATCCTCAGCACTACATAAAAGATAAGTAAATAAAATAAAAGTATCATGTACATCTACAACTAAAAAAAACTATTAAAAAATGGATGTGGTCATACTTAATGGGTGACAATTTACCTTTGGGCTTTGTGGGACTCATTTCTCAAACTTTAACGACTTCTAACCATTGTATGGAAATGATGTCCAGAAGAGGAGGAGGAAAAAACAAAATTTGTGTGGATAGTAAAGGGGAACATTCTAATTAACGTGCCGAGAGATTCTGTAGGTGGTCCAAGTAATTTTCTTTTTTCTCTCTTCAAACTCAACAAGCCCCAAACTCATTTGCTCAGCATCTCACCCCCTTTTCCTCTTCCTGTGTTAGGTCAGTGAACACTATCACCGAGACTGTTGACCAAGGCAGAAACCCATGCCACCCCTAACTTCAGGCTCTCACTTACCCCCAAATCCAATCATAAACTGTCCTCAAAGAATCTGCTGAGTATCTGAAATCTTCCACCCCTCTCCACCGCCACTGCCACTGCCTTATTTCAGGCCACCTAACCTCTTGAACGGATTACTGCAATTGCCTGATGTGTCCCTAGTTCCTCTTGTCCTTCCCTCTAACCCACCCTCCACATGGCACAGAGTGATCTTCCAAAAAACACAGAAAAATGCCACTGCTCCCTATTATGACCTTCAGTGACCTCTATCTGTACTTTGGATAAAATCCAACTCTCACTCGATTTTCTCATCTGTAAAATGGATTACTAACAGGGTTGGCATGAGTTCACTCATGCGCTAGCAATGGTCAACAAATGTCACTGTGCTCTTACTAACTGACCCCTCCTCTCACTGCACTGTACCATCCTGCTACGTAGAACGCCTTACCTTCATTCCATCAGAGGCCACATGCTCGCTCTCCCTCACCTCCAAGCCTTCCCACCTCTCTCCACCCAGATGTTCCTTGTCCCCTCCCTAGTCCTACCCTCTTTGCAGCTGTACTCTGCTGATCCCTAGCATTCTTGGGGTCTCAGCTTAGATGTCACATGCTCCAGGTTCCGTGCTTTTTTGGCTCTCAGGACTATCCCACCTAAAAATGCATTTATATGTATTCCCCAGAGGACAAGTTCAGCGAGTGTGTCCATCTTCTTCAATGCTGTAATCCTAGTATCTAGCACAGTGCCTAACATGTAGTAGGTGTTCAATAAATATCTGGGGAACAAATGTATGATGAGAACTCTTCCCCTCCAGCAGGGGTTCAAAACCTAAGGGCTTCTAAGAAGGGCCTGGATAACTGTAGAAGGGAAAGGGAAAGCGAGCAGTCCTGTCCCTTCACATTTGGGCATCTGAAGGGGAGATAAAGGGGAACTCTATTTCACATTCTAGAACTTCAGGATCTGGGCCACAGGGGTAGGGAATTTTTGGTTTTGGTACTGGGGATGCTTTACCACTGAGCCATATCCCCAGCCCTTATTTTTATCTCGAGACAGGGTCTCCCTAAGTTTCTTAAGGCCTCGCTAAGTTGCTGAGGCTGGCTTTGAACTTGTGATTCTCCTGCCTCAGCCCCTACCGTGCCACTGGAATTACAGGCATGCGCCACTGCTACTTGGGCTGCACATTTGGAAACAAATCATGTGACTAGGTAGATTCACAAGGTTGGCCCTCAAGCCCCACATCATGACCTTTGAGTTGAGGGTAGCTGCTAGCTCCAGGACATCGCAGGGTCACCTGAGCCTTCCTCATAAGTCCCCTAGGTGTCTGCCTGCACCGACCGCGATGTGCGGTGCTGAGGGCCCAGATTTGCCACAGAGGTGCCCTTGAAGGACCCTGGCTAGAGAGAGGCAGAAGCCCAGGAGAGCCTGAACTCTCAGGACTGGTCCCTACATCCCAAGGGGAAGTCAAAGGAGAGGACTGAAGAGGTTTGGGCTGCACAGGCCCCTCCGGTGAGAAATGACAGCTTTGGACATGAGCCGGGCTTCAGCATCGCCGCAGACTCTGCTGCCTGGAGTTTGAGGAAAATGAAAAAATATTCCCCCCTCTCTTAATTTCTATGTCAAATAGAGCCGATCGTAGGATTCATCAGAGACCAGGTGGGATGTGTGTCAGATAAACACACCTGGGGCACCCCAGGTTGCCAGGTGATCCTCAGATGTGGGGTAGAGAGACTCCAGCTTACAAAGGATGCAAGAAATACACAGGCAGCTGAAGGGAGCTGCCCCTCACTCCTTGGCACTCCTTGGCACCCCTGCGGTCGTGGTGACTGCCTGGTCGGTCACTCACAGAGGAGGAAAGAGCAGTAAAGAGACAAGGCTCCGAGGTAATGAGGGAATTTAGGTCTTCCCATGAAAACAGCAGCTTCCAATCAGAGAAACAGACGACAGGTGTCAAGCCACCAACCTGCAAAGGGCAAAGTCCCCACCTGGCACAGTCTGATGGTTGGGACAAAGCGAGCCGAGAGGTAGAATGAGCCCTTTCTAGGCTAACGTGACCAGATGGCTATGGGACACCTGCCACTCACTGCAGAGCCCCTCATAGAAGCTGGCTGCGTGCATCTGCTTAATGAAACCCTCTCCGCCCAGGGTCTCCAAGCCCTGCTGTAGTGACTATGCCTTTAATTAAAGGCAGAACGCACAGCAGGGGGCTCAGCTACACTGCAGTAGTTTGGTGCTGCAAGGCAAAAAAAGTTACCATGAATTTTTCTAGGCAAGCAAAATGCGGATGACACTTATTATCAGATATGTCTCCAGGAAAAGAACACTCTGTAGTTCAGAGGGAAAAAATGCTAGTTTGGGTTAATTTTTGGTTTGTGTCTTTTAAACACAGAATATTCTTACTTGTTTAGGAGTAATGCAATAACTGGGATGTAATTATTTAGGCCTCACTTTGCTATACTTTAGAGATGGAAATACATTTAGAGATGAAGAAATCAAGGCTTCAGAGAGCTTAGGTAACTTGCTTGAGGTCACACAGTTATAAACAGCAGGACTGGGATGCAAACCAGCTGGTCTGGCTTTTACATTTTAAGTTTTTATGTATTATTATTAGTAGTAATATGTCTTTGAGAGGTTTGTTGTTTTGGGTATCAGGGATTGAATTCAGAGGCACTCAACCACTGAGTCACATCTCCAGCCCTATTTTGTATTTTATTTAGAGATAGGGTCTCACTGGGTTGCTTAGCACCTTGCAATTGCAATTGCTGAGGCTGGCTTTGAACTCACAATTCTTCTGTCTCAGCCTCTGAGCTGCTGGGATTACAGGTGTTCACCACGGCGCCTGGCTTGTTGTTGTTTTTAATAAAGCATGGCACACTTGAGAGCGACGGGACATCCTGAAAGGAGTAGCTGCAAATTGGGGTTGGTCCGTTTATGAGGTCAGTCTCTGCAGATGACCTTCAGGTTCAAGTCACAGTATTTAAAGAGAGAGAGAGAGAGAGAGAAGAGAGAGAGAGAGAGAGAGACAGA
Organism: Marmota flaviventris; assembly: GCF_047511675.1. Classification (NCBI taxonomy): domain Eukaryota; kingdom Metazoa; phylum Chordata; class Mammalia; order Rodentia; family Sciuridae; genus Marmota; species Marmota flaviventris. The sequence goes on from NC_092503.1 coordinate 116,160,509, forward strand.
TTGACTCTTTTTTGTAGATGGACACAACACAATGCCTTTATTTATTTTGTGTGGTGCTGAGAATCAAATTTGGGTCCCGCCCGTGCTAGGCGAGCGCTCTACCACTGAGCCACAATTCCAGCTCTAAGTCACAGTATTTTTAAAGGGTCTTTTCTCTAATGATGGATGTGCACGGGTGTCCACTGTAGCAATGTTTTAACAGTAAAAGCAACCAGACTTTCATCAGAAATAGACTGGAGAGCTGGAGGTCAGCTCAGTGACAGAGCATACCCTGCATGAGGAATGGAAATGGGTTCCCAGCACACATACAAAAAAGTAAAATACAGGCTGGAAAAGTAAATCATGGGGCAAATATACAATGAAATAATAGGTAGCAGTAACAAAGAGCAAATCCTTTATGTACTGACATGGAACTACTGGCCAGCTATATCTGAAAGAAAAGCAAAGTACAGAATACTACAGAGTTTATCCTCTGTGTAAAAGAAGGGCAAATACCATGCACGTGTTACCTGTTTATTCAGAGAAGGTCCCTGGAAGGGTACAGGAGAAACTGTAATACTTGTTGCCTCTAGGGAGGAGAGGGCCACTGGGGATAAGAGTAAGAAGTTTTTCACTCTGTGTCCTCTTGTCCTTTTTAATTTCAAATGATGAAACCATATTACCTATTTGGAAAATGTGATATATGTCCTCTTAAAAACCAATGAGAATATGTGAACTTAAAACAGAAAAGAAAAAAACTAATACGCAGCCATGCAATCATGTCAATCAAACACGTGCAGAGAAACAAGAAGTCCCTACATGAAGAAGGGAACAATCTTCTCCTTCTGTTCTGTTTTGTTTTTTTTTTTTTAAATTCTTATGATGTGTTCATAATAAATACTTTATATGCAATTTTTCTATGTTTAACCTTATTTCCTCTTTGGCTCTACCAGTATTCTTTCTTTTGGTTTCCTTTCTTACTTCTTTCAGTGTGGGAACAAACCCAAGGTCTCAGGCATGCTAGGCAAACACCTGCTCTACCCCTAAGCCACATTCCCAGCCCTGTACCAGCATTTCAGACAGTCATTCTGGGCAGAAAGATGGATAAGAAGACCAGAGACTCCAGAATCAGAATTTCATGGTATATTCAATAAAGCACTCCCACCATTCCTAAAAAGTTGCCAAGTCAGTCGTTTTTCAACATTTTATGAAAATACATGTTGTATAAAAAACAAAATAGAAAGGTTCTTAGACAGTAAAAAGTGAGAGGGAAGCAAACCATTTGATGACACAAGTAGTTTCACAATTCTACTAGAGGGCCCTTACCTTCAAATGACTACTCTTCAACTTCCTGTGTTTTTCCTTCATTTTCATCACAAGTAACCAAGGACACCACAATCTGTCCTAAGCGTCTCTCTCCCAAACATTAAAACTATGGGGTTTTTTCCTTTTTTTCCTTCTGTTTAAAAAGGGGAGGTGGACCAGGTGTGGTGGTATACAAGTGTAATCCCAGCTACTCAGGAGGCTGAAGCAGGAGGATTGCAAGTTAGTGGGACCCTGATTCAAAAGAAAAAAATAAAAATAACTGGGGATGTAGCTCAGTGGTAAAGCATCCCTGGGTTCAATCCCAACTACCAAAAACAAAAACAAAAACCAAAAACCAAATACCCCACACACAAAATGGGGGAAGCAGAAAGGAGACACTTTTTAATTTTTAAAAGATGAGGAAAAACGCACAAGTAAAAGTACTAAAACAAAACAAAACAAAAGAAAGAAAGAAAGAAAGAAAGATCCCTGCCCCTGAGTTGATGACATTGGGAAAACAGACATGGAAATGTCTTCAGAACACCAGCTGAAGGCAAGGAACCTGAAAACAAGTTAAGTAGTAACCAGACTCTGAAATGAAAACAGGACAGGACAGAGGCCCCCTCACGTGGCCAGGGTCTCGGGCTTGGCTTCTCAGGCTGAAATTCACTTGAAGTCTATCATCTGCTACAGTCACTTTCTTGGTTGTGATCTATGAGCTGCCAGTGTTTACTCGTGAGACTCTCTGGGAGCTGGAAGGGAAGGAAGGTAAATACGCCAAAGCTCAGCTGAGCAACCGATAGGTTTTACATTTTATTTCCAAGAAATGACATCTTGTTTTCACAAAGAAGAGAGAAACTAGACTGTCAAAAACAGGCTGCCTTTAGGGGCGGCATGAGGTACACCCAACTGTCCAAAACGAACATCAACTGAGTGCTTCTGAGGTATCAAAAACAACAACAACAAGTTAAAAAAACAAAAACAAAAAACAGAACTTAAATAACCCATCCAACATGTAGTGAAGCAGTCTGTTAAGTACCCTGAAGCACTTGGTGCTGTGAGTCCTGGTAGTGCTTCAGAAGACGATGGCAGCAGAGCTGGCCATCACGGAGGCGGGTGACGCAGGGCTTCCTAACTCAGTCTGTCCCACGTGGCTTCTCAGATGACCTCCAGAGTGGCCCGAGTCACACCCAGAGACATTCCTCAGGAACGTCCCGAGCTCCCATCGCCTTGAAGTCTTTCAAGTGTCCTTCACGCTGGTCTTCAGGACAATCTCTTTGCTTGGGAAAGAAAAAAAGAAATAAGGAGGAGCCCGCGTTCTCTCCCTCCTCCCACAGCAGGCAGAAGGAAGGAAAAACACAAGTCGGATCATGTCACCCTCTGCTCAAAGCCAGTGACCAGCGGCAAGAGGGGCTGAGGACTGAAGTTACTGCCGTGGCAGCAACAGGGTCCCTCTGGGCCAGCAGGTTCCAGGCTTCACCTTTTTTTTTTTTTTTTTAATGTGGTGTTGAGGATCGAACCCAGTGCCCTGCGCATGTCAGGCGAGAGGGCTACCGCTTGAGCCATATCCCCTGTCCCAGGCTTCACCTTCAAGAAAACTGCACTCACTCACTGGGGCTCCCCACAACCAGACTCCCCTCTCCTGCACTGGCCTCCGCAGGGCTTATTTAAAGGTGAGGGGGCAGGCAGTCAAGGTCAGCCCTTGACCTCTCTACTCTAGCCAGGCACAGTTCCCTCAAATTCAACTGTCTACAGCCACTTCGATGTTTATAGCTGCACAATTCACAATATTAAACTGTGGAGCCAACCTAGATGCCCTTCAATAGATGACTGGATTAAAAAAACTGTGGTAACTATACACAATGGAATATTACTGAGTGTATAAAAGGAGAATAAAATCATGGCATTTGCAGGTAAATGGATGGAGCTGGAGAATATCATGCTAAGCGAACTAAGCCAATCCCAAAAAACCAAAGGCCAAATGCTCTCTCTGATACGTGGATGCTGATCCATAAGGGGGGCAGGGCACTGTGGGGAGAATGGAGGAACTTTGATTGGGCCAAAGAGAGGGAGGTAAGGGGAGGGGGACTGGGGGCAGGACAGGTGGTGAAATGAGACGAACATCATTACCCCAGGTACATGTATGACTGCACATCTGGTGTGACTCTATATCGTGTACAACCAGAGAAATGAAAAGTTGTGCTCCATTATTGTACAATGAATTGAAATGCATTCCGTTGTCATGTATAACTAATTAGAACCAAAAAAATTTTTTTTTTAAATTCAACTGTCTATGAATTTAGGGTTCAATGAAGGAGGGTTAACAGTATCCAGGAAAGCCACTCTCCTGAGCTGTGGAAGCTTTTCCAGGGACTAGCAGGGAAGTGGTAGCTTTTGGTGAAAGGAAAAAGACCCTCTCCACTGAGCACAAAAGTCAGGGAACCTGGCCTCCTTATGGAAGGATGGCTCTGGAATCACAAGGAGTACACCTCAACAAGGAACCTGAAGTCCTAGGACTCTCTGGCTGCTGTTTCACATGGTCCAATTAATGTCACAGCTGCCCTCCACTAAGCACCGGGAGGACATTCCTGTGACGCCCTTTCCATATCACACTGCATACCTAGATGTCAGTTATGGGTGACGAGGGGAGGAAGCTAAACAGAGGACGATCCCATTTTGATGACAAGAAAAGGATAATAGTAGACAAAAGAACAGAGAGGGAAAGGGGGGGTGGTATTAGAAAAATAAAACCTTTGAGTAACAAGATCATTCATTTTCTATCCCATGATACATTTTTAAAAATCAAAACTTCCTAGAGTAGTGTTACACACTATTTCAGTGCGTGCATGAGAGCCATTTTCTCTTGGGTGAGTGTGGTCCTATACAAGGCAGGCAGTAATACTTCATGCATATAATTCTGGATTCCCTCAGAACAGGACTAGATAAGTTAAAAGGCCCTATTAACAAGTACTCTCTCTGGGTGGGTACAGTTTGCCAGATAACCATATTGCTGTCACTCCCTGAATATGTCAGCAAAGGAGGATGGGCAAGATCAGGAAGATACTTCAGAGTCTGACTCTGCCAGCTGCTCCTGTCCCATGTTTGGACCACTCTCCTCCTAACATCCAGCAACCTGGACAGAGCTGTGGGCCAGGTGCATCTTTCCAGAAATCTCCAACTCTGGAAGAGCCTCTGTCTCAGAGTCATAAAGGGTGTGGTTCACTCTGTAGTTCACAAAGGCCGCAGTGTACTCTAACCAGTAACCTCAAACCAACATTTTGGTGTCAAGGGAGAAGGGGCTGTGAAACCGAAGCACAGGCTGTCAGCCCGGGCAGTCCATGGGTGAGAGCAACCCCGCCCAGGGTCCTGCCACAAAGTAAGAACTAATATCACCAAACATTTGCCAATTGAGTTTCTAGATCCTAAATTTGATCCTTTTTAAAAATTCCCATGCACAAAGGATTAAACCAGCTTTCAACTGGCCCTAGAACATGCAAGGAGGATTGGTATTTGAACTGAGAATTTTGTCTAAACCCCATACTGCAGCCCCGTGAAGCTGCCTTTGGCACATCTTTCCCTAAATAAGGTTTTAGAAACTTCTATCTCTAGAGAAAACCTCAAAGCTGCATTCACTGTGATAACTACAGAAACTGAGATGGTTGCCAGAACTGTTCTCAGCAAGCGCATGCAATAGGAGAGGCTGTTTCTGTTTCCTGTGTAGCCCCTACGGTTACCAGAAAGGGCAAGAGGTAACCTCTGGAGAGAAAAGCGGGATTTGGTACTTTCTCTGCATAATGAACTGTGTAAGGGAAACAGAGGTGGACATAGAATATGGGGTTCTTCTTTCCCTTTCCAGTGCTTCATGAAGTCATCTACTGTGCTTGGACTGTGAGAAGGAACTTAGGCAGCAGGCCAAGCCAAGAATGCACATGGGTGTCCCCACCTAGGCAACAACCAGTATACTTCATATGTCAAAGGTCATGACCTAATTCTAATTAAATTTGGATTCCCAGGGCATGGCAAAGAGGGAAGAAAAAAGAAAGTATTTTTCTGGCCTGAGCAGATACTTCCTAAGTCTTGGCTGTCCTGTAAGACTAGCACCATGTAAATACTGTCTCATATGGACACACGAGGCAGGGGTGGGAGACAGGTCACCCCTTTCTCGTGCCTCTGTGTTTTGCTTGTGCAGTTTCCTCTGATTGGAAAACAAATCCCCTAGGGAACCTTTAAGGCTCAGTTCAAAAGTCATATCCTCTGTGGAGCTTCTTAGACCTCCACCTGCCCAGGCCAATTATGTGGCCCCTCCTCTGAATTTTCACAGCACTTTTTGCTGTGGAATTCACTGCGCTGTCTATGGCCTTTATCTCCTCCACCAGTGAGTGCTGTGAGGCTTGAGATGAGGCCTTATTATCTCTTTATCCTGATGTCTAACACAGTGGTCCTGTGGGGGATAGGAAGCAAAAAAAGGAAGAGCAAGGGAAAATCACGTGGACCTTGGAGATAAAAACCTGGAGGGGGAATAAAAAACCAGTGGGAAACACTGGTTCTAAAGAATGAACGAGCCGGGTGCAGTGGCGCACGCCTATAATTCCAGCAGTTTGGGAGGCTGAGGCAGGATAGTAAGTTCAAAGCCAGCCTCAGCAAAAGCGAGGTGCTAAGCAACTCAGTGAGACCCTGTCTCTAAATAAAATACAAAATAGGGCTAGGGGTGTGGCTTAATGGTTGAGTGCTCTTGAGTTCAATCCCTGATAACCCCCCCCACCAAAAAAACAAGAATGAATGAAGTTCGCCCCAACCTCCACAGGTCAGAATATCTTCCTCGGGCACACATAGCTCAGGTACACTCACAGTCCTCAGCTCTGTGCTGAGCTTTCTGGGATCTACTCTGGCTAACCAACCAAGGCTAATTTCATACCATAAGTGCTTGAAAATCAGGGTCAGATTCTTGGCCTGACTCAAAATGGCTAACATCTGTTGAAGGGCTAGAGAAAAGAAAGCAGTGACCGGAAGCTTCTATTCTTAGCAGTTTGGCCTCTAAGATCTTCCAGCTTCTCCAGACTTAAAGAAAAGTACAACCAAGAATCTCATGACCATGGAGTTCAAATGGCCAGGTGGTAGGGGCCTATTACAGGGAGCCAATTGACATCACAGCACTTTGGCTCTGAAGCTGTCCCAGGAGGTAGTGCTGGACTATTTAAGGGACTGAACATGATAATCACATCTATGCTATTTTAATGCACAATGGATCCTTATTCAATAAGCAATCCTTGTGTTCGGAGCCTAGACATTCTTGAGCCAAAGTCCTGCAAGTCTCAAGCACAGAGGCTCTCTGCAGCCCTTAACAACAGGCTCCAAGTGTGGCGACATCAATGAAATGAGCAGCTATTCACTACAGAAGCATAGTTCATTCAGGAAACTTACTCATCCCTTCCCCGACTCTTTATCCAAACTCCCTCTGACTGTGATACTTGCTGGATCCCCAGATTAACTGCAGGATTATATTTGTATCTTTTTTATTCCTTTGGTACTAGGGATTTAATCCAGGGGCACTTTGCCACTGTGCTATTCCCTCAGCAGTTTATTTATATATTTTTAAAAAATTTAAATTGTAGTTGGACATAATACCTTTATTTATTTATTCTTATGTAGTGCTGAGGATCGAACCCAGTGCCTCACACATACTAGGTGAGTGCTCTAGGGGAGTGGGGGATAGGAAGCAAGAAGGAAGAGCAAGGGAAAATCACATGGACCTTGGAGATAAAAACCTGGGGGGGATCAAATAGCAAAAGCACACAGATATCAGTGGGAAACACTGGTCCTAAAGAATGAGTGAGCCGGGTGCAGTGGCGCACACCACAACCCCAGCCCTGTTTTTGTTTTTTTATGTGGTGCCAGGGATCGAACCCAGTGCCTTATGCATACTAGGCAAAGGCTCTATCACTGAGCCACAACCCTGGCCCCGTTTTATATTTTTGAGCCAAGGTCCTGCTGAGTTGCAATCTTTCTGTCTCAACCTTCTGAGTTGCTGGGATTACAAGTGTGTGCCATCACATGCAGCAGGATTATATTTATATCTCTTTAGCTTAACCTTATATCCAATTTGTCTAATTAAGCTGTGGCTCTTATGGATAAGTCCAGTACGTGTTTTCTTCGGGCATTCTTCAAGCTGTGAATCTGTGACTTACACACATTCTACTTGAAACTGTCCACACAACTCAAGGATTTTGCAACCCCTGGACGCAACTCAACTGTACCGAGCAACAGCACCTCCAGTGCAGCAAATGATCTGTTTTCTAATCAGATCTCTTTTTCTCTAATTTCACCACCAAGCTACAATTACCTAAGTTTTCCACTTCTCCAATGTTCAAACAGCAGAGGTTACTTCTGCCTTAATTCTTTCTTACATAATTATCTGAACTTCCTTTATTCTTTTGCATTTCTTCTACCTTGTCCTTAGTTCAAGAATAATCTACCTAGCGCTCTCTCTTCTTCAACAATAACAACTACCTGTTGGCGTTAAGAAGTAAATCGGTCCTCTGTTGAGGGACAGGGATTCTCAGAACCACTCACCTTTTCGTTCCCTAATGAGGACAATTCGTCGTTCTTTCACTTCTGAGCTCAGATTATCCACCATCTTATTAATGCAATTGTCCAGAACCAGGGAGTGAGTTTTGGACTCAATGTCCTTCCGACAAATGGGGCATTCTATCTTCCGCTTCATCCATTCATTGATACAGTAGGAGCAGAAACTGTGGGCACAGTTCAAGGTGACCGCCTACGATGGAATGGGAAGATACGAATCATACTTGTTATGCTTACTTTCTCAAAGCTAGTTTCCAAGGCCAAAAGGAAAGTGGGCTACTGTTCCATCTGGAAGGCTTACAAAGGGTATTAGAATCATCCTTGGTGATGGAAAATTTTAAACTTCTTATTAGACAATTAATTTTCTCCTTTTTCAAAGGCCATAAACTCAGTTAAGGTCCTAGACTCGATCAAGGTCACATATTCAGGTCTCATGTAGGCTGATTTGCCTGTTTTGTTCCACAAACCAAGTTCCACCACTGCCAGAAAGATCAGCCACTTGCAAACAGATATCACTGGACATAAGTAGAAGGTATGTGAATGCTTTGATTCAAATACATTATTAATTCCCTTTTAAAAAACAAAATCATGTCTTGCTGTAATCCCAGCAACTCAGGAGGCGGAGTTCAAAGCTAGACTCAGCAACTCTGTGAGACCCTGTCTCTAAATTTAATAAAAGGAGGGGAGGCTGGGGATGTGTCTCAGTGGTTAAGCACCCCTGGGTTCAATCCCAGGTACAAAAAAAAAAAGTACCCCAAAGGTGACCAGTGGGGCTAAAAATATGATTCAGTGGTAAAACATCTGCCTACCGTGCCCAGGCCCTGAGTCGATCCCAAACATGGCAAAAAAGAGAAAGAGGCAGGAGGAAATGATCAGAAGAGTAAGTCAGGCAATGTGGTGTAAATACAAACCAAGCCAAGTTATTTGTCTTTCCTCTGACTCTGAAGATGCTCCAGGTTGGCTGACACATCACCCATTCCAACCTCCCTTTCCTCTTCCTCTACTGGTGTCCATAAGCCCTGTCAATACAACACTGAGTTTCCCCAAAGTAGGGAATCATCTAACTAGAAAGTGTGGGGAAAATTATGACCTGGAGTCAAAGTGGATCCAGACTAAAGAAACTGGTTTCCTCAGGAGAGATATTTTCAGGAAGCTGATAGATCCTACCTCTGCAAAGACTGCCTGGGAAAATAAAGCAGTGTACATATGGGTTTCCTCTTTATTTATTTTGGTACTGGGAATTGAAGCTAGGGATGCTTTACCACTGAGCTATACCCCCAGCCTTTTTTATTTTAAGATAGGGTCTCTCTAAATTGCTAAGGGTCCTGCTAAATTACTGAGGCTGGCCTCAAACCTGCAAACCTCCCACTTCAGTCTCCTGGGTCATTGGGATTCAGGTGAGTACCACTATATACTAGTCTAAAAAGAAGTGGCATTTAACAACCTGACTACGACATTTGTAGTCTAACAGGAACTGGTCACAAATGGTAGAAATTTATGAAACCAGAAAGAGATGGTGCAAAAATATGACAGAACAAATTATAGCCTTGGAGAGTGAGATTTCATTTTCAAAAGGAGCTTCAGAGTCCTGAAGTGTATTCACTTTAGCCCCTGAATTCCCAAAGTGACCACACATCAAAGACATTTACCACCTTGTTTAAAAGGTGGCATTATAGGCTGGGATTGTGGCTCAGCGATAGAGCGCTTGCCTAGCATGCGCGGGGCCCTGGGTTCGATCCTCAGCACCACATAAAAATAAATGAATGAAATTAAAGGTATTGTGTCCAAATACAACTAAAAAAAAAAAAAAAAAGGTGGCATTACAAGCCTACTCTTAGCATTGTGCTCATTCGGAGTAAAGCAAGCTTTATTATTTTTTTAATACTTTTTTTTAGTTGTAGGTGAACACACAATATCTTTATTTTTATGTGGTGCTGAGGATCGAACCTAGTGCCTCACGCATGCAAAGCAAGCACTTTACCACTGAGCTCTAGCTCCAGCCCAAGCAAGCTTTATTGAGCAGCTGTGTCCTGTTTGAAATTATAATGTGGCCCTGTTTTCCCCTCCCTCACCACAAAGAGATAAGGCTTTATTTCTGCTAAAAGCGTTAACTATAATAATAAATATTCAAGGATAAATACAAAAAAGGTTAGTGAAGGGAAAGACAACTACAAAATCAAGTAAGCGGCCATCTCTAGATGTCACTTTGCAATCAAACAGTTATAAATTGCTGAGAGAAAAAAAATCTCTTCAAAATGTTTCCCTTTAGCAGAAGGAGGCTGCATAGTTCATGTTCCACTCAGGGCTGGAGGGATGGGAAGGGGTGAGCCACAGCTCATCGTTACCTCGACGAAGTATTCTGAACAAATAATACACTGGAGCTCATTCTCTAGCACGTCATTCATGTGGCTAAGCACTTCCTCCTTCTGTGCTTGCACCTTCTCCTTTTCTTCCTGCAAAGATACACAATACCATCTGTCATTTGGAAAAACTGACAAGAATGTATAACAGGACATGGGGCAAGGTTCATTGACTAAAGTAGGACTCAAGAGGAGTCTAAATTAAAATTCATTCTGGTGCAGCCACATGAGAATAAAACTCTTTCCTATGAGTTACTGTTTCTCAAGAATTGCTTTCTAATACAGAGCGGTAACTAACTTCCTTTCTTTCCTCTCCTATTTGCTATGGTCTAAATGTCTTGGGGCTGGGTTTGTAGCTCAGTGGTACCCCACTTGCCTAGCATGTATGAAGCACTGGGTTTGATTCTCAGCACCACATATAAATAAACTTTTTCCTAAATTGTCTATATCTCTCCAAAATTCACATGTTGAAACCTATCCCCTATGTGATGGTATTAAGAACTAGAATCTTTGGGAGGGAACTAGGTCATGAAGCCTCTGCTCTCATGAATGGGATTAGCCGTCTTATAAAAGAGGTTCAAGGAAATGTGTTCTCCTTTTCTACCATGCAAAGAAGATATCATCTGTTAACCCGAAAGTAGACCTTCCCCACACACTGAATCTGGCAGATTGGTCAAGAACCTTGGTCTTGGACTTCTCAGCCTGTAGAACATGAAAAATACATTTCTGTTGTTTACAAGCTATCCGGTTTATGGTATTTTATTATAGCAGCCTGAGTGGACTAAAACACTATTTTCTTTTTCAGTATCTGCATGATAGCTTGTCTCATTCCCCAAAATTAACTCATCAAAAAAGTGAAGGTAGCAATACTGAAGTATACCAAGTTGCAATTCAGAGGTAATATATAAAAACATCCCAACAACAAAAAACTCACTGGACAAAAAAGAGTTATGAAGACCAATCCAGAGAGGCAGGAAGTTTCAATTAGTTATAAGGTTCCTTGTGTTTTTTGTAGTAACTTCTTCTATAATATAAGGATAATATCTATATTCCCTGAAGGCAGAAGGCAGGAGAGATGGCCTCCTAAAATACTTTCAGGCTCCAAGCTCTATGATGCTTGCCACTCCCCACACCTGTAGAGGTCTCAAGGATAATTTCCCTGTGCTTTTTCCAAGAAGTCAGGCTGCCTATGGACATACATTTTGGGGAGGATCCTAGGCAGGCTCTTTTACTTTTTTTTTTTTTTTTTTTTTGGGGGGGGTAACCAGGGATTGGACTCAGGGGCACTCAACCACTGAGTCACATTCCCAGCCCTATTTTGTATTTTATTTAGAGACAGGGGCTCCCTGAGTTGCTTAGCACCTCACTTTTGCTGAGGCTAGTTTTGAACTCATGATCCTCCTGCCTCAACCTCCCAAGCCACTTGGATTACAGGTGTGCGCCACCATGCCCAGCTCTAGGCATGCTCTTTTGATACATTTAAGACAGTTAACTCATCCCCTCAAACAAAAGCAACAAGAGCCCCTGGGGAGGAAAGAAAAAGCCATTTGGAGTATATTTGAGTAACTGGTTCTTTTTCATCTTTTATTTTCTCTTCCAATCAAAGCAAAGACTGTTAGGTTACTTAAGGAAGTGAAGAGATTCTGGACCCATTTCTAACTAGAATAAAGTTCCCTAAAAACTTAAAGAGCACAGGGATTGGGGGATGTAGTTCAGTGGTAGAGTGTTTGCCTAGCATGCACAAGGTCCTGGGTTTAATCCCCAGCACCACAATAAAGAAAAAAATAAGATACGGTGGTTTCTTGGAGGTTGGGGAAGAAGGTACTAGGTGATTTGTTTGTTTGTTTGTTTTAATAAAGTTTTGTTGTTTCAAATGTACAGTTGATTGGACCTGTTCCTGCATCTTCACCAGCAGCTGGAGAATCTCCACCCTTGGTATTTCTGGTATAAATTACTTGAGCTCTATGCTTTGAAACCAGTTTGATAAGTCCTTTACTGAGGAGCTCCTGAAGGGCTGCCCTGGCCAGGGAACCTCGAATCTTCAGTCTCTCAGAGACCACAGCTGGGGTAATAAGCTTATAGTTGGGAACTTCCTTACAGAGTTTGTCATAAGTAGCTTTGTCAAACAAGACTAGATTGTTGGGATTGTCCCGAACTTTGCCTTTGGACCACTTCTTCTTTTTGGCTTTGCCCCCAGATTTGTTCACTGGGTCCTTGTCTTTCTTAGCCGACTTTCCGGCGTCTTTCTTCTTCTTGTCATCCTTGGGCGGCATCGCTAAGCTTGGAGAGCAGCAACAGCCACTGGAGCCTCGTCAAGATGTCGCACAAAAAGGGTACTAGGTGATTTGAATACAGGACACGGATATCAAGTCAACTGAAGAAAAAAGAGTCTCTTTCTTCTGCACTCAGCTTCAGGTCTGTATGTGGAGTAGGAAGGGATGCAGTCAGGTATTCATTTCAAGGTTTTAAACTGGGTAACCTGTGGACCGGATCTATCCTGCAGACTTGTTTAGCTTGGTCTTCATGGTATTAAAAAGCACGTATAAAAACCCTAAACTTATATGCGTATTGAAACGTCATGTAGAACCTCTTAAATATGTACAATTTCTATGGTTTTATGCATCAGTTAAAAAATTTAAAACTGTGCCAGACATGATGGGACATGCCTATAACCCCAGCAACTTGAGAGGCTGAGGTAGGAGGATTGCAAGTTCAAGGCCAGTCTCAGCAACTTAGTGAAACTCTCACAATTTAGCAAGACCCTGGCTCAAATTAAAAAATAAAAAAGACTGGGGATGTAGTTCAGTGGCAAAGCACCTCTGGGTTCAATTACCAGTACCAACAATAAATAAATAAATAAATAAAACAAAATAAATAAAAACAAAAAATATTTGTGGCCAATGTTTGAAAACTGGGGTACTTTTATACAAACATCTGGATTTCCATCTCCTGTGGAAAAAAACAAATATATGACAACACCAACCTGCATTTCTGGACAGCAACAAATGACTGAGCAAAGAGCTGACTCATCAGTTTGTGTGGAAGGCGAGTACCACAGTCCTCAGCAATCCCTACTATGTTTTTATACTCAGGCCCCTTTGCTCACTTTTATTACTGGCCATGGTAGGCACTTAGGTTTATAACCCGATTTAAGAGTTCTACCGATTCACTGAGGGAAGGAATTGCATAAATGCATCAAGATGAACTATTTTTCAATTTTGATTACAATACTCCTTAGTCTGCATTCACCATACCCTGAAGGAGCACCCATCATTCAGAAAGGACTAGAATGCAGGGTGCAAGTACCTCATTCCCAGCACTTAGCTTCTAAACAAGGGAAAGAATTAGATGTTGTCTTGCAAGCAGAGTCCTCTACAGGCCTGAATAATTTTACAGATTATTTCCCCCGAGGCTCGGAGCAGCCACAATCTCTCTCATTCACCATAGCAACCCTTGCACTGTTGAAAATGCTGAGTTGCATGTACTAACCAAATTCTAAACCTCCATCTTCTTTCCAGTACCTTGGTCTGCTCCAATTCTTTGTTCTTAGCTTGAATGATTGTTTCAAAATCCTTCTTACTGCGATTTAACTCTTCCATTAGAGCTCGATGCTGTAGAAACATAATAGATACATAGATGAGCTACACACCTGTTTCCCCCCCTTATAGTCTCTGTATATATATATATATATATATATATATATATATTCAGAAATCAATGAATTAACAATTTCAAAATATCTTCTTTCATTCAGAGTATCCCATCTACCTGCTGCTTTTTTCATGCAAAGGGGCCGGTAGGGAAGGAAGCTATCAAGTCTATTAGTTTCTCTCCATTAACCCAGCCTCAGTGGCCAACCACACCAACTGAAAAACTTAACACGGCCTTCCAGGAAGTGTGATTCTGTACCTCTGGTCTGGGGCCCATGAATGTGCATCTTATTAAAGGGTCACTTATATGATTCTGGAAAACCAGTGTGTAAGTACTATGAGGCTACCCAGCAGGGAACTAATCCCCCAATCTGAGGGGGATACTCCCCCAATCTGTATGTCTGAGGGGAAGGCCCCAGTTGGCTTAGGGCCAGCACCCCACTTTCGTTTTTGTCAACAATCTGAAAAGGGAATCTGTGTCTTTTTGTCTATGTCTCTGTTAAGTGTGATGGCATTGTTTTACTTTGGACAGATGCAGTGTCCCAAGTTCCGATCTGCCTTAGATGTGTGGAGGTAACTTTAGATAAATTTTAGCCTGAAAATGTCCCTGGTATGCTTCTCCTGCTTCCCTGAAAGGGACCAAAAGTCAATAGAACTGCCAGCTTTTCTGTTCTCACCCTTTACACCCCTTTGAGCTGTGTTTTAAAAAACTTTGATAAACTTTACTCCCCTTTGTTAAATGGGATTAGGGAAGCAATGTTTTCTTTTCTTCCCGTAGTTGGCTTGAGTGCACCCACTGCAGAGGGAAATGCCTTCTGGGGATCTAAGAACTTTGATATCTCCCTTTTTCTTTTTCTCAAAACTCTGTCCTCATTATTAAATTGGCATTAATTGGCTTCAAGGACAGGAACCGAACTTCCAGTCACAAATTTTGGCACCCCAAAGGGGACTCTAGAGGAGCCCTCGCTCTGCTTTCCTGGGAAGGCCTAGCACTTCAAGCAACTGCATGCGGAGGATTAACTTTTTGACAGCTGACTACTGGAAAGTTAGGAGATATGCAGCGTGCCTGGGATTGGACCTAACCAGAGGAGCTAATCCTGTAAGTAAAAGGAGGGACTGAGGGACTCCCAGCAGTTGCCGAAGCCCCTTTTGCTTCGGGGAACTCCCTCCTTCCTTCTCTGCACTGTAAAGATTGCTCCATCTCTGTCTACTTAAAAAAAAGGGGGGGGGGGGGAGACACTGAATGCAGTAAAACCGCCACACTGAGACCCTTGATTTTACACTTCTGGTTGCCCCTCTGTGAGAACATCTGGTCCACTAGTGTGGACATCTATGGTGCCACTGGTGTAGAAGTCATAATTAAATGGGAGTTAGAAACTTGGGGAGATTTTTCTCTTATCTGGTCTGTTTTAAAAGTTCCTGTCTGTCAGCCGTAGTCTGGAGCTCCTTTCTCTCTATCTGTATCTGTTTCTGGCCCTTTAAGACATGGGCAATAATGTGTTGATATCAACTGTGGAGTCTTTAAACATTGCAGTGGAGATTTCCCCTGCGAAAAGCTACAAGGCCTTTACTATTGTGTTATGTGTGCACACTAGTGTTATGTGCTGTAACAGATAAAAATAATGATGTCTTTATGAAAATTGGCAGATATATAGAGCACTCATGAAAATTAAAAAAAAATGGATCCAAATATCTTTGATTCACGTGATTTAAACGGTTCAATTTAAATTGGGTAAACAGATGAAAATAAAGATGTTTTTAAAATTAAGCTTACAAGTTTTTCTAGGTGTCCAAAAAAAAAAAAAAACTAATAAAATGTTGATGTCTATGAAATAATCTGCCTAAATTCAGAAATTTACAAGGATTGTTTTAAAATGTGAATAGAAAAGGAGGCTAACAGATGGAAAAGGGAAATTAGAAGGTTCTAGGTATGGATTTTAATAGAAGGAAAATGTGTTTCTGGATAAGAGAGTCTATGTGATTAAGTAAATAAGAGGGTTTAAGTAAGTGATAAAGCAGGTCTGTGTATGTTGGCTATATAGGTTTAAGTAAGTGATAAAAAAGGTCTGTGTAAGTTTGTCTTTACAATCAGTCATATGTTAAAAGGACAAAGATTTCTCATAACATTTTGTTTTATTAAGTTTTGTTTCTTGTTTCTAAAGTAAGTAATCTTAAAGGAATTAAACAGCTGATTAAACAAGAACTGTTATTTTAGAAAATTGTGCTATGTCTTTAAAAGCTAAACTTGGTTAATATAAAAACATCAATACACCAACAAGACTTAACGATCATTAATATATATGCCCCAAACAATGGTGCAGCTACGTTCAAACAAACTCTTCTCAAGTTCAATAGTCAAATAGACCACAACACAATAATCATGGGAGATTTTAACACACCTCTCTCACCACTGGACAGATCTTCCAAACAAAAGTTGAATAAAGAAACCCTAGAGCTCAATAATACAATTAATAACTTAGACTTAATTGACATATACAGAATATACCACCCAACATCAAGCAGATACACTTTCTTCTCAGCAGCACATGGATCCTTCTCAAAAATAGACCATATATTATGTCACAGGGCAAATCTTAGCAAATACAAAGGAGTAGAGATACTACCATGCATTTTATCTGATCATAATGGAATGAAATTGGAAATCAATAATAAAATAAGAAAGAAAAAATCCTACATCACATGGAGAATAAACAATATGCTACTGAATGAACAAAGGGTTACAGAAGACATCAAAGAGGAAATTAAAAAATTCTTAGAGGTAAATGAAAACTCAGACACAACATATCGAAATCTCTGGGACACTATGAAAGCAGTACTAAGAGGAAAATTCATTTCATGGAGTTCATTCCTTAAAAGAAGGAAAAGCCAACAAATAAATGACCTCACACTACACCTTGAAGCCTTAGAAAAAGAACAAATCAGCAGCAAATACAGTAGAAGGCAAGAAATAATTAAAATCAGAGCTGAAATCAATGAAATCGAAACAAAAGAAACAATCGAAAAAATTGACAAAACTAAAAGTTGAATCTTTGAAAAAATAAATAAGATTGATAGACCACTAGCCACACTAACAAAGAGAAGAAGAGAGAGAACCCAAATTACTAGCTTACGGGATGAAAAAGGCAATATCAAAACAGACACTTCAGAAACACAGAAGATAATTAAAAATTATTTTGAAACCCTATACTCTAATAAAATAGAGGATAGTGAAGGCATCGATAAATTCCTTAAGGCATATGAGCCACCCAGATTGAGTCAGGATGATATAAACAACCTAAACAGACCAATATCAAGTGAGGAAATAGAAGCCATCAAAAGACTTCCAAGCAAGAAAAGCCCAGGACCAGACGGATACACGGCAGAGTTTTATAAGAACTTTAAAGAAGAACTAATACCAATACTCTTCAATCTATTTCAGGAGATAGAAAAAGAGGGAGTACTTCCAAATTCATTCTGTAAGGCCAACATCACCCTGATTCCAAAACCAGAACAAAGACACATCAAAGAAAGAAAACTTCAGACCAATATCCCTAATGAATATAGATGCAAAAATTCTCAATAAAATTCTGGCAAATCGGATACAAAAAAGATCGTGCACCATGACCAAGTGGGATTCATCCCTGGGATGCAAGGCTGGTTCAATATATGGAAATCAATAAATGTAATTCATCATCACATCAATAGACTTAAAGATAAGAACCATATGATCATCTCGATAGATGCTGAAAAAGCATTCGACAAAATACAGCATCCCTTTATGTTCAAAACTCTAGAAAAATTAGGGATAACAGGAAATTATCTCAACATGGTAAAAGCTATATACGCTAAGCCTCAGGCCAGCATCATTCTAACTGGAGAAAAATTGAAGGCGTTCCCTTTAAAATCTGGAACAAGACAGGGATGCTCTCTCTCACCACTTCTATTCAACATAGTTTTTGAAACACTAGCTAGAGCAATTAGACAGACGAAAGAAATTAAAGGCATAAATATAGGAAAAGAAGAACTTAAATCAGCACTATTTGCCGATGACATGATCCTATACCTAGCAGACCCAGAAAGTTCAACCAAGAAACTTCTAGAACTAGTAAATAAATTCAGCAAAGGGGCAGAATATAAAATCAATACCAATAAATCAAAGGCATTCCTGTATATCAGTGACAAATTCTCTGAAATGGAAATGAGGACAACTCTCCATTCACAATATCCTCAAAAAAAATAAAATACCTGGGAATCAACCTAACAAAAGAGGTGAAAGATCTATACAATGAAAACTACAGAACCCTGAAAAAAGAAATAGAAGAAGACCTTAGAAGATGGAAGGATTTACCTTGCTCATGGATTGGTAGAATTAATATTATTAAGATGGCCATATTACCAAAAGCACTTTACAGATTCAAAGCAATTCCCATCAAAATCCCAATGACATTCCTTGCAGAAATAGAAAAAGCAATCATGAAATTCATCTGGAAAAATAAGAGACCCAGAATAGCTAAAGTAATTCTAAGCAGGAAGAGTGAAATTGGTGGTATTGCAATTCCAGATTTTAAACTATACTGTAAAGCAACAGTAACAAAAACAGCATGGTACTGGTACCAAAATAGGCAGGTAGACCAATGGTACAGAATAGAGGGCACAGAGACAAATCCACAAAATTACAACTACCTCATATTAGACAAAGATGCTAAAAACATGCAATGGAGAAAGGATAGCATCTTCAACAAATGGTGCTGGGAGAACTGGAAATCTATATGCAACAAAATGAAATTGATTCCCTTTCTCTCACCATGCACAAAAGTCAACTCAAAATGGATCAAGGAGCTAGGAATCAGACCAGAGACTCTGCATCTAATAGAAGATAAAGTTGGCCCTAATCTTCACCACATGGGGGCAGGCCCCAAATTTCTTAATAAGACACCTATAGCACAAGAGTTAAAGCCAAGAATCAACAAATGGGACGAATTCAAACTAAAAAGTTTTTTTCAGCAAGAGAAATAATGTGAGGTGAATAGGGAGCCTACATCCTGGGAACAAATTTTTACCCCTCAAACATCAGATAGAGCTCTAATCTATAGAGTATACAAAGAACTCAAAAAGTTAAACAACAAAAAAGCAAATAACCCAATCAACAAATGGGCCAAGGACTTGAACAGAAACTTTTCAGAAGAGGATATACAATCAATCAACAAATACATGAAAAAATGCTCACCATCTCTAGTAATCAGAGAAATGCAAATCAAAACTACTCTAAGATACCATCTCACTCCAATAAGAATGGCAGCCATTATGAAGTCAAACAACAATAAGTGCTGGTGAGGGTGCTGGGAAAAAGGTACACTCATACATTGCTGGTGGGACTCAAATTGGTGCAGCCAATTTGGAAAGCAGTATGGAGATTCCTTGGAAAATTGGGAATGGAACCACCATTTGACCCAGCTATTCCCCTTCTCGGACTATACCCAAAAGACCTAAAAAGAGCATACTACAGGGACACAGCCACATCAATGTTTATAGCAGTACAATTCACAATAGCTAGAATGTGGAACTAACCTAGATGCCCTTCAATAGATGAATAGATTAAAAAAAAATGTGGCATTTATACACAATGGAATATTACTCAGCACTAAAAAATAACAAGATCATGGCATTTGCAGGCAAATGGATGTCATTAGAGCAGATTATGCTAAATGAAGTTAGCCAATCCCTAAAACACAAATGCTGAATGTCTTCTCTGATATAAGGGGGGTGACTCAAAATGGGATAGGGAGGAAGAGCATGAGAAGAAGACTACCACTAAATAGGGAAGAGAGGTGAGAGGGAAAAAGAGGGAGAAGGGGAGTTGCACGGAAGATGGAAAGAGAACCTCATTGTTATACAGAATACATATATGATGTTGTAATGAGAAAAAGAAAAAAAAGTGTGGATAGAGAGAAAGGATGGGAGAGGAGGGGAGGAGTAGGGGGGATAGGAAGGGCAGCAGAATAGAATAGACATTATGATTGATGTATGTACATTCCATGTATGTATTATATGTCAAAATACATTCTGCTGTCATGTATGACTAAAAAAAAAATAAAAATAAATCATATGGTAAAAAAAAAAATCAATGTAATTATTGTGCTATTAATGTGTTCATATCTTCCAGGTATACAAGTCTGTAAGGTAGAAGCTTTAAAAGAGCATTTTATCAACTGGTATTGTAAAGTTGTATGGTAATTTTAGGCTTAAAAGAAAAACATATTGGAGATTTATTTATGTCATTTGATGTTCTATAACTGGACCTGTTATCAATAAGATATGTAAAGTTTTAGGTTACTTTTTACACTGAGGTACAATTTAAATCTATTTTTAAGTTAATGAGAGCCTGAGCTATGTAAAAGTTAATACTGTAAAACACAAAAATACTTTGCTACTTTTCTACAAAAGGTTAAAAGCTTTCAGCCTTTCTTTAATTCATGTTTTAGATGTGATATTATATTGTTACCTAATATTCATGTGAACTTGAGCAACAATTTATGTAAACTTTGTAAAATGATGTTTAAAAAACAAAGATCAGCTTCAGAACTAGAGCACTTAATACTTAAGAATTATGAAGAGCCCCGCCTTAACTGAAATAAGGCTCTGTGTCCCATCTTATTACATGTGAGAATGACTCTACGAAAGAAGTAGGCCAGATTTCAGTATATTTAAAGTTGTGTCCAAAAGCTGGCTTTTGTCAAGATTACTAGGATCTCAATCAGGGGATATAATGTATAACTCTGCCAAAGTTCAAGGTAGCTATTTCACGAACTAAATATGTTTTTACTCTTGTTTGTTTTGTTTTGTAGTTTTCTTATAAATGGTCTAAAGATTGCCTGTTAATATTTTGCAGAGGTACTGCTTTAAGAACACACAACCTGGGTTAATTTAAGATAATAAGTTATCACCTACAGGATAGAGAGATAGACATTAAAGCCCAGTGCTCTTAATATAAGACTGTTGAAATTGATTTGCTGAATGTTTAAGATTTAGAATTAAAGTTAAATTAAAAGGGCCAAGAAAACCAATATTTGGCTCTTGCCCTCTGAGTCAGTCTGAATCCAGGAAACAGGGAACTTCTCTCAAGAGCTTTGCAACTCTGGGCCACATAACCTCCCGATCAGGGAGATTAATGAGACCACTGAAGAACAGAAAGCCAATCTGTGCATTTGCTATGAAGAGGAGGGTCATTGGAGAAGGGAGAGATCCCTGATGCTTCCAAGAGAAGCCACATGGTCAAGCAAGACCTGGACCCATCCTAGTGCAAATGGCACTAGCAGAAACGAGAAGCTGCTGTAAAGTTCCCCCAGGACTCCCATGGAAACTCAGCTGTTAACAATAGATAGAAACAAAAGTCAATTTGCTTCATCTTAAACACTTAGCAAAGACAGTTAAAACCCAAACACCGTTATTATTGGGCATTTTAAATAATAATAATTAAATGTAACTTAAGGTATACACCTTGTGTTAGCCCCCAAGAATAAGTATGACTGGAGGCTACAAAAGAGATTCTTAGGCAGGAATGCCTGATTACTATCAAAAGAAACTATCAAAAAGAACTGCCAGAGTAGTTTTTAGTTTAAGGCCTACAGATATTCCTAACATACACATGTAGGCTTGGTGTTTGCTAGTATAATCATGCAGCCCCAAGTAACAGAATTAAAGGTTTCTCTATTAGACACAGAGGTCATACTAGTAATAGGATTTTGCAAGATCAGATGACATTATTAAACTGTATCTTAATGGGGAAGGACATCTGTAACACTAAAAGTTAAAGTTAAATGTTATGCTTTCAGTCCTGATAACTGGGGATGTTAAAGCCTGGTGAGGAAACTTTTATTATACAGCGACCTGTTCCAGCTGCTGCAACATTTATTCAGTACTCATGGTTTTTGTTTCTCTCATAGAAGCATCCATCCCCAGATGACTTTACAATCTGTTCTTCCCCAATCAGACTTCAAACTGAACTGACTTCTAAAAGGGAACTCTTGTCCCCCACGTCCCCTATGTTGTCATCCCCCGCATCGTCGAGCCCCCTCATGTTTGACGCCCCCCTCTCAGCTTTGAAGCAGCTAGAACGAGCCATCGCCCCTTCTTACAGCAATAAGGTGTTCCTAAAATTAGAGGGGGGAATGAAGCCAGAAATAGACAGTGTAGTAAATTGAGTCAGGTTGGATTTAGGAGGCCAATTTTGAGTGAGTCTGGGAAGTTGAAGACTGTCCCCTGAGGGTTACTGTTTACTCTACCAAGATGTAGAGCCTGCCCAAATAGACCCTCAACTGAGGGAACCATGATTGGTTCCCAAGTTTCCAGACAAAGGGGGGAATAAGAAACTGATGTGACTCTATTTTTTGAGAAACCAGCCTCTACCTCAGAGCAAAGCCTGTCCAAGGAAGGGGGCATGACCCTTGTCCTTGGAAAAACCCACAGAGCACTCTTAGGCACATACCCACTCTGCCTATCTATAAATAACAGGAGAGATCTGTGGCACCCTGACTCAGTCAGGCTAGGTGAGGACCCACTGCAACCCCCTAGCAGCCACCAATCAGCATGAGACAGGGAAAATACCTGGGATGCCAGATGACCCTCCCAGTAGTTTATGGTGGTTGATAACATGTTGGGAAACCATGTAGTTCAGCATGCACTCCCCTCATGGCTTAAACCAATCAGTTCAAACGAATCCCCCTCTTGTACTAACCAATCACCCTTACCCAACTTGTTCCCACCAGTGAATGTGCTAATCATGTTTTAGAGTTGTTTTATGATCTTCCTGCGGTGTGTGATGATTTGCTAAGAGATGCTATGATGTATGTGAAGTCCCTGCTTTCCCCAAAGAGTATATAAAACTGCTGCAAACCCTGGGCTCGGGGCCTCTTAGCGACACCAGTTGCTGTGTGCACGGAGGACCGAGCTAGCTCACCATAAACACCTCTTTGCTGCTTACATCGATCTTGGTCTCTGGTGGTCTTTTGGGGGTCCCGAACTTGAGCATAACAACCCCCACCACACACACACACACAAGGAATCAAACAAACCAACCAGCAAACATTCAGGGGGAAAGAGGATTCTGAGAAATGAGATACTTATTTTCATTTAAATAAAAAAGACCTTTAACCTATTTATTCTACAAATCACAAGGCAATGTTGCCTGAACCTTGCCAGTATCTTCTAGAAGTAGGCATAACCAAGAACTAATAGTTAATTCACTATAACTAACTGCCCACTGCAAATGTCTAGGAGTTCCATGTCTATGAAACAAAGTTAAGGCTGGAGGTGTGAGTCCGTGGTAGAACACGTGCTTAGCATGCTAGAGGTGGAGGGAAGGAGGGAAGAAGGAAAGGCGAGAGGGAGGGAGGAGAAAAGGAAGGAAGAAAATTTGTGAGTTCCTTCACATGTAAACATAGCTTATTTTTTAGAATCTCACCTCAAATTATTTTTTAAAAGAAGTGGAGAAAGGCAAGCATTTCTGCAAAGACATTCCTCAAGAAACAAAAGTTTAAATGTGTGATCTCCTGGAATAAGTCATGTCAGAGGCCTGGGTCTTCATCTTGACCGCTAATTAGATTTATGTTCCTTAACTTTTTCACCTGAAAATGGGAAAAATGGGTGCTCCTCTTAACCCCAGTGTTGATAAAAAATAATAGGTATGAAAAACATTCAAAAAAGTTTTTAAAGCTCTATGGAGCCAGGGGTGGTGGCACAGCCTGTGATACCAGTTACTCAGGAGACTGAGGTGGGAGGATCACAAACTCTAGACCAGCCAGGGCAATTTAGCAAGTTCCTGTCTCAAAATAAAAACATAAATAAATTCAGCAGCCCTGGGTTTCATCTCCAGTATAATAAAAAGAAGCTCTATGGAAATACAAAATTTTCTGTGGGCCTAGGAACTTCAGAAGGCCCAGCAGGGTGGAAGGGTGAAAGAGAAAACAACCATCGCTCTCAAGTTGAGAAAGGCATGCCCTCAGGCATGATGGTACAGAGCCATGATATTTGCATCACACTTTAGGTTGATGAATGCATGCCCAACCACCCTTTGACATAAGTGTTTTCCTGTCTGCCTCAAGGCAAGGTGAGGGGTTTGTGGGTGCAGGGAATTTAATGATCCTCATGGAACCTTACTCTTTCCCAATTGATGAAAAAAAAAATTATTAATTTAATAATGCTCCAAATGGGAAACATGCCTACCCTCCCACTCTATAAAAATAAAAGAGCCCAGGAAATAAAATTCCAAAAAGACTAAATTGATTTTCACCCAATTCTTTCCAAAGCTACTTGTGGACCCCTCAAGGAAATTAAGGCAGGCACCCTGTCATGCTTCCAAACAATGTAGCTGTTAGTACTGTAAGTTTGAAAAGATAAATTCTAACAGTTTGCTAAATTTCATCAAAGAAATTCAAGTCACCCCACTAATCTAAGTAAACTTTTATCAAACTACTAATTATAGTACATAAAAGGCAGAAAATACAGCAGGTTTTAAAGATGCAAAAAAAATACATAAAAATAATCAAATGGGTGATCGCTTTAGTGACACATATACTAAAATTGGAACAATTCAGAGAAGATTAGCATAGCCCCTGCTCAAGGATGGCGCGCAAATTCATGAAGCGTTCCATATAAGCACTTGCCTTGCAAGTGTGAGGCACTGGGTTTGATCCTCAGCACCACATAAAAAAATAAAGAAATGTGCCCACCTACAACTAATATATATATATATATAAAATAATCAATGGGAGAAGTAGCCAAGTTGAATGAAATAAATTATAGGCAATCTTATAGAGGAATTTTATTCCTGTGAGCTTTACTCTTCTGTTGATTTAATGTGTTTTTGGTGACCATTAAAACTGAACATTTTCAATCTGACTGAAAATGCTTAATTAGAACATTCTCGAATGGTTTCTGGATGGCCACAGCTCAGGGATGATGAGGCTTAGAGGCCCTCACAAGCCCTGAGAGCCAAGTCATAGACCACATTTCCTCTCCGCTGCCCTCACTATTCTTGAAGTAGAGCCACTTCCCCAGAGAGCCTCCTAATTGCTACAGACTCGGTTCCATTGACACCAGAGCAACTTCTGTTCAGATGAAGATGTAAGTTTTCATACTGAGATCTGGCATATCTGTGAGGCTCCAAGTCTCCAGCCTGATGGTGTGAGCATCTGCCACCTGCTCTGTCTGCAGACTAGAGACGCTGCAGAGGTATGGGCTAAGCCACAGGGGCAGCTAGTGGCCATGTGATGCCCGGCTACTCTACAATCTCCTTACAGAAGCAAGAGATAAGTTACCTCCTGCAGAGCCTGGGCCAGCTGTTGCTTGAGATCTTCTTCTCCTTGCTCTTTATCCAAACCCTGCAAAGCCAAAACAAAATGAAAGGTTTTCCTATTAAAAAAGGGGGAAAAACCCAACAAGGAGCAGAACCTATGAGCTAGTGTTGGAATCTAGAAATAACAGAGGTCAGTGAGCAGGTTGAAATCTCTTCACTCTCACCTAAAGCTTATGGCAGTAAAGGATTTGAGCAGTTATCCCCACAAACACTACACACCTCAGGACTGTCAGCTTTAAGCCACCACTTGGGTGGTTCTGGAACAGTCCATGCCTCCTTCACTGGCTAATGCCAAGACACCCCAAAGGATATAAACTGAGAACTTCTGAATCTAAACTCAGACATAATGTCTAATGCTGGGACTCAGAAGATCTTCTATGTTTTTTCCCTAAATTCTGGTCACCCTGTCTCCTCATTCTGAGACCACTTTTTGCTTATAAACTAGTCTTCCTGTCCCCGAGCATGAGCTTATGTTATATTTCCTCCACCTGACGGTGTGAGCGTCCGCCAAAGCTGCGATAATGCAAGCCTTCCACAATCTCATTAATCTAGTCCAGCTTCTTCCAAAAGAACCTCTGGGCTCTTCCCTCCTTAAGAATTACCTACCCATTTAGTATGC
Organism: Marmota flaviventris; assembly: GCF_047511675.1. Lineage (NCBI taxonomy): Eukaryota > Metazoa > Chordata > Mammalia > Rodentia > Sciuridae > Marmota > Marmota flaviventris. The sequence continues at coordinate 116,186,357 of NC_092503.1, forward strand.
CCACATGAAATTGTAGTCTGGTTTAGAAACTCAATGAAAACTGTTTTCCTATTATATTATGTGCATAATACATCTTGTCTCTTCAACAGGATGAATTACTTAATGGCAAAAACCATTTATTAAGCATTTTTTGCCCAGCAGAACTTCTTAGTGCCAGGCATCATGGTTACCCAAAAAACAAACACAACAAAAAAAAATCTATGTGAACTTCTGAACAAGGAGCAGGGGTAGGCTAAATCCCCAGGGTTGGGTGGGCAGAAGGAAATGCAACTAGGACTATATACACTTTGCTTTGAGCCATTAATACACGACCCCTGGAGAAATTCTCTAAACCAGGCTTTTTCACCTTTAGTTAACATTTGGCTACAGGAATAGGTTTTGCACCTATACCTTGAAGCATACAAAATGGCCACAAATATTAACAGTAACTCTTCAGGATGTAGCTCAGTGGTAGAGTGCTTACCTAGCATGCGTGAGATCCTGAGTTTAATCCCCATCATCACAAAACAAAGAGTAACTCTTATTCCTGAACACATTATCCCTTCAAGAGGGTTCTGTTCTAGTGAAGGTTTGACACACTAAATACGTAGAGATAAAACACCCTTTATTAATCTAAAGAACTAGTCTAGGCTAGATAAGGGAAACAAAAAGGTACACACATGCAACAGTATATACCCTAAAAAGAGCTTCATTTTTTAAAAAATATTTTTTTAGTTATACATGGACACAATATCTTTACTTTGTTTATTTATTTTTATGTGGTGCTGAGGATCGAACCCAGTGCCTCACATGTTTGAGGCAAGCGCTCAGCCACTGAGCCCCAGCCCCAGCCCTAAAAAAGAGCTTCTTAATCCATGTTCTCTGCTACTACTAGCCAGCTCAAAGGGATAACAGAAATTAGAATGAAATTTATAAATTGTTCAGAAATAAGCCAGTTGTTGTTCCTTGCCCTGAGCAACCTAAGCAAAAATAAAAGCTTATTCACTTCAGTTGTGATTGGTCCTTCTTATTTCTAAGTCAACAACAGAGAATTCCTGACATTCAACAATACCTGAGCAAATGGGTGGGAGTAATGTGTGGTTCCTGCCAGATGGGAACTGACATTTTGAGTAGGAACAGAATCAGGTTTGCCTAAAGCTTGTGCAAAAGCTTGTCATCTAAGCAAATGATTCAGGCATGGAAACACATTTAGCATTATTTTGACACCACCAAGACAGTCATCCCAGTAAAGGAAAGTAAGTGGCTTATCATTTCAACATAATACCAGAGTCATGGTGTCCCTGTCCTCAGCATGCTGGATGCTCAAGACTGAAACAAAAACATTTTCTGTTTTTCTAGCCTCTGACCTCTTAGGTTAGCTACAGAGTGGACTCATCCTCAGAGCTAACAAACTGTCAGGTACAAGGGCAGAGTAACCAGCTGACCTACTGCCTTGCAGCTAAGTGATTTGGCTTTGATCACTGAGCAAAGACAGATAAGTCATGAGGTCAACTCTTGGCTTAATTGGAGTGGAATGTGGTTTTGTGCCATCCTGACCTTCATCCAACTTCTTCACCTGACAGTGGGTCTGAGATACCTTGGCTTGTATTCTGAGATCAGTTATGCTCTAGCTGGCTCTTTCAGTCATCATACCCTATATCTTGACACCCTAAGTCTGGCTCCTGGTCAGCATGCTCAAACTTTAACCCCCTTCTCAACTTTCTTCTCCCATTCTATCTCCTGTTTCTGGTACTCAAACATTTAGTCTCTGGACCAGAAATAGACAGCTCTAGATAGAGGTTCCCAAAGTAACAGCCCACCGATGGGCAACCTTGCCTTCCCTTCAGTGTGGTACCTGGAGATGCTGCTCCTCTTCCTGGAAAGTCTTTTCTAGTTGCTCTACTCTTGCCTGCTGCTGAGCCTGCTCTGCATACAGCTGGGACTGTAAGTCCTGCAGTTCCTGTTCCATTTTCATGATTTTCTTTGAGCTCCCCTTTTGGGTTTGCCTTTTCACATTCAGAACAGCAACTTGTTTTTCCTGCATCTGCGTTTTCAGCTTCAGAATCCTGGACATGGTCACCTTAAACAGCTCTAAGCTGCTCTGAGATGCTGAAGGATTTGAGGCTTTCTGCTTCTTTTGATGAGGCTCCATGACTTTGGGAGGGCCAGGGCAAATACTAGCCCCTGGGGTCTTCTCATGTGCTTCAAGAGAAGTCAACTTAGGATCCAAATATTCAGAGGGTTCACCTTTCCCATGTGACTTCAGTGGCTGACCAGGTTCACATGACACTTTACTTATTTTGGATTTCAAATTTGAGGGGCCTTCAGCTGCAAGACCCTCCAATTCATCTAAACTAAATTTCCTTTTAGTTCTCAAGTCCTTATTTTTTTCATTCATCCGGTCACTCTTTGGGGACAGATAGGGATAAATTTTCTCCCATTCTTCTTCAGTAACTTCATATTCATACTCTGCATTCTCCTTATTTTCCAGAGGCACCCCAAGCTGGATGTGGTCTCCCTTTTGGATGAAATAAAGCTTTAATGGTTCCAGGCGCTCTCTGTTCAACCAAACACCATTCAGACTCTGGGGAAAGGGAAAGAAAGATTAAGTAAGTTTCCTGGTTTTGCTCTTCTTTTTTTTAATCTTTTTTTTTTTTTTTAGTTGTCAACGGACCTTTATTTTATTTATTTATATGTGGTGCTGAGAATTGAACCCTGTGCCTCACACATACTAGGCAGGGACTTTACCATTAAGCCACAACCCGAGCCCAGTTTTGTTCTTCTTAATGAAATTTCTCACCTGCTGCTGCAAAACCTTCTGCCTTTTCAGAACAAACACCCTTGAGAACAAATAGAAAAGAAAGGTCCATAAACCACCATCCTTAGAAACAGCATTCTTCAAACAGTGCTTTGGCTTTTTACCCATATTTCACATTCATGCCTCCACTGAGAACTGCCTGGAAAACAGGCAAGAATCACCTTATTATTGGTGGATAAATTGCTCAAACACATGCAATAGCACTAAAGGAAACTGAAACTGAATTGTTCTTATTGACCTAAACTGCAGGCAATAGCCCAAGAATGGAAAAATTGCTATTAGCGAAGGAAGCGTCACCTAATAGTGAAGTCCACAAGGCCGGCTTGGCCAGGAATGCTGCTCAAGTACTGTTTCTGAAGTGATGCCTCAACACAATGAACAAAGCACTTCTCAATATGCATAAACGAAAAAAAGAATACCAATGCTCTGTACTAGGATCAAACTGTAGGTGGGATCTGGTCTAATTAATACCAACAAAGGCCCATAGTGGTTAAGTGCTAGAGCTCTGGACCCAGGCTTGGGCCCAGAGCCTGAAGCAACACCTTGGGCTTATTAACTGTATGTCCTTTCTGCAATTTATTTAACTTCTCTGTGCCTCAATTTTGTCTGTAAAATAGGGATGGTAAGGAGCAAATAAGATAATGTGCATAAAACATTATTATACGTGTTTAAGTATAAAGTAAATGCTTGATGTTTACTTGTCTGGTTTTAATGAAGTGTAAAGGTCAAGAATTTGGGGGTGGGGTGGGGGTGGCTCAGTGGTGGAGCACTTGCCTAGAATGCATGAGGCACTGAGTTCGATTCTTAGCACCACACAAATAATAAATAAGGTCCATCAACAACTAACTAACTAAATAAAAAACAATATGGAACTTGAGGCTGGGGTTGTGGCTCAGTGGTAGAGCACTTGCCTGGAATGTGTGAGGTACTGGGTTCAATTCTCAGCACCACATGTGAATAAATAGAGTAAAGGTCCATCAACAACAACAAAATTACCAAAAAAAAAAAAAGGAACCTAGGTACACGTACAAATATGTAACAACAAATCCCATCATTAGCTACAACTATAATGGACCAACATAATCATAATTATTATTTGTTAATTACCAATAAAATAAAATAAAAATTTTAAAAATTACAACTAAAATAAAATAAAAAGAATATGGAACCTGGGGGTGGGGATGTAACTTGGTAATAGAGTGCTTGCCTTGAAATCACAAGGACCTGGGTTCGATCCCCAGCACCATGAAAAAAAAAAAAAAACAAAAAAACCATGGACCCTGCACCTGGAGTCAGGCTGCCTGGATTTATAATCTGTCTCTACCACTTACCAGCTGTATGACCTTGAGCAGATTTCTTGCCTCTTTATGGACCATTTACTTGCATCTATAAAATGGGGAATAATAACAGTCTCTCCCTCATGATCTTTTTGTGAATTTGATGAGTTAATGTGCAGTTAGAACAGTGCCTAGTCTGTGGCATTTTATAAATGTTCACTATTATTATATCCTGGCTCAACTGATTTATTAAGTCACTCCAATTCTAAGCTCCACATCTTACAAGGTAAATACATCAAGTGCAAAGGCAGAAGAAAACAATTTTTTTTTTTTTTCACTGGGGATTAAACCCAGGGGTACCAAGGTATATATGCCCAGACCTTTATTTTATTTTTTATTTTGAGACATTGTCTCACTAAGTTGCTGAAGCTGGCCTCAAACTTGCAATCCTCCTGTCTTAGACTCCCAAGACGCTGGAATTACAGGTGTGTATCACCATGCCCATCTGAAAACTTTTAGCAGCTGACTACAGAAAGAATAACCCAAGGGCACAAACAGGTGTGGGATTACATGGCACAGCCTATAAACGCAAAGGATTATCACGTGAAGCTGGGGTATTAATGGAAATGATAGGTCCTAGCTAAGGGATGCTAAACAGAAATGATAGGTCCACAAATAGATCTGAAACAAATGTAGGCTTTAGAGTTAACAGATATTGGTAGTTATTTTAACCCATATCAAGGACTTGACTTTAGGGGAGAGGCCAAAGATGAAACTCACTTCTGAATTGAGACTAAGACTTATGTTGGGGTTTGGGGATGTGACTCAGTGGTAGAGTGCTTGCCTAGCATGTCCAAGGTTCTGGGTTAGATCCCCAGCATTGGAGAAGGGAAAAACTTATCTTTATACTAGCAACTACAGCTGCTTACTTTTCAGCCAGAAAAAAATCCCTGATCAACCTGAATATGACAGAGGGCTTCACCACAAGGCACAGAGGATGAATGGGGAATAGAGATTGGATCTTAGCCATGGTTTGGTATTAGGCCTCTATTTCTGGCTTTTTCTATAGTATTTGGCTTGAGCAGAATATATGTGTGTGTGTGTGTGTGTGTGTGTGTGTGTGTGTATGTGTATATATATATATATATATATATATATATATATATATATATATATACATACATACATAAATGCTAGTCAACCCACTTCCTTGGGCCTAACATGGCTCACCTGGCAACCTTCCCCCATTCTTCTACTCAGCCTAGGGGAATGATCAGTCCTGCTGACTCTGCATCAACACATAGGGAAAAAACAAAGGATGGGGATGGAGCCAGAACAATCCATTTGAGAACAATTTTAGAACATAAAAGTTGATTTTAGATTACACGTAGGAAAAAGGTCTCAGGCAAAGTAACGTGATATAGGTGGCCACCTGATGCCTGTATATAGAAATTTAAGAAAAGTCTTAAAAAGTAGCATAAATAGGTTATAGAAGCTCCAGGCTAGAAGGAACAAGCAACCTTTAAGAAACTGAAGCAAACTTTTGAGATGTCTTGCAGCCCTCCACTGGATTCTCTGCATTAACCCGTCTTAACAGGGTTCTTTTGGCCTGCAAAATAAGTTCTCAAAAATTTCCCAATACATTTTATCCTTGGATCCCTCTGTTTAACCATTCATCACTTTCTGGTGACACCTAGTGGTATAATTTGAACCACAGCTCTGAGTCAGGTCTGTTCCAAAGGTGACTACAAAATGATGAACAAACTATGACTGGATTAGGACAGTCAAGCCTTGCCCAGGAATATGGTCACGAATACAATGGTTTACATTAATCATGCTTTGTTCAAGGATTTTCTAATGTTGGTTTTCATAGTCACCAGCTTGGACAAGGTCCAGCAGCAGCAAAATTATAACCAGAGGAAAAACCTGCCTGAAGTCTTTCAGCCACCCTGCAGTCTCCAAGCCATCAATGGCAAAAAAAGATGGGATAGGGCACACCCTCCAGACACGTTACTTTACTCAAAGCTCAATCTCTATCCAGCTACTTTTAAACAATTGTAAAAAACAGTGAAAACCCAAAGCCCCAAGGCAATGTTTTCTTGGAGTTTTCTAGATAAGTTTGGCATCTTTCACTTAGCAGAATGGCTCTGAGATTTCTCCATGTTGCTGCATTATCAGAGGAGTTTAGTTTTTTATTGCTGAGTAGTATTGAGTGTATGAGTAACAGAATTCAGCCATTCCCTAGTTGTTTTTCCAGTTTTTGATGATTATGAATAAAACCACCTTAACATTCATGTACAAGTTGCTATGAGAGGATAAATTTTTGTTAATCTCGGGTAAATATTTTAGAAATAGGAAACTAGATAAATGTACTGCTTAACTCTTTTTAAAAAATCACCAAAGTGTTTTTTGGTTTTTTGTTTTGTTTTATTTTTAGATTGAAGGTGGAACCCGGGGGTGCTTTATCATGGAGCTACATACCCCCAATTTTTATTTTTTTCTTTGGAGACGGGGTCTCACTCAGTTACTTAAGGGCCTCACTAATTTGCAGAGGCTGGACTCAAACTTGCAATCCTCCTTTCTCAGCTTCCTGAGTCACTGGGATTACAGGTGTGTATCACCACAGCCCACCATCAGTGTTTTTCAAAGTGGAGCTACTATTTTATATTCCTACTTGCAACGTATAAGAGTTCGAGTTACTCAGCATGCTCGCCAGAACTTGATACTGAGTTTTATTTTAGAAATCCTAAAAGGTGTGCATTGGTCAATATTTTGTGAAGTCATTTTTAGCTGGGGATGTAATTCAGTGATAGAGCACTTGCCTAGCATGCATGAGGCCTTGAGTTCAAACCCCAGTATTCCAAAAAAACTCAAATGAATAATTAAATAAATAAGTCTTTAATAAAAGTACAACATACAGGCGTAAAAGTGCCCAAATAAATAACTAATTACAGAGTAAATATATCTTTTATAACAACCATGAAATAAAAAAAAAATTATAGGCATTCCAGAGACTTCTACTATTTGGACATCCAGCCTCCAAAACCATTTAATATCCAGAACTCTATGTCTGGATCAGTCAAGATCCATTTGCAGGCAAGGAAATGGAAGAAAGGTTTCCTGTGGGAAGACTTCCTGTCCCAAAGGAAGTGAATCACAAGAAGAGACCAACACTATCTCCCTGACTCCACTGGGCAGCAATGAATTCTACTCCCCAAGTACCAGTTACCTCCACTTTTCTTTTTTTTTTTTTTTCACCTTTTTTCTTTTGAGACAGGGTCTCGATAAGTTGCTGAAGTGGCTTTGAACTTGTGATCCTCCTGTCTCAGCCTCCCCCTAGCAGCTGGGATTACAGGTGTGTACCACTGTGCCAAGCCACCTCTACTCTTCTTAATTGTAACATCTCCATTTGTTTTGCAAACAGCATATGGGTACTGATGAGGCCATGGTATCCTAAATGGGATTTTTTTTTTCTGTTTAAATCATTGAGTATAAGAAGAAACTAAGGGCTGGGGATTTGGCTCAAGCAGTAGCACGCTCGCCTGGCATGCGCAGGGCGCTGGGTTTGATCCTCAGCACCACATAAAAATAAAATAAAGATGTTGTGTCCACCGAAAACTAAAAAATATATATTAAAAAATTCTCTCTCTCTCTCTTTAAAAAAAAAAAAAGAAGAAGAAGACGAAACTAACAAAAACTAAGCCTGACGTAATAGCACACACCTGTCTGTAATCCTAGCCGCTCAAGAGGATGAGACAGGAGGATCACGGGTCCAAAGCCAGCCTCAACAACAGCGAGGCACTAAGCAACTCAGTGAGACCCTGTCTCTAAATAAAATACAAAATGGGCATGGGGGTGTTGCTCAGTGGTTGAGTGCCCCTGAGTTCAATCCCCGGTACTCCCCCCCACTAAAATAAAGAAGAAACTATAGGAGTCTGAGCCTTGCTTTAGAATTCACAGTGGAGGGCTGGCAATGTGGCTCAGTGGTAGAGCACTTACTTGCCTATAATGTGTGAAACCCTGGGTTCCATCCCCAGCATTGTTAAAAAAAAAAAAAAAAAAAAGAAGAAGAGAGAATTTACAGTGAACAAAAAGGTATCATCAAACCAGTTTTTAATCATTCTGACTCAAGAAAAATGCATAGAATTTCACACTGTGAACCCACGTAGTGAACAGGCCTGGTTAACTACAACACTTTCTTTCTCAACTCAAACTCCTACTGTGCTCACACAACGGGTCCACTCCTACCTTTCCACTCACTCAGCTCTCGACTGCTTCTTGCAGAGGCTGGGAGTCTCTCCCTCAACACACGCCTTTTTTTTTCATATAGATGCAATAAGCCTAGTAGCTTATGTTCATCGATTGTCTATGATCTGTGCATTTTTTCCATGCACTCTTTTGATATATAGAAGTAGTTTCTGAAATTCACTGTTTCCTATGTTAACTGACCGAGATGCTGCCATAAGACCCAGGACACTGATGAATGGTGCTATTTGGACTTTCAACATGCTCCTTGGCAAGGTACCTCTGACGGGGTTATATTTTATTTCCATGTTCTAAGAAGGTGTTAGTACCATTTCTCAATGTTGTTCTTTAGACAGACTGGATCGATTCATTTTCCTTGTGTCTACAGTGTGGCTTTCTTCCTCAGTGTTCCAGGTTGAACAAATGCTACCCACAGTATCAGACTGTCTCACTGACTGACACTCATGGACATGCAATCACATTAGAAGGAGCAAGCACAAACTGTAACTTATTTACCAAATTTCCTTCTATTTGTAGCCTCACCTGCATTAGAGAAAGAAAAGCAATAATTTTACAGGCATTTTGAGTTGTTTCTTTGGATTCTTTTTGTTTGACCTGGTAAGGGGGGCCGGGTAAGGTTTACTCTTTTCAAACAAATGCCATGTGAAAAAAAAATCTAAAACACTGGCATCTTAGTAGGAATATGAAAATTATACTTTTCTCAAAAATTAAGTTGGAAAAATTTATTTACAAAATAATAATGATAAAAGGCAGAGTACTCTTTTTTGGCAGTTTTGATAAGCAAGGTCCTTGCTCCTAATGAAATGGATAAATAAAATTAGATAATACTATCTTAAAAAAGCATGTCAGCTTTGCCTAGTTTTGAACATTACATAATTTTGAACATTTAATGTTTAAAATGGAAAAAAGATATATAGATTATGTATGTATAATATATATAGTATTTTGTGTGTCTGGCTTCACAAAAGAAGCCACATACACACACACACACACACACATATATGTACATTTACTCTCTTATTCAATATTATGCTTGTGAGATATATCCATATTGTTGGATAGTGTCGTCATGCATTCATGTTTACTATAGTATAATGTTTCATTATAAGATATAAGACTACTCCACAGTTTGTTTATCCATTTTGTTGATGGACATTCCAGTTGTTTCTGGAGAGAGAAAATACTGTGTCATGAGCTAAATATGTTTAAATTTAGTAAGCAATGTCAAATACTTTTCCAAAATAGTTGTATCAATTTATTCCCATCAAATATAAAAGAACTCTACTTGTCCCATATCCTTGCCAGAACCTGGCACTACCAGTTTAATTTTAGCCATTCTGGTGAATGTGCAGTGTATTCCATTGTAGCTTTGATTTCCCTGAACACTAATGAAGCTGAATAACTTCATGAATATCAAACATTTGGAACATTCTTTTGTGAAGTGCCTGTCTTTTCCATTTTGCCTTTTTTTTTTTTTTAATAGATTTGGAGTTCTGTCGGTTATACAGCAAACATTCTACTGAGTCTGCCTTTCATTCATCTCACAGTATCTTTTGAAGTTCTAAATTTTGTAATACTACCATCAGTTTTCTTGTTTTTTTTTTTTTTTTGTGTGTGTGTGTGTGTTTGTTTTGCTGTACTGGGCTAATCCCCAGAACCACACAAAATAATAAAAAATAATTTAAAGAGAGACTTGACGAATGACTTCAAAAATAACCACAACAATAATATCTTGCAGCAGAAATTCAAATCTCTCATCAGCAGAAGACAACTGCAATACTATTGTGCCAGAAAAAAAGCCCGAAGGAAAGGGAGCATCTGTCAAGCCAAATAAGTAAGTAAACAAATGAGGGAAGGGGTTTACTTATGAAAATTGTTCCTAGGCAGGCACAGTGGTGCAAGCTTGTAATGCCAGCTACTTGAGAGAATAAAGGAGGAGGATCACAAGCCTCGGCAACTTAATGAAACCTTGTTTCAAAATAAAAAATAAAAAGGGCTGGAGGTGTAGCTCAGTAGTAGAGTGCCCTGGGTTTGATTCCCCAGTACCATGCTCCCCAACTCCACCAAAAACAAAAACAAAAAACCCTTGTCATAGCTTTTCCCAAAAGCCAGTCACCTCAAAAACAGAATCAAAATTAAGAGGTTTATGCCAGGCAAGGTGGCACATGCCTGTAATCACAACAGCTCAGGAGGCTGACACAGGAGGATTACAGACTCAAGGTCAGCCTCAGCAACTTAGTGAGACCCTGGGGATGATGTGGCTCAGTTATTAAGTGCCCCTAGGTTCAATCCCTGGTACCAAAAAACAACAAAACAACAAAAAAGACCCAACTAAACTAAGAGGTTTAAACCAATTGTACAGAAAAGGTTTGGAAGAATGAGGAACCTATCTTTCCTCCAAATTAGCCAACTGAGACATAAAGAGTCACAATGATAATCATGACAGCCTTACAAGAAAGGGTACGAAGAAACACTGGAGTGCAACCCTAGAGCACAGCCATGACCTACTGCTAACACAGGCTGCTTCTATCATCCCTGTGGCTGACATTCCAGGAGTACTACATGAGTCAGCTGGTAGCTTCCCAACCTATTAAAATCTGCTAATCCCATACATGGATCACATCCATGTGGCTCATAACCAAAGATATGAGATATCTGCATAAAGATAGCAGCAGCAGAGAATTCACCTCTATTGCACTAATTCATTTCTTGAATGGCCAACTCTGATGAAGAAAACATCCTTCCTAAAGATTAATTTTTATTTTTATTTATGTATTTATTTATTTGAGGATGCCTCACTATGTTGCCCAGGCTGGTTTCAAACTCCCAGGTTCAAACAGTCCTCCTGGCTCATCCTCCCAAGTGCTGGGATTATAGGCACATGCCACTATTCCCGGCTCCTAAGGTGCTTCAAAATAAACTATTAGAGGCTTTAAAAACCTTAGCAGGGCATGGTGGCTCATGCCCGTAATCCCAGCAGCTTGGGAGGCTGAGGCAGAAAGATCGGGAGTTTAAAGACAGCCTCAGCAACTTAGCAAGGCTCTAAGCAACTCAGCAAGATCCTATCTCTAGGGACTGGGTTTGTGGCTCAGCTGTAGAGCGCTCATCTAGCACATGTGAGGGCCTGGGTTCAATCCTCAGCACCACATAAAAATAAATATATAAAGGTATTGACAACTACAACTAATATATATATATATATATATATATATATATATATATATATATATATATATATATGCCCTGTCTCTAAATAAAATATAAAAAAGTACTAGGGGGCTGCAATCGTGGCTCAGTGGTAGAGCACTCGCCTCGCACATGCGAGACCCTGGGTTTAATCCTCAGCACCATATAAAAATAAATAAATAAAGGTATTGTGTCCAACTACAACTAAAAAAAAAAAAAGAAAAAAGGCTCTGGGGATGTGACTCAGTGTTAAGCGCCCCTGGGTTCAATCCCTGGTACCAAGAAAGAAAAAAACTTACAGCTTAGATATGCATAATTTTCAATTTTTTAAAATCATGAAACTAGCATAGCAAATTGTTTATGTCCTCTATTGATATTTATCAACAGGGCACTGTAGAGAATCTTAATTTGAGTTTAAGTCATGGCTTATTCACTAACTCACCAGTTATTCACTCATTCACCAGTTTGGGAGGATAGTGTATCTCTGAGGCTCAGGTGTATCTGTGTCCACAGAAAGGGTTAAACTAGATAATTTCAGTACCAATTTCTATTCTGTTCATTGTACCTTACAAATAATATTGAAACAATTCACTTAGCTTTTAAATTAGCTTCTTCAATGCAGCGCTAACTCAACTTAATTCTAGACCAGAAACATACTTTCTCCAACAGCTTACATCTAGTAGATTTATGCATGCAAAATGAGTCTGCTGGGCAGGCTTGTGGGATATCCTCCCTTCTAACAGGTACCTTTAAAATCCTTCCAATCAGAGCAGTGAAGCAGTATAAAATGATATCTAAAGATATTTCATACTTCTTAAATTTAATTGTTCATATTAGAATTTCTCTCACTTCACAGTCTTTCATTATATTCATGGGTACTAGTATATCTGCCTATCTGCACTTTAGGTAAGTCTTTTTTTGGAGGGGATTGGGGAGGCAACAGTGTCTTGCTATGGTATCCAGACTGGCCTTGAACTTGCACTCCTACTGATTCAGTCTCCTGAGTAGCTAGGTACTTCTTCATACTTCTTTTTTTCTCCCTTGTTTGTTTATTTATGGTACTGGAGACTGAACATAAGGGCACTCTACTACTGAGTTACATCCCCAGGTCTTTTAATTTTTTAAAAAAGTTTGAGACAGGGTTTCATTAAGTTGTCTAGGATGGCCTTGAACTTGTCATCCTGCTACATCAGCCTCCAAAATCTCTGGGTTATAGGCATGTACCACCACATCAGGCTAGCAAGGTACTTAATTGCTGGGTTTTATATACTATTTCCCCTCCTTTGGGCCTTTTTGAAGTTATATATGACCTAACCTGGTATTTTTCATTCAACTGTACCATGTATACTGACCACTAGAGCAGTGTTTTTCAAATTTGTTTAAAGCAGAACAACTATTTTTTCCCCAAAGGAAATCTTCCACAGAAGATTTACTAATTTGTAAATTTACTAATATGTAAAACAGTTAAAAAAAAAAAAGGAGGAGAACTGGGATGTACATCAGTGGAGCATTTGCCTAGCACATGCAAGGCCCTAGTTCAATCTCCAATGCCAAAAATAGAGAAAGAGAAATAGATGAGGGAGGGAATTGCTCTGATTTAAAGGAGTGAGGAAGGAAAGGAGCTAAGTGCTCACTTTCTTTCTCCTCTCCTGTCCCCTGAGCTGTAGATACACTACAGAAATTTCAGCAGATTCCCAGAGTTCTGCATCTCAAAAGGGTCAATTCCTCCAGTAACTTAGCCTAGTTTTTGGAATAAGACCTACATCCCCAATTCAGATATTTCCTTCATGGTAACAAATTTCAACCCAAGCATTAGAAATTATCTTGGCATAATCAAAATTATAACAAAAAAAAAAAAAAAAAAAGAAAGAAATTTTTAAAAATTAATTTAAAAATAAATAAAAGCAATTAGGTGAATCTGTGAATTCCTGTACCTTGTTGTCCATAATTGTCCATTGACCCTCAGGATTCTGCTTCAAAACACAGTGGTTGCGAGAAATCATCAGAGGGCAAATTTTTGATATCAGTTGGTATGTGACACCAAATCCTCGGCCTATAGTCACCTGGGAAAACAACAACGATGCAAGAGAGATAATCAATCATTGTACTGAAAAAGGAGGTCCTTTATATCTTATCAACCAACAGTGTACACAAGCCCCAGTTTGAGAAACCAGATTCCTGTGGAATCCAAACAGTTCATTTGCTATCTCCTCTTCAGCTGCCAAGGGAGCCACCAAGTAGAAAGTCAAGAAACTGTGACAAGAAAAAGCTGAAGGAAGTTAAGACCCTGAAAGGTTATCTGGTTCAGGAAGCCATAACATGGAAGAATTCTTTCTACACAAGCCCATCAACTCTTCTTGAACACTGCCTTTATATAAGTCAGGCCTTAGGATTTTTTAATGGCTATAACTTGGATCTTTCTCTCTACAAATTCCATTTATTGGCCCTGGTTCTGCACTGGGGACCATCAGAAAATATCTAATCCTCCTTCCACCTCATCTATAAAATGTCTACTGAGACTTCTCTCTCCCTGGCTGTGTTCCCAATTACTTCAACCTAATTCCCAGGGGATGGGTTTGAGTCTGTCATTCTAATGGGTCTGTGAAAGGACTCCTGGTTTGTCTTTATTCCTGGATACTGTATTAAGAAAATTAAATGTAATTTTACCACACAGTCAAATTCAAGTTATCACTTTCCCAGTTCTAGATATTATTAGCATAGAATGCAAATTGCATTTGCTTCCACAGCAGATACAGTACTCTGCCAATGTAATCTCAGACTTAGAAATGATTATATTTCTTGGTCTCCCCTCCCCCAAGAATTGTTATGCTAAGTCATGTCTCTTCCATTCTATACTTGACTAGTTGGGAAAATCTGGATTCAAGTGTAGGACCTTACATTGATTTCTATTAAATTTCATCTTGTTAGTCTAGGCTATCACACCAGTTTGTCAAGACTTTTCTGAATTTTTAAGCGGCCATCTGATCAGACATATTCAATATACCTTCTAGATTCAGTCTCTCACCAAATTAACATGGCAGTTCATTCTGTACCTTCACTCAAGACACAGATAAAAAATATTGAAATTGGGGGACTGGGGTTGTGGATTAGCAGGAGAGCGCTCACCTAGCACGTGGGGCCCTGGGTTCAATCCTCAGCACCACATAAAAATAAATAAATAAAATAAAGGTATTGTGTCCAACTACACTAAAAAATAAATATTTTAAAAAAATATTGAAATGGGAAGTAGCCAAAAACAAAGCTCTCAGGGAAAGCCTAGCAAACATTCTCCCACATAACTTAGGTATACTTTCAATCAATTAAAATTCAACCAAAAGTCTTTGCACTGAGTCAATATCCTCCATCTTAGCCATAAGGAAAGTGTTGAGTGCCTCTGGCAAAGATTGAAAAGAAGCCCAAATTCACATCTATCATATTTTCTGATGGACTTGTCAAGTTCATAATAACCCTGTGAAAGAAGGAAATGAAATTCTTCTTAGATCCAGATCTTTCCTGCTTATTATTTTCAGTGCACAAGTGCTCTCTTTAATGACCCCTTCCACAACCTTAACTGGAAATATTGAAGTTTTAAAGTTTGTGGTTTTTTAGCCAAACACAGTGTGCATGCCTATAATCCCAGTGACTAGGAAGGCTGAGGCGGGAGGCTCACAAGTCTCTACAATTTAGCAAGATCCTTTCCCAAAATAAAAAATAATGTTTTGAAAAGGGTGGGGGATATAGTTCAGTGGAAGAACACCCTGGGCTCAATCCCCAGAAACATACACACACATACATAGAAAGTCTGTGGGGTTCTAAGACCTACCCTCTTTGCTCTTTCTGAAAATCTTTCAGAATCATCCTTGTCTTCAGTTCCTTAAAGATTAATGAAGCCAGGTATGGCATTGCACCCTGGTAATCCCAGCCACTCAAGAGGCTAAGGCAGCAGGATTTCAAATTCAAGGCCAGCCTCAGCAACTTAGCAAGACCCTGTCTTGAAATTTTAAGAAGGGCTCAAAGAAGTAGTTCAGTGGTACAGCACCCCTGGGAGGAGGGGGAGAAGGAAAAATAAAAGTCTACCTTGACTGTCTCTGACCTAATCTAGTCACTCCTCCCAAATTCTCATTTCAGTAATTGACAATGTCATCCAACCAAATGCTCAGCCTAAAATCTAGAAGTCATTTTTGATTCATCTATTCCTCATCTCCACATTTTAAACATTAGCAATCTGCTGGGCACACCTGTTAATTCCAGCATCTTGGGAGGCTGAGGCAGGAGGATCCCAAGTTCATAGCCAGCCTCAGCAACTTGGCGAGGCCCTAAGCAACTCAGTAAAACCCTGTCTCTAAATAAAATACAAAAAAAGGGCTGAGGATGTGGCTCAGTGGTTGAGTGCCCCTGGGTTCAATCCCTAGTACCAAAAATAAATAAATAAACAATAAAACATCAGTAATTCTACTGGCCATAATTCATAATCTATTCACTTCTACCTCTCCAGATACTATCTGAGTCCAAATGTCCTGGCCACCTGCTGTTTCTGCTCCTACTCTAGCTCCCTTAAATTGTATTTTTCATGTAGCATCAGTGGTGATGTAAAAATTTTAAATCAGATCATTTCTCTTTCTTTAAAATCCTTCTACCATCCAAACTTCTTCCCATGGACTATAAGGCCCTGAATGTCCTGACCTCCTCTTTAGTCTCAGACTCATACTGGGCTGCCAACACTAGCTTGCTTCTTCAGCCACTTGAGCCTTCTTTTTGTTCCTTAACCTCCTCCAAGTTCCAGCTTACTGGAGGGTTTTTTTTTTTTACTTGTCCCCTCTGCTTAAAACACTCTTTTCTTAAGACACTCTTTTCTCAGACTTTTGCATAGGCTACTTTTCTCATCTTTTTCAAGTTTCAACTCCTCAGAGGCCTACACTGATTACCCTTATCTAATGTTGCTGTCTACACTACTTCCGCCGTTATTAGCATGCACTTATCATGATTAAATTATCTTGCTTGTTTGACCTCCCCCTCCGCATTTCCTAGAACATAAATTTCATGAGCAGGGACTTTATCTTTTTTTTAACACAGTATTCCTATACTGGACATGGTGTTCATCAAATATTTCTAAATGAATAGAAGGACAAAGAGATCTTGCCTATGGGTCCTTCCAGATTCTAGAATGGACATTTTTTAGGTCAGAAGTTGGAAGCTAAATTATTACACTTGAAAATATGGAGCACCAGCTAGGAACTCTTAAAAATCAGACTTGTTTCCCTTTAAAACATTGTGGTGGCCATCTCTACCAAAACTCTTTTGTCCGAAGCTTTTGACAGTTTAACATTTAATTATAGAAGTTCCTCTGAAGGCTGGGGCATAGCTCAGTGGTAGAGCCCTTGCTAAGCATGCAAGAGGCGTGAGGTTTGGTCCCATCATAGTTGGGGGAGGAAAGTGTATAAAGATTACCTGTCATTCACATTCAGTATGAATTTCCATCCTGGTAGCTTTCTTTCATTTTTCTTTTTTGTTTTTGGAACTGGGGTGCTTTACCACAGTACTATATCACCAGGCCTTTTTATTTTTGATTTTGAGACAGGATCTCCCTAAGTTGCTCAGGAACGCACTCAATTGCTGAGGCTGGCCTGGAACTTGTGATCCTCCTGCCTCAGTCACCAGAGTTGCTGAGATTATAGGCCTGCACCCACCGCACCCAGCTTTGATAGTTTTTTTTTTTTTTTCTTCCCCCAGAGGAAATAAAAATTTCCAGGGGCTGGGGATGTGGCTCAAGCGGTAGCGCGCTCGCCTAGCATGCGTGCGGCCCGGGTTCGATCCTCAGCACCACATACAAAGATGTTGTGTCCACCCAAAAAACTAAAAAATAAATATTAAAAAAATTAAAAAAAAAAAATTTCCACCTGCCATTTTAATACTTGAGGGGAAAACAGCCTGATTGCCACCAGGGAAAATAGTACAGAAAAAACAAAGGAGTGCCTTTTTCTGAATTGCCTTCTACAGACTGCAAATCCAGAAAAGATTTTTTTCACATCCTTTCACTCTTTCATCCAAGAATCTACCTTAGCATTCTGATATTTCACCTATACTACAGTTAAAAGAGTACAGCCATGCTCATTTGGAAATCCATTTACAACAGTTTTGCAAGCCTTTGAGCATGTTGACATTATTGATCTAGAAGTTCATCTTGACCCTGTCCACCTTCACTAATGCTACCCTTTCCACCTGGGCACAACTCCTGCTGTTTCCCAGATGAAAACCATTCTTTCCCTTTTTCAACCCACTTAGGGCAGAAAGCTTTAAGAAAACCAGATATGAGAGAAGAAAACAAGAAAAAAAAGATATTATGGCTTTAGGGTTGATAGTTATAGGACCTAAGAACTAGTCAATTTGCAATAAAACATTTGTTTTTACACCGAACTCTGAACAGGTATTAAAAAGTTTAAAATACCATGACCAACAGATAATTTTACTATAGTATTCCCTTCAACAAAATGAGGGAAGCCATGTTTTATTTTTTCATCTGCAAAATCTGAAACTTTGAAAGGAACTGGAAAGGTGGGGAACTGACTGCTGTTATAATTAAATGATATCACCACACCTCTTAAAAATCTGTGCAAACCAACTAATGGTTTAAGAACCATTACTGTAAGACTTCATCTTGGCTTTAATTCAGACTCTCTTCACACACACTATAGGCTAAGCTCTAACTACTGTCTAAGACCTGACCTTGCAGACAACCAGGCCTGGCAAGCTTCTACACACAGGCTACCAGGCAAGCCATAATGTCCCCAGTATGTTTTTTCCATTCACTTGGTTTGTACTGGTCTCTCCCCACAGAGGTGGGCCCATACAAATCTATCAAATAGGTTAGAACATATCTAGAAGTGCTTTATGGACTTGGGTTTTTGGGTTTTGGCAAAGGGGATTAATGTTGTTTTACCACTGAACTACATTCCCAGCCATTTTTATTTTTAGACAGGGTCTCACTAAATTGCTTAGGGCCTGGTTAAGTTGCTGAGGCAGGCCTTGAACCTGCAATCTTCCTGCCTCAGCCTCCCAAATTGCTGGGATTACAAACATAATCCCACGCCCAGCTTTATAGACTCCTTGTCTTACATCATTATTTTCCCTTATCCTCCCTTCTCCCGCAAAATCCAGGACTACCTCCCAAGCTATTCAGGAGAAATTAATGAAGTAATTCATTGAACTGATCTAAAAGAATAAGTTAACACTTGAAAATGGCGCAGTAGCAAAGGTTAGTGGTTAATATTAACTCTCCGAGTCGATTTCAGTTCAGAACCCTGCAGCAGCAGCGATCGCTGAGTGAAGAGCACCTAGGGTAAGTGCCCAAGATGCCAAATATCAAAATCTTCAGTGGCAGCTCCCATCAGGACTTACACCAGAAAGCTGCTGACCACCTGGGCCTAGAGCTAGGCAAGGTGCAACCAAGAAATTCAGCAACCAGGAGACCCGTGTAGAAACTGGTGAAAGTGTACATGGAGATAATGTCTACATCAATCAGAGTGGCTGTGGTAAAATCAACAATCTAATGGAGCTTTTGATCATGATTAATGCCTGCAAGATCACTTTAGCCAGCTGGATTGCTACAATCATCCCACGTTTCCCAGATGCCCAGCAGGATAAAGATAAGAGCCGGGTTCCAATCTTAGCCAAGCTTGTTAAAAATACGCTGTCTGTAGCTGGTGCAGATCATATTATCACCATGGATCTTGCTTCTCAAAATCAGGGCTTTTTTGATATCCTAGTGGACATCAGAGCCAGCTGTCCTGAAGTGGAGTAGGGGGAATATCTCAGAGTGGAGGAACTGCACTATTGTGTCACCTGATGCTGGTGGAACCAAGAGTGACCTCCATTGCAGACCAGCTGAATGTGGACTTTGCCTTGTTTCACAAGGAATGGAAGAAGGCCAATGAAGTGGACCACATGGTGTTAGTGGGAGATGTGAAAGATCAGGTGGCTATCCTTGTAGATGACATGGCTGTCACATATGGTACCATCTGCCATGCAGCTGACAAACTTCTCTCAGCTGGAGCCACCAGAGTTCATGCTATCTTGACTCATGAATTCTTTTCTGGGCCAGGCATTTCTTGCATCAGTAATGTATGTTTTGAAGTAGTAGTGTTCATCGATACCATACCTCAGGAGGACAAGATGAAGCAAGCACTGCTCCAAAATACAGGTGGTGAATGACATCTCTATGATCCTTGCAGAAGCCATCAGGAGAACTCATAATGGGGAATCTGTTTCCTACCTGTTCAGCCATGTTCTTTTATAACAGAATAACTTGAGGCTTTTTAAAAAATAAAATCAACCCCACTCCTTCTTTCCCTTGGTATCTGATGACAAATTCAGAAGACCCAGCTTGCTCCTATATAGCTTTCTACATCCCATATCATGTAATTGAGAGTTTTGTAAATTGGGGAAAGACAGATTGATATTAACTGTTGGGATTTCTTAACTGCATTGTCTCATTCTGGCTTCCTTAATGATTTTGTGAATCTTACAGCTCTAACTAGAGTTCAGTTGCTGCAAGATTTCAGACTTCTAAGGATGTTGAATAAAGCTGTTTGAATGGTTGAGGACTTTCAGACTCTGCATGTGAATGCTTTGGAGATTTTTCCTTGTCAGAACAACTAGTAACAAAGCAGCCCATGTGTGACAAGTTCTCTAAGATCTAAGCTAAATTAACAACAAGAGCCCTGGGCTTTTCATAGACCTATTTCCATAGCTGAGCAAGTGTTAAGGCAGGAGCAGGCAGCTCAGCCTGAAAAAAAAAAAAAAAGCAAACAACAGTTGGGTAGGATCACCATGGGGGAGAGGGTAGCACAGTGCAGCCAATATTTCTAGGGAGGAAGAACCCTGATTCATTGCCATCTGCTTGACCACATAGCATGTAGTCCCTTTGTGCCAATTCCTTTCTATGACTTTACCTTTAGCCATCTTGACCTTTTTATGGCCAAATACCCTCTTGGGCCCAAATTATCATTGTACCATAGTCTTCTGAACACAAACTTGCTTCCTGCTGTGTAATTGCTAACATTCACGTTAGATAATTTGCTGTAGCTTAACCTTCCTACTTTAATGGTGGTCATGAGTTTTAGGTGGTCTTCCCTCCTAGAATCTGTTTGGCCTCTCAAATGACCTGACATTTCTGTTAAAAGTTTGATGTTACTGTCTCTTGTAGAGGAAACTAATAAAGTGTCTGTGTGCGAAGAAAAAAAAAAAAGGAATAAGTTAACACTTGACTATTAAACTGCCACACGCAGTTGTGTGTGTGCAGTTCATCTATAGGACCAGATCAAGTAATGTATGTAAATTATACACAAAGTAACCCTTCATAATCTCTTTATTTAGCAACATTTAAGGCTGGACCTGAAGCCTTCCTTGACTTAAGGAACTAGTGCTTTAGACTATTACTAAATAATTCACGTTTTGGCATTTAATTATTCAGCCCACATACTGTCAGACTGCTTCACTGTATAAATTTTCTCATTCAAGCCATAAGCTCTTTGACTACAGAAGTCATCATCTGTCTGTCTTATAAGTACACCAAATAACATAAGCACTAGATAAATATCTGGGAAACTACATTGAGACTAGATGGCTTATAAGAAAAACCTTAAAAAAATAATCTAGAAAAAAAGACCTAACTAAAACTAAATAATAATCAAGGCTTATTTAACTTACAACACTACCACTCAGTATTACCGCAAAGTGAACTTTTCATACAGAGACTTCCAAAACCCAAATGGCTCCTCATCACCGAGAGCTTGTTCCTGACCCAGTTTTTTCCAAGCTGTCTGCAATTCTCTCCCTACCACCCCACTTCTAGCGCCCCCTCCCCCACTGGTACCAGGCCTCACCCTTCCTTTTTGTTTTTATTTTTAACATGAATTTATTATTCTTTGTTCATCTGCATTTATCAAACAGTGTCAGCAACCTCTGGGGAGAACTCTGAATCCCCATCCTGACCCATCTCAGGGGGCGCCACTTGGAGGCACCCAGACTCCCAGGCTAAACGTGACCCATCCCGACCAGCCGATCTACCTCAAAGAGACGGAAAGAAAGAAGTCATTCTTACATGAGTACCTGAAGGATGACACATCTAATTCGCAATCGGTTTCAAAATAAACTCGAAAAAGTTCACACCGCATCAGACCTCGGGCGGCGTTTCGGTCCGGGCCGCGCCGCCTCCGTGGCCGGCACCGCGGGCTCCGGGCGACCCCAACGGCGCGGCCCCGGCCTCTGCTCTGCCCGGCCCTGCTCCTCCACGCCGCGGTCGGCGTACACCAGCTCCGGCCGCCCTCCGGCCCAGCCGCCCTAGAGGGGCCATCTTCCCCCCTCGGCACCATGGGCCTGGACCCGGTCCCCACCGCCCTCCGGGGCTCCGAAGGTCTCCCCCGAGTGGAACCCTTTCATCTTTCTCCCCCAACACCTCCCGCCTCAGACCCCTCCACCGCGCGCCCGCGATCACGCTCACTACGCGGCCCAGGATCCCACCTCTTGCTGCTACTCGCTCTCCCATCCCCCGGCTTCCCCATTCATCGCAGCCGCCCCGACGCTGCCGCTCCCGTCCCCGGCTCCCTTCCACCCCCAGCTCGCCCCAGCGGGACCCCATCGCTCCCCACAACAGGACCCCCTGCCCTCACCTCGCGTCCGTCCTCCAGCAGCAGCCACTCGCCGTTCATCCCCACCCGCCGCAAGCACCAGCTCCGGCCACCGGCGTGGTCTTCAGTGACCAAGGAAGCAGACTCCCCCATAGCCCACTAGGCCCTGGGTGCCGCTCAGCAACGGGCGAAACTCTGGTCCCGATCCCGGTTCCAGCCGTCCCTCGGTTTCCTCGCCGGCGCCATACCTAAACAACAGACAGAAGCAATCGCTAGGAGATCGGGATCGATGCGAACTCTAGCTCGGGCTGCGGGCCTGGTGCACCCGGAGCCGGGAAGTTGGAGCGCCGCGCCTGCGCGTAGGGTGGCGCAGGTGCTAGTCCCGGCTGGGGCAGGCTGGCCCACAGCTGTGATTCTGGCGTCACAAATTCCTCACAACTCACCCCAATCTTACGCACCCGAACTGGAACCGCTCCTTATTTTTCCCCTTTTAAAGATTTTTTTTTTTGCTTTATGGCCACATCGTGATGATGATAACCCTGTTACTTAAACTGTAGCCCGCGTTCCCTCACCCAGTATCTCAGTTGCCGAATTTCCCATCCTCCTGCCTCTGCCCCCCCAAAGAGCTGGGATAAGCCGCCCCGACGCCGCCGCTCCCGTTCCCCGGCTCTCTTCCACCCCCAGGTCGCCCCAGCGGGACCCCATCGCTCCCCATCACCTCGCGTCCGTCCTCCGCGCCCGCGCCGGGCTTTTTGAAATACCTGGTCTGTCAGTAAGCCCCACCCCCAACCCATTTTGACCTACTTTTAAAATAACTTGAGATTTGTGGAGGTGGAGAGTGATACTGGAGATTGAACGTGGGGGCGCTTTACCACTGAGCCACATCTCTAGCCTTTTTTTTTTTTTTTTTTTTGAGACAGGATCTTGCTAAATGACTGAGGCTAGCCTTGAATTGGCCATCGTCCTGCCTCAGACACCCTAGTAGCTGGGTTTACAGGTGTGTTCCCACACACACTTGTGATACATTTTAGGTTGCTTATTCTTTTCCTAAATTTCATCCATTTTGCACGATCTCCTTTTGTTAGTGGATTTTTAAATTTTATTCTAGGCAAATCTACATAGACAGGAAGCACAGGTACCAGTGGCTAATTGAGGAAGTGAGTGTTGAATGCAAATGAGCTTGTGAAGGGGGTAGTAATAGAAATGTTCTAAAAGTATATTGTTATGATTGCACACCTGTACAAGTTTACTTCCAATGGGTGGATTTTGTGGTATGCACACTTCCAATGGGTGGATTTTGTGGTATGTAAATTATCCTCTGTAAGCCATTAATTTTTTTTTAATTGCAATTTCAACTCCTTCCCTTGGATTCTCCAGTATAGGGTCATAGTTGCTACCTGTAGTAACTATTCTGATAGCTCAGTGCTGCCTTTTGCTTTCTCAATTTTCCAATACCTGCTTAATAATTTAGTTATAGTAAGTTCTATCAGAAAAAAAGTGTACTAAATGAATAATAAAAAGTATAACAATTAAGGGCTAACATTTATTGAGCACTAACCAGAGACTAGTCCAAACCTCCTACCAACTTGATTTTAAGAGTTCTTCATGAACTATTTCATGATGGTGGTTACAATTATAACTCCTACTTTGGGGAGGATAAAAGAAGAGACATAGGGAGGTTTAGTAACACATTTGTGACTTTGAAAAGTAAAAAAGAAACAAATTTGTTGGTTTGAAAAGTAACAAATGGGGGAACTGGGGATGGAGCTGGGTGGTAGAGCTGAGCTAGCATGCCTGAGGCCCTCCCTGGTTTCCATCCTCAGTACCCCAGCACACCTGTGTTAAAAAAAAAAAAAAAAAAAAAAAGACAATTAGTCTGTTTCCAAAGCCTAATGTCCTAACTCTGGTTGCAAACCCAGCTTGGATTGATTCATCTTTGTGGCACTATAAGATCAAGAACTGCAGCCCCTATCTTCACAGAGGGCCAGGACAATGAGGGGGAGCCATAGACGCAGTCTGGACAAGCTTCCCTAGACTGCGGATGTATGGATGTGTGTCTGTTGGTTTCCCACCTTAGCATTCTATCCCAGCAACTGCACATAGAGGCCATCTTGACACTTAATCTGTGTTTCCTTAGGCTTCTCTTGCCTGTGACAGATCTCTAGACCTTTTTTTTTTTTTTTTTGGTGTTAGGGATTGAACCCAGGGACTTGTGCATCTAAGCAAGCACTCTACCAACTGAGCCATATCCCCAGCCTCCCCCCACCTTTTTTTTTTCCCTGAGACATAGTCTCACTAAGTTGCTTAGGACCTCGCTTAGTTGCCGAGGCTGGCCTCAAACTTGTGATCCTCCTCTCTCAGCTGTCTCAGCCTCCCAAGCTGCTGGGATTACGGGAGTATTATGCTCAGCCTTCCTTACTTTGGATGACCTTGACAATTTTAAGACTACTGGCAGGTATTTTGAAGAATCCCCTCAGTTGTAACTTACCCCATGTTTTTCTTATAATTAGACCAGGGTTACTTTGAGATGGAAGACCATGAAGGTAAACCACCATACTCATATCTGGGGTACATGCTATCAACACAAATAATCCCTATCGATGTTAATCTTGAGCACCTGGCTGGGGTAGTGTTTGTCAGGTTTCTCCACTGTAAACTTACTCTTGTTTCTCCTTTTCTATAATGTATACTTTGGAAAAAGTCAATATTAGAAGCCCGGCTGAAGAAGTAGGGAGTTAAGCTCCACTTCTTTAAGAGCAAATGGGGCAGGGGATGGTGTCCCAGCAACTCGGGAAGCTGAGGTAGGAGGATCACAAGTTTGAGGCCAGCTTTGGCAACTTAGTGAGACTCTGTCTCAAGATAAGAAATAAAAAGGGTTGGGGACATAGCTCAGTGGTTCAATCCCCAGTACTGAAAAGAGAGAAAGAGAGTGGGATTCTCTATAAAGAAGGTTTGTCACTCCTCCTGTTTATTTATTTGTTCCCAAATTTATTAATATCATTATAGACCTATGGATATTTATTTTATACTCTGGGTTATAGTCCAATACTGCTTTATTACTATATTACTCAAATCCTTTTTTGCTTTAGCCACTCTTCTAGTGGGCTGTGATGGCATACTCCCATCTTTGTATTTTATTGAGCACCTCCATACTTCTGGCACAAAGTGATCCAGACCTAAAATCAACCAATTCTCCAGAGCGCCTTTGTTCCTTGGTTAAGAAACCAAGATATGGGCACTAGATATGATTGTTGCTGCTGGGATGTCATTGCTTCTAGACCCTCTTACCTGTTAGAGCAAGTAAATATACAGGTGAACTAGCCCCTCTATACACACATTTATGAATGCTTACACATATTCATGTGCATATGTTCTATACGTATGTATACAATTATTACTTGATCTCCAGAGGGATCAGTTCCCAGGACTCTCTGTGGGTATCAAAACTGGAGCATACTGAAGACCCTAACTTAACATAGTATTTGTATATAATATGTACACATCCTCCTGAATACTTTAAATCACCCCTATATTACTTATAGTATTGAATACAGTGTAAATGTTATACAAATAGTTATTTTAAAATCTCTATTGTTTTGGGAATGATTTTTTTTTTTTAAAAAAAGTCTGTACATATTCAGTATAGGTACATTTTTTCCAAAGTATTTTCAATTCTTGGTTGGTTGGATCAGCAGATGCAGAACCCTTGAATACAGAAGGCCAACTTTATACATGTCTCCAAGCTAAACATGAGCCCATACTGATGTTTTACAACTCTGAAGGAGTTGAGTGAAAAGTGATGATCTAAGTAACTTCAGAAATAAGCAAAGTCTGAAGGACTAAAGGCAAAAGACTTGCATACTGCACTGTAGTTGAAAAAGTTGTTTTTCATTTTGCATGTGTAGGTGTACACATGCACAATGTTACATATCCACCAGTATACCATCAATAGAGAATAATTTCATCACACTAAAAAAAAATTCTCCAGTGGCACTTGCCTGTAATCTCAGCAACTTGGGAGACTGAGGCAGGAGGATGGCAAATTCAAGACCAGCCACAGCAATTTAGTGAGACCCTGTCTTAAAATAAAAAATAAAAGGGCTGGCAGTACTGGGGTTGCACATCTAGCATGTGTGAGGCACTTGGTTCGATCCTCAGTACCACATAAAAAAATAAACAAAATAAAGGTATTGTGTCCATCAAAAACTAAAAAAATTTAAAAATAGGGGGGTAGTGCTAGAGGGCCAGGACTGTAGAGTGCTTGCCTAGCACATGTGAGGCACTTGGTTCTATCTTCAGCACCACATAAACATAAATAAAATAAAGGCATTCTGTCCATCTACAACTACAAAAATTTTTTTAAAGGGCTAGAGATGTAGATTGGTGGTACAGCCCCTCTAGGTTCAGTCTCCAGTACAAAAATCAATCAATCAATCCTCCAGCTGGGCATGTAATCCCAGCTACTCAGGAGGCTGAGGCAGAAGGATTGCAAGTTTGAGGTCAGTCTGAGCAATTTAGGAAGAGCTTGTCTCAAAATAATTTTGGGGGGGGGGTACTTGGGGTTGAACTCATGGGCATTCACCCTCTGAACCACATCCCCAGTCCTATTTTTGATAGTTTATTTAGAGACAGGGTCTCACTGAGTTGTTTAGTGCCTCACTTTTTGCTGAGGCTGGCTTTGAACTCATGATCCTCCTGTCTCAGCCACCAGAGCTGCTGGGATTACAGACATGTGCCACTGTGCCTGGCTCAAAATAAGTTTTAAAAGGACTGAGAGTGTAGCTCATTGGCAAAGTACTTGCCTAACATGAACAGGGCATTGGTTTCAATCTTCAGTACCATAAAAAAAAGGATGTTAATTAGGTTTTATCCTATCCTTTAAAAAAAAATGTCCATTTTGTGTACACACAATGGCACATTCCTGTGATCAATGCCAGCTACTCAGGAGGCTGAGGCAGGAGGATCACAAGTTTGAGGCCAGCCTTGACAACTTAGAACATGTTTCAAAAAAAAATTAATGATTAAAAAAGAGCTGGGAGCCAGTTGTGGTGGCACATTTCTGTAATCCCAGTGGCTTGGGAGGCTGAGGTGGGAATATCACAAGTTCAAAGTCAGCCTCACCAACAGTGAGGCACTCAGGCATTCAGTGAGACCTTGTATCTAAATAAAAAAAATAGGGCTGGGGGATGTGGCTCGGTGGTTGAGTGCCCCTGAGTTCAATTCCCAGGACTTAAAAAAAAGAGAGAGAGTGGAGAGAGATAGAGATAGAGATAGAGATAGAGATAGAGAGAGAGAGAGAGAGAGAGAGAGAGAGAGTTCAATGGAAGAGCAGTCCTGGGTTCAACCCCAAGTACCCCCCTCAAAAGAGTCCACCTTTATGAATACTTTATAATTATATAAAAGAACAACATGGAGGACGTGTATACTGTTGATGAATAAATAAATAAGCATCTATTGGGCTCTGTGCTCAAACGCTACCCAGTAGCTAAGACTGCATGATCAAAACGGCCTGAAGACCACTGCCTTCTAAGATTTGGGGTTTTGTCAACTCCACCTCCTGTGTGTACTCCCTATTAACAGTGGTTCTTTACTGGGGAATGATTTTCCCCCTGAAGGACATTTGGCAATGTTTGGGGACATTTTTGATTATCATGACCGGGGCAAGGTGCTACTGATGTCTAATGAGTACAGACCAGCAGGAATGCTGCAACACGCCCTGCAGATCACAAGATAGCCCCCCCCCCCCACCAAATAAGAGATCCAGCCCAAAATGTCAGTAATGCTGAGGATGAGAAGCCCTGTATTTCTCAAAATGGAGGAAGAGAAAACAGTGTGCAAAAATGCAAGAGGAGTGCTGTCTGTGTCTTTGGACCCGAGCCCTTCACATTATATATGCTCAATTGATAGGAACTGAACAGAGATGAGGAATGTTGGCGTCGACTATGGAGAGGCTTGGTGTTATGGACTGGATGTGAGGTGTCCCCCAAAAGCTCATGTGTGAGGCAATGCAAGAAGGTTCAAGGAGAAATGATTGGGTTATGAGAGCCTTAACCCCACTGGTGAATTAATCCCCCAAAGGGATTAACAGGGTAGGGTGGGTAGGGTGTGGCTGGAGGAGGTGGGTCAAGGGCGGGCCTTTGGCGTCTATCTGGAGAGTGGGGTCTCTCTCTGCTGTCTGATCATCATGTGAGCGACTTCCCTCCACCACACTCTTCTGCCATGACGATCAGCCTCACCTCCAGCCTTGAGGAATGGAGCCAGCTGCCGACAGACTGAGAGCTCTGAAAGCGCGAGCCCCCAAATAAACTTTTCCTCCTCTAAGATTGTTTTCGTCAGGCGCTTTAGTCACAGCAGAGAAAAGCTGACTCAAACACTTGGGGAGCAGGAAAGAAAAACGACAAAAGTAGGAGGAAGTACAGGGCAAAAGGAAAGGGGAAAGGAGGAGAAAATATGGAAAGGAACTGTGGCTAGTTACACTTTTACAAGAGATTACAACAATCTGGGCATGGTGGCACATGCCTATAGTCCCAGCGACTTGGGAGGCTGAGGCAGAAGGGTTGCAAATTCAAGGCCAGCCTCAGCAACTTATTGAGGCCCTAAGCAATTTATGGAGACCCTGTCTCTAAATAAAAAATAAAAAGGGCTGGGGATGTGGATCAGTGGTTAAGCACTCCAGGGTTCAATTCCAAGAGACAGAGGGTGGGGGGAGGAAGAGAATGAACATAAACAAGATCTCCCATCCTACAACATCTTATGATGTGACTTTAGTCCTCTTCACGTTCGTTGCAAGATGGAGTCTGTTATTCCTCCCAGTGAGTGCAGGTGGGCATGTGACTCCATCAGAAGTGATGCTATATCGTAAAAGGCTTCCACCTGATCTGAGTTGCTTAGGGCCTTGGCAAGTTGCTGAGGCTGGCCTTGAACTCACAGTCCTCCTGCCTCAGCCTCCCAAGATGCTGGGATTACAGGTGTGCACCACTGTGCCCAGCTAGGCAGCATGAATTTTACCAGACTGGAACCCAAGGTAATAAATCAAAATGACGATGGTAACAAAGCTCTCTCTCCAGTCTCCTTTCTTTATATCTCCAGGGTAAAAGCTTGGCATTCTGCTCACTTCACAGCTTATGTGACCAACTCATTCAACTCCATGGTTGCTGAACAGGATGGTTAGTTGCGGAGACTCTGGAGCCAGCGACAAGTTCAAATCCTAGCTCTTGTCATTTAACAGATAAGAGACTTTAAGAGACTTTGTGCAAGCTATTTGACTGTTCCAAGTCTCAGTTTCCCCATTTGTAAGGTAAAGGTGGTGCTAATGATAGCACCTAACTTGTTCAGTGTCTTAATTCTGTCAGATGGCTATGCCTGGTGCAGAACAGGGACCTGTGTTAATTTTCAACAGTTCGACCAAAATAACTGACAAGAACATCTTAGAGGAGGCAAAGTTTATTTTGGTCCACGGTTTCAGAGGTTTCAGAGTTAGTCCATGGTGGACTAACTCCACGCCCTGACCCCAGTTGAGGCAGAACATCATGGCGGAAGGCATGGTGGAGGACTCTGCTCCATTCATGGTAGTCAGGAAGCAGAGAGAAAAAGAGGAAGGAACCACAGGGAAGCTGCACCCCTTCAGGATACGCCCCCCAGTAACCCCCCTCCTCCAGCCACGCCCCACCTGCTATTATTTAGCACCCTTTACCACCCAGTTAGTCCATTCAAACCCAGATGGCCTGATTGGGTTACAGCTCTCATAATCCAATCATTTGACCACCTAATATTCCTGCATGAACACAGGAACTTTTGGGGAACATCTCATATCCAAACCATAACAGTCCCTAATTACTGTTGGCTACTATTGTGAAGAATGGACTGTCAGTTCTTCTGCAGAAGCTACTTCCTGCAAGCATAAACACTGTCCTCTGTGCCCACTCTTCGCTCTCTTGTCCACGACACATAAAAATAAGATATTTCCCCTCTTTACATTGGGAAGGCTATAAAGATAGAAATCCATTCAGGCAATTTTAGACTCTTTTACAAGCCATATCCAAGCAAGATGGGGCTTTGAAAAGTCTAAACCAAATAGTTCTCCCTATGAGCAAAGGTGGATCCATAACTCTTCTATCCGCTTTGAAGTGTCATTCCCCTGTGTGAGGTCCAAGGTGAGATGGAACATTTTTTCATTACATTTTGAAAGACTGAACAAAGAGGAAAGAGGTTGTTGGGCTGTTTTTTTGTTCTTTCTTTTTTTTTTTTTTTTTGGTACTGAGGGTTGAACTTAGGAGCACTCGACCACTGAGCCACATCCCCAGCCCTATTTTGTATTTTATTTAGAGACAGGGTCTCCCTGAGTTGCTCAGTGCCTTGCCATTGTTGAGGCTGGCTTTGAACTCATGATCCTCCTGCCTCAGCCTCCAGAGCTGCAGGGATTACAAGCGTGTGCCACCCTTCTCAAGCAAAGTCCCATGTACTCAGTACTCTCTAATCTTGCAACCACAGGTCAGCTTTTCAACATGTCACTGTGCTTAGTATCTTAGGAAGAGGGTGGGAAGAGTGAGAACTGGGCACTCCAAGCTTGGGGCACCCTAAGCTTGGGGCACACAGCAGGGTGATTGAGGCAGTGTAATCCCGGTTGGGATGATCCACCCTGGGAAAGGGGGGTTGGGGAATGGGGTGAAGGGCAGATGGCTCCACATTCTAGTTAATTCTGCCTTTTCTCTAACTCCTTTATTCCTTACCATTTATTCACCCACCTCCAAGGATGTCACACTCTATATTGAAGGAATCAGGGGAAGATGTCTTTCGATTATGAAATGTTCTAGCAAATTTAAAGTGAGGAAAAAAAGGGACCATCTGCTTTGGATGGCTTGTGTATTGAGTGCTATTTTATGTAAACACAGGTTTCAAGTATATAACTGTAAGATATTTATAATACCTTTAATCAAGTTTATTGTATTTTGGAAATAGTTATAACAAGTCATCATTATTATATTCTGGAGGTATCTGTAGATCTTGATAATTAAGATAGACATTGAGAAGGTGCTTATAATTAGTATTGTAGGTAATTGTCTTCTTGACTAATTTCTTTTTAGCCTGGGTCCTGGCTATGTAAGCATCTATATCTCTTAGCTTGCAAAGGATCAGCATCCAGTTCCAATGTTTATTGCCCATCTGATTTTATTAAGGAGGAGGGGAGGGAGGGAAGGAAGGCAGGGGGAATCAAGCATCAATAATTACTGCCTGTTTTCCTTTCCCTGAAGAGTTGGCTTCAGGTTGTTTATTTTGAAAGTAATATACAGTATCAAGTGCCTAATATAAAATTCAGTCATGGACTGATTTAATATTAAATTATGTCATTCTGAGTTGGCTATTTGTGCACTATAAAAATCACAAAGTTCCCTGATTCAATTCATCTTTGTTCAGGGTTGGAGAAGATGGGGAGATAAGATGCGTATGAACCTTGAGTTCTATAATCCAAGGTTATAAAGCAAATGATTCTCATCCTTTTTTTTTTTTTGGTGTGTGTGTGTGTGTGTGTGTGTGTGTGTGTGTGTGTGTGGTGTGTTGGGATGGAACCCAGGGCCTGTATGTGCCAGGCAATTAAGTGCTCTACCACTGAGCTACACCCCCACCCAGGCAGTAAATATTTTAGGCTCTGTGGACCATGAAGTTCTGTCACAACTATTCAACTCTGCTGTTGTAGTGCCAAAGCATTTGTAGACAGTATGTAAATGAACAGGTTTGACTGTATTTCAGTAGAAAAGTAGTTACAAAAACAAGAGCGGGCTAGGGTCATAGCATAGCACGCTTGAGGCTCTGGGTTCAATCCCCAGCACGTGCAAAAACCAAAAACAAAAGGAGAATGATAGTATGTTAGAGAAAAAAAAAATATATATATATATATATTTATTTATTTATTTATTTATTTTAAATGGTGCTAGGGATCAAACCACAGGCCTGGTGCATATTGGGCAAGTGCTCTACCACTGAGCTACGCTCCCAGCCTGCTGTGGAGGATTTTAACAAGACCCAAAGTGACAACAAAATGTTCAAAATATCTGGATACAGGGGCTGGGAATATAGCTCAGTTGGTAGAGTGCTTGTCTCACATGCACAAGGCCCTGAGTTCAATCCTCAGCTCCACTACCACCACCAAAAAAAAAAAAAAAAAATCTGGATACAATCCAAAATTCTTCAACTAAGCCCTAGGAACCTAGGAACATTTTTTATGATCTGGGGCAATCTCAAGTTGACCCAGAGGTTGAAATTATCAGATATAGATTTAAAATACCTATTATAACTGTGTTCTCTGTGGTAAAAGTAAAAACACTTAAAGGCTAAAGAGACCTTCTCAGCAGAGAAACAGAAACTATAAAAAAAAACACATGGGAATTTTAGAACCGAAACCACAATATCTGAAATAAAAATTCACTGGATGTGCTTAATAGCAGAATGGAGATGACAGAAGAGTCAATGACTTAAGATAGATGAAGAGAAAATATTTAATCCGAAGAATGACATGAAAAG
Organism: Marmota flaviventris; assembly: GCF_047511675.1. Classification (NCBI taxonomy): domain Eukaryota; kingdom Metazoa; phylum Chordata; class Mammalia; order Rodentia; family Sciuridae; genus Marmota; species Marmota flaviventris. Next base: position 116,219,026 of record NC_092503.1, read on the forward strand.
GGAATTAACAAAGTAATGAATAGTCTCAGAACTGGCCTAACATTCATATTATCAGAGTCCCAGCGGAAGGAGAAGAAACTGATGCAGGAAAAAAATAGCTAAAGACATGTTCTCAAATTTGGCAAAAGACATAAAATTACAGATTCAAGAAACTCAGTGTGGGCTGGGGGTATAGCTCAGCTGCAGAGCACTTGCCTACATGCATGAGACCCTGGCATCAATCCCCAGGGTGGGCGTGGGCGGGGGCGGGGGGGGGGGGGGAGAAAAGAAAGAAAACTCAGTGAACTCCAAACAGGATGAACTCATTCAACTATGTAGGAAAAAACCAAGTCAGGTTCTCCTATATTCTCACTCAACAAGCAACATAGATTTTGTTTTGTTTTGTTTTTTTGTACTGAGGACTGAACCCGGGGTGCTTAACCACTGAGCTACATCCTCAGCCCTTTTTCATATTTTATTTAGGGACAGGGTCTCACTGAGTTGCTTAGGCCTTGCTAAATTGCTGAGGCTGGCTTTGAACTCGAAATCCTCCGGCCTCAGCCTCCCAAGCCACTGAGATTACAGGTGTACACCACCACATCCAGTCAATCAGACTACTTCTGACACCAGTGTGTTGATTTTTTCCCCCACACACTAAGCAAGCAATCAATTTGGCAGTGACTCTTGGGCCTGCAGATGCCCAATGGGCAACTAAAAGCAGGATAGAACTTGGCATCTCTGCCTTCATTTTGTATCTGTTTTCAGATCCCTGCTCTGCTCTGCACATAGGCATATTCATCATTTAAGGAGTATTCATCTAAAAACTGGTAATGTGAGGTTTATTAGCCCTAATTTTACCTAATCCGTCTTGCTTCCCTTTAAGACTAAGGCAAGATTTACAGGTACATTTGACTCTCAGCTTTTACAGCACCCTATTTTAGACCCCTGGAGTGGTGTCTAGAGTCTCCTGTCATTGCCCTAAATCTGCAGTCACCTTCCAGGAACAGGGGAACTTGCAGGCACATTACCCCACAAGAAGACTGCCTTCTGAAATAGAAGCAGTCATCTCATGGGAACTGGGAATTGGCCCCTTCCAGGATCACAGGTTTAATAAATAAAACATCCTAAGCAATGAGTAAAAATTGTTCCCTCAAGTGATAATGACTTCTCTGGACTTCTCCAGAGCCACCGCACAGAACCAGAACTAAGAGAATGATCAACCAGACCACAGTTTGACCAAGACTGCTTAACTATGTGCACCTCTTCCCTTGCCCCCAGTTCTTCCTCTGTTTAAACATAAAGCTCAGCTGGGCAGTCGCACACCTGCGACCCCAGCAAACTTCAAGGCTGAGGCAGGAGGATTGCAAGTTCAAGGTCAGCCTCAGCAATTTAGCAAGACCCTGTCTCAAAATTTAAAAATAAATAAAATAAAAGGTTGTTGCTTGGTGGTAGAGTCTGCTGGGTTCAATCCCCAGTATTGCTAAATAAATAAATAAACAAATCTAAAACTTCTATCAGTGACTCAAAGGGCGAGATGCTTGATCTCACTTTGTCTTCCTAATACAGCTGTTTTTCTTTTTTTTTCTGTTTGTTTTTTGGGGTAAATGGCTGAACCTACTTTGTTGGAACGGCCCAAGTCAGGTCTCTGGCCTAGGACTCTGGTTATAAAAAGATAGACCTAAATCCAACCATATTAATTGTAAATGGTCTAAATTCACCAAAAACAAAACAACAACAACAACAAAAAAAAAAAAAAAAAAAAAAAAAAAGAAAGAAAGAAAAAAAGAAAAGAAAAACCCAAGAGATTGTTAGACTGAATTGGAGAATAAGACCCAGCTCTATTTGTCTCTAAGAAATCCACATTAACTATAAAGACACACACAACTTAAAATAAAGACACTTGGCATCTCTGCCTTCACCATTGTAACAACTTAAAGACACACATAACTTAAAAGGGTCAAAAAAAAAATTGGAGACCAGTGTTTGAAGAGCAGGTCTGGGCTTTCTTCTCTTAGACACCTGGGTTGGGTGGTACAGTGGAGTGGTCACCAGTGAAATGAGCTAGTGTGGCTATAAGCTATGTACCCAGGGACTAGCTCAAGATTCCCCACACAGCTGTCACTTTAGGCAGGGACTATCACACCCACCTCACCCCAAGAATCCAGAGCTCATAAACCCCCTGCAGCACCAAACTGATCAGGGGTTCCCTTACTTCCAAGAATTCTAATTCAACCTTTGCCAAAGTCAGGGAATGCACTTTTTGGGAGGATGGCTTTGATCTGACACAGCTGTACGTGTGCTGCAACTACCCTGGCAAATGAGCACAGGCTCACAAGATACTGGTCCTGGGGCATTGTAATTCATGCTTTCTGATTCTGTATGAATTTCACCTTTTTCATCATGAATCTAAAAGTCACTACTCTGGTGTCTCTGGTAGCTTCCCAAACTGTCTTCTACCAGGAGATGAGTACTGCCAAGTCCCAAGAGAGGACTTGGCTACTGAAGGACTGGGCTACTGGGGCTGTTTCTGCATCAAGTGCACAAAGCTTCACATAGACATACTGACATGCAGAAGTCCAATCCAAGCCATTGCTGTCAACAAGAGACTCTCTTCTCCAGAAGATGAGGTCACTACTTGAGGAATCTGTGATACTATACTTTCACTGGTGAATAAAAACGGAGGGAGGGCCTATTTAAGAACTCTGGAGATTGTGATTGCAGAAACATTGGATGAATTGCAGGTCAGAGTATGCCAGGATCAGTTTGGAAGTCTTCGTCTATTTTTTAGTCAGAATCAAACATATTTTAGATGCTTGACTTTCTGCATAAATGAAAAGCAGATTTTTTAAAATAAAGCCTAGTTCAGATTAGTTATTTTCAGCTTCAAGAACAATGAATGGCCTCAGTACAAATAATATGAAGTAGAAAGAGTGACCATGTTTTCATGACAAAAGTTAAATTCTAAAGTTAATTGTGAATAGTCACTAGAATTTCAAAGTTAAATTCCCTCCATGTACTTATGGAAAAGTCTGTCTCCATTTTCAACTTATTTTCATAAGTTGTTTTCTGCAGTGCTGGGGATCAAGCCCAGAGGCTTGTGCACGCTAAGTAAGCAGATCTTCACTGAACTTTGCCTCCAGCCCTTCTTCTTCTTCTTCTTCTTCTTTTTTTTAATTTTGATACAGGATATGGCTGTTGCCGGGCTGGACTCAAACTTGCTATCCTCCTGCCTCCCCCTCCCCAGTAGCTGGTATTATAGGCAGGCACTACTGCACCTGGCTCCTTCTTCTATTTTGTCCCCTCTTTAATCCATTCTGTGGTTTGGAAAGTAGAGCTGGTGCATGTCTGGGATCCCTTAGCCTACTTGTGTGACACTAAGCCAGGAGGATCACAAGCTCAAGGTCAGACTGGGTGACTTAGTGAGACTCTGTCTCAAAATAAATTTTTTTAAAAAGGACTGGGGATGTAGCTCAGAGGTACAGTGCCTGCCTGGCATGTGTGAGGCCCTGGTTTCAATATCCAATTGTGGGGAGAAAAGCAAAACAAAAAAACAACACAAACAGCTGGAGTGCTAGCGATCACCTTGAAACATCGATCTCTCCTAGGAACAGAGTTCAGCTTGCCAAGACTTCATCAGCGTAACAGCCCTGGGTGGCCCGCTTTTAGACGTTTATGTGAGAGAAGTAAATTCCCAACTTGTGTAAACCACTGTTTGTTTCTGTTTCATGTAGCTAAGTCGAATCCTTCTATAGGTCTAATGACAGAAACCAAGATACAGTCTCATCTGAATCCTAGAAAGGACTTCTGGGTGGGAAAACAATGCCAACCTTTTCTTTGTAGATGACAAATGGTAAGGTCACCAAAGACCAACAGCCTGTAACAGAAGGCCTAACTGAGGACCCTAAATGGAGAGCCAGTCTTGGTTCTATTTAGTTTGGTGGAAAACACCCAACAGGAAGCCAGGAGGAGCTGCGTACTTCCCTGACCCAGAGGCCGCCTTCCTGGCCAGGGCTGGGCTTTCCTCTGAGCACCAGGAGGGTGCTGAGTAGCTATCTCCAGGCTTTCATCCAGCGCTGAGGTTCCAGTCCATTTTCCAACCTCCTTTAGTTTATATACTCCATTTCAACACCTGAAATATTCCATGAAAAGCGCTGGCCACAGTGCTTAGCACGTGGGAGGCACGTGTCATCTTTAGGAAACATGTCACTCATTTTTGTAGTTTCTATAGTCCCTTTCACAGAGCAGGTGCCCAGAGTCTGCCAACCTGGGAGAATGCCTGCTGCTCTTCAGCTGGGGCCCTGCTTGCCCTCCAGAAGGCCTGCCCCACATTTATGAGTATCAGCAAGAAAAACCCAGGAAAAGGAGAACCTTTGGCTCCAGGTTACATGAATCCACCAGAGAAAAAGCAGCAGATGGAGGAGGAAATACACTATTTATTTACAATTTGTTCACTTTATCCACAATTTCCCATACAAACATAAAAACTAAAAAAATAAAACCACCACTTGGGAACACAAGTGTCTTTCTGTAATTAGTCTGGTTGAGGGAGGCAGAGGCCCCCCTGCTCTGTGAAGGAGGCTACTGAGGCACACCAAAGGGGGAGAGGAGGAGGAAGAATGCCTGAGAAACAGCTCATGAGACCCTCGCACACGTGTGGGTGGGTGGTGTGCGGAGGGCTTCGCTGGCAAAGAGACCTGGGGTGGCCCCCGTGGGGACACTGCTTGGCTTCCCAAGGGGATGACAGCTTGCCGCCCCCGCCCCTTCTCCACTGCCAAACACCAAAAGTCAAAAATGGGTCGCACATCTCACGAGCTGTGTGGGTGTGATGGTGACAGTAGGGGACACCTAATGTTGCTCTCTGAGAAGAGCCCCAAACCCAGGGACGCTCAGGACACTCCTTCCCTTGGCACTGACCAGTTGGTCACAGCTTCTGTCCTTAATCCAACGCTGACTTAAACATGGGAAAACGAAAGCCCTCCCCAGAGTCCAGGGAAAGGCAAGGGTCAAAAACACGGAGAAAGGGCTTCTGTCTTCGCAGTCCCTTCTGGGGGAGGCTGCCAGGGGTGGGGGTGGGGGTGGGAAGCTCTGCCACGGAAGAGGGGGAGGGGCAGGGCAGATGTTCCAGAAAGGCCCAGGGTGGGAAGAAAGGGGAGCAAAGACACTGAGACACTGACGCAGGCCGGGCCGCCCTAGCAGACCCTGCTCCACTGCCTTCAGAGAGGGTGCCCCGAAACCAACCTGGAGGCACTGAAGCCACCAACCTGGCAAGCTCATCTGTGCTAGTGACCTAGATTGCTTTCACGTGTTGATACACATTATAAATATAAAATCATATCTGCTACAAAGAGGACATATATTTGTACATCTTCACCCATATACATAATAACACAATTTACACATAATATCTTGGAGTGGGTCATCATGGAAACAAAGGTTTGGAGAGGTAAAAAGCCCCTTCTCCCTTCCCGCCTGGTCATTCTCAAGGATGCTTGTACACTTGGTCACCGGGGCCCTTCCCAACTGGTTCTGATGGGGCTAGTCTGGACACAGCAATTCAGACATGTAACGAAATGCTGACGGGTGTGCACACACACACTCACACGCACAGACTCGGGGATCTGGTGAGAAAAAGTAAAAGAAAATTCCTAGCCCTTGGGTGTAGGCCTCTTCCCAGAGTTAAAAGCATCAGTGCCTCCTCCATCTGAGAACTGTCTCAAGCAGCTGCCCTTCACTGGCTCAGACTAGGGCAGGAGAAGGATTAGGAAACCAGGGAGGGGGCGGGGCCTGGAGTCTTCTGAAAACATAAGGCATATTTGACCTGTGATCAAATCAAACTAAGTCACAAAAAGCAACTGTATCAAAGCCTAATACTTCCATGCCTTAAGCATGTAATAGATTCTGTGGGTTCTTCTTCCTGTTTAAAGAGAGAGAGAGAAAAAAAAAAGTGATGGTATCACTTGGGACCTGGAGGCAAAAGCCAGCCAGTCCATGTCGGTCCACGCAGGGACAATGTGAGTGAGACCCTGAGCCTCCCCTTCTTTTGTCCAGTTTTTTTTTAAAGGGGCAGACAACCCTGTACCTCCTTTTCTGTCCTCTCCCAGAGCTGGGCCCATCCACATGGCATGGAATACTGAGAGTGGTCCAAGAGACATCCAGAGACACGGAGTGGTGGACGCCAAGAAGTTAAGACCTGGGTGGTGGGGTGAGCTTTTTACAGCAGGAGTGGTTCCTGGCTGGGGTCCACGGCTCGCACGGTGGCCACAGTGATCAGATTGCCATCAGAGATGGGGGCAGTCTGGGTCCCCAGGGGGAGACAGCACCTATCGGCGGTAGTGATTGGGGGCGTCGGCAAACATATACTTGAGTCTATACGCCTCGGCCAGCAGCAGCCCGATCTCTTCGTTGCCCCAGTGTATCGTAGGTAGGTTCTGTAGCAGCATGAGGAGACCCTGGAAGGCAAGAAAGGGCTTATATTGCTTTCCACACTATAGACCACAGAACCAGTAGGACCCCTCTTAAGATTCAGGGCTGGAATGGGGCTTTCCTTCTGCGCCCCACACCCCCAGGGTCCAGCCTTCAGCCTCCCAAACTGCACACAACCTTGGCCGCTAGCTCACCCCAAGAAGCCTTGAAAAGCCTCTGCTGATGCTTTGATCCACTAACACCCACCTCTTTAAAAACCATAAATGGAGAATAACAAAAAAGCTTTTAAGAGAAATAATCACTCATCATCCAAATATAGCTCTCCTGCTTTGGAGGTATTCCGTCTCAGTTTTTCTTTCTTCCTTATGTGTTTCTTTAAATAGTTGTAATCATAGTTACAATTTTATATGTACTTTAATCACCTTTCTTTAATTTAATTTTCATGCTTTTCAATCCAGCCTTCACAAATGGTTAGTCTCAAAGCTGGCGGACCATCCAGGCTACACCCTAATTTGCTCAGCCACTTCCCCTTTGTTAGATACGGAGAGGGTCACACTCCTGCTGTAAAAAGCTCACCCTACCACCCAGGTCTTAACTTCTTGGCGTCCACCACTCCATGTCTCTGGATGTCTCTTGGACCACTCTCAGTATGGCATCTGGACATCCTTCTCCTAACCTCACTGTTTTCCTTGCTGTCCTCGAGGTCCCCTTGTTCTAAGGCTGTCCTTAGCCTACCTGTCCAGCTTTCTGTCCACCACCCCACCCTCACCCAGCCAGGTCCGCTTCAGCCACATTTGTGTGTGCCTCCGTGGTCTGGTTTCTGCTCTTCCTCTCATCTGGAACACTTTCTCTTCCCCTCCATCTAGCTAAATTCTATTCAGCTTTCAAAGTCCAGTTTTCTCAAAGAGCTCCACGGAAACAGCCTATTAAGGAGGATATTAGAATAAAATGAATGGGATTTTAGGTTATCTCTCTAATTTAGTTGCCCATGCTGTTTATTGCTGCTGCTTCATATTATTTTTCTCTTCTTGAATTGGGTAGTCTTATTTTTCCAATTATAAAAGTAACAGTCATAAGACACAAAATACAGAAGCCATAAGAAACTTACAGGATTGAATACATACAATTCATACGATTCTTGATATGTCAAGAGACACTAAAAACAAGTTTAAAATATAAGAAACTAGGAGAAAATATGTATGCCACCTATAAAAGATAAAAAGGTCAATATCCACATCAATAAGGAGTACCACAGAGCACGGTGGCACACACTTGTAATCCCAGTGACTTGGGAGGATGAAGCAGGAGGATCACGAGTTTGAAGTCAGTCTCAGCAATTTAGTGAGGCCCTAAGCAACTTATCAAGACCTCATTTCAAAATAAAATATAAAAAGGGCTGGGGGTGTGACTCAGCAGTTAAGTGCCCCTGGGTTCAATCCCAGGTACAAAAAAAAAAAAAACACAAAAAACAAAAACAAAAACAAAAAAATAAAAACCGAGTACCTACAGATCAGTGAAAGAAAAGACAAGAAGCCAAGTAAGCCAACAGATGAGCGATGAGAACAGATAACAGAGAATGCCCACGGCCCTCCACACACTTATTTTACTTCTAAAAACCCTGCTTTAGGCTGATCTGAATATTCCACCAGTGCTTCACAGTTTTTAGTGTCAAGATCTTACATATTTTTCACGAGGTTTTTTGTTTTAGTGACAGAAGTTCAGCTGGGCATATGGTTGCCCATGGCACATCATTGCTATGCGCAGCCAAAATGATCAAGTCTCGGCCAATTCTGGGATGGGAGCACAAATGATCCGCATGTAACTTCTAGCTTCTGCCCTCAGCTTCTTCTCTGCCTAGAAAATGGATATGGGGGCGGGGCTTGTAGCTAATTGGTTGACATGTGTGAGGCCCGGGGTTTGATCCTCAGCACCACATACAAAAATAAATAAATAAAACAAAGATATTGTGACCATCTACAACTAAAAAAAAAAAGGGTATGAATGAAAAACTGGAACTAGTCATCTTATACCATAGGACTAAAGCCACATGTTGAAGATGGCAGGGCAATAAATAGAAGACCCCCGAGTCCCTGCCTTTCTGGAACCACGGCATTATTCCTGGACTGCTCTTAGAATGTTAGTTCAGGAAAGTAAATGGCTATCTTGTTTTAAGTCACTATTATTTGGGGTCATCAGTAATAGTAGACAGTAGATAATTTCATATCACCTTAACAAATATAGGCTGTATCTAGCCAAATTAGAAATGCCCATAGTTGAGCTTGGCATGATGGTGCTTTCCTATCATCCCAGCTACTTAGGAGGCCAAGACAGGAAGATCACAAATTCAAGGCCAGCCTGGGCGATTCAAGATAAAGTAAATTTCTCAAAATAAAATAAATAGAAAAAGGGCCGGAAATTTCGCTTGGTGGTAGAACACTTGCCTTGCCCGAGTGAGGTCCTGGGTTCAATCTCCAGAACTACCACTAGCACAGTGAAATGTGTGTGTGTGGGCTAGGGCTACAGCTCAGGAGAAAAGTACTTGCCTAGCTTGTGCAAGGATGTCAATTTGATCTCCTGCATGGCAAAAAAAAAAAAAAAAAAAAAGAAAGAAAGGAGAAAAAAGAAAAAGAAATCTACATGGTCTTTGATCTAGCAACTCCATCCTGGGGAAATATTTACATTCATGGTCAAAGGTATACACTGCATCATTGCTTCACATGATGAGAAAAGTGTCTGTCACTATGGCAACAGTTAGATAAAGAGAAATGGTGGTGTTTATGACAAATGAAGTAGTTCTACCTGGACTAACATGGGAAGATATCTAAGACATTTTTAAATGGATAAAAGAGAAAGTTGCAAAAAATATTTATAGTAGGATCTCACTTAGATAAAAGAAAACACAACATATCTGCACATACATGTGTGTGTACTTAACAACTTGGGTGGTGAACTCTTAACAGTGGTTACCTTTGGGGAGTGAAGTCTTTTACTTTTCTCTAATTATACTTCTGTATCTTTTGAAATAAAGTCTGTATATTACATGTGTGATAAAACATTTTTTTTCATGTAATATAGTGTAAGTTTTGTTTAGTCAAAAATAAAAAGGCAGAAAATAAATTACTCATAACTTCATGATCAAGAGGAAGGCATTTTAAAACATTCTGGCATATTTCTTTCTAATCCTTTTCCTGAACATTTTACATAGTAAATATTTTCTATATATAATTTTGAATCTATTTGGCATTAATCATAAGCATTTCCTCTATTATTAAAAACTCCCAGCCGGGTACAGTGGTGTATGCCTAAAATCCCAGTGGCTTGGGAGGCTGAGGCAGAATTGCAAGTTCAAAGCCTGACCCAGCAACTTAATGAGGCCTTAAGCAACTTAGTGAGACCCTGTCTCTTAAAAAAAATATAGAAAAAGGGCTAGGGATGTAGCTCAGTGGTTAAGCATTCCTGGGTTCAATCGCTGGTACCAAAAATAAAAAATAAAAAAATTCCCTTAGACATTTTCAATAGCCAGAGAATTTTCCATAATGTAAAATGTAGCATAATTTATATCTTCATATTTAATTATTTCTGGTTTTTCACTATGATAAAATTATAATAAACACATTTGTACATAAATCCATCTCTTGGATTTTTTTTAAAGGCTAAATTCCTAGAAATGAAATTACTGTGTCAAAAGGCACAAATGGTGGCTGGGGTTGTGGCTCAGTGGTAGAGCACTCGCCTAGCATGCATGAGGCACTGGGTTCGATCCTCAGCACCACATAAATGTAAAATAAAGATATTTTTTTAAAAAAGGCACAAATGTCTGTAATTTCAGTTACTCTGGAGGCTAAGGTAGGAGAATGGCAAGTTCAAATCCAGCCTCAGGGCTGGGGATATAGCTCAGAGGTAGAATGCTTGCCTAACATGTGCAAGGCTCTGTGTTCAATCCCCAGTACTGATGGGGGTGGAATGAGCACCCTTAGCAACTTAGTGAGGCCCTGTCTCAAAGTATTAAGAATAAAAGGGACTGGGGATATAGCTCAGTATTAGAGCATACCTGTGTTCTGAAAACAAACAAAAAACAAAAACAAGAGGCACAAACAATTTTTAAAGGTACTAATATTCATCCAGAAAATGTACTCCAAGAGCACACCCTTTTCCATAGATCACCAATATACACATTGAAACAGACAGACCTCATTAATTGTGATGATCCCTTAGATCCCCAAGGCTGCGAACAGAACTCAAAACCTATAGTCAAAATGGTGGGGAACCCACAGGAAGGACATGAGAAAAGAATCGGGCTACACACTTTTCTATATGTCTACACTCTCCCTTCCATGGTTGCTCTCATTCTCTTTCTTCCTTTTTTGGTTTTTTGTTTTTACGGTATTGGGAATTGAACCCAGGGATGCTCTACCACTGGGCTTTATAGTCCACTGTATTTTATTTTGAGACAGGGCCTCACCAAATTGCCCAGGCCACCCCTGAACTTGTGATCCTCCTGTGTATCTAGGTGATGACTTTGGAATATGATACCCATGAATTCCTTGGCCTTGGCCCCTTGGGCTCCTCTCCTGTTTCCTATTTCTTTTCCTTAACGTCTCCCCATCCCCACACAAACTGGAAAAGGTATTATCTCTTTTTGACAACCTCCTCCTTGGGAGTCCACTTTTATTCTCAGTTGGGCAGACTCATCTAGAGATCTTAACCTTTTCTGTTCTTTAGACTTTTGGGTGTCTGGTGAAGCCTAAGGATCCCTTCTCAGAATAATGATTTTAAATACATAAAATACATAATATAGCTATTAAAATATATTTTAAATGGGAAATCCCTACACCTGTATGGTAAATTTTCAGGTACCCATTTTTTTTTTCTTTTATCTTTTTTGGGCTTGTTGGAGTTTAAAATTTTTTCTATAATGGTTACATAATTTGTATAATTGATACAGAAAAACAACCAACAAAAGGCTAAGCTCTCTAGAAGAGAATATACTGTGCTGGGATGGGAGATATCTATAACTTCTAATTCTTCTAGGCTTAACAGAAACTTCTGGGAAGCTTCCAAATAATTCCACCCCTGGACAAGTTAACCTCTCATTTCCTCCAAGAAGAGTAAGGCTTAGCTGTAAGGAACCCTTCTGCCACCTGGTGTCAATGCCTGGGAACTGCAGTACCCCACCCCCAGCCTCCATCACCCCCACTGCAGCCCATCCTAGCGCTGCAAAAATGGGAAACCCTGTCCATTGGATAAAGACATAGCACGGTGAATAACCATAGCTGGGGGACAAAGGTATTAATCACAAATCAGGAGCTCTTATCTAGGGGTTGAGAAGAGCCACTACGGGGAATGGCTGAGATTTGTTACAGAGCCAGTTCCACAGGAGCATGCTGTTAGATGAAATACGATGGCAGACAGTCGGGAGGAGAAGGCAGCGTGCAGGGCAAGCAATGGAGAGCAGTTTTCAATTAATGGAAAGGGGGAAGCTGGCTTTTACAGAAGAAGCCTAAACATGGCTGAAACAGAAGAAAAGGGCCTGGCACAGGACCTGCTGAGAATCCACAGATCCCAAAGGAAAAGGCAATGTGACTGAGAAGGAATTTGAGTCATGTGTGAGGAGTGGAAGAAAACAATTAGATAAGGGACTAAAGGAGGAGAAGGTTATTAAGTAGTGAACAGAAACTCTGATAAAGGAAAGGCAGAGGGGAACCTCATTAGCAAATGCTTAAGGAAGAACTGGGGAGGAAGAGGGAGAACAAGATTAATTAGACTGGCAGTGACCACCTACTGAGACGTACTCCATACCAGACTGGCTCTGAATGCTTACCTGTACTTTGTACTAACTCACTCAATCCTCACATCAACTCTATGAGATACACAATATATCCACTTTACAGAAGAGGAAACCCTCCCAGAGGTTAAGGAACTTGCCCAAGGATACAGAGCAGTGCTGGGCTGGGATTAAACCTAGACAATCTGGCTCAAGAGCTTGCGCTCATTTCTATACCACGAGCTGCCAGCCCTCGGGGGAGAAAGAAGTGAGGCATAAAGAAAAAGGAACAATAAGAAAACAAGTCATAGGAGACGCTGCTGGAAGGAAATCTCGGAGTCGACTAATTTCACTCAGTGATAAGGGCTCAGCACAACCAAAAATAGAATGTGTAATAATTAACAGCTAAAGAATTTAAAAGGTGGCATAAAATTAGACTATTAAATAAGATATTGTATGCAGAATCACTTTGCAATATTAGAACATTATTTGCAATTGTAAAGTGTATTCAGGCGTGTAAAAATACTTTCCTAGTCAAGTAAGTACTTTAAAACAAACCTCTCCTATTCTGAGAATCAGTGAGGTAACAAAATATTTCCCCTGGTCCCAATATAATGTTTCAAAATCATGTCCCTGCCTATAAACTTTGAGAGTCAAATTTGTATCCATTGGTTTCTCCGGTACCAAAGCACCTAGTGCATTTGGCATCTTTTCCCCCTTACAGAAAGCTGTATAGAATTTTTGTTTCCATGTCTAGGAGTCATTCCCTTTCTCATACCAGTTTTTTTTTTTTTTTTTTTTTTTTTTAGTGGAGCTTCAATTCTGGGTTCCCTCCAAACCCTTCTTACAGGCAGGATTCAAACTGGCAATTCACCAAATGTCTGTAAAGACAGGACCTGCATCCAATTCCACAACCACACCCAGAAATCATGGGTGGTGCCATCTGGTTCAAGGAATCTATTTACTTTTAGTCCGTCATGGAGGCCTGGAGCACCCCGGGCTTGCACTATTTCACTTAATAACTCTGACCTGTCTCCTCCTTCACAGTAGGACTCTCTCCAAGACTCTCCAGTAAAGAAAGAACAAAGAATGCTCCGATTCGATTCGATGGTGCAGAGTCACTGCATGGTTACATGACTCCCTTGTGGGTTCCCTTTTTATACATTTAAAGGGACTTTGATTACTAAGCCTCGGTCCCCTGCATGTGCGGTGCTTCTCTGCTGTCCGAGTGTTGGCACCTGCTCTCACATGTCTGTAGGCTCCACGTACTTTCCCAGAATGGCTTCCTAGACTGCAGAGGGACCAGGTATTTGGGGGTGCCTGTCCTCTCTGACTCACACATATTCCTCCTAGAGAGAGCAGGTCAGAGAACAACAGTCCGCAGGCTTCTGGTGAGTTTCGTGATCCTGTACGAATCCTTTGCCCGCTGTGCCCCCGTGCCCACAGCTCAGTGTAACTGGTGCTCTCTGCTGATTTTTTCCCTTGGAGGTGCTTCCCTCCCTCCCAGCAGCTCCTCTGTGTTTGGTGCACTCTGTGCTGCTGCTCTGATCTAGAGGACCTGCCACTCGTTCCCTCACAGAGAACTCATCATGACTCCTGTCCTGGGTTTCACATCAACTTGCTTTGGAAAGTCTTTCCCAGACCAGAGACCCCTGTCTGCCATCTGCCTCAAAGGCGTGTTCTGTGAATGAGTCAGGAATAAAAACTCTCCCCCAACCCCTCAAACTTTCACTCCCACAGGGTCTTATGTCCGGCTATTCCTCTGCCAGGATATACCTTTCCATGGCTGGCTGCAATGGTGAGGACCTGTCTTCTACCTGGCAGATGACACCTAGCAAGGTGCAGGCCAGAGACATGCACAAGAAGGGCCTGTCCTTGGTGTGGCTTTAATCGGAGTAGGGAAGGCAGGTATCTTGGTCCTTGCCTAGCTCCCTCAAGAGTCCTCTTTGCTTCTAGGACCATGCTGGCCTCAGGACACACAGCCCTGTCCTCGGGCTCACAGCCCTCTGTTCTTACAACTGGTGAGAGAAGCCCCCTCACCCCCTAGGTGGTGCACAACTGCACAGGGGGTTGGGTTCCGGTGCTCATGGCCTATGCAGATGTCTTTGTTTGACTGTGGCTACAGCCTCCCTTCAGCCAGGGACTTCTCCCACCATTGCTGCTCCTGTGGAGAGAAGTCCGCACGCTGAGCACCACGCAATCTCTTGACAGCTACCATCCCTACATTCAACTGGTTCTGTGACTTGGTAGTCCTGAATCCTATAGTCACCCTTTTCCCCTTGAATACCCAAGATGCCAACAACATCAAGATCCTTGCTTGGTACCAAGAGTCTAATAATTTACTCTTCAGCATTCCCACACAAGAAAAGAAGCGTGTGGTTGGGGATTCAGCTCAATGGCAGAGTGCCTGCCTAGCACATGCAAGACCCCGAGTTCAGACCTCGGCCCTGAAAAAAAAAAAAAAAAAAGCGAGAAAGGAAGCATTTACCCATTTTGCTTTGGGTGATTTTTGCACGGTCAACTGTGTATTTGGTAGGTAGGTCTTAGCGTTGTTACACTTGTCTCCACCAATTACATTCCTCCCAATCTTGTGGTGGTGGCCTCATGGACCACATCTTAAGCGTCACCTCAATAACTTTACATGTACACAAGCCCAAGTATCCATCAGCCAGATCAGAACAGAGAACTGTTCTGTGCCCAGAAGACTCCTGTTCCTCTCCAGCCACCAGCTCTCCCTCAGCAGCTAATCTGACCACCAGGCTGGGGCAGGGCTCCAGGACTCCAGGAGAGGGACAGAGCCCAGCAAGCCATCTCCAGGGACTGCCTGTGACTGGCGCTCACAACCTCCATCTCCCACAGAGAACTGGGGTAGTATCAGGTACCTGGGACATAGAGCATGAGGGCAGCAGGAATCACAGGTCCTCTGAAAGTGGAAGAAGAAAAACCCAGAAGCCAGAATAGGACAAGGAGGACCTTGGAGAAATTCTTTTTCAGGTTTAAAAGAACCGATTTTTGTGTTCAACACTTCTTTGTGAGGAGAGAGTCTGCCAGCAACTGCCAAGGAGATGGGAGGAGGCAGCTGGGGGAGTCCTGGGGAGGAGTAAGCAGGCCCTATCTGTGAGCAGCCTAGAAGCATGTAGCCAGGCCCCAGGAAGAGTGGCAGCAGGCACAGTGGTTCACAGGTCTCCACCACTCACTCTCCCAGTGACCTTCACCTAATTACTTGTGGTGACACATTTTCCCCATTTGTAACAGTTGGGGTACTAATTATAGACTACTGGGTATTTTGTTCCAAGAATTAAATGAATTAACATAGGTCAACATTTAGGATAGTGCCTATACATTAAAAGTGCTAATGGCTGGGGCTGGGACTCAGTGGTAGAGTGCTCGCCTAGCATGTGTGAGGCCCTGGGTTGATCCTCAGCACCACTTAAAAATAAATAAATAAAATAAAGATATTGTGCCCAACTACAACTAAAAAATAAATATTTTAATAAAAGTGCTAAGAATTAGCTCTTACTATATGGAACCTTATGAAATTGTCGATATTCAAATATTTTCTCTTATAACAGCAATTGCATATGATTCAACCTAACATCATTAGCATTATTCTATTATACCAGCTCAGACGAAGGACTTAATTGCAAAGGGCCCCCTCCTAGTACAAAAGAGGCTTGGCCCAGCCTTGTCACAAGCTCTCATTTCAAGCAGCCCATGAGTCCCTGAGGACTGGTCATTCTACCCACAAAGTACCTGTGACATGCCTCAGATTCCCTTGCTAAGGGCTCTCAGGAAGGAAACCTCTTAATATGATGCTCCTTTGTCAGTGTTTGGTCCCTCCCTCAGGTAGGCAGCTGCTAGGCCAGAGGGAAAGAAGCAGATGTCTTTCCTCCTGGGGACTCTCACCACAGCTGGGACCCTGCCCTTTGCTCCTGTGTATGCTGACACCTCCTCTCCAGTCCAGTTTGCTCATCCAGTTTGGTAGTTTCACCGAGGATGAGCCCAGCATGGTGACTCATTAAGTAGGAAACTTGGGTGTCTGGCCCACCACCTTGATACTGGGGATTGACCAGGGCCTCACACGTGCTAACCAAGCATTCTACCTACAACCATGTTACATCCCTAGCCCTTTTTGTGATTTATTTTATTTTGAAACAGGCCCTGGATGGCTTCAAACTTGCCATCCTCCAGGTAGATAATATTAATAACAAAACTGCTGTTTCTTTTTTTTTTTTTTTTGGTGTGTGTGGTACTGGGTACTGGGGATTAAACCCAGGGACTCTACCACTCAGCTACATTTTCTACTCATTTTATTTTTTATTTTTGAGACAGGATCTCACTAAATTGCTAAGGTTGGCCTAGAACTTGTGATTCTCCAGCCTCAGCCTTCCGAATTGCTGGGATTACAGGCATGTGCCACCATGCCTGGCTAATAAGCTCACTATTTTGACAGCTAAGTGCCAAGTACATTATTCCAACTGCTTCACATGCATGAACTTGGTTAATCTTTATAAGAGCCCTAGGAGGCAGGTACTATTATCCCCATTTTACAGATAGGAAAACCAAGGCACAGAGAGCTAAGTGACTTGCTAAATGTTGCACACCCGGAAAAGTGGCAGAGCTAGAATTAGACCCCAGGTGGTCTGGCTCCAAAGACCATGTCCTATTCTGCATTGTCCCCAAGGTGGCTGTTTTCCCTCTGAAACTCCCTTACACCAAGCTCTTCTTCCCAGCTCTTCGGGGTGACAAGTGGCTGGTTTCCGGAAACTGCCACAACTCCCATTTTAATTTCAGCAACCACTTCACCTGGTTTTTCCTTGTGTTGCTTATGAGAGCTTTTAGCCCTAAAACTGGCTTTCTGTGATCTCTGAATTCACTCGTGGAGCTTTCTTTGTGGTGATTTAATACCAGCAGCCCTTTAGCAGGGGGGATGCACATGTCTCCTTTCTCTGCAAAGGTCATGTCCAACTGTTCACGATCTTGCACAGTGCGCTGTGCCCTCGTTCCCCACACTTCTGCCATGATTCTTTCTCCTGAAGGCTACCACCTGTCTAGCCTAACAGCCAGGCACATTTTTTCTTTCAGTATTCATAGAACTTTAGAACTGTGGGGGTGGAAGGAACTCTGCAGATTATCCAGTTCAATCGCCCATTCTATTTGGTCTAAAGAAAGAAGGGAGTGTCCCCCACCACCACCACAGAAGGATCAACTGAAGCGTTAACAAAGCAGCAGACAAAAAGCAAAAAAAGCGCAGGGCTAGTCTGTGGGTTTCTGCCGAAAGGCCTCAGACCCATGGGATAACTGAACACTCTCTATGGTAAGGAACGTCACTATGACTAACAATCTGTTTTGTTTTTGTTTTGGTACTGGGCATTGAACCCAGGGGTGCTCTACCATTGAACTACATCCCCAGCCCTTCTTATCATTTACATTAAGACAGGCATAGAGAGCCAAGTGACTTGCTTAATGTGGCACACCCAGAAAAGGGCCTCACTAAGTTGCTTAGGACCTTGCTAAATTGCTGAGGCTGGTCTTGACCTTCCATCCTCCTGCCTCAGCCTCCCAAGTTGCTGGGATTACAGGCATGCACCACCATGTCTGGTTACTAACACAGTCTTAAAGTCATAGAGCATTGTCCTCTGCTCCATGACAACATTGTGAATTGCTAAAAGCCATTCCAGGAATCACCTCCACCTCTCTAAGCTAATCTGGGGGGCACTCTGATCACATCTGACAAGGCTCTCTGAGCCTGGCTCATGATAACTAAATTAGACCTCATGCTCTCAATATCCTACTGCACCTCAACCACATTATCAAAATTGATAGCTCACCCCGGTGCACAGCCATTCCAGCCCCTTGTCCTCATTTATCCTGGGATGTCACATATGCTGCTTGTTGGCAGAAGCCAGGTTCTTAATCAGCGGTCTGCAGCCTTGGCACCTCAGCCAGCACCGACTCAGGGAAGTCAGCTCATCTGCTCTCCTTGTTCTCCAAAGCCATCCGTGGGCAGGCTGAGCCTGTCTTCCCATCTCCCTACAGAACAGACATCTGTTCTTTCACCACCTAACACCAATTACAGGGCTGACTGCTCAGGGGTCACACGGAGATGCTGATGCTCTTGGCGACAACTACGCCGCTGGCTGGACTCAGAAACACATTCAGCTTCTCCCCCAGTTTTAAAAGAACTATATGCCCATTAAAGACAGACAAACCCCCTCAGTTCAGAAATGAACACAGCATAGAAACAAATGTCCCTCCCACCAGATCGTGACCAGGAACAACCTCCAGGCTGCACTCCCTCATTGGCACAGCCTGGCCGCCTCTCTCCTCACTCCACATTTCCTCTCTCCTGGAGTTCCACCACCTAGATTAGGCCTTTCTGGAGTTTTCTTCAGAGGGACTCAACATGTCCCCGCCCAGGCCATCAGGACGCTGTCCTCTCACAGAGCATCCACTCTCGGCCTCCTTTGTTCCATCTGCCTCTCCTCCCTGACCTCTTCTTGTAGGTGTGCCAGGGCTCACACTTGCTTCCTCAGGGATCTCACCCAGTGTCCCGGCTTTAAGCAGCTTCTAGCCAAAGGCTCCTAAACTATGCGTCCAGTTGAGACCCCTCTCTTTCAGACTTGCGACTCACAATGTCCCTTTGTCTTGTAGACGTCTCCGTTTGGATACCCAATGCATTTGAAATTCAACACGCTCAGCACTGAATTCCCGACTCCTTCCCCATGAACCTGCTTCCCCTTCGGCCTTCTCCACACACTGCGAATGCCCTTCTGCCACCTATGCTCTACATGCAATTCATCAGGAAAGCCTGAGACCCCAGACCTGGGAACTTCTCACACCCTACGGTCACCACTCAGGTCCAAGCCACCCTCATATCTCCCTGGAGAATGATGGCAGCATCCTGGCTGTCTCTTCCACCCCATGCACACCTATAGGTCACAAAAAAGCAGGGTGATTCTTCCAAGGTTACCAGTCAGATCATGTCCCTCCTCTGATCAAGACCCTCCTGTGGCTTCCCTTCCACTCAGTGAAAGCCAGAGTCTTGGCAGTGGCTCCGAGTGCTGTGTCTGGGTCCCTGTGACTTCTCTGCCCTCACTCTTCCTGCTCTTCTCTGGGATCTCTGCTCCAGGCCTAGTTGGTCACCACGTGATTCTTCAACAGCCCAGCTGTGCTGCTGTCTTGGAGCCTTTGCACCGGCTTTTCCCTCTGCTCCAATTCTTCCAGAAGCCCACATGTCTCGCTCTCTCACCCTCCTCTCACCTTGCTCAAATGCCATCCCTCAGTGAGCTTATCCTGACTACTTTATTTGAAATTGCAGCTTGGCTGGGTGCTCACCTTTAATCCCAGAGACTCAGGAGGCTGAGGCAGGAGAAACATATAAGTTCAAGGGCTTAGGAGATCCTGCCTCAAAATAAAAAATAAAAAGAGCTGGGGATGTAGCTCAGTGGCTAAGCACCCCTGGGTTCAAACTCTACTACCAAAAAAAAAAAAAAAAAAAAAAAGAGAGAGAGAGAGAGAGAGAGAATATATATTTCTTACTCCCATCTGTTTTTGGGTACTAGGGATTGAATTCAGGGGTGCTTGACCACTGAGCCACATCCCCAGCCATATTTTGTATTTTATTTAGAAACAGGGTCTCAATGAGTTGCTTAGCGCCTCGCCATTGCTGAGCCTAGCTTTGAACTTGCAATCCTCCTGCCTCAGCCTCCTGAGCATCTGGGATTATAGGCATGTGCCACTGTGCCTGGCCCCTTCTAACATTTTAAAAAATTTACTATTTACTATGCTTTTATTGTATGTCTCCCATCAACTAATATTTAGGCTCCAAGAGAACAGAGGCCTCTGTTTCATTTCCCATTGTATCCTACACTGCCAAAGGTGTCTAGCATGGCAGGCATTCAATAAATGCTTGTCAATGAATGAATGAAAGATGTTAGGCTGCCCAGCTAGTCTGCAGCTACTCTGCGGCCTTTCTGACACAAAGATCCTTTTCAGACCCAAGGCCTCTGGACCCCACTGACTTCCTGCCACTCGGGCACTCTCTCCTGAGCATCCTTTCTCCCTTCCAATCCCCACCCCAGGTACCTGCTATGGCACCAACTGTTTTACAGCCATTGAGGGCTGACTCTTGGCCACTCACCTGAAAGTCCTCCTCGTCCAAGATCTCCTTCCTCCACTTGATCAAGAAGGCCGCACACACATAGAGATGAAAGTGGGAGAACCCTTCTGGTTCAGACTGGGAAGGAAAACAGAGACAGCCCTGACAAGGAGCCAGCTGTAGTCCTCTTAGTTCCAACCCTTCTGGAAGCTGCAGAAGCAGCAGGACATCACTTGCATGGCAGGGCACCCAGAGGCTGAGAAGACTTAGCAAGGGCCCTGTTCTTGAGGCCAAGGCAGACACAAGGAGTAGGAGGTGATGGGAATTTCTGGGCACTCCTCACAGGGCAGGGAGCTGGGCACCTCAGGGACTGCCTGGCATGGAGTGGGCAAGGGTCTCGTCATACCTGGTACGTGTCCCATAAGCGGATGGTGCAGCGAAGAGGAAGCTCCCGCATGAGCAGATTATTCATCCACCGAAAGGCAAACTGTAGGTATTCAACCTCGTACCTCCTGAAGTGATTATGCACCTGCTCTGAAACAGGAAGCATCGTGGGCCCCTGACGCACAGCCTCGGGGATGAGGCCCTGAAAGCTCTCAGGAGCCCCAAAGGCAGATTCCATTTTTTATCACCCCTCTCTCGGGGAGCCAGACACAGGGGGGCAAATAGGCATCAGACGGCTCTTTGTGTTTTGATTCTGATTCTCACAGCAATGCTGCAGCTCAGGGAGCCCAGCACGTGGAACTAGCCTGACATCCCAAAGTGATGCTCTCGGTGCCCTCTGCCTGCACGGGGCTGCTCTGGCCACAGAACAGGAGACATACGGTTCACTTGGCTGCTGAATCTTATTACTCATCAGAGAAGGAGCCAGAATGGAAAAGAACCTTGGAGGTCACCTTGGCCATTCTCCCAACAGTGAGGAATTCCTCCCCAGCATCCCTGACAGATGGCTAGCCAGCAGGGACTGTGCCACTGCCAGTGAAGGGGGCTCACTGACCCACCAAGGGCAGCTTCTTGCACTGATTTATTGAGTGATTTATCAGAAGGCACTTTACCAACTTCAACAGAATCTAGCCACCTACTAACTCCCAGCCCTTGGGATCCATGTGGTATTCTGACACAAGTCAAAACAAACTGGGTTTCCATTCTATGTGACATCCCTTCAAATAATGCTTACTAGGATTGTTTTGGTTTGATTGTTTTCTTTTTTTGCATTTCTGGGGATGGAATCCAGGGCTTTGAGGATGCTAGGCAAGTGCTCTACCACTGAACTACAGCCCTAGCTCCTAATACCTTTTTTTTTTTTTTTAAATTTTGAGACAGGGTCTCACAAGTTGCCCAGGCTGGCTCGCAACTTGCGATCCTCCTGCCTCAACCTCCTGAGTAGACCGAATTATAGGCATGAGCCACCAAGTCTGGCTCCTGATACAGTTCTTGAAAGAAATATTAACCATGCTTACTTCAGGGGAATAGAATTTAAGGAAGAAGATAGATTTCTAATTACTACGTGTTTTTCTGCATTGTTTAAACTTCTATAATGAGGAAGTAATACTTCTAAAATGCAAAGTAACGAGACATATACGTTTAAAAGCTACTATCTTAGAGTGCCAGGCCTTAATTCATCAGGTAATTATAAGGGCAGGGAAAAAAAGAGTGGACAGTGGCAGAAAGCACGGCCTCTGCCCTCTGGAACTGCTGCTGCTCAGCCTCTGGCAGCCAGCGTAGCAACCCAGGAAAAGGCAGCACATGTCCCATGCTAAGCTCTGGAAGAGCGATGCCAGACACTGCCAGTTGGGCCCCAGCATGGGTGCCAACAGCTGGGTTAGGGTGATAAGACACAGGAAAACATTCCACTGCACTGTGCAGGAGAAACGGTGAGTAAACAAATGAGGCTGGGAGACTAAAACTCTAAGTCATGACAGAAGAGAAGAGTGAGCAGAACCAATCAGGAAGGTTTTCTTTTTAAATATTTTTTTAGTTGTCAATGGACTTTTATTTTATTTACTTTTATGTGGTGCTGAGGATAGAACCCAGTGCCTCACGCGTGCTAGGCAAGCGCTCTACCACTGAGCCCCAGCCCCAGCTCCCTCAAGGAAGGTTTTCATGAAAAGAGAAGGTGGGAAAGGAGAGAGAATGATACCCAACTTCTGTGTGTGGAAAAAAGAAAGAGGCTTTTATTTTGGGTTATGCACAAAAGTGGGGCATGCCGTTTATTAGTTGGTGTGCTGACCGGCAGAATCCCAAAGAACCTCACTGACGCTAAAGGTCCTGTTTTATGAGGATCTCATATTGGTTCTTTCCTTGGCCTTGGGGTCCTCAAGAGTCAACAGCTGAGCTTTCTGAATTGCCCTGTAGTTCTACCATCCCGTGCCCCAGGCCAGAGCTGGGACTCCACTCTTGTAAGAATCCTGCCTCTCAAAGATGTCCTCTTGAGCTGTGCCTCCATGACCCCAGGCCACACGGGTCTAGCAAGTCCTGGCTGCTAGGTTCTCAATGAGACCTGAGGATCCAGCATTAAGCCTGGGAGTTCCAAGTTACATCACTGCAGAAAGGACAAGGGCAGCCTACTAAAGGCTTGAAGCTAACAGTAATGGGAAGCCACAGGAGGATCCTGAGTAGAAGAGGAGGCGCTGGAATAGTACTTTAGAAGAATGCAAATAGATGATAGATGGTTTGAAAAAAGAGTATGGAGGAGGCAAGTCCTTCTAGAAGGAAACTGTGGAAATCTGGAAAAGTTGGACCAGAGATGTGCCTAGGAAATACAGAACAGAGTTGCTGAAGGAGAACCGACAGAACTCAGAGACAGAAAACAAAAAGGAAAGAAAAACTTGAGATACCCGCAGAGGCCTCCCCTTACCTTCCTGCTGAGACGTGGGAGGGTGCTGGTGCTGACGACAGCAGTGAGCTACGGGGAAGGGCTAGGAAGGGAGCTGAGGGACCAAGGATTCTGGCTTGTGTCAGAATCATATGGGCTACTGCTAGAGAATTCCTGTTCCTTTGGACCTACCATCAATCCGGCTGACGAGCTCTTCCAGTGCCTTGACCTTCTTCTGGATCCCTGGTTGTGCAAAGGTATAGTTATCCTGCAGACGATACAGAGCCCAGGATGAACAGGGACCCCAAACAGTGGTGCTCCTGCCTCTCAAGTTCACTGAAACTCGTTAAAAAGTACAAGTTATTGTGTGAGGAATGGCCTGTTCAGTGTTGTAATGCTGTTGCTAATGGCTGATCACAGTGTTTCAGGGAACAAAGAATTGCCAGAACAGTGTGGTATGAGTAATGCCCGATGAAGTCCTGCTGGGTGTGAGCACAGCCACAGGGCGCTGTGTGTGTGAGGCAGAATGGAGGGGCCTACTCTGAGGACAGAACCCATGCACCACACAGATTTTCTCAGACTCCCAGGGACACTAGACAGATGCAAAGCTAACAGAAAGAGATAAAGGAGGAACCACGGTGGGCAGGGAGCCCTGTCTGATACTGAAAAGCAATAAGGGCACTGAAGGCCTGAAGGAGCCTCTGGACCTAGCTGTCCCCACAGAGGAAGAACCAGCTCACCTGGATCCCATCCAGCAGCTTGCTCATGCACCAAAAGCTGTCAGCTTCAATGCTTCGCAGCATGTCCTGAGACAAATTGGTCACGTCAAAGTTCTCCACATCCTCTTCTGTAAAACAAAAGGTGAAGAAAGTCCAGAGGTCTTTTCTAAAAATGAAGAAAGAAAGAGTCTAGTGTCTTCAACAGGGTCCTTTTGACCAGGGGAGAACCAGGCTAACCTGATGTCAAGGAACTGCACCTCGCCTCCCCTTGTCAGGGGGACAAATTGATCCCAGGGAAGTTCCTGAGGGTTTCATTACAATACTGAATAGGCCATTTCTCACACCAGTCCCACTGGGATCAACAACTCTTTCTCCTCCTCTGCACTTATTCATTCAGCTTTAGAAAGTGATAATTCAGGTCTCGTGTTCAATGAGCTATACCCAGCTCACTGGAGACAGTCTGGAAAATTCTTTGATTTCAAAAATTCTGTGAGCTGTCTTTGCACACTCTCACTCACACTTACACGTAGCAAAAACAGCTGGGATCAGATAGCCCACACAGTGCATTTTGAGGATGGAATCCCTGAATGCTGATAAGGCAGACCAGTTCATGCGCATGCATGTGTGCGTGCGAGCGCGCACACACATATACATTCTCTCTCTCCTTTTTATTTTTGGCAGTACTGGGGATTGAGCCCAGGGCCTTGAGCTTGTGTAAATGTTCACCACTAAGCTATACCCTGGCCCTGAACCTATGGTCCTGTCACTGAGAAGTGAAGGTAGTGCCTGAGGGAGGATGGACCCAGACTGTGAGGGCTTCTAGGATTTAATTCCACCAAGTTGGTATTCCCCAAGAGGGGTTCTGTAAAACATCAATTCTATAAGACACTTAAGAAAAAAGGAGTTACATAGACAAAAGCAGTTGAGAAACACTGCATTAAACATCTTGGAGATTTATTTATTAATTTATTTTAAAATATTTTTATTAGTTATTGATTGACTTTATTTATTTATTGTTTATATGTGGTGCTGAGAATCGAACCCAGGGCCTCACACATGCCAGGCAAGTGCTCTACCACTGAGCCACAAGCCCAGCCCAAAATATCTTGGAGGTTCCTCAAGATCACAGCATACATTCTGACCAGGGAAGAACCAGGCTAACTTGATGTCAAGGAACTTGCCCCTTGCCTCCCCTTGTCAGGGGGACAAATGGATCCCAGGGAAGTTTCCGAGGATCTCATTACAACACCAAATGGGCCATTTGTCACACCAATCCCATTGGGATCAACAACTCTTTCTCCTCAGGATTTGAGAAGTTATATGAAAGTCTGCACTAAGTTAACTTGCTTAACTTTGTTTATCCAGCATTTCCCAAGTCTTTTTAATCGTGGGACCTCTCTAGATGGGATCATCTATCAGCTTCTCAAAGGAACCCCACAGTAAGCAATAGGACTGAGAAGCTGTCTGGTCTGAGATAAAGTGAGGAAAATGTAAGACACCCTCAAGAAACCTGAAGAAACTGGGCATGGTGGCACAGCTTGTTCTTCCAAAGACTCAGGAGGCTGAGGCAGAAGGATCTCAAGTTCAAGGCCAGCCTCAGCAACTTAGTGATACTCTATCTCACAAAATAAAAAAATAAAAAGGGCTAGAGATACAGCTCAGTGGTAGAAAGCCCCTGGGTTCAATCCCCAGTAATGCAAACAAACAAACCAAAAAGAAAGAAAGAAAAGAATAAAATCAATCTGAAGAAGGAAAAGGCCTTGGGATATTTCCTTCTGGCCCCTGTTCAACTCTCCCTTCCTGCCACAAAGAGGTGTAGTAGTAAGAAATGTTCTCCTTGTCCAATAAGGCAGGCTACTGCACGCCTGTCAGAGGCCACATGGGAATGTTCAGGCCCTTGAATTCCGCACCAAAGGCAGCTTTTCCCTTAGGCCCACAGGCCCTATTTTGAAAACAAGATGTTCACGGCAGACACTTGTGCTACAGAGAGACATGGCAACTGACAAAATGTATCCAGAATCCTGCCCTTTTACATTATGGGAATGATTACTAGATCTGAACCTTCTCATGACAGCATATAGATGTAACAACTCTGAAATTCTCACTCTGCTTAAAGAACACTGAAGGCGATTAACAACAACAACAACAACAACAAAATAAATAAATAAATAAATAAATAAATAAATAAATAAATAAATAAATAAATAACTTTTGGAGAGAGTGAGGGTTTCTTGTCAGAAAAACTATGACCCTGGGAATGACCGAAAGGTCCGGCTTGAAGTCTGGCCACAGCCGATACATAAATGTGTAAAGTGCTAACCACAGTATCTGGCACACAACAGACACACTAGAGTTATTTTTGATGAAGTTTATAAGGAATGTATAATGACACAGGAAAGTATGTCACAGTATCAAAGGAAAAAGTAAGGAACAGAACTATTTATGGTAGACTTTCAACTACTGTATATACATTATTTATGTGTGTTTCTATAAGCACAGAAGAAAGACAAAACGTATTACAAGGTTTACAGTGCTTAGTCCCCAGGTGGTATAAATGAAGGATTTTATTGTCTTTGAGCTTTACTAGACTTTTCAAAATTTCCACAATAAGCTAATTTTTGATAGTCCCCCCAAATGCATTATTTCAGAAAAAAAGAGCCACAATTGAGTACACTTGCCTTTTATCACCAAAAAAAGAATAAATAAGATTTTATAAACAACACTAAGCTTGCAGAAACTAAGAATTTAGAGAATGTATAAGAGTCCATTTGAGGAACCCCATTAAAAAACAAAACAAAACCAAGAAATACCATTTGCCTTTCTGTCCTAACTTCAACATTTACTATGTAGTGTTTTGGGGGGTGGCCATATATAGTATTAATTTAGGTAAATGACACTGAGCCTTAAGATTCAGCTCAGAATCTTCCTTTTTCTTTTTGCTTCATATTAAGACCTTTCCAGGTTGCTGTACATATCTCTAGCTCATTTCTGCACCCTTTATCTATCCATTTCTGCAGGGATTGCTTCCAACTCTCAAGACTACAATGTCCCAAGGAATTGTCCCCTTTGAGCCTGTATAAGAATGGCTCTGGGTTGGACTTAGGCAGATCATTCTCTGGGCCAGTCTCTCAACAGTGCAGGAGGAAGGAGTAGCCCTTCCTTACAGTAAGCATGGGACACATACTAACCCAGGCTGGGCAGTAGCTCCCTCATCATGAGAATGGGGGGGTACAAGAAAAAGGTAAAACCCACAAGGAAGGTTCCAGATTAAAAAACAAAACAAAACAAAACACCCTCAACTCCTCGGATATACATTTCCCAAAGGAAGATCCAGAGGTCCATAATATTGGAAGATCTTCCCCAACCTGGGCATTCCAGGAGGATTCCAGAATGCTGCGGTGGAGATGCAAGTGGAGCCACAGAGGAGGAAGAGCCTGGGTCCCTGAGGACAGGGGGAGGAGGGATGTCCCCATAGCCTGTGGTTTTTATTGTCAAACAGAATAGCACCTGGGTGAGGGCACACTCTGAAGCCAGACTGCAGAACTCAAATCCTAGCTCTGTCACCCACAGCTACATGACTTTGGACAAATGACTTTACCTTTCAAGTCTCAAGTCGTCATCTGTTAAGGTGGTAATATCAGTACCAGTGGCAGAGGATATTTAAGGATTTAAAAAGTTAATTAATATATGGAAAATACTGACAATAGTGTCTGGGATAAAAAAATGCATTATGTAAATGTTAGCTGGCATTATATTATTGTTATTATACAAGATACAAATATATTGACAATTGAGATATAGACTATTATTTGCCACCAAATCTAATCTTCAACAATAAACCCACCCTCCCAAATTGTACCTTAAAATCAGTCAATTTTCAAAGCTTTCCACTTCTACCTTTTGGTCTTAAGGAGGAAATGCAGGCTGTAGCTCATTGGTAGAGCGTTTACCTAACACATATGAGGCCCTGGGTTCAATCACACACACACACACAAAGCTAATGAAATCTAAATCTTAAAAGGAAAAAAAAAGAGGAAATCCAGGCTAATTACATATGGTCACAGTTGGTCAGATGCCACACTCGGTAAGGGCACCAATTCCAAACCTTCAGCTGTGCAGGAAGCTGAGGGACCAACAGGCAAGGTGCTGGAGTATTACTCTGGGGCCTCGAGTTGGGGGCTCGTCTGCCCAGCAGCCCTCTGCTCTCACGGACAGCGAGGGGGAGTTCTCTTTTTCTGCCTGCTGGGAGGTTAAGATTCACTCATTCAGTCAAAAACTGTGAGCTGAGTGCACCAGCAAGAAGCAGCCGAGAACAGGAGGAGCAAATGCTCTCTGAAGGGCTTCATTCAGCATAAACAATCTGTTCAGAAGGATCATTAAGCGTCCACTTGAGGAAATTCAACACATAATTGAAGCTGAAATGGGAAACCATGCCAGCCGTGCAGTCTCCAGTGAGGGCAGCGTCTCTGGTTGTCATGACAAGTATACGGCAGCCAGGACTCAGGCTGAGGGACTGAGATTTTTAAGGGATATTTTATGGCTATTTTAAGAGGCAAAGCATCCAAAAGGAGGAAATCCAAAAGCTCTTTATAAAAATAAAATTGCCCACTCTGGGCTTGACGAGAACATGCCTATTTATTAGCTGATAAAAGGCAGCTGAGTGGTGGCTCCAGTCAACTGTTTATTTTTCCTGAGGACTCTGAGTCCTGGGCCTGAAGCTGCTTAATATATGCCTCACAAACTCCCTGACAGCTTTGGGAAGAACAGGTTTGGCCCAAACTGACAAGAGTAACACCTATTCACTGCTTCAAGCACTTTCTAGGATCCACCTGAGATCCCAGGGCCATTTTCAGATCTGTGAATCAGTGACTCTGCCTGGCTGGCAGCTGCAGGTGGCCTTTGTTTTCCAAAGCCTTGGATTTACCTGACCTGTGTCGTTGTTTTCTTTTCTTTTTTTTTTTTTTCTTTAAGTAAAAACTGGACTCCTAAGAATACCTTGCATAATATTTTCTAATCACAGAAGGAGACTGAGGAAAACAACAAATAAAATCTTTTTTGGCCATGCGTCTAAAGAACCTCATAGAACAGAAACTTAAACATTTTTTTTAAATTTTTATTTACTTATTTTTATTTGAAGTTGGACACAATGCCTTTACTTTATTTATTTTTAAGTAGTGCCGAGAACTGAACCCAGGGCCTCGCACATGATAAATGAGTGCTCTATCACTGAGCCACAACCCCAGCCCCTGGGAAAACAGTTTTAAGAAAAGTGCCAAAGTGCTGAGGATGCATTTCAGTGGTAGAATGCTTGCCCAGCGTGTACAAGGTCCTGGGTTGGATCCTCAGCATTGTAAGAAACAAAAGAGAAGAAGAAAAGAAAAGAAGTGCCTAGGACTTCATCTGATCAATTCTATAAAATTTCTAAGTGGTTCAAGCACTATACACACTTATTGTTGGTGCTGCTCATCCATCACTTTCAGGCAAGGACCTGGCAATACTGCCACAAACCTTCAGTATGTACAACAGGGTGCAGTGGCCCCCTGGACAAACCAGGAAAGCCAAAGCACCTGACATCTATGTCAGGGGAGTTGCTTTCTGAAGAGGAGATGTTGCTCCAGAGGTGGGTAGAAGGAAGGCTTACTATGAGGCCCTGGCTCTGCAGCACCAGGCCCATGTTTCTGCCTGTCAGAGGAGACATGAGATTCTGAAGATACAAGGAAAAACCTGACCATAGAACCTTCCTGACACTGCACCTGTCAATCAGGGCAGCAACTAGTAACTCAGAATCATATGAACTCTGGCTATTCAGCATGGGTGTTCTTGTGTCACAACACCCTGGTTAAAATTACTTTTAAAAACCAATATACTACTTTGTATACAACCAGAGATATGAAAAAATGTGCTCTATATGTGTAAGATGAATTGTAATGCATTCTGCTGTCATATGTAACAAATTAGAATTAAAAAAATAAAATTAAGGGAAAAAAAAACTAAAAAAAAAAAAAATATATATATATATATATATATATATATATATATATATACTAGTGGGGTGTGATGGTGCACGGTGTAATCCCAGCCATTTGGGAAGCTGAGGCATGAGAACTGAAAGTTCCAGGCCAGCCTCAGCAACTTAGCAGAGACCTTGTCTCAAAATAAAAAATAAAAAGGGCTGGGATATAGCTCAGTGGTAGAGTGTCTCTGGGTTTAATTCCTAGTACCAAAACAAAACACTAATGCACCTCCAAGTCTCTTTACTTTCCTTAGGTTCCTATACTGCTTTTGCTTTCATTCAGTAAACATTAGAAGCTCCTGGGTAGGTCAGCCTCTTGGCACTGCTGTGGGACCCAGATTATGAGCCCAAACACATAAATGTTCAAGTTAAGGGCACAAAGGAAGAGCAAAGTCCAGCACAAACTAATCTTCTACGACCTGCCCAAAGACCACTCACCCACAGTGGTGAATACCACCCCCAGTCACACTGAGTATTTCCATCACCCCAGAAGTTTTCTCATGCTCCTCCCAGTCAGCCTCCCACCAGAGGCATCCTTTGTCCCCATCTCTATCGCCATAGATTAGTTCTGCCTGCTTATGGACTTCAGATACATGGAATCAGACAATATGTACTTTTTTTATTATCTGGCATCTTCTGTCCAGCTTAATGATTTCTGAGATTTCCGTGTTGTTACATCTATCAATTGTTTGTCTTTCACTGCTGAGTACTATTCTCTGGTATGAACAGTTGTTAATGGATATTTGGGTTGTTTTCAGTTTTCATCTGTATGAATAAAGTTGCTATGAATATTCTTTTTTAAAAAATACTTTTTAGAGGGTTGTGGCTCAGCGGTAGAGTGCTCGCCTAGCACTTACAAGGCCCTGGGTTCGATCTTCAGCACCACATAAAAATAAATAAATAAAACAAAGGTATTGTGTCCATCTACAACTGAAAAATAAATATTTAATAAAACTTTTTAAAATTATAGATGGACATCTTTATTTAATTTATTTACTTATATGTGGTGCTGGGAATCAAACCCAGTGCCTCACACCCGCTAGGCAATTGCTCTACCATTGAGCTACAACTCCAGCCCACTATGAATATTCTTGAACAAGTCTTTTGGGGGCTATCGGTTTTCATTTTCATTGAATAAACAATTAAATGTAAAAGGCAGAGCTTTTTGCCTAATTTGTTTATGGTCGTAACCCTAATGCCTAGAGCAGCCACCGGCACAGCACAGGTGCCAGCAAACCCTTGCTTATGTGTGCTGGACTCCAGTTCCATCCCTTAGGAAGGAGAACTTTTGGCCAACTCAGCCCAGAGAAGTGTCGTTACTGCCCTCCAGTGGCCAAGCCCAGCAAAGCGTCACAAACTCAGTGTCCAGCAACATTTCCATGGAATTTTCATTCTCTCATTCATCTAGACAGACACGTGGGGAAGGCCTATTTTAGACACCAAAATGAAAGTACTGGGAATATCAAGAAACTTAAAATAGTCTCTGGCCTCCAAGAATGATAGTCTGGTGGCAGAGGGCAGAAGGGAAGCACAATCCTGGTGTGGGAAGTGGGAGAAGCGAACAGGCTGTGGTGTGCTACTGGGTAGGAGGAGGGCATGCGCCTGAGATGAGGGGTGCTGGCGGAGTGGGCGTGGGGGAAGGCTTCCAGGAGGAGGGAGAGTCTTAAGACATGCATGAGGGTTCATCCAGGGATAAGGAAATGGTGGAGCACAAGGCTCTCGTTTTAAGGAACGAGGTGGGAGCAGCCTGCACAGGTCCTTGCACACTAACTTGGAGAACCCCGCTGCTTAAAATTTTAGTTTTTTGAGATGGGGTCTTTGTGTTGTCCAGGCTGGGTCTGAACTGGGCTCAAGTGGCCGCCTGCCTCAGCCCCCCTGGAACTACAGGTGTGAACCACTGCACCCTGCTGAGAACCTGGGCATTTCACCAGCAGGTGATGGAATGTTCGGGCTTTTAGGCAGAGGAGCTGCGTGGGCAAGCAGGTGTGGAAGACAGGCTGAAGGGGCCAAAATGAGACAGAAAAATCTGCTTGGCCATTTTGGCAATTCAGACCTGACCAAGGAGTCAAAAGAACAGAGAGGAAGAAACAGATTCAAAAAAGATTTGAGACATAAAATCATGAGTGTTGTAATTGACACAGAAAAATGAGAAAAGAGAATTATAGATAATTCTTAGCATTTCTGAATTTGGTGACAGGAAATATAGCCAATTGAGAGAAAAGGGTTGCTAGGTGAGGGAAGAAGAGGAGATAAACAGGTTGGAGAGCTGAGGGGTAGCAAATATTGCCAGTTTTCTTCAAATTGTTCCTTCTTACCTCCTTGTTAATCAGCTCCCCAAGGGTATTTAATAGGACCCTTAGGTACTGGCCACCTGGGCACTAACATCATGTACAGTTTGGGGATATGTTCTTAAATGGAAGGAGTATACTTTTTTCCTTTGTTCTCTGTGTTGGCTGGAATACAGGTACAGTGGCTGGAGCACAAGCAGTCCCTTGGATCATGAGAAGGAAACCACATGGCTAAATATGGCAGAACAAGAAAAGAGAGGAGTCTAGATCCCTGATATCTTGGATCAGCATTTAAGTCCTAGACTACTTTCCTCTGGACTTTTAACATGAAAGAAATAAACTTTCCTATCTTAGTTATAGCACTGTTATCTGGGATCCTCTGTTGTGTGTAAATGTGCTAATCCTAACCCATCCCCTATGAGATATGTGGGTGGAAGTGTCACACAGGGAACTGGACACAGTCACAGATCTGAGAAGGACTTCCCTCCTGGGAATTCCACTGCTATCCTGCTTCTAAATAAAACCCGCAGTGAAAACCCTACTATGCTACTGCATCTGAAAAGTTTTTTCACAACTGGTCTCACATTTTGCCTTGAAAGAAACTAACCAGGCATCATTCCTCTTCTAAAACCAGGACACATCACGAGCTCTGCTCTCTGCACACCACTTAGCAGTTACTGTTAAGCAGTTTATTTTGATGATGATCTCACTGTCAATCACACGGGCTCTTAATATGTTCAGAGCTGGATCAATAACACACCTAAGCCCAAATGCTCAGAGGTGAGACTCTAGAGGTATACCACAGACTCACAGATCCAGTCCAGAGACTCTCTCTTCACCATGACCCTCTAGCATTTCACCAGTGAACCTGGGCACAGCTGATTTATCTGCAGAGGAGCCACTTTCACAGAAGCAGCTGCCTTCTGCAGATGGAGAAGCTGCCTGGGGGCCAGGCTACAGACTTCCCTCCCAACTTCTTCAAAAGGGAGACACCAGATCTCCCCGTTTTCAACTATTTTACAACAAACATGATAAAAGTGATAGAGGTTGTAGAGAATGGACAGGGAAAGCGATGAGAGAGACCAAACAATGTCCTGGGGCACATGGATCCTGTAGCTCTACTGGGGCCGATTCCCCACACCATGGTCAGTGGAATGGGGCAGTGGAGTGACATCTGCACAGGATGACAGGGTGGCTGTATGGTGTTCCATGGGGAAGGACAGCCAATGCCTCCTGCAGCAGGGAGGGTCACATCAGAGGGGTCAAAGCAAAAAGCCTTGTATACCAGCTGCCTTATCAGGATGTGGTGCCATTAGAGACGTGGAGAAAAGCAGCAATATTACCGAACAACAGAACCATTGTTGAAGACAGCAAACAATGTTGTACTTCTGTTAAGAAAGGCCTTGAGGCTGGGAAGAAATCCTACTGACTTCACACACAGTTGAATGCTTGTCCAGCATGTGTGAGGCCCTGGGTTCGATCCCTAGAACTAAAAAAGCAAAACCAAATAACAAAACAAAAATCTTAATTTATGTCTATCGATTGATAAGTAGATAAATTTAAGGTGTAGCATATCATCATCATGAAATATTTGGCCACAAAAAGGAATGAAATATTAATACATGTCACAACGTGGCAAGTCCACAGAGACAGCTGGTGGCTTAGTCTTTTGGGGGCTGTGGAGTAGTAGTGGGTGGTGCTGGGGATTGAACCCAAGGGCTCACACACACTAGACAAGCATTTTACCAATGATCTACAGCCTCAGCCCCAGGGTTTCTTTTTGAAGTGATAAAATGTTTTAAAATTGATTGTGTGGTTATACAATTCTGAAAATGCACTAAAAACTACTGAAATGTACACTTTTAATGGATGAATTATATGGTATATGAATTATATATCTCAATAAAGCTACCAAAGAACCCCCATAAAATTTAATTTAAAATTACTACAACTCCAATAAAAATTCTACAGGGTCCCCCCACCTCCTAAACTTGACAAACTGATTCTAAAGTTCCTCTGAAAGGACTTGGAGGACATTTTACTAAATGAAATAAGCTATTTACAGATGGACAAATACTAATGATTGCACTAAGAAAGCAGCTGGAACAAGCCAAGCTCACAGAAACAGAGGAAAGAATAGTGGTTGCCAGGGGCGAGGAGACAGGCAGTTGCCATATTGTGGGTACAAAGTTTCAGTCATGCAAGATGAATACTTTCTAGAGATCTGCTGTGTAACACCGTACCCACAGTTGACAATACTCTATTGTGCATGTCAAAATTCATTAAGAAGGCAGGGAGTGGTGACATATTCCTATAATCCCAGCAATTTGAGAGGCTGAGGTAGAAGAATCACAAATTTATTTGAGACTCTATCTCAAAATTTAAAAAAAAAAAAAAATCTTCAAGAAGGTAGACTTCATGCCAGGCACTGAGGCACTGTAATCCCAGAAGGAAGATCACAAGTTCAAAGCCAGCCTCAGCAACTTAGTGAGGCCCTCAGCAACTTAGTGAGACCCTATCTTAAAATAAAAAACAAAAAAGGATGTGGCTCAGTGGTTAAGTGCCTCTGGGTTCAATCCCCTGCTACCAAAAAAAAAAAAAAAAGAGAGAGAGAGAGAGACTTAATGTCAAATGTTCTTTATCACAGTAAAATTTTAAAAAGATAAAAATAAGTAATTAAAAAGTTCATCTGAAAGAAGATCCAAGACAATTTTCAAAAAAGGATGAGAGTGGAGCCAGGTGCAGTGGTGCACACCTGTAATCCCAGTAACTTGGGGGCTGAGGCAAGAGGATTACAAGTGTAAGGCCAGCCTTAACAACTTAGCAAGACCCTGTCTCAAAATTAAAAATTAAAAAGGGCTGAAGATGTAGCTCAGTGGTTGAATGCCCCTGGGTTCAATTCCCAGCACAACAACAAAAAGGATGAGACTAGTTCTGGATTTAAACACACACACACATACACACACACACACACACACACACACACACCACAAGATAAAATAAACCCAGCTCTCTCTACTGACTGATCACCATGGGAGCGGCTTCCCTTTGCCACACTCTTCCGCCATAATGTCCTGCCTCACTTTGAGCCCCAAGGAATGGAGCCAGCCACTTAGGAAGTGAAACTTCTAAAACCATGAGTGCCCCAAAACCTTTCCTCCTCTACAGTTGTTCTAATTGGGTTTTTTAGTCACAGCAGTGAAAAGCTGACTATAACAGAAATTGGTAGCTAGAAGTGGGGTTATTGCTGTGACTAACCTGACCTTGTGGTTCATAAGTTTTTGGAGCATTTTGGAATTGGTGGGAAGAATTTTGAGATGCTTAGCAGTGCAAGCTGGAAATGCTTTAGACTGTTGTAAGTGGTGATAAACCCATGCCTGGCTTTTCCTAACCAGATAACAACCCTCTCTGAAGCTCTAATGACCCTCATAAATTCTGTGTTATATAGTTGGTTGATAAAGCTTTTTGAATCTCTCAGTTCCCATCCATCTTTCCAAATACCCTAACGTGCTAATAATCATCCTAGCCAGCTAAAATATTAACTAGGCTTAGTGTTATGCTTGTCAAAATTTTGTTACTGTAAGTTCTCAAACCCCCCTTTGTATAACTTTTTGTGCTATAAAGCTGTGCTCCTAGAGAGCTGCAGGGCTGTCTTCTGTTCCCGCGATTTTTGGGAGACACATTGGCAGATGGAAATTATAAGCTTGCTTTAATTTGATTTCAACTGGAGTCAGTGGTCTTTTCTTTGTGTTGTGGTCTAATAGCAGAGCTTAATGACCGATTCTGGTGGGAGCTCAGAAGATTAGAATGGCAATAGGACCATGGACAGGGAAGAGAGGGATCAAGAGGGTTCAGAGGAGGACTGTAACGGAATTTGGAGTAGAGGCCATTTGTGTTATGTTCTGCCTAAGAAGGTATCTGCATTTTGCCCTCCTGAGACTTTCTGTGAGGCTGATTTTAAAAGCAACGAACTTCTTAATCTGGCAGAAGAAATTCCTAGGAAGCATAGCATTCAGGAAGTGGCATGGATAGTGCTGGTGGCTTTTAGTCAAATTTATTGTGATAATCAGGAGCAGAAAGATTTGGAAAACATGAACTTGAATGATGAGAGTAAAACTAGGGCTAAGGAAGTTGTAATTGTTAAAGACAGAGTACTGCCACTAAAGAAATGCTAAAGACTTTGCCCAGAGTCAAAGAGAAAGATGGCTTGAGGGCATCTCAGGAGCTGGCAAGACCACACCCAACTCAAGTTCAAGGGAGTAAAAGTGAAAATTCTCGAGACCAGTGGGGCACCCCTTCTTGCACAAGGGGGCCTAGGAAATTTTTTCAACATGTTCAGACACTTTGCAGCTACTGCAGCCAGGGTCCCTGGAGGCTGGGCTACTGCTTGAGATGGCAGCAGACCTCGGTGTCAACGTGATGCTGGTTCTGCAGGAATGCAGGATGCTGGAGTCAGGGGGTCATGGAGACTTCTACCAAGATTTCAAAGGAAGGCCTGGCAGGCCAGGCAGAGTACAGCAGGATCTGCGTCCCTGCAGGCACCCCCTGAGAAATCAAAGTGTGCAGATGTGAGGAGAAAGCTGAAGCTAAAGTGGACATCCCCGAGATTAAGACATGCCAGTAACGTGCTAATAATCGTCCTAAGAAAGCTGCAGGAGTAGAACAGAGATAAGCCAAAAAAAAAGGCCACTTGGGCTACAACAAACAAGCTCTTTGGAGAAGACATCATGCCATGTGCTGCAGATGCTGGATACAGAACTACAGGACCTGTTTGTCCAGCTGGATTTCAGTCTTGCTTTGGTCCTATCCCTTTTTTCTATGTGCCTAATTTTGTGAATGAAAATG
Source organism: Marmota flaviventris (assembly GCF_047511675.1). NCBI lineage: Eukaryota > Metazoa > Chordata > Mammalia > Rodentia > Sciuridae > Marmota > Marmota flaviventris. Next base: position 116,255,973 of record NC_092503.1, read on the forward strand.
TTTACTCTGTGCCATTATATATTGGATACTTGTAAATTGTTTTTAATTTTATAGGAGCTCACAATGTGAGATTGCCTTGAGCCTCAGAGAAGACTTTGGACTTGAAATTTGAGCAATCTCAGAACTATTAAAACTATGGGGACTCTTGGGAATAGACTATATATATTTTGCATTTTAGATAAGTATGAGCTTATGCAAGAAGGTTCAGAGAATAAATGATTGGGTTGTGAGAGCCTTAGGTCAATCAGTGAATTGATCCCCTGATGGGATTAAGGGTGGTAACTGAAGGCTGGTAGGGTATGTTTGGAGGAGGTGGGGCACTGGGAGCCAAGATCCTGCCTCACCTTGAGCCCTGAGGAGTGGAGTCAGCCACTTACTTAATGGACTAAGACCTCCAAAACCATGAGCCCCTAAATAAACTTTTCCTCCTCTACAGTTGTTCTGGTAAGGTCTTTAAGTTGCAGCAGCAAAAAAGCTGATTAAAAACAATGCAAAACAATAAATACGTGTCCTACCATACTACGCTATTAAAAAAATTAAAAAATAAAAAAACAAACAAATAAATCCAAGCCCTGTGGTACTTGGATTTTAATAAATTTATAAATTTATAATATATTATAAATACTATAAACAAATATTTTGTATCAATGAAAAAACAATGTACTATTTATTAATGGTATTGAAACAACTAGTCCTCCAATCAGAATAGTCCCAACTCCTGCCACACAAGAAAATAAATGATTAATGGAAATTTTAAAAGCTAAGTGTAAAAATGATACCACAGGAGTATCAGAAGAAAACAGTGTAGAGTATTTTTACAATCTTGGAGTGAGGAAGAAAAGATTTCCTAAGCAATCCAAATACCCTAAAGAAGATCTTTCCTTCACAGTCTTCATCATAGTGTGGCTCCACAGACAGGGCCCACTGTTGTCTTCTTTAGTCACTAGTCCCTGGCACCTAGCGAGAACTCAATAAATACCTGCTGAATGGAGAGAGCTGACTATATAAAAATTAGTAAGTTCCATATAAGAAGACACAATAAACAAAATTTAGAGATAAATGATGGCCAGGGGAAAAATATTAGGTTGAACCATCAAAATTCTCATGTAGGGAAGTGAAAAATAATTGAGCATTACCAACTTCATGATGCCTCCACTACCTCCACACACACACACACACACACACACACACACACACACACGTTTTTTGGTTTGGTGGTACTGGGGATTGAAACCAGGGCACAGTACATGCTAGGCAAGAACTCCACCACTGAGCTATATACCCAGCCCTTTTTATCTTTTGAGAAGACAGTCTCGCTAAGTTGTCCAGGTCAGCCTTAACCTTATGATCCTCCTTCCTCAGTCTCCCGAGTCACTAGGATAGGGGAGTATGCCACCCTGCCTGGCCTCAACTTTTTTTTTTTTTTTTTTTAACTACTTTGGATCAGAGAATGTTGTAGGGAGAGCCTTTAGATCTGCAAGGACAAAGATCTCAATTGAGATATCTCCAAGTCAAATAGCAAGAATTAAGTTTTTTTTTTTTGTTGTTGTTGTTTTTTTGAGAGAGAGAGAGAGAGAATTTTTTTTTAATATTTATTTTTTAGTTTTCGGCAGACACAACATCTTTGTTTGTATGTGGTGCTAAGGATCGAACCCAGGCTGCTTGCCAGGCGAGCGCACCACCGCTTGAGTCATATCCCCAGCCCAAGAATTAAGTATTAAGGTCAGAAAATCCAGATTTGAATTTGGGAATCTCTTTAAATCTCTGATCTTTGGATTTCTCTTCTGTAAAGCAGGTTGGTACATCTACCTTAAAGAGATATTTGGTTCTACTAAATAAAATCAGGTTTGTCAAGGTACTTTAGAAAAGGTAAAGTGATTTAAAAATCAGGATGCTATTACTGCTTGGGGTGGCAAGGCCCTAGGGTAAAAAACAAGGGCTAAAGCGACATATTCCTTAGGTGAAGAAAGATGGATGGGAACTGAGAGATTCAAAAAGCTTTATCAACCAACTATATAACACATGGACCTAATCTGGACTCTATTCAATCTGTTGAATAAATTTATAAGAACTGGGAACTTATGGACACTGGTTGTACATTAGATTATATTAAAGAGCTATTATTACTTTTTAGATGTATTATGGCTGTGTTTCCTTGTCTTATTGTTTCAAAATAATTTACAAGGTGAAGTGGTAGAGAATTGGCAAAAGTGTTGATAAATAAAACACTGTTAGAGTTGGGTGATGGATATAGTGGGTATAAAATATGATTTTTTTTCCTATTTTTACATGTATTTGAAATTTAGCATGATTGGATATTTTGGGCCCCTCTTTCTAGGTCAGGAGGTCCTGAAGACCATGTGAGATGAGCTGTAGAAGTGAGACTATGCAGGCTAGCCTAGACTGGCCCTTCGGGAAAGCAGAAAGGCCCACCCTGAGCAGATGCCACAGGTCAGCAATGGCTTCCCTCGTTGACAGGTGCAGCTGATTGTCAAATACTAGGATCAGAAATCAGTTCTATCTATCACAGAAAGGCAGGAGCTTCATGGAACAGATGGGGTTTAGGTAGGAGCGAGATGAGCATTCTTGGAAAGTAAAGGGAAGCTTGGTAGAAAATACAAATGATGGCTAACAAGGTAATTAAATATCCAATCAGAACTATAGCTGTATGTGTGAATGCATGACCAATGTGATTCTGCAACCTATATACTCAGAAAAATGAGATATTATATCCCATCTGATTCAAATGTATGATATGTCAAGGTCATTGTAAAAAAAAAAAGTCACTGGGCATATCAGCAGATAAATAAAGCTCAAGAGACATAAAAAAAAAAACAAAACTATAGCTGTGTTCTTAGCATGTAAGAGGAGGAAAAGAGGGAGAGAGAGGGAGACGAGGGAGAAAAGGTAAAAGAAGGAAGAGCAGGAAAGAGGAAGAAGAAGAAAGCAATGACTATTACAAAAAACAATTCCCAAATTCCAATAAATTAGCTGAACTACTTTCTTTTTTTGCTACTGAGTATTGGATCCAGGGATGCTTTAACACTGAAATCCCCAGCCCTATTTATTTTTTATTTTTGAGATAGGGGCTCACTAAGTTGCTGAGGTTGGCCTTGAACTTGTGATTCTCCTGCCTCAGCCTCTCGAGTCACTAGGATTACAGGCAGGCACCACCATGACAGACTTGAACTACTTTCCTAATACAGTTTAAACCACAGTAGAATTAAGTTGCCTCCTAAAGTTGACCTATTATTCAGGGAGTGATAAAGTGCTCTAGAAAAGGCTTTCTTATGTTTCTGGAAGCTAAATTTTAACTAGTTGTGCTTTCTTCTTAGGATCACCTGAAAGAATGGACAAGAATGACCTTCCACCCTCACTCCCAGTTCCGTGCATGTGTGTGCGCGCACACGCGCACACACGTGCATGCACACATGCTTGTAGAACTGAGGACTGAACCCAGGGGTACTCTACCACCGAGGCTATAACTCCAGCGCCCCCCCGCCTTTTTTTTTGAGAAAGTACCTCACTAAGCTGCTGAGTCTGGCCTTCAACTTGAAATCCTCCTGCCTCAGCCTCCTGAGTAGCTGCTGTTACAGGTGTGTGCCACAATTCCAGGCCTTACCACCAGTTCTACCTTGGCTGCTGCTATTTAAGCAAAAGAAGGGATGATATTCCGTTGCCTTAACTTTTTGAGACTGTCTCAGCAAAGACCATCCTTTTGTTTCCCATCAGAAAACCTGAACTGGATGGACCTATTCCTCCAAAGCCCCAAATAACTCATCACCCCAGAGCCTAAAGTAAAAGGTTCTAATTCTGGTTCTGCCACCAGTAAGGAGGCAGAAGCCCTCAGAACACACCTGTGAAATGAGGGCCTGCAGGGGATGATTTTCCAAGTCCCTTTCCACGTTCTTATTCCTACATGAGCTTCTCTTGCCCTGACTAAGGAAACAAGGCCTCCGTGTCCCTGTGAACCTCTAAGCACAAGTCATCAAGGAAACCAAAGAGGAGAAACAAGATCCTCAACTCCTTTCAAGACTCTGCTTCATTTAGGGGGGACCATTGCAACCATAAATCACCCATTCTCCAAAGTGAGGGGAACCCAGTGGGGCAAAGGTGAAGAAGGAAGGTTAGGAATCAAGGTCCTGGGGTTCTCCCTGGCCCAACTTGTCTCCTCCAATACAAGCTGGATTCTCATACCCCAACTTCTTGTCCCCTATGTGTCCATATCCTGCTCCTAAGATCTAGCACATGAACTGAAATGTAAAGGCCTGATGCACAACCCAAAATGCCAACACTTATGGACGGGAGCCTGTGTCTGAGTTCAAAGTAATCCTAAAACAACCTCAAATAAGCCATCAGACCATTTTGTTCATGGCAGAACATAAATACATCACCTTTTTCATTCTTATGACAAAACAGGTCTTTTGAGGTGAGACCTGTGATCATCTCAAGAGATAAATCCCAGGCTGGTACCACTGTTAAACATTCTAAAGCCACTATCTGTCTTTTTTAGCAGGACATACTGGCTGCACTCTTGGGAGAAACAAACAAACAGATGGCAGATGAGAAAGAGTGACAGCTCGTTCAACTCGGTGCTCGTGCTTCTTACCCACATATTCTGAGAGGAAGACGACAAAGAACGGAGTGACCAGGTCATTAATTCCCTGGACATACCCACTGGCAGGGTGTCGGATGGCCCAAATAAATAGAATTCTTTCAAAGATCTAGGAAAATGAGAAAGAAAGAAGACGCGAGTGTTAAATCACGGGGACACACTCCCGCCCTCCACTTACCTACCACACAGTTTATCTCGGGATTGGTGTAGAATTTGGGAGGAAATTTTTACATTCTGTGGGACAAAGGAAGATATAAATGCAGAGTTTCTAACGCACTAATTGTTTTTATGGAAATTATTGCCCTTTATTTTTTCAGTATCTGGTTCCCGTGACATAAAATTGGGAAAAGGATAGCATAGTGACACAAATGACTTAGAAACAGGCTCACTATGGATGTCACTAATTCAAGCCAGCACATTCTCATTTCTGGATGCTGCTTCTCTATTTCCAGGATCAAGATGTCAGAGCATTCTAGTCTGATACCTTTCTCTAAATCTTTTTTGGTCATCACAGAAATTAAAGAGGAAATACCTTCTCCACCGCCCCCTCACCCTGCTGAGAAGGAAGGAGATCTAGATTTAGCTCCATTCTTGCCTGACTAGGAACAAGTGACAGACTATACATGCAGGAAGTCCCTTCTTATATCAGGATGCAAGCCAGACATCTGCTAGAGTTAGGAAGTCAAAGAAATCAAATTCTACGGACTCACACACTGGGACTTTGAAAAAGAGAAAACTGCTAGGGTCCCCATAGGAGAACCTCTGGGGTAAAGTATATTGGTCACAAGAAGCCATATGTCTAAGCCGGGGATACAGAAAACATCTTTACAGCCCCTTATCAGAGTCCTGCCCCCTCCAATCCAACTAGATTCCCCTCTGCTTGCATTAGGCCCTCGGGGCTTCTCCTCCCTATTTTCTTCATCTGAAGACACCTGATGTCTGGTTTTGTCCTGTTGACCACAATTCCTGGGCCAGACACATTCTTGAGAATGTTTTTTTGACTGGGCTGCCACACCAGAGGAATGGCACAGGTGACAGTTTCTCAGCCCCTATGTCGGATGGTGGGGTCAGAGAGGGCTGAGAAACAGCCTCCATGCAGTGAGAACAAAGCCCTGTCAGGAAGTGAGCGGTCCCTCTGCCTGCACTACACTCACCCGCTTGCTGTCTGTGGTGTGGGGAAGGGTGTGGGGCACTCGTTTATATCAGGCCCAACACTAATGGGAGCCTTCTTGCAAAATGACCTCTCGCCTTTCTTGAAAACACAGCTCGAGCTAGACCAAAATTATTTCAGAAAATCTCAAGAATTCTCTGCCCCTCTTTGCTTCCCTGCACCTCTGTGGCCTTTGTCTGTCTGGACACCTTTTTAACAAAGCTCCTCCAGGGGCTGGAGTGTGGCTCAGCGGTACAGCACTTGCCTGTCCCCAGGGCAGTCTTTCTTGGGGCCTTCCCAGGGTTTCTATGCCACACTACTGGGCCCTTGTGAATGAATACTCAGATCCTTGGTGACTGGCTTTTACAATGGCCAAGTGCATGGAGACCTGTAGTAATGCCTCCGTAGTAAGGATGGGACAATGCACACACACTCACACTGTAGAGCAAAAGCATATGAAGGGCATCAAACCTGGAGACCCGGGAGAACATGGGATCTGCGCTACAGGAAAAGACGTGGATCCTGCCCTACAGACAGAAGGGGACAGGATAACGCCTGAAGGTCTCCTTTCAGCTCCTCTGCTAGTGTGAGTGGTTCTGACTTACTTTTGAGAGAGTTCTCAATTATCTTTCAGGTTTACAAAGCAAACCTTTCAGTATTCAGTGTTGCTTACTTCTTGCTTCTTGGTTGAGGTTTTTACTCTGCCTAAGCCCATATCGTGAAAAGGTGATTTGAGAAAAAAGACAAAGCTGGGCCTGGGGGGTGCACACCTGCAATCCCAGCAACTCAGAAGTTGAGATAGGAAGATCTCAAGTTGGAGGCCATCCTGGGCAATTTAGTAAAATAAAAAGGGCTGGGGGTGTAGCTCAATGGTAAAGTGCTTCCCAACTTGCATGTAGCCTTGAATTCAATCCCTAGCATCTCAAAAAATACAACAAAAATAACAAACAAACAAACACACACACACAAAAAAAAAAAAAAAAAAGAAAAAGAAAGAAACTGTGAAGAATAAAGTTTGAATTTCCATTTTCAGATTCCACAGTAGGAAAGCCTTTTGAACAACTACTTTCCCATCTCCAAGGTTAGAGTAAGCTTGCACAAAGAAAGGATAAGTATCTGAATATCATCAAGTTAAAATAAGGAATAAGCAGGGTTAGCCAGGCACACACATCCTGAGACTTGGAGGCTGAGGCAGGATTGCAAGTTCAAGGCCAGCCTCCACAACGTGGCAAGACCCTGTCTCAAAACAAAAAATAAAGAAAGGACTGGGGATGTAGTTCAGTGGTAAAGTGTCCCTGGGCTCAATCCCCAGGACTGCAAAAAAAAAAAAAAAAAAAAGGAACAAGCAGGGTTAAGTAGTAGGAAGCTGAATGCTGAGTGCCTAAAAGGAATTCCAAATGTTTTCAGCTTCTTTTTTTTTTTTTAATTGGTTCTTCTTGGTTAAACATGACAGTAGAATCCATTTTGATAAAATTATACAAGTATGGAATATGTTTTTAGCCTCTTTTGAACTGAATCTTCTAGGTAAAATAATGGTGTCAGCCTCAAAATATTCCTTATGATATTGGTAAGTCATGAGGAATCCCATCAGTAAAGACACTTATGTTTAAATAGAATCATGAATATTGTCCAGAGTCAAACAGAAATTATTTTTGAGCATTTTTACCATCATCCCTATTATGAGAGCTGAAGTCAATTCAAAGAGCATTAGCATTCAGCGTCCTGGCTACTGCAAAGCTACAAAGGAAATTCCTGATCTCAAGGAGTTTATAGTTATCACTTGTGCCAAAAGATAACAGCCCTATTGACCTTCCATGTGCTTCATTAACTTGTTAGGTCTCAAAATATCACTATTAATTTCACTTCTGGGTTTAATCTCCGAAGAATTTAAAACAGGGACTAAAACAAACATTTGCACATATGTTCACTGCGGCATCATTCACAATAGCCAAAAGGAAGAAGCAATCCAGGTGTCCATCGATAATAAATAAATCAACAGCATGCATTACATACATGCAATTGAACATTATTCAGCCTTGAAAAAGGAAGGAAATTCTGACACATATTACAACAAGAATGAGCCTTGAAAGACATTATACTAAGTGAATTGAGCCAGTCACAAAGGAAAAAACATTATATAATTTCACTTATTTGAGGGACTTAGAGTTGTCGAATTCAGAATGCAAGTTGCTAGGGAATGGGGGATTATTATTTAATGGGTAGTGAGTTTCAAACTGAGAAGATGAAAAAAAGATCTGAAAATGGATGATGATGATGTTCACACATCCAGTAAATCACCGCCAGTGAACCGTCCACTAAAATGGCTAGGCACAATGGGGCACGCCTATGATCCTAGCTACTTGGGAGGCTAAGGCAGGAGGATGGAAAGTTCAAGGCCAGCCTGGGTAACTTAATGAGACCTTGTCTCAAAATAAAATTTAAAAAGGGCGGTGATATAGCTCAGCAGTAGAGCACTTGCCTACCAGCAAGGCCCTGGGTTCAACCCCCTTATCGCCCCCCCCCCAAAAAAGGCTAAAGTGGTACATTTTATGTTATATATGTGTTACTACAAATTAAAACAAAAACAACCACTACTTCTAGTTTGATAAAGTAGAGCAAACCCAGGAATAGGAATTCTAAGATACGGGTTCTTTACCCTGTTACCAGGTAGCCCCCAAGACTCTTGAGTAAGTTCTTCTCCACTCACATTGATGAAGATCAAATGAGAACACATGAGAAAGTGCTCCGAAACAAAGCTTCACACGTGAACATAAGGTACCGTTGTGATGAGCTGCAGAACTGCAGCCAGGTGCCCTGGGCTATGGGGGAGAAGGACCAAAGAAGGGTAGGTAAATCCCTCACCTCCTGTACAAGTGGTTGCTGGAACAATGGAATGAGAGGATTCGTCCTTGGAATGTCAATGTGAATCTGAAAAAGAGAAGCCATATCCAAAAACACAAATGCCAGTGTGTTCTTTTGACAAGTCATTTTCTTAAGAAATGGGAATCAAAGGAATAAGGGTTAGAGGCAGATTATCTTTAGAAATAACTGACCAACACAGAAGAAAAGTCAGTTAAACCCTCCAATCTGTATGCAGTAGTTTCCGTGAGAGCAATAATTCATTGAGCAGAAGGACACCTTCCCAAGCAAGCCACTTACAACAAGCAACTGCTTCACGGCCTAAGGGAATCAGTGCTTACCCCATTCTTTGGAATCTGATTCACTCTGGGAAGGCACTTATTTACCAAGTACAACCAAAGTGTGCACACCTCTCTCAGAAGCTAACTTGTCAACAGTTCTCTAGAACTAAAAGAGCTCCAGTAACTGTAAAAAACACGCTAGGACAGGGGAGCAGAGAAGGACTTGTTTATGAAATCTCGACACATGAGAAGTGAGGAAGGACCAGGGGGCTAGTCTGCATGAAGTGGAACTGAAAATCTCACTTCTGTTACCAAAGAGGTCACTCGTGGTTGGTTTGGCCTTTAAGGACTTCCCAATGCCCTAGTTAGGATGACATCCTAAAGATGATGTCATCAGCAGCAGAGGCTACTTCAGTTCTTGGGGCTCGCCCACCACCCCTGGACTCCTCTTCTCCTTCTTTCACATGAGAAGCTGCCAACAGTCCTCTCTGCAGGCAATGCTGGAAGATTCCCTAACAGCGATGGCTCCTGCAGAAGGACAGGCAGCTGGAGGTGCTCACTGGGCACTGCAGCTGCCAGAGGTGATGTCACAGTCCAGAGAGACTGGACACTCCTGAGTGAAGCTGTCTTTCCTCTCATGTTCTATAACACCCATCACTCACTCTGTGGTCTGTGGACCAGCAGCATCAGTGTTGCCAGGGAGCTTGTTGGAAGGGCAGGCCTCACTGAAGAGCTGCATTATCTCATAGTCGTCGGGTGGGGACTATGATTTAAGGTCCTAGGTGGTTCATGCACATTAAAGTTTGGGAAGCACTGTCACTGACCAGTGCTAAAAATGTTCTATCTATTTAAAATGGCTAAAATCAGAGCCACTGAATGAAAAGCAGGAATTCTGGAAATAAATCTCATCCCTAATCTGTACACTAGAGCCTGAAGACCTGGAAAACCTCCGCCTGAAATGCTACCAGGCGACACACCTAAAGAACCCCAAAATAGGCAGAGGGGCGGCAGGCGAGGACCGTACCTGTCTGTAGGTATCCTGGTGATGCTCCTCATTTCGAGAGTCGTAATACTGCTCAATGAAGCCAAAATACTCCTCCCGCTTCCGCTGCAGAGTCAGCTTCCTTCTCTCAGTGTTGGCAGGGAGGTAGCCCTATAGACAAGACTGCCCATCAGTGAGGACAGACATTGGCTGGAGGAGTCCTTTATTTTTATTTTAGCCTGAGCAGTGGTTTGGAAACTATTAAAGGAACAGAAGGGAAACTGCCAAGAGGTCAAGAGCAAATCCCTTTTTGGTTTTGGCCACAGTGTTTGCCCTAGTTCAATGAGGTCCACATGTGGGCAGAAGAAACAGGGCCAGCTTTCTCCGAGTTCCTCACTCCACTGGCCCCGTGCGGCGCTTGGAGCACGTACTGCTGGGGAGCACTCCACGGCTCCTGGAGTTGGCAGACTAGAGCAGTGTATGTAGGTCAGTGGGAGGGAACTAGACCGAGTCACAGCCTCTAAGGGCCACGTGTGTGTAGGCCAGCACCTCTGGGAATCACAAGGAACTGGCAAGTTCTATGGTGCATCTCAGTAGTGTGCCAAGGCCCTTGGTACTGGTTACACACTCTTTTCCAGTGTACCATTCAGAATCGGCAGCTTAGGAAGCTGAATGGGATCTGTGACATGGCAGTTACAATGCCACACAGAACTTCTGGCAGCAGGCCCTTCCTAGCCCAAGCTCCAGGCCAACTCTCCTTCTCATCCTGGTCCCGATCCCACTCCCATTCTCTCATCTCCTTTTCCTCTTCTGCTCACCAGATCAGCCCTGAGCAGCATCCAAACTTACTCAAAGTGGCAGAGGTGATGATTATATGGCTGCAAAATTGGGCTGGGAGAGCAGCGAGGGAAGAGATACTTCCTCTCGAAGACATTCAGGCAATGCCTCCAGTCAGTGCCTGGAGCGCGGGATACTGGTTTGCTTGTCTTTGAATATGCTACTGCACCTGGCACTGTGCCTGGCAAGCAGCAGGCCCTCAATAAATTTTTACTGGATGAATGAATGAAATCACAAGCTGAGCAAGTCCAAGTGTTCCTACTGCAGTGGCTGCCACAGTGCTCTGTGCACAGGGGGAGTGAGACTAGTATGGCTGCAGAGGGAGGCCCACTTACTAACCCACTTCACAGTAGCTGAGTGGGTTTTGACCACTTTTATTTTTCCTATTGAAAAAGAAGTGAAGCACAGGGAGTGTCAGAGCTTGCTCATGGGCAGTGGGCCCCCGCATGACGGCACACACCCTAATTTTAGCGAGTTGGGTGGCCGAGGCAGGAGGATCACAAGTTTAAGGCTAGTCTCAGCAATTTAATGAGGCCCTAAGAGCTTAGTGAGACCTTGTCTCACAATAAAAATATAAAAAAGGGCTAGGGGCTTAGGTCAGTGGTAAATGCCCTCTGGGTTCAATTCCCAATTTTTTAAAAAAGCAAGGGTGGGATCACTCTGTCTTACTATATTCTGCTTCTCCGTTGTTAAGAAAGTGAGACTGTGACCACAGGAGCCAACTCATGCTTCTCTCCACGTTTGGGAATACGAATATATTTCCACCGTGCACAACTGAGAATAAACTCTCAAGAATGTGTCTTGCTGGGCACAATGGCACATGCCTATAATCCCAGCTACTAGGAAGGCTGAGACAGGAGGATTTCAAGTTTGAGGACAGCCTCAACAATTTAAATATAAGATAAAAAAAATAACAGCTGGGCATGGTGGTGCATGACTGTAATCCCAGTGGCTCAGGAGGCTGAGATAAGATGGCAAGTTTGAGGCCAGCCTGAGCAATTTAGCAAGACCCCGTCTCAAAATAAAAAAGGCCAGGAGTGTGGCTTAGTGCTTAAGTGCCCCAGGTTAAATCCCCAGTATCAATAAAATAAAATGAATAAAAATAAAGGACCAAGGATGTAGTTTAGTGGTAGAGTACCCTTGGGTTCAATCCCTAGTATCAAAAAAAAAAAAAAGAATGTGTCTCTGTGCACAGAAATAGGACTGCAGCCCCACAGCTCTGTCACATCCAGTGGGACTAGAGAAGTCTATGGAGTAAGACCAACTTGTCCAGACTAACCTCATCAGGCAAGAAGGGCTGTGTGAGGCTCACGCTTCTCTACACAGTGGGTAGAACTCACCGACAGGAGTCTCCAGGTTACGGGTCGAACCTCCCTGGGAACCCCTGGCCAGCTACACTTCCTCAGTTCATCTGCAAACAGAAAACAGCCTTGTTGGATTAGGTCCTCCCACAAAGGCCCTAAAACAAACCTGGACCAGCGCTGCCTGACTCCTCCCACCATCCCAGTGAGGTCACCACCACCTGCCACCTACAAGCACAGGGAAGAGAACTGAAAAGAGCAGCAGAAGGCCACGAACACAACCCTGCAGTAAACAGCTCAAAGACGAGAGTCAGAGGGGAACAGAGAGAACCGTGGGTGTGGGTCTCAGTAAGAATCCCCGTAAGGAGAAGAGCCCGGAGCTGCGCTGTGTCTACAGGCCCCAGACACCCATCCCACTTCACTCATCCCTACTCTCTACTTCGGCCTTAATACCTGCGGTTCGCTGCAATGGGCGCCAGGTCAGGAGATACTAGAAAAGTAAAAGAAGGAAGAGTAAAGAGCAACAGCTTCCAGGTCTCTGAGAATTCCGGTCTCCAAGCGCTCCTGCCTGGCCTGGGCTCCAGAGACTCACCTAAGTCAGTGTTGTGGCTGGAGAGAAGCTGACGGAATTTTTCTAGACGCGTTTTCTCCCGGACTGTCATTGGGGGTGCCCCAGAAGCATTCTGGTCTGAGATCCGGGCAACGAGGGGGATGATGGGTCGGAGAGGGAGTGACTGCTGTTTATGGAGTGGATTCCTCAGGCATGTGTCACCTGAGATCATTTGAAAGAGAAAGAGAATGAAAAACCTCAACTCTGACTGTCCAGCACTGGCCTCCTCCTCCAGGGCATGGGCTGTGCCTGCAAGTGCTGCCAGAGGTGCCCAGCTGAGGCAGCAAGAAGTGGAGACCCCACCAGGCTCCACTCCTCCCCCAGAGGAAGGGCTGCGTTCTGTGCGTAGGACCAAGGCATTCATGTGCTCACAGACTCCAGATGCTGCTGCAATTTCCGAGAACACGCATGGTACCTCCAAGTAAGGTCCAGTGTTTTCTTTTTACCCCAGGCTGGCACCTGTCTACCCCACCTAAGGATGAGTACAGTCTGAGGCGGTGCTTTCCTCTGCTTCCACATCACAGAGCACAGGAGAAGTGGTGACACTCAAAGCACGCTGTAATGAAAGCAGGGGCTGCTCTCCTCAAGCCCAGGCCCCGCGTGGCTGTCCTGAGGCATGAGAGGACTGCAGCCCAGGCCCAATTCTAGCCTGTCCTTGGCCCACCAGGGAATCAGTGGGTAAGCAGCTGTGGCCAAAGGCAATCCCATGCTGGGGAGCTACTGTTCCTCTGTGCTCCCACATCTCCCACCAAAATGAACCAGCTTTGGCTTCACCATGATACGACAGAAGTAACAGGAACGGAACTCTCTGTCTAGCCCCAGATATTCTAAGTCAAGATGGTGGGTAGGAGGAACAAGCAGTAGAGAACGAACATTTATTGAGTACTTACTATGTATAAGTGATCTCACTTGATCCTTACAACATATGGCAAGAATTTATAACTATTTTACAGACAAGGGCAGCCTGAGGAAGTTAAGTCATTGTGAGAGCAAAGATAACACCTCAGTTATGTCTGACTCCAAAACACCAAAGTATTTTACTACCACAAAGAGAAGTGGGTTTTTTGTTTTTTTTTTTGGGGGGGGAGGGTTGTTTGTTTGTTTTGCTGTTGTTTTTTTGGGGGGGATTGTTTGTTTTGTTTTTATGGTGCTGGCTGAGAGATGAACCCAGGGCCTTGTACATGGGAGGCAAGCACTCCACCAACTGAGCTATATCCTCAGCCCAAGAGAAGTGCTTTTAATCATGACTGCCATGACTTTCATGACTGTTTCATATTCTTAATACATCTAGGCCTTAAAAGTAATGATCACAACAAAATTAACCAGCACTACTAGAAAGTTTACAGAAACAACTGTCACGAGGTGCTTGGCTGGGATGCCTACTGTCACTAGTGGAACCTAGAAAATGCAAAGCTGAGCAGATACACAGAGGTTCCCCTCTGTGTGCATCTGTCTGTTAACAGCCAGCATATTACAGATGCATACAGAAGAGTACCTCTCCATGAGGGAAAAATGCCGGAGAGTCCTGGACAGCTCAACAGTGATCATGGAGGGGGCCTTCCTCACACCGGGAACTACACCCCCAATTACAGTGTGCAGACACTTTCCACAGCCTGTTGCTGTGGCCACCAGGCCAGTCAACACCAAGTGCCCATCTGAGCATGGCATTGATGGTTCAAGCTGGGACCAGAAGCAAGATGGAAAAAGACTGTGGAATGGTGTAAAGAGCTTGCTATAATGAAATGCTCTTAGAACATGAGCCAGGACACACTCCAGGGCTCTGATATTGAACTTCCTTCTTGTCCATTACCAGTCAGCCACTTTAACTTTCACTAGAAGGACGGTCCTTCCCTCCCCAGCTCTGAATAACTGACTTCCATAAAACCCTTTAGGACATGTTAAACTCTCAGCAATGGATACACAAGAGTACACTGAAAGTCCCCAAATATTTTATAAAACCACAATCACCCCAACCAGTTATTGAGGCCAGTTTCCTGAGAAGAAACAGAACAGGCCTTTCCTCTCGTCCCACCCATGCCGGCGGCATGCCAGATGGGCAGGGAGGTGTGACCAGGTGCTTTCCATCATTCGTTGCTCCCTCCTGCAGAAACAGGAAAAAGACCACCCTATACCGGTGGCCTTCCCCAGGGCTAAGGAAGTCCATCAGGGCTGCCAACCATTTCAGCCATTACAACTTTAAAGATGTAAGTCAACATCATAAACCTGGCAGACCTAACGCAACGTGAAGCAATCAAACCACAGAAGTTTTAGACCCCACCACAGAAAAAGGAAAAAGAGAAGGAGAACAGCAGGCAACATCTGGGTGTCAGGAAGCAAAGGCCCAGGTCACAGGGCTGGGCAGTGACCAAAGTGGGAGGGGCAAGGACAGCTAGTGACCAGTTAGGCTCGCTGATGTCAAACCTCAGGCTTGAGCTTGCTTTTTACCATCCCAGGAAGATCTGGGTGATTCCTTAAAGAAAAATCATTTTTAAATAAAATGTACTCTGCTGAGAAGGCCGAGGCTGTGGAGGGGGCAGAAGGGACTTACTGGAGTTTCTGGATAGCTGGGCGTCACTGCTGGACTTTATGACCTTATAGCTGGCGGGAACGTCAGATGTTGTTGACTGGGACCGTTCTGGCTTTACCCTCAGCTTGCTGTGGTTTTCTAGAACTTGGGCTGCAGTTGCTAAAGCAACTTTTGAGTTCAGAGTTTGGAAAGAAGGTGAAGAAAAGTCCTCTTCCTCATCATCGCCAATGTCCCAAGCATCACTGGTATTCCGAGCAAACTCATGAAAACTTGAGGCCTTCTTATTCTTCAGAGGAACTGTGCTGACTTTTGACCGTTCTTTAATGAAGCTTTAAGAAAAGACACAACATTACCAAGAGGCTGTTCAGCATGTCTGACTACTTTCATTTACTTGCTTTTATAATATCAACAATATAATAAGCTAGCCCTACACAATCATCACCTTCTTTAGACAACAACTGCCCACATCCATTGCTCATCCAGAGGCTTCCAGACCAGCCCTCTGTAGCACAGGTAGATGTGGCAGAGACAGCAATGGTCACCAAATATGCCATGTACTCCTCTATATTTCCCAGCCCTCCTGCACTTAAGCAAAGTCATGTGACTTTGCCAATGGGCTGAGAAAACAAGTGATATACACACTTCAAGTCCACAGTATAAAAGAACTCACGGGTGTGAGTTCTCCACGACTCCCCCCTGTGATAGTGACTGGCAAGGTTCCAGATGGTGGGCCTCCCTCAGCCTAGGCAACTGAGGGTGAGCACAGTCTGGCCTCCATCCCACCCCACCCTATTTTGAACAAGTAACATGAGCAAGAAACGCACCTTCATGTATTAATCCACTAAGATTTCAGAGTTAATCTGTTATGGCAACACAACCTGAACCAGCCCTTAGAACGGGACATAAGCTACTGGAAGGAGAGGAAATCACAACACATATGCACATATGTAGGATTAAACACTAAGTCCCAAAATGAAAATGTTCCTTTTAATAGCTCTGTTAAAGTCCTCTGCTAGCTTAGAGGAGAAAAAGTCTAGGCTTGATGCTACTGGGTTTTTTTTTAATTTTTTTTTCTTTTGAGTTGTAGATGGACACAATACCTTTATTATTTTTTTGTTTTATTTTTATATGGTGCTGGCGACCCGAACCCAGTGCCTCACGCATGCTAGGCAAGCGCTCTACCACTGAGCTACAACCCAGGCCCAATACTACTGTTTTTAAGACTCTGTTTTTTTGTTTTGTAAACAAAGCAAGAGGCAGCCTCAGGACTAACATGTTTGCCAACAACAGGATCTGGCTTAGAATTTAATGAGATTGTTATGTTTTTCACTGTGTCTATTTTGTGTGTGTGTGTGTGTGCGCGCGTGCGTGTGTGGTTTTCATTTTTATTTTTTTAGTTGTAGATGGACACAATACCTTTATTTTATTTATTTATTTTTATGTGGTGCTGAGGATGGAACCCAGTGCCTCACACATGTCAGGCGAGTGCTCTACCGCTGAGCCCCAGCCCCAGCCCTTACTTTATCTATTTTTAAAGTTACGTTCTATTTATGGCAAATGATATTGGTTTCTCATTTACAGAAGTGATGAGGTTTACTTTTTTAAATAAATCTATTTGAGTAAAGAAAATTTTTTAAAAATTTTAAATGTATTTAATAAAGAATAGTACAAGATATAGCAAAAACTCACAAAGATGGTATATAATTAAAAGTTGGGAAACATCAGACTAACCCATTGAGGAAAAATAATCATATAACATCATTCCTACTTACTGAATTTTTTTCTTTATGTCCCAAGTCCCATTCCCCTTTAGTGTCTGAAGGCCATTATTCTGGTTCCCCAGGACAATCTGGTTAGGACATTTCTAATTCAGCCCTACCTAGCATCCCTCAGACCTTTAACAGGGAAGCAGAGGATATGGTCTTATCTTAAGTTTACAGTACACAGAGACTGGAACACAACAGGGTCAAAACATCATTAAAATGCCTGTCTAACCCCCCACCCCCACCCCCAGCAGCGAGGCAGGGCCATTCTAGAGTGTAAACAAAGATCTGCCAGGAGAGCTGAAGTCCCCACTTCTAAGAGGTACTTCTTCTTTTTGGGTAGAAGTCCGTGGTCTGCTGACCCATATGGTCCACTACCTATTGTAAAAGACAGTTTAAATTAACATTGACACATATAGTCTGACAACTGACATAGCTCATCAAAATGCCCCCATTAGAATACCAAAAAAGAGGACAAGATATCACAAGACATTACTTTCAAACACTAGCCCAGGCGGAATAAAGGAAAATACATCGTAATAATACAGAACAACACAAGATTCCAAGGACATATTTGATATTGTAAATGAAAACAAGATGCAACTCTTTACCCATTAAACAAGAAAAGTCTTAATAACATATTGTTTTTAGTGGAAAGCAGGATACAGGGAATCTAGACCTCTAGTACTACAATGAGTGTGTATCATACAATCCTCTGGAGAATGATCTGGTAACATACACCACGAGTCTTGGTGTAGTTCATTATCTCTAAAAAGATAATCATAGGCATAGACAAAGATGATCTAAAACAGTTTATACTAGTATTACTTCTTTTTTTAATATTTTTTAGTCATAGATGAATGCAATATCTTTATTTTGTTTGTTTATTTTTATGTGGTGCTGAGGATCAAACCCAGTGCCTCACATGTGCGAGGCAGGTGCTCTGCCACTGAGCCCCAGCCCTAGCCCACTACTTCTTTTGGTTAAAACCTATAAACCAAAAAAAAAAAAAAAAAAAAAAACCATCTAGCCAGGCTCCGTGGCACATGCCCAAAATCCTAGAGAGTGGGATGCTGAGGCAGGAGAGTTGAAAGTTCCAGGCCAGCCTTGGCAACTGTGATTTAATGACAATCTGTCTTACAAAAAAAAAAAAGGCTGGGGCTGCAGTGGAGGTGCTTATCTGTAATCCCAATGCCTTGGGAGGCTGAGGCAGGAGGATCAAAAGTTCAAAGCCAACCTCAGCAATTCAGAGAAGCCCTAAGCAACTTAGCAAGACCCTGTCTCAAAACAAAAACTAAAAAGGATCTGGGAATGTGGCTTAGTGGTTAAGTGCCTCTAGGTTCAATCGCTAGTACTGTTAAAAAAAAAAAAATAGAAGTGATTAACTAAATTATAGCCACCAAAAGTAAAAAACAATCTCCACAAAATAGATAAAAATAGGATCCTCCCAAATCTCCACCATGTTGGCTTAGGAACTGACTTCCTTAACAAGAGTCTTAAAGCACAGGAAGTAAAATCAAGAATCAATAAATGGGATGGAATCAAACTAAAAAGCGTCTTCACAGCAAAGGAAACAATACCATGAAGAGAGAGCCTACAGAATGGAAGAAAATCTTTACCACATGCACCTCAGATAGAGCACTAAACTCCAGGATATATAAAGAACTCAAAATACTTAACACCAAAAAAACAAATAACCCAATCAGTAAATGGGCTAAGGAACTGAACAGACGCTTCACAGAAGAAGAAATACAATCAATCAACAAATATATGAAAAAATATTCAACATTTCTAGCAATTAGAGAAATGCAAATCAAAACTACTGAGTGGGCTGTGGCTCAATGGTAGAGCGCTTGTCTTGCATGGGTGAGGCACTGGGTTTGATCCTCAGCACCACATAAAAATAAATAAATAAAATGAAGGTATTGTGTCACCTACAACTTTAAAAAAAAAACTACCTTAAGATTTCATTTTACTCTAGTCAGAATGGCAATTATCAAGAATATCAAGGAACAATACATGATGGTGAAGATGTGAGGAAAAAGGTACACTCATACACTGCTGGTGGGACTGCCAATTGATGCAACTACTATGGAAAGCAGTATGGAGATTCCTCAGAAAACCTGGAATGGAACTACCATTTAACTCAGTTATCCCTCTCCTTGGTTTATACTCAAAGGACTTAAAATCAGCATACTACAGTGATGCAGCCACATCAATGTTTATAGCAGCTCAATTCACAACAGCTAAACTATGGAACCAACCTAGGTGATCTTCAACAGATAAATGGATAAAGAAATTGTGGTATATATACACAATGGCTTATTGCTCAGCCTTAAAGGAATGAAATTATGGCATTTGCAGGTAAATGGATAGAACTGGAAAATATCATGGGAGGTGAGATAAGCCAATCCCAAAGAACCAAAAGCTGAATGTTTTCTCTGCTATGCAGATGCTAATTCACAATAAGGGGATTGGGGGTGGTGGATAGGGAAGAACAGAGGTACACTGGATTAGACAGAGTGGAGTGAAGGGAGGGGAGGGGGTTTGGGGAAGGAAGGCTAATAGAATGAATCAGACATTATTACACCATATGCATATATGATTACAGAACTGGTGTAACTCTACATCATGTACGATTAGAAGAATGAGAAGTTATACTCTATCTATGTATGATACGTCAAAATGCACTCTACCTCATACATAACTAATTAGAACAAATTTTAAAAAATAGTCATATATGGGAAGGGTATTAAAATAAATAAATAAAAGCAAAAAAAAAAAAAGACCCAACTATATATTTCTTTTTTCTTTCTTGTTTTGTTTTTCGCAGGATGGATGTCACACATCCCTGGCAAGTGTACTACCCCTGAGCTACATTCTCAGCACTCTTTAGTTTTTAGTTTGAGACAGTTTCTCTAAGTTACTGAGACTGGCCTCTAACTTGGAATCCTCATGCCTTGTCTCCTGAATAGCTGGGATTACAGGCATGTGCCACCATGCCTGGTCCCAAGTTATATATTTCTTATGATCTCTGTATTTTTTTTTAAAAGGTATTCATTAAAAAGAACAGGAAAAAATACCTCAATGTTAACAGTGCTTATCTTTGAGCTGTGGAATTATAAGGATATTTAATTTCACCTTTATGCTTCTCTGAATTAATCATGCGTTCTACAATGCGCATACTGCTTTTATTAATCAGTGGAATAGGTTGTTTTGTTGGCCTTCATCAATCCCTAAAGGACGAGCACTCATAAACCTATTGAAAGAACAATGAGAAACAAACAAAAGATCAAATAAAAAAATAATAAAACTAAGCAATGCAGTACAAGAGTCTGCAGATACAAAAATCCAACTATAGGCAAAAAGGCAAAGTACTCCTGTGCGGCAGCATGACTGCTATGACTACTTTTCCTCTCTAGGAGAGGCCCAAGGCCCACCCCTTATAGTACCACCTCAGGGGGTTCACTTCTAGAAGAAATCTACATAGGAGAAAGAAAGATCTGTCATCCACAAATCACTGCACAGGCACGTGTCCTTATTGTTGTTTCCCTGCTTAGAGGCCACATGTAAATCCAGACTGCATAAATACTGCAAGCTTTGAAGACTTCAAATAAACCAAATCAAGAAGGTGAATTTTGCCGGGCATGGTGGCGCATGGTGGCACATGCCCGGAATCCCACCATCATACCTATCCTTTAATCCCAGTGGCTCAGGAGGCTGAGGCAAAAGGATTGCAAGTTCAAAGCTAGCCTCAGCAACTTAGCAAAGCCCTAAGCAAATTAGTGAGACCCTGTCTCAAAAATGAAAAAATAAAACGGGCTCGGGATGTGACTCAGTGGTTAAATGCCCTGGGTTCAATCCCCAATACAAAAAAAAAAAAAAAAAGTGAATTTTAGAGCTGGAGGTGTGCTCAGTGGCAGAGACTTGCCTAGCATACATGAGATGCAGGATTCAATCCCTAACACCACTGAGAGCAAAGTAAAAACCAGGAGTCAATCAGCTGAATTGTGGATATCAGGATATTTGCTGTATTTTTATTCATACCTTTTTATGCATTTGAATATTTCATTATATTTTTGAAACAGATAACTATTCAATATAAAGTAGAGTAAGAATTGGAGGCTAAGGGCTGGGATTGTGGCTCAGCGGTAGAGCGCTCGCCTAGCACGGGCGGGGCCCGGGTTCGATCCTCAGCACCACATAAAAATAAAGGCATTGTGTTGTGTCCATCTACACCTAAAAAATAAATACTAAAAAAAAAAAAAGAAGAAGAAGAATTGGAGGCTAGGTATGGTGGCACACTCCTGTAATCTCAGTGACTAGGAAGGCTGAGGCAGGAAGATTGACAAGTTCAAGGCCAGACTCAATAACTTAGCCAGGGCCTAAGCAACTCAGTGAGACCTTGTCTCAAAATAAAAAATAAAAAGGGCTGGGGATGTGGGCTCAGTGGTTAAGCACCCCTGGGTTCAATCCCAGGTAACAAACAAAGAAAAATTGGAATTTACTCAAATGAAGATTTAAAGATAAAAAGCTAAGGATGCCTATCTAGCCTGTGCCTGGCCCTGAGTTCAATCCTCAGAGAGGTGGGGCAGGGAGAGGGAGAGAAATAGAGAACGAAATGGAGGGAGGGACGAAGGAAGAGAGAGAGAGAGAGACAATGAAGAGGAAAGTAGGGAGGAAAGGGTTGTCATCTACAAGACAGAAAGGTATAAGATTCAAGGCAGACCATTTTTTTTATTTTTATTTTTCAAAGATGGAGAGAGGAGAGAGGAGAGAGAGAGAGAATTTTAATATTTATTTTTTAGTTCTTGGCGGACACAACATCTTTGTTTGTATGTGGTGCTGAGGCTCGAACCCGGGCCGCACGCATGCCAGGCGAGCACGCTACCGCTTGAGCCACATCCCCAGCCTAAGGCAGACCATTTTGAGGCTGCCAGAAATCATCTTAGAGACACCTACCTAGCCTACAAAACCCAAGAATCAACCCAGGAATTACAAAATCACCTTTGTCCTAAGGAAAAAGGAAGGGGTTGGTATCACCAGAAGAGGATGGGACTCTAAGGACAGAACAAAGTCAGTGAGAACCACCCACAAGGATAGAAGGGAACAGCAAGGAAGGCAAAGGCACTGTGGGTCACCCCTGGATGAAGGCGGACACGGCTACAGACCAAGGACAATGTGGGGAAGGCCTAAGGCTTTGAAGCTTTGTCACGTTTACTAATGTCATCTCTCCAAGAGAGACACGTAAATCCATAGACACATACATAAATACATTAACAGTTAGGGGCTACTCCCTAGGAGGCCCCGCGCTCGCCTTTACATATACTGTTTTCTCATGTAACGCTTGTTAACGAGCCCATGAGGCCATCCTTCCACTCCCCTCTGACTGATGGGGGAACTGGCACTTGCTGAGGTCTCCAGCAGGCAGTGGAGTCTAGGCTCAAACCGGGTCTGCGTGATCCCAGAGCAGCAGGAGCTCTCGAGCTACTCCACCAAGAAAAACTAGTTAAAAAGAAAAGGGTAAAGTGTGGAAGGCAACGCAGCCAGGGAAGAGGAGTGGCGGAGTACACGGAGCCACACACCAGTTACAATGTCCCAGAATGCACACAGCTGACAGCCCACTCGCTCACCTTGTAGGGAAACTTCCTGCTATTCAGAATGGGCTGTCAGATTTAGGAAGCCTGAAAGAGAAGAAGCCACATCTAGGGATGTGATCCTTGGAAGTGAAATGTCTCCCCTTACTGTTGACACCAGTGGTAGTGGCAAAAAGTTAATCCAGGTAATTCTAGCTGGAGGTGCCTTCCATTTATAGGCTATCTCATTTTAACACAGTCCCTGACCCAACATACAAAAATGCCACAGTGTGGCCTGAAATTTAACCAACATTATTTAACACAACTATATCAAAGTTTAGTCACACTGGCCTTGGGTGGGCCCTTTCACCACACCACCTCACTCTTGGACGTCATAGTATAGTTCAGAAAGCCAGCTCCTTCCCTCACCTCATGAGAGCCTCACAACAAACCTATGAGGTGAGGCTTATTATTTTTATTTTACAGATGAGGAAACCAGGGCTTAGAGAGGCTAAGTAATTTGCCCGAGATCATGGAGCTAGCAAGTGGCAAAGAAAAAGACACTCGAGAAATCCAGGTAACACTAAAAACTCAAACAGAATAAATGGTACATTCGAGTAACAGTTGGTGAAGAAGATTTTGAAAATGAATGGCCACAGGTTAGACACTATTAGGCCAATATGGTTATTCCCCTTAATAGAATTTTTTGGTTGACACATAATATTTGTACATATTTATAGGGACACAATAAGATTTTTAGAAAAGGTGATGTGAAGCAAGTGGGGAAATTGATAACTTTCAAATAAATCCAAGTCATCTTAGTAACAGTGTAGCTTCTTCATATGAACCAGTCTTATAACTTAGAAGACCTCTCAAACTTTAGAATCAATTTAGAAAATAATATATTAAGAAGCTTGTCATGCCATCAAGTGGCCAATGGGGCTGTGTAGCAATAAGACTAGTTTTATTTGAGCTATAAAAATTACTGCAGACAATATTATCACTACCAGTAATAATTTAGCAAATTGAAGTCAATACACATGGACAGGGAATGGCTTACTGTGCTCGTGTAGTTCAGATAATTGAAGACCCAATATAATGGCTTCTGCCATGATGGGGATTAACCACACAGTAATTAATGACAGTTTGAAATGGAAGGACAATCATGTAGCGGAGAAAACAATAAAAATGTCCCAACAAAGGTATTAAAACAATGGTGATAAATGTTTTATTAGCAACAATCTGGAACTGTAAAACGGTCTGGTGCATACCTAGGTGTTGTCCCATGTTGTAGGGGATTAACCACCACCACATACATGAAAAAGGAAGCAATTAATTCAGTGACAATTAATTCCTCCCTATTTTCAAATCTAAGTGATTACATCCAATGAAAGTAGGACTACAACTCTGCTGAGTGATCAGGGGACATATCCATGGTTTTATATCATTAATAGCTAAGAGAACAAGAGTATAAAAAGTTTGGGACTGAAGTTGTAGCTCAGGGGTGAAGCACTTGCCTAGCATATGTGGGACAATAGATTTGATCCTCAGCACCACATAAAAAAATAAACAAAATAAAGTTAAAAAAAAAAGTTTGTCTTGACAATTTGAGATATGGTGGTATTACTGTCCTAGATATAGAAAGCTCAGTTGATGACAGGTGCTGACAAGATATGGTGATCCTGATCCAAACATAAAATGGGACAGTATACCTCAGTGCCTGATGAATGGGTAGACAGATGGGTTTATATGTTAGCCACATGTTTATCAAAGGCAATTATAAACTATGCTGAAATGGATGTATTACCAATTAACAACCCCTGCCTATGATCAGAATGCTGTTAGTTACAAGTTACAGAATACTCAACTATAATGTTTAGATAGTAAACCACAATATTAGGCTGCTGGGTTAGTGTCTCCACAATCTCTGGCCTTTTCTTCAGGTTACAAATTAGCTGCTACAACTTATGGCATCTTCCTTTCACACTACCACATTTAGAAACAGGTGGCAAAAACAGGCTTCCTTCTCAGAATGATTACTCTCTGGTCCAAAAAGAAAACCCTTCTCCAAGCCCTCTCTCAGGAGATGCTCAATGAGATGAGACCATCCCTAAGCCAGTCACTGGGATGACCAAAGGATTATCATAAAAGGGTTACACCAACCCTAATACTGCCTAAGAGCATCATCATTTACGGAACATCTGAATAAAATCATGGTTTTTGCGAAAGGAAAAAGTGGGGTCACCTGGAAAGACTACCAAGGAGCTAATCAAGAGGGCCTGCCACACTGGTCAACAGACTAGACAGCTCACCCCCATTACTAACACCCCCACTGCCACCACAGAGGCACATTCATTATAATTGATGAGCCTCCACTGGCACATCATCATCTCCCAAATCCATGGTTTATTTTTCTTAGTTTTCGCTCTTGATGTCAAACATTCATGGATTTAAACAAATGTATAATGATGTCGATCTACCATTATAGTATCTACTCTAAAAATTATCTGTGCTGTGCCCATTCATCCCTCTTTCCACCTCAACCCCACCAACCAGTGATCTTTTTACTGTCTCCAGAGATTTGCCTTTTCCAGAAAGTCATATAATTGGAATTACAGTTTGCACATTATCTTTACTTCCCCACTGATTTTGTAAAGGAAGGAAGGGTGGATATTATGACACAGGAGCCAAGAGGGTGACAACTTAGGTCTTTACTTCCCAAATCATTAGCTTTCCTCACACACTACAGCTCTTCTAGAAAACAAGTTCAAAAATTAAGCATACCCAAAGACAAAGGCCAAAGTTCCAAGCTGAGAAGGTGACCTACCAGCTCATTTAAATTCACTGTAATGAGTGATACCCATGAAAGAAAGGGGTAATAAAGTGAAAATTGGGGGTATGGATACATACTCACAAAACTTGGATTAAACCACAGTCTCTGTTGTACTTAAAAAGAATATATTAAGAGTTTTACTAGAGTCATAGTCTCCAGTGGGGTTCTAACTCTACTGTACGTATGCCTGGGATTCCTTGAATTTGTCAAATTCAAGACCTAAAGAACACCAGCCCACAGTTACATGCTATTTGCCCTGGTTCTCGCAGTGTGAGGGAGGCGGGTCAGGCCTACTTATATTCAGAAGCAGAGAGCCCCAGAAACCAGATCTCCTGCTGGAAGATGGGGAGAGTGGTCACCGATCCATAGGTTTCAGGGATAATATTCACAAAACCTCCGAAGTGAGATAATTTCCCATTTAGTAACGGACCATTTAGAGATAAGAAAAATGCTCATCTCCTGGTTCAAAATAGGGCAGAGAAAGAGCTACAAAAGGACAAAATGGAAATGGTCACTTCAACAAAATAGGAGAGGGTGATGCAAGAAGTAGAAGCATAAAAGGAAAAATGTCTTGACTTACTTTTTGGTGAGTCGGGGGTCCAAAGGAGGGTGTTGTGCTCCATACACCGGCTGGATACTAAAAAAAGAAACAGGAAGAAGCAGGTGGTCAAGAAGCCACACATGTGGGCTGAGTACCATCTGTCACCAAATTGGATGGGACCTTTGAGAAATAGGTTACCTCCTAGAACAACTCAACCAGGAGACACTAATCTACTGGGGGGAAAAATGGCAGGGGTGGGGAGCTGAGGTTTTAGCTCAGTGGTAGAGTACCTTTCTAGCATGCATAAGGCTGAGCTCAATGCCTAGCACTCCCCATACACACACGCTGTAGTCTTGGGGGCTGCAGTACATGCAGCTCAGTGGCAATACAAGTGCTTAACATGCACAAGGCCTTAGGTTCACTCCCCAGCACAAAATGAAATAAATTTTTTTAAAAAATTTAATGTTTTAAAAAGTCTTTTGATAGGCATGGTGCACACCTATAATCCTGTTTGGGAGGCTGAAGCAGGAAGATCACAAGTTCAAAGCCAGCCTCAGCAACGACAAGGCACTAAGCAACTCAGCAAGACCTTATCTCTAAATAAAATACAAAATAGGGAGCTAGTGATATAGCTCAGTTGGTAGAGTGCCTGTCTTGCATGCACAGGCCCTGGGTTCAATCCCCAACACCACACACACACACACACACACACACACACACAAATAAAATACAAAATAGGCCTTGGAATGTGGCCAGTGGCTGAGTGCCCCTCAGTTCAATCCCCAGCAAAAAAATATATACATACATAAATAAAATTAAAAATGGTATGGGGATGTGGCTCAGTGGTTAAATGCCTCTAGTGTCAATCCTTGGTACAAAAAAAAAAAAAAAAAAAAAAAAAAAAACAACAATCTCCTGCCTGAAGAAACCAGGAAAGGACAAATTTCAACTGAAATAAGTGGAAAAACTATAGCAAAAGGACCAGTACAGGACTAAGTCTCAAATTTGAGACTTTATGGTTGTAGAAGAGAGTGTGAAGGTAATATAACAGACAAATGTTAAAATAGAAAAGAGGAAAATGAGTACAAATAAGTACCTTAACTTTCTCATCTTTGAGAGCTCACAAAATATTTAAGCTGATAGCTCAAACAACAGAAGCATTAAGTATATTTTAAGATAGAAACAAGACCATAGTAATAGCACATTCCTGGAATCCCAGTGATTCAGGAGACTAAGGCAGAAGGATTGCAAGTTCAAGGACAGCCTGGGCAACTCAGGGAAGCCCTGTCTCAAAATTTAAAAAAGAAAAAAAAAAAAAAAAGGGGGGGCCAGGAGCATGGCTCCATGGAAGAGTGTCCCTCCCCTGGGTTCAACCCTCAGTACTACAAAAAACTAAAGACAAATAATTGTATGTTTATGTTTGATTTGTTTTGTGATGCTGAGAATCAAACCCAAGGCCTTCTGCATGCTAGGCAACTGCTCTTCTGTTGAGCTACACCCTTGCCTTTAAGCAAATAAATTTATAAAATAAATAATATAAGGAAATGAAAGTAGGTGGGGAGAGAAGAAGCAAGAAACATAACTATGGATTTAATCATTGTTCATTGTGGGAATCAACAGATAATGTCTGAAGAAATATGATATAAAGTTTTAAGTACAGCCAGGCCTGGTGACACTGAGCTGTAATCCTAGCAACTCGGAAGGCTGAGGCAGGAGGACAGAAAGACCCTATATCAAAATTAAAAAGTATATGGGGGCTGGAGATAGCACCGTTGGTAGAGTGCTTGCCTTCATGCATAAGGCCCTGGGTTCAATCCCCAGCACCAACAAAAAAGAAAAAAAATATATATAAAAAGGACTGGGGGTATACCTCAGTGGTAGGACACCCCTTGGTTCAATTCCCAGTACCATTAGAAAAATACACACACACACACACAAAGTCATTAAAATTTTTAAAAAATTTTTCCAAATTATCAGAATAGATATATACAGGCCCCCACAAAAACAGGCACAGTCTGTGTAGTGAAAGATTTTTTTAGTAAAAGATTTTTTTTAAAGAAAATATTGAAAATAGAACTAAGACTAATATGTTAGCTATTCCAATAAATATAAATGGGCTTAAGTTACCTATTAAAAGAAAAGGATTATTATGAACTGGTTAAATAAATTACAGTACACTAGGCTAGGGATGAAGTTCAGTGGAGAGCACTTACCAAGCACACATGAGGCCCGGTGTTCAATTCCCAGCATCACAAAATAAATCAAATTACAGCACACCCTTTTTTATTTTGTTTTGTAATGGAGCTTGGACCCAGAAGTGCTGAACCACTGAGCTACACCGGCCCAACCTTTTTTTTTCTCTCACTGTGCCCGACACAGTCCATCTTTTAAAAGGAATGAGGCAGTTCTAAATCCACTGACATGAAACAAACTCAGACATTAATTGAAAACAGATGCATACTATAGGTATGATACCATTTTTGTAAAAATCTTTTAAATGTCCACACATAATTATGTATGATTAAGTTGGGTATATTTTTAGAGTATCTCAGAACATACAAGACACCAGTAGCAGCGGTTAAGAAAAGGAGTCTAATGACTGAAGGACAGGACAGGCTCCAAGGAGACTAGGTTTGTGTTACAAACCCTTTTGTGCCTTTCCTGCTCAGTATCATCTACAAGTATCACCTCTGCAAGAAATAAATCAAGCAACCTTAAGAAGGTTGGAAGGTTTAAATGGGATGATGTGTCAAAAGCCCTTTAGCACAATTCCTGGTGGGTGGTAATATTCACTTAATGGTAAGCAGGTAGTGCGATAGCTTTGCAAACTTAGAACACTACTCAGCACACACGCAGTGCCAAAAAATGTTGGCTTTCTCCCTCCTTTCATTTTTATAATTTAATCCACACCCAATATTTAGAAAACAGAACAAGTTCACCAAGTACAGAGGTGATCCTAAAAATGCTTTTAAATAAAAATGTACGCAATCCAATCATTTTCACACTGATTTCTATTAAGAGTTCAGGGGAACCGTAGTGTACACCTGTAATCCCAGCTACCTGGGGAGGCTGAGGCAGGAGGATGACTAGTTCTAGGCTAGTCCGGGAAAACCAGCAAGACCCTATCTCAAAATAAAAAATAAAAAGGACCAAGGATATAGCTCAGTGGTACAGCACCCCAGGTTCAATTCCCAGCACTGAAATAAATAAAATGAAGTTCAGAGGGGATTTTTTTCACCTATTACCTTTAGTTTTGGATACTGCCCCTTCCTTTTTAGCTATAAGAATCTCTACTCCTTAAATTTCTCTGGAAGTAAGTAATCTATAGTACTATGGACAGAAACACAAACTCTGATAAGCAAACAATACCACTCTAATGGATTTTGAAGAGTTTCCTAGGCTGGGGGAAAGGACAAAAAATAAGAGCCAAGTATGGTGGCATGCATCTGTAATCCCAGCAGCTCAGGAGGCTGAGGCAAGAGGATCATAAATTCGAAGCCAGTCTCAGCAACTCATCAAGGCTCTAAGTAACTTAGTGAGACCCTGTCTCAAAATAAAAAATAATAAGGGCGGGGTATGTGGCTCAGTGATTAAGTGGCCCTTGGGTTCAATTCCTGGTACAAATAAATAAATAAATAAATAACAACAAATACTAAAAATAAATAAATAAATAACAAGAAATCAAAGAGTAAAGATGAGCTCTGTGGCGCATGCCTATAATCCCAGCAGCTTGAGGGAGGCTGAGGCAGGAGGATCTTGAGTTCAAAGCCAGCCTTAGCAACAGTGACACACTAAGCAACTCAGCGAGACCCTGCCTCTAAATAAAATAAAAATAGGGCTGGGATGTGGCTCAGAGGTTGAGTGCCCCTGAGTTCAATACCCAGTATCAAAAAAAAAAAAAGAGTAAAGGAGTGAAAATTTGGCTTAGAGAGAGAGAGAGGACTTAGGTTAAAAAAAAAAAAATTAAAACACAATGCAAAAAACCTAAAAGGTCCTTGATTTGTATTGCAGCATTTGCAGATATTCTCTGAGTACACTTGAACTCTCCAGGTCCACAAGTCCTCTTCTTAGTCAAACATAAAATCAGGGGATAAACTCTGCAAGAAGATCTCAATGGCTCAGTTAGATAGAAAAATAAGAGAGGATCCTTAACTGCTCTCTGTAAAAAGAGTCTTACCACCTGCCAGTAACACATGCAGAGAAAAAGCAGACCTAACCGAGCAGGCTAAAGGGCCAGAGGACATCAATTACCTAGGAAAGGAATCTTAAAATCATACTCGACTACTTTTTAAAGATGTCAGCGATGTGCTGGCACAGGCAGAAAGTCTAAGATAAATGATGGCCTTTATCAGCAAAGGTATCAGAGCCCAAATTGAATTTGTTAACACATTGCTGAACTAAACCATGATGAATCTGAACCTGGAACACTTTGTATAATAAATCAATTTAGTGCACCTCAAAAAGGCCAGGCAAGAAGTTAGGAAAGGAAACCAAAATGATCACAGAGGCTAAATGAAGATAAACTAAAAGAGCCTGACAATTAAGATGCTCAATTTCCTGATTTTATAATTCACTTATCAGCCTGTTCCATCTCCACACCTCCCCAGCCCAAACTCAACTCTAGGAAAGACTGGTCTCCACTCCACCTTCCAAACATAATCTAATTATCAAATCAGGTTCTTTCCCCTATTCCAAATACTTTTCTATTTTCTTTGGTTCCAGGGATTGAACCCAGGGGCCCTTAACCACTAAGCCACATCCCCAGTCCTTTTTATTATTGAGACAGGGTCTCATTAAGCTGCTTAGGGCCTCACTAAGTTGTTGAGGCTGGTCTTGAACTTCCAATCTGTCTGCCTCAGCCTTCCAAGCTGTTGGGATTACAGGGGTGCACCAACATGCCTGGATGCTTTTCTATTTTCCACATCCCTGTTCAAAACTGCATCCATCTTGCAGCATTCCCTTCAAATTCTATAACCTCACTGAGACTCTCCCTATCCCAACCACATAGCACCCACTAACCCAAGCACTCTCTGATTCCTTAACATACATAAATCAGGGCTTATCTATATACATTTTTTAAAATAAACTAGATTTAAATCCTAATGTAAGGCCCATTCATGTAGGTGATCAATACCCAGTTTCACAAATAAGAAACTATGGAGTTCAGACCCCTAGCACACACCTCTCCATTCCCCCTAGGGAGCCACTTACAGAGTCTGACATACTTCACACTCATTTTTTATTTTCTATGTGTGTATCCCAAAACAATACAAAAGGTGGCTTTGCATATTTTTAAAGTTTATATTAATGCCACCCCACTGTAAATATGACTTACTTTGACTCCGACTCACAATGCTATTTTAAATTTTATATAATTTCATGGGTGGCTGGCTGATATCTAACAAAGGTTTTAAGAAAAAAATTTCTTAAAACAGTATAAAAGCATTTAATTGACATTTTTTGAATACTCAAAAAAAGTACAAAGAATAATACAAAAAATATCCATGAGCTCATCACCGATTTCACAAATGTTAACATTTGTCACATTTAGTTTAAGAATATAAAGCACTAGCCGGGTGCATACCTTTAATCCCAGTTACTCGGGAGGCTGAGGCAGGAGGATCACAGGTTCAAAGCCAACCTCAGCAACTTAGCAAGGCCCTAAGCAACTTAGTGAGACCCTGTCTCTAAATAGAATATAAAAAAGGGCTAGGGATGTGGACCAATGGTTAAGTATCCCAGTTTCAATCTCTGGCACCAAATAAATAAATTAACTGATTAATTAAAAAATAAATTTAAAACAGAATATAAAGCACGAGAGAGACCACTGATGTCCAATTCCCATTCACTCCCTTCCCAAGAACCACTCTTCTGAAGTTGAAGGGTATCCAGTATCCCTTCCATCTTTTGTTACAATTTTTAAAAAATTCTTATTTTTGATTGACACATGGTAATTAAACATATTTGGTGGCATACAGTGTGACATTCTGATACATATTTACAATGTGTGATTTTTTTTCCAATGCTGGAGATTAAACCTCTGCCACTGTGCTACACTCCTGCCCTATATGCATATTGTACATCTTGATTTTTTTTCACTCAACAATGTGTTTTCACCCAGCTTCACTTTTAAGTTTTTCTGATTACAAAAGTAACATATGCTTAGTGGAAAAACCGGAAAGTCAATTATACACAGCGTCTTCACCAGGGGAAGCCACGGTGCCAAGCACATTTTCGGCTTCTAGAAAGCCATGGTCTTTTTCTGAAGTGTTCTCACCACCTGGCAGAGCACAACACACACCAGCAGGCATTTCACAATAGTCAGTGAGTAAAAATTGGAATTCTACAAAACCCAGACTCTGCTCAAGCTGACTCTTCTCCAGCTACAGCTGAAAATTAGAGGCGAGTCCGCTGCAGCTCAGAGAAACCGCGCTTCATCCGCAGAGAAAAGCCCTGGGTGAGCCGCCTGGGCGACAGAGGGAGTAAAAGTCAGGCTTAACCTCTGTCATTCTCTTTAATGAAACCAACACCACGCCATGGATTTGCATAGCTGTTTTACCAGTTGCAACAGTACAAAAACCTTGGTAGGGAAAAAATCAACAGGTATTTGTTTGGCACCGACAAAGGAGCTAAAGCAAATATGGGAAGAGAGTTATCCAATTTCAATGCCAAACATGTTGGCAACTGAGTCAGGTTCACACTTGCGCTCCATGGACGTCTTCCAAAACTGGGGCTGTATGCTGTCTCAGTGGTAATTTAGTATCTTCTAGTCACTTACTTTATCAGAAAAAAACACTTCCAGGCCAAGAAGATGTTGTAATGGACCTGCCCATACAAGCCGGGACCATTGCACTAAGTCTATTATCAGATTCATTAATGTTATGAAAAATGACCAAGCAACACAGAAGGTTTTTGATAAAAATACATGGTGCCTCAGTAATTCAAGTAACATTAGCCACTTTCTTAACACCTGCCCAGCCCATCCTGCTGGGTGGGAACAGAACCCAGGGCCTTGCCCACACCAGGCAAACTGAATTACACCCCCAGCCCTCAATTCTTTTTCACGCTAATACAACTTTCTTGACTTTAGGAATTACATTTTGCTTGAAAAGAGGGAGAAGCCCTTCCCAGTAGGATTAGAAATTAGAATGTGGGGAATGAGCCAGGCTCTCATTTATATCTCCCATTCCAAGTGTTTTCCCCCATCTTTTTGCTGGAAATGTCCACACCCTAGACTGGAAGAGCTGCTGCCACAGAGGGAGTGTGAACCTTAGCAGAGACAGGAGGAGGGAGAAGCAGAGTCAGAGAGCACTGCAGCAGGGGTCAAGAAATCCGCACTGTGGTGTGGGGCAAGTCACTTTCCCTCTCTGGCCTGTTCCTTCATCTGTAGCGGCTTTATCAGTCCTGAGTTCTAACATTCTACAGTTTCATGGCTCTCGGATGTTCATCCAGGTCATCTAATTTGCTACTTTCAAAAGCACAAAATAGAAAAGCCCACCTTCAGCCCCACCCACTCAACTCTCCGCCTATCCATCCATAGGAGCATCTAGCATGACAGAGCAAGAGAGAAATATCCATTCACGTAGGTCGGAGCTGGTAGAATTTGAATTTAACCCTCAACTTCAGGACTGGTAGGGGTCTCAGAGCTCAATCCAAACCTTTCAGAGGTAAGGAAATCCAGCGGGGAGTTGTTTTTTTCTCTGGAGTTTTGACACCACAGTCTGACCACCTAACTCAGAAACCTTCTTGGCACCTCCTTCTCCCCTGCGACCTACTGAGCCACTCTCCATTTCCACTATCACTGCCCTGGTCTAAGCCAGCATCACCTTTCCCACTACTGGATGCCAGCCGCCTGTAATGAGCCTCCCACACGCACACTGATCTCCCCGGGGCTGGAGGGTGGAGCTGGAGTGTGGGACTGTGCAATGTGTGTGGGAAGAGTGTTGGTCCCAATAACTGGGGGACTTCCTGGAATTTAGTGAGCAGGGGCCAGGGATGTTAAATGTTTTATAGTCACTGGGGCTGGGAATATGGCTTATTGGCGAAATGCTTGCCTAGCATGGGTGAGGTCCCTGTTTTTTTCCCCAGCACAGGGGAAAAAAAAAAAAAAAAGGAGTCCTGCGGCCACTGAAAAACACTGGTCCAAACCATTCTCCACAGACAGCCAGAATGGTTTTGGTTTTGTGGTGCTGGACATACTGGGCTCTAGTTGCACTAACCATTGCACTAATCGCCAGCAGGATATTTTTATAAATGCAAATCTCCCCCCACCATGTTAACTCCCCACACCATGGTCTCCTACTACTCTTGGGATTAAAATCAGAGTCCTTGGCTCCAAGCCCTGTTCTGACCAAATCTCATTATGAGTATTTGGGGGTAGGTGGGTAAGCAGGGGGAGTGGGAGGGAGTGGAACCAGCTTTTTCTCTATTTTGTATTGTTTGTTTTTTTCAATATATAACCAGTCAGTATCTTGTCAATACAGTCAGCCAATTGATCAACCTCAAAATAAATAAATAAAAGATCAGAGTCCTTAACTTGGGTTGCTTTTTTGTTTCTGGTACCAGGGATGTAACCCAGAGGTGCTTTACCACTGACCACATTTCCCAGCCTTTTTTATCTTTTATTTTTGAGACAGGGACTCACTAAATTGCTTAGGGTCCCCCAGGGCTGGCCTCAAATTTCAGAGGTAAGGAAATCCAGCAGGCAATACTTCAGTACTTTATCCTACAACTTAGCCTTTTCTCTGGAGCTTTGACACCATAGTCTGACCACCTACATCAGAAACCTCCTTGGCACTTGTGATCCTCCTGCCTCAGCGTCCCAAGTCACTGGGATTACAGGCATGTGCCCCCACGCTCTGCCTAACTTGTAGGTTAAGAGAGCCCAAATAATGACGCAAGTCATTCTGAAATTGGTATTTAGTATATTTATCTGTACTCTACATAAATACACCATTGAACTGAAGGACCTGAAGACAGAGAATCTGAATTTTATTCTCACAAATGGGAGGTCTGTAGAGGGGCAAGAAGGGAAGCAGGAAGACCAACCAGGAGGCTACAGCAGTTGTCAGGCAGGAGAAGACTCAGTGTGACCCAGGTACCAGGGGTAGGAGTGGTAAGAACAACTCGGATCTGGGATATATGTTGATGTGCCAACAGGACTTGTTGACTGGATGTGGAAAGAAGGGAAACAGTCACAGACCTTAGGATGTGGGGCCTGAGAAACTTGGTGAGTGGTGGGACCACTGAGATGGGAAAAGCAGCTTTGTAGTTGCGGGGAGGGAGGATGTGAAATCCAGAGTTCTGGCTGGATGTGTGACGTATGAGGGGCCTATTAGACCACCATGTGCAGATGCATTAGTTGTTCAAGATTCATGACAAAAGCACCAGGACTCAGATTTCGCTCAATCAAATTCAAGACTCTTCTCTCAGTGGTTCTCAAAGTGCTGCCCCTACACCACCAAGCAGCTGTTGTACATGGGGTATTATGAGAAACTCAACTGTTCACATTCCCCCGCCCCAGACCTACTGAATCAGGTAGGTCTGAAGTTTGAGAATCCTTGCTGAAAATCATATTCCTCATCACTAATGAAACCTAATAGCCACAGCTGCCCTACCTTAGGCTTGTATCTCCATAAACTTTCTACCTAATTAACAGTGGATGGTGGTTTTGTTCTCCTCTCTGCAGTGAGCTCACTGAGGGTTCCAGCAACACAACTGATAAGTTTTTCAATTCCAGTTGCCCTATTCATAGTTTCCCTAAGTGGAAAAAACCCAAATGTCCATCAACTGATGAATGGATCAACAAAATGTGGTATCTCTGTACAGTGAAATATTATTCAGTCATAAAAAAGGATACAGTACTAATGCATGCTACGATACAAAAATGTGCTGAAATTGGTAATGGTTAGACAAAACCATCTATACTCTAAATAAATATACTAAATACCATTGAATTGTACACTTTAAAAAGGTGAGTTTTGGGGTATGTGCATTTTCAATGACATTGTTATTTTTAAAAGAATGTTTCATTCATTCTGAATTAGGCTATTTTGTTTAATAAAATTCCTATTTGTTGTCACTTAAGTCATTAAAGTCATGATCAAAGAAAGTGAAAGTAACCCGCTACTGCTTTGACTTTTTTTTGGGGGGGGAGGGGGTATAAGGGATTAAAACTAGAGGCACTTAACCACTGAGCCACACCCCAATCCCTTTTTAATTTTGAGATAGGCTCTTGCTAAGTTGCTGAGGCTGGCTTTGAACTTGCAATCCTCCTGCCTCAGCCTCTTGAACCTCTGAGATTACTGGTGAACATCACTGCACTCAAATGATTTTTTACCTTTCAATTTGCAAAGAAGAGCAAATCAGTTTCATTTCTAGGTTGCCGTGAACCTAGCACATGGTCATTTGTGTCACTGCCCTAGGAGAAAGTTTTTTTTTTCAAGACTGAAAGAGTCCAGATGTAAGAGTTTTATCTTTTAGAAAATGTCTTAAACCAAAAGCACTTTTCCATCTAAAAGACCGTTAGTTTTTTTCCATTAACTAGGAGCTCCCAGGGTTTCCCTGCTAAAAATACACAGCTGAATGATATTTCTTTTCAATAAACAAAGAGACCAACAATTACTATGAACTATGGCAACATTTTAATGCCTTAGAATAAACAAGACAAATAATTGTACTGGTATAAGAATCTGAGAAACATTCTTTTAAACGTATATTGCTCTAATAGTAACAGTAATGTTAAAAATTACTATTTATTGTGAATAATGTGCTAAAATACTATCCTAGGTTTTTTAAAAAATAGGATATTTCTTTTAGTCCTCACAGTAACCCCAAGGAATGTATTTTTTCCCTAATTTCATAGATACGGAAACTGAGGTCTGGAGAGATTATCAATTATCTGTCCTTTGTCACACATGTTAAGAGAGCCCAAATAATAATCCAAGTTGTTCTGACCTCAAAAATTCTCTTCTCTAGCCCTGTATATTCTTCAGAATGAAAAAGGAAACCAAAAAAATTGAAGAAACTGAAAAATCTTCTTCCTATCTCACAAAAGTAGTATTTTTAAAAAGATGACTATGCTGGGCACAGTGGTACATGCCCGTAGTCTCAGCTACTCAAGAGGCTGAGTGAGAGGCCAGTCTTGGCAATTTAGTAAAAAACCCTATCTCAAAATTTTAAAAAAAGGACTGGGGATAATAGCTCAGTTGGTGGAGTACTTGCCTCCTGTGCACAAAGCCCTGAGTTCAATCTCCAGCACCAAAAAAAAAAAAAAAAAAAAAAAAAAGACTATTCCTAAAATCCAGTAGAAGAAATATAGACTAAAAAAAGATAGTTAATAACAAGCTGGGTGTGGTGGCCCATGCCTGTAATCCCAGCAGCTCAGGAGGCTGAGGCAGGAGGATTTAGAGTTCAAAACCAGCCTCAGCAACTTAATGCTCTCAGCAATTTAGCAAGGTCCTAAGCAACTCAGAAAGACCCTGTCTCTAAATAAAAAACATAAAAGGACTGGGGATTTGGCTCAGTGGTAAAGCACCCCTGGGTTCAATCCTTGATCAGAAAAAAAAAAAAAAAAAAGATAGTTAATAACAAGCAGCAGTCAGAGGCACAGAAGACCAGGCCACGAACCATATCTCCTATTGCTGCTTCCTGATTTAACAGTTTTCCCACTGATTCTGATTATAATCTTAGATTGTTGAAATTTAATGATTTCTCTATGGAAAACCCCAGAGAACAACAGTTAGCACAACTGGAGAGCTCACAAGACCAGGAAGGAAAAGGATTCAGAGGGCAGGAAGTGGTGCTTATCTAAAAACACAGAACATCTTTAGCACTGATATTAACACTGTTATTCCACAGCACTTTAATCTGAAGCTATCTTTGTCTTTCTTTGTATTATTTTAATATAATACTAAAAGCTGACTCCCACCCTATTCAACATATATCTAATAGAATCTTAAATGTAATAAGACAGTTACATAGCCAGATCTCTTTGCTTAAAGAAAGAAGGAAAAATCACAAGGTCAAAGGATTATCCCAGAAGGAAAAGACCTTAATCTATTAGGAAAGGTGGCATGTGGGGCAAACCAAACATGAATTTTATCACTAAGTAATCTGTGGCTGGCAGAAATCTTAAATTCACAACTGAAACACACACTGCTCCTTTGACTTTTCAGGATTCTGCCCAAAACAAATTCAAACTGTAAACGAACAGTAGATTGATGAATGGACAATAGATAGGAGTGTCAACACACATGGAGAAGTGGGGAAAACAGCTTAGAAGGTCTGCTCCCCAACTCTACAATTTAAGAATGAAAATTTTGGGTGCATTCGCACAAAAGAGCATAACTACGTAGGGGAGGGAGAGATTACTTTGGATTGGGAAAATCCTTAGAAAAAGGAATAACCCCGATTCTGTGGTCACCCTGTAATAATTCTCAATGGAAAAAGGCCAACTCAAGATAAAGTAAGATCAAGCTTAGGAATTGCTCACTTTTCCTGCTCCCAATTCCTCAGGCAGCCCACCAGAGCCCTTTGAGAATGCGGGGAAAAGATTCGTAGGTGCTGGACTGGGGGACCAAGGCAAGTGGCCATCCTCATGCAAGCAACCACCTGTGCTTGGTGGAGACCCCAGAGAAGGAGTCCTGTCTAGAGTGGGAAGCAGCTCTGGGTATGGCCCTCCGAGCCCAGGACCCATGGGCTACTCACCCAACTCCACTGCCCCTTAAACCAGGTCTCTGGCCACCTGCCAGTTGAAGTCACCCTCCTGAGACCTCCGCCCCTAGACCCCCGTGTACATCCCGCTTCCAGCGGTTCCCACAGTTCGCCCGCTCCTTAACGTGACAGCTGCCCTGCCACCGCCAGGCAGCCCCAGCTTTCCCAGCCTAGGTCCCTCAAAACCGGGCTTCCGGCCTCGGTGGCACCCCGGGCCCGCGGGATTGAGGGATTAGGATCTGGAAGGGTTTGGTCCAATCCCCTCTCCCTCTCAGCGTCCTGGGCTCACCTCCCCGGCAGCTTGGCGCTCCTCTTCCAAAACTGCTTGCTGTTCTCGGCGGCCATTGCTCTGGCCCGGGGGAAGCCTGGCAGGCGGGCCAGGGGGGTGGCCGGCGAGATGCCCCCAGGACCCCGCGATCTGAGGGCCAACCCAGGCCGCTTCCCCGCCGCCGGTCACCCGCTCCCAGCTCCTGGGGGCGCCATCTTGGATGTGGGCACCCCCCAACCCTGCGCCGCTGTCATTGGTGGGCTGCGCAGGCCCAGACGGCGCGGACCAATCGGAAGCCGGAATCCTGCAGGCCGCTGAAGCCCAACGGTAACGTCAGGGGCTGGGCACACAGGTGGACCAAGAAGGCGGAGCTTGGTGAGCAGGGAGGCGGGGCTGAAAGTTCCTACCACAGGAGGAGGAAACAGGTAAAGAGAGGGACCCGGGGGAAGGAAAGGCGCCCCTGAGGGGAAGGAGGTTCCTGAATCTATTATTATTTTGTTTTGGAAGGAGAGAGCATTAATATATATATTTCTATAAATATAAATCTTTGGCCTATTTATAAAATCTCCCAATTCAGGGACACTCTGGTTATTTCTCTACCCTTTCTCATCCTGTTAAAATCCCAATATTTTTTTTTTCATGTGAAGAACGATTTTTACGGCTCCCCAGTCCAGGGTTGGTGACTGTTCAACATCTAACAGTTGGTTCATCAGAATCTCCCTCTCCTCTGTATTATTCAAATGAACTAATCCCTGTTTCAGTTCAGACTCTCACTTTCTCACTATGAGAACCCAGATGCTGACAAACAAGAGTTTAAGAAATGTTCTTATTTTTTCCATCCAATTCATATTACCAAGCACCCTTTCTTTTGAGGACGTAGAATATCTCCATGGCATCAATCACACAAGTCAAGGATGTACCCCTCCCCAAAATCCTTAATTCCCCTAATTGATACATTTTAAATCTTTCACCGCTGGAATTTATTTTCAATCTAATTTTGACTCATAATGAGATCTAATATTAGGATTTTTGAATCCTATAAATATCTTGTCAGTGATTCTTGCTCTTTTTAAGTTTCTGTGGTTGTAGTCCCTTATGATTTGAGGGGAGACTCACCAGTCTAGAGTAGTTTTGTTCCAACAAAGGACTGTGAATTTGGGTTGATTGCCCTCCACTTCATCCCACTTACTACTAGCCCAAGGCCTTCCATACATTGGAGAATATTTAAGGAACACTCTCCCACATCCAAAGAAGGTCCTTCTTTTACGTGGTGTCCAATGGTATCTTTCTACATAGACATTACCCCCATTTTCAAGTTTCTTTTGTCCCTAATTTCAGAATTATAGGATGGTATAAAAAGGGTCATTGTTATTCTCTCTGAATCTTTAATGTGTCTATAGACTTTGTTCTTGTCTTCTTTTGACACATTTAACCCATCAAACAACCCTCACCCCCAGTTTACCTGCCTTTCTCTCTCCCACCCCTTAGGATGCAGTGATTAGCACTGCGTACTGAGCTCTAAGATGGGTGTCCTGAGTTTTTGTTGGAGCTGATGTTTCTATAATTATTCTGGGGTCAGAACTTTTACTGGTCTTTTGGACCTTAGAAGAACTGAGGTCTTGAAGAAAAGATTTCTTTCACCTTCTAGATCCCTTTCCTTGGTGGCAATTGGCAGTTCAGAGTTCATTCTCTTAAAGCCTGAATTGTCTTTTCTGATGTGAGCTGCCTTACACTTGGCCATGTGGCAAAACACTTGCCACCACACAGCCGACTCACATAGCTTTAGAAATGTTCCAGAAGATGCTCCCTATTGACTTGACATTTCATTCTCTGGAAAGGAAAGTATAATTTGTGTACCTATAGATGTCTCAAAGTATCTCTTTTTAAAAATCATTTATGAAATGTTAAATAACACTGATTCCCAGGGGATGTGTTTATCATTGCTTGATCCAGAGAAACTCTATTATTCTTCTTTGTTTTCTACATTTAAACCAGTTTTCCAGCCAAGTTAAGAAAACAAACACTTCAAGCACCCAGTGATAACTTTTAAAGTATTGGTTGTAGGGCTGGTGATGTAGCTCAGAGGTAGACCGCTTCCCTAACATACACAAGGCCCTGGGTTCAATCCCCAATATCAGGAAAAGATGAAAATAAATAAATATTTGATAGGGAAGCCAGGATTATAGGACTCTTTCTCACCAC
Source organism: Marmota flaviventris (assembly GCF_047511675.1). Taxonomy (NCBI): domain Eukaryota; kingdom Metazoa; phylum Chordata; class Mammalia; order Rodentia; family Sciuridae; genus Marmota; species Marmota flaviventris. The sequence goes on from NC_092503.1 coordinate 116,297,032, forward strand.
TCCCATGTCTACCCTAATAAACTAAACCAATCACACTCTTATAGCAGATTTTCTTTTTCTTTTTTATATTTTGGTACTGGGGATTGAACCCAGGGGCACTTAACCACTGAGCCACATTCTCATCCCTTTTTATTTTGTGATATATTTTTTATTTAGAGACAGGATCTCTCTAAGTTGCTGAAGATCTTGCTAAGTTGCTGAGGCTGGCTTTGAACTTGTGATCCTCCTACCTCAGCCTCCCAGGTAGCTGGAGTTACAAGTGTGCGCCACCACACCTGGCCTTATAGCAAATTGTATTAGGCCTCCCTGTTTCTACTCTTTCTCCCTTAGATTCTATTCCAAAAAACAATAACCAAGGGAAGCCTTTTAAAGTGTAGGTCACATCATGTCACTCTTGGGCTCAAAACCTTGTAATGGCTCCCCTCACACTTTGTATAAAACCCAAGCTTCTTAAAGACCCTGCATGTTTTGGGCTAGGTGCAATAGCACATGCCTGTAATCCCAGAGACTGGAGAGGCTGAGGCAGGAGAATCTCAGTCCAAGGCTAGCCTGGGCAACTTAGACTCTGTCTCAAAGTAAATTTAAAAGGGCTGGGGATGTGGCTTAGTGAAAGAGGACCTCTGGATTCAATTGCCAGTACTGGGGGGCAGCAAAGAGATCCTGCATCCTTCTACTCACAGCTCCAACTTCATCTCATTCGCTTTCCTAATCCTCTCCAACCACACTCCTAAGTCTCTTTTGCTATTCCTCGAACATTCTAAGCATGTTCCTACTTCCGGGTCTTTAAATTATCCATTTACTCTGCTTGGAATTCTCTCCCTCCAAATGATCTAGGTGGTTTCCTCCCTCATTTCATTCAGATATTCTCAAATGTCTTCTCCTTGGAGAGACCTGCCCTAACTGCCATTTTATTATTTTTTTTAAATATTTTGTTGTATGTGTACGTTTATTTTATTTACTTATTTATAAGCGGTGCTGAGGATCGAACACAGTGCCTCACCCTTGCTAGGCAAGGGCTCTACCACTGAGCTACAGCCCCAGCCCCCCAACTGCCATTTTAATAGCAGGCTTCACCACTCTTTTTCCTTTTATTTCTTTATTCTTTATTTTATTTTATTTTTTTCTTTTTTACTGGGGGTTGAACGTGAGGGCACTTTACTATGGAATGACATCACCAGTCCTTTTTATATTTTAATTTGATAAAGGGTTTTGCCAGTTGCTGAGGGTCTCCCTAAGTTACTGAAGCTGGCCTCCAACTTGCAATCCTCCTGCCTCCATTTCCCGAGTTGCTGGAATTAAAAGCATGCACTGCCATGCCTGGCCACTCTATATCTCTTCAATGCATTATTGAATTATATTGCCGTATTATGTTTTCCTTTGCTGTCTATCTCCATCCCTGAGAATGTAAATTCTACTAAGGCAAGGACTTTGTTTTGTTCCCTGCTGTGACTCCACCACCTACAAGAGAGCTAGGCACGTAGTAGGTACTTAATAAATACCTATAATGAGTAAGCGAATGAAGAATATAAACAGTTCTTGTCTTTTGGTTCTATGTTGTTTATACACATTTTTTGTTAAGAAGGATTATGTTTTCTTACCCATTGTGAGATGGGTTTACTTTACCAAAGATTCTATAAGCTTTTCTACACTCTTGGTTGAAGAAGTCTTTGCCTCTTGAAAAAGAGTGTCTTCTTCAAACCCTGTTACAGCTTCAACACAATGTACCTGTACCTAGAATAATGACAGAGGGAGGCCATACTCCTAGCTAGGACATCCTTTAAATCAACCCTGTTCATTAAAGGGATGATAGCTATGGCAGCCAGATCACCCTCACATCAAACTTTGACCAACTAGAGGTGAAAGTCATTGGTTTGATGTTCCAGGGGTTATTGGACCTCCCCCTTTTTTTCAATACTAGAAATTAAACCCAGGGATGCTCTAACACCTAGCTACATTCCCAGCCCTTTTATCTATTTTTTTTATTCTGAGACAGGATCTTGCTAAGTTGATGAGGCTGCCCTTGAACTTGCAATCCTCCTGCCTCAGCCTCCTGCATAGCTTGGATCATAGGCATGTGTCACTGCACTCAGCATTGGTGCTCTTTCATGACAGGCACTTACTGGTCCAATAGAGCAATGCTTCCTATACTTTATTGTATATCCAGAGCACTGGGGATCATGTTAAAGGACTAGATTCTGATTTACTTGTTCAAAGGTTTTACCTAAAACTGTGTATTTCTAGCAAATTTCTAGATGACACTGATGCTGATCTGTGACATCACTTTGTAGAACTTCTACTAGCATGGTTGTGGTCTGTTGTTAGAGTCTGTAAACAAGTCAGGATGGCACCTGGCATTTTGCCAGAGGGAGTGGTTTGTGAAGTAACGCCAGCGAGCCATTAAGTGTGGAGATTCCTTATTGGTTGACTGCTGTATCTAGTTTATGTTAATTAAGATAAGCTGTGTGTAAGATATATATACCCCTCCTGTCCTACAATAAACGGCTCCCACTCCTGCTGCATCAATATACACAAGTTGCTCGTCACCCCCCCCCCCCGGTTATTTTGCTGCAGCTGGACTGCGGCAGTATGTGATCCTTGAATTTATCTCCAGAGTTTGATTATTTTGAAACAGAAAGTAGAAGACTCTCAATGTTGTCTGCCTGCAAGTTTTCCCTCCTTAACTTCATCTTCATTCAAAGGGGAGTACAACATCTTACAATGAAGCCAAGGATGAGAGGTGCAGGGGTTGAAGTTAAGGGAATGAGAGGTGCAGGGGTTGAATGAGGTAGGCACATCCCTACCCTTAGAGAAAATTCTGTGAAAACCATAATCCCTGAGTAAGGACAGGAAAGAAAAGAGAAAGACCTGAAGAATAATAGGGAGTTCATTTCAGAGCAGAAGCTCTAATGGGAAGATAAACATAAAGGAAAAAGCTGGGCGTGGTGGTGCCTGCCTATAATCCCAGCAGCTCTGGAGGCTGAGACAGGAGGATCACGAGTTCAAAGCCAGGCTCAGCAATGGTGAGGGCTAAGACACTCAGTAAGGCCCTGTCTCTAAATAAAATACAAAATAAGGCTGGGGATGTGGCTCAGTGGTCGAGTGCCCTGAGTTCAATTGCTAATACCCTCCCCCCAAAAAATAGAGGAAAAAACTGGATATGGTGGTACACTAATCCCAGCTCTGCAGGAGGCTGAGGCAGGAGAATCACAAGTTCACAGCCAGCCTAGGCAACTTACCATGATCCTGTCTCGAAATAAAAAGGACTGGGTACATAGTAAAGCATTTGCCCAGCACACGTGAGGCCATGAGTTCAGTCCCTAGCATCAGAGAGAGAGGAAGAGGGAGGCAGGAGAGAGATACCTTTAGACCTACAGAGAGATCACTGATGGACTTTAGCCTCAACAAAGGAATGAAGTGAGAGGAAGAGGACAGTGTGATGAGAGGAAGAATTAATAAGTTAGAACAAGGAGGCTTCACAGTGCACTGCCAAGTGTTGAACCAACTAGGAGATAGTGAGGTCAAGCTGGGGTTTTTGAGCAGAAAGCTTTCTTAGTACTTAAATTACCACTAGGAAGGGCCAAAAGAGACAGGTGGGTGTATTAAAGAAGGCAAAGAAGTAAGCCAAAAGACTGAAGAGGCAGGAGTGTATTGGAGTGTAGGGAGGAAGAGAGAGTGGTTAGAGTTTAGGTGGGGGTGACGGGATGATTAGGTATTTGGGGACACACATCAGGGTTGTCCTGGAACTAATCCCTCAGATGAGGAGGGACCCTTGTAAAGTAGAATTGGATTATATCCCCAGGTATAAAACAAGTATCCATGAGTCTGTGCTGACATAAATAAATGATTGAATAGGTTAATAAATAGGGGAGAAGAAACAGATCTCCAGGGAATAAGAATTCCAAATAGATTTTCTAGGTGCTCCTCCCTACAGGAGGGGGAGCATTACTGCAGGCTGCCTTAGTCATTTCTTCCCAAGAATACAGTATAGGAAGGGGCAGAAGAAAGAGCAACTTTACAGTGGAAAAACTGGACTAAAACACCCAGCCCGGTGATCAAGGTCACCATCAGTCACACGCTGATAATGTGTACCTCGATAGGATGTGATGAATGGCACTTGACCTCTGTAAGCTTCCTCCCAGCAAACCAGAACCCTAATGGTCTAACGTGAGAAAAACAGCAGACAGACCCGGCAGAGGCACATTCTACAGCACACCTGCCCAGTGTTCCTCAAAACCAGCAAGGCCTTGAGGGCCGCCTTCTGTGCTCAAGGCCGTGGCAGGAGAAGCCTTATCTTCATTTGTTCTTTTGGAACTGAGCAAGCAAGAATAACATCTAAACCAGAAGGAGGAAGAGAGGAACCAGAATCTTCTCAACTGGTTGGGCCTGTGGTTACCCATCAGTCTGGGGATGAACCACCTCAATGAGAACTGCCGCCAACTGAAAGTCAGGACATGACCTCTGGTCAGGAGAGAGAAGACAAGGAGCCCTTGAGGTTCCAAGGCTTGATCTGGAAACTGATCTCCAGGGATTGCCACATGCAAAGACTGGAGGTAAAAGGAGATGGTCTTGATGTTAAGAGGGAGATTGTGTCAACCTAGAGCCTGCTCCAGGGCCAGAGGCAGATAAAAGGCCACCAGAGGTTCAAATAAACACACACAGAAACTCTTTTTTTTTTTTAAATCTTTTTTTATTTACTTTTTATGCTGAGGATCGAACCCAGGGCCTCATGCATGCAAGGCAAGCACTTTACCACTGAGCTACAACCCCGGTCCAAGCAGAAACTCTTCTTGCATTGGATCTTTGACTTCAAGTTCTCTCATGAAGCTTTACAGTTTTCTCAAAAAAAAAAAAAAAACATGAAAAACAAGGAAGTCACTGGGCATAGTGGTACACACCTGTTACCCCAATCACTGAGGAAGCTGAGGCAGGAGAATCAAAAGTTTGAGGCCAGCCTTGGCAATTTAGCAAGATCCTGACTTAAAATACAATTTAAACGTTGGGTGTGGTGGTGCACACCTGTAAACCCAGCTACTTGAGAGGCTGAGGCAAGGAGGATCGCAAATTCATGTCCTAGAAATTTAGTAAGACCTTCAGCAACTTAGCAAGACCATGTATCAACTAAAAAAATTTAGAAGGGCTGGGAATGTGGCTTAGTGGCAAAGTGCCCCTGGGTTCAACCCCCAGTACCAAATAAATAAATAAAATAAGAATTAAAAGCCAGGTATGGTAGAATCCCAGCTACTCAAGAGGCTGAAGCAGGAGGATGATAAGTTTGAGGCCAGTCTTAGCAACTTAGTGAGGCCCTGTCTCAAAATAAAATATAAAAAGAGCTGGGGACGTAGCTCAGTGGTAGAGTGCCCCTGAGTTCAATCTTCAGTACCACGGAGGGGGGCGGGCGGGAGTCTGAGAAACTGTCACAGCCAATAGGAGCCTAAGAAGACATGAAAACTAAACATAATATATATTATCCTGGTACAGGAAAAGGACATTAAGTAAAAATTAAGGACATCTGAATTGCATAGTTTTTAGTTAATAATAATGTATCAATATTGGCCTATTAATTGTAACAAATGTACCATGCTAATTAAAATGCAGGATGTTAGCCAGAAGGGAAACAGTATTGCCCGTATACACATAATGACTCTGCACCATGTTCAGCCACCGGAAGGAGAAGTTGTGCTCCATTTGCATATAGTGTGTCAAAATGCATTCTATTGTCATGTGTAACTAATTAGAATAAATTAAAAAATAAAAGAAAGGAGACAGTATGGGGTGCATATGGGAACTCTCTTTACTATTTGCTCAATTTCTCTGTAAATCTAAAACTGTTCTAAAAAGTCAAGTCTATTAAAATTTTTTTTGTTCCTGAAAAAAAAAAAATTCTTTACCTGGTAACCAATAACAAACAGGAGGGAATGAAGACAGTGTAAGGTTTAAACATGAGAAAGCAGTTTCGCACAGATGGCATATGGTTTGCAAATTTGAACCATATTATGCCACTACAGAGTACAAATTTGGATGCCACATAGCACATCAAAAAGCTGTATGAAATGGGCTGGGGTTGTGGCTCCGTGGTAGAGCACTTGCCTAGCATGTGTGAGCCACTGGGTTTGATTCTCAGCACACATATAAATAAAGGTCCATTAACAACTAAAAAATATAAACTTTTAAAAAAGTGTGTATGAAATGATGTACATGGGGGGGCAGTAGAATGCAAAATATCTTAGCCTGATGTCAATAAAAATATATGGATTTTTGTCAGGGATTGGAAGAACACATGGAAAAACAAAGCAAGTTTTGGTAGATGGTATTTTACTTCTGGAATTTTTCTTTAATGCTGCATTTATTTATTTATCTGGTACTGGAAACTGAACCCAAGGCACGCTAACACTGAGCTAAGTTGCTGAGGTCTCACAAAGTTGCTGAGGCTGGCCTCAGGAGGCTAAGGTTCCTGAGTCCCTGACATTACAGGAATGCAGCAGCATGTTGAGCTAATGCTATCCTTTTTTTTTTGTATTATAAAATATGTGTCATACAATAAACCAGGGTTAGCTAACTTTTTCTATAAAGGGCCGGGTTGTAAATATTTTAGGTTTTGCCGGCCACACAATCTCTGCTGCAGTTCCCAGGTTCTACCGTATAATGTGAAAATGGCCCTAGATACTAGGTAGGTAAACTAGCATGGCTGTGTTTCAATAAAACTTTATTTACAACATTGAAGTTTGAACTTGATGTAATTATCACGCGTCACAAAATATTCTTCCATTTTTCAATAATTTTAAAATGTATGGGGGATAGTAGAGGATAGGAAAGGCAGCAGAATACAATAGACACTAGTATAGCAATATGTAAAACAGTGGATGTGTAACCGAGGTGATGCTGAAATCTGTATACGGGGTAAAAATGGGAGTTCATAACCCACTTGAATCAAAGTGTGAAATATGATTTGTCAAGAACTATGTAATGTTTTGAACAACCAACAATAAAAATTTAAAATAATAATAATAATAATAATAATTTTAAAATGTAAACACCACTCTTAGCTCACAGGCCACAAAAATAACACATCAGATTTTGCCCACAGGTAACAGTTTGCCAGCTGCTACAGTGAATATGAAAAAACAAATAATAACAAAACACAAAAGCCTATTTTGTCCATCTCTGACCCCATACCCTTCCCTCTTTCCACAATCCTGAGTTATGGGCTCGGCATTCCCGTGCATGTTACAGACTTTTCCTGCATATGTGCGTATCCATAAACAACATGTTTTTCATGTTTTGAAACTTTATAAATATCACCACACTGTACATATGCTTCAGCAACTGGCTTTCTTCACTCCCCAGCCTGGGAACGGAGCGCTCGTCTATGCATCTCAGTGGTGATATACTGCTTCATTACATGAATACTCCTTAATTCTCATTTCCAGTCATTTTCATTTTGAGTAGTGCTCCGTCAACATTCTTTTACATAGTACCTTGAGCAAAATCTTCTCTAGTGCAGCCTTCTTCAAATTCTAGTCTCTCAATTGTCTTTATCCAATTTGCTGTTACAACAAAATATAGACTGGGAAACTTAAAAACAACCGAGATTCAAGTCTGAGTTCTGGAGGCTGGGAAGCGTGAGGTCCCAGGCCTGACCGATTTGGTGTCTGGTGAGGGCCTGTTTTCAGGGTCATAGATGGTGCTGCTAGCCGTGTCCTCATGTGGTGGAAGGGGCCAGGGTGTTCTCTGAGGCTGCTTCTTCTTCTTCTTCTTCTTCTTTTTTTTTTTTTTTTGGTATGGGGAATTGAACCCAGGTGTACTTATTATGGAGCTACATCCCCAGCCTTTTTTAAAATTTTATTTTGAGACAGGGTCTTACTAAGTTGCTTAGGGCCTTGCTAAGTTGCTGAGGCTGGCTTTGAACTTGTGATCCTCCTTGTGATCCAAGCCACTAGAATTACAGGTGTAATTACCGCCATGCCCAATTCTGGAGCTTCTCTTATAAGGGTACCTACTAATTCACTCCAGACCCAATTACCTCCCAGAGAACCACCTCCTAATTCTGACTCTTTGGTGTTTAGGTTTCAACACATTAATTTTTTTTTAGTTTATTTATTCTAATTTGTTATATATGGCAGCAGAGTGCATTTCAATTCATAGTGCACATACAGAGCCCAATTTTTCATGTCTCTGGTTGTACACAAAGTAGAGTCGCACCATTCATGTCTTCATATATGTACTTGGGATGATGATGTCCATCTCATTCCACTGTCTTTCCTACCCTGTGTCCTCTCCCTTCCCCTCCCTCCCCCTTGCCTTATCTACAGTTCCTTCATTCCTCCCATGCCCATCTCCATCCCCATTATGGATCAGCAACCTCATATCAGAGAAAATATTCAGCATTTGGTTTTTTGGGATTGGCTTACTTCAATAAGCATAATATTTTCCAACTCCATCCATTTCCCTGCAAAGACCATAATTTTATTTCTTTTTTAAAATATTTTTTTAATTGTAGATGGACACATAATATCTTTATTTCATTTTTTTAAAAGAGAGAGAGAGAGAGAATTTTTTTTAATATTTATTTTTTTAGTTTTCGGCCGACACAACATCTTTGTATGTGCTGCTGAGGATCAAACCCGGGCCGCACGCGTGCCAGCGGAGCATGCTACTGCTTGAGCCACATCCCCAGCCCTCTTTATTTCATTTTTATGTGTTGCTGAGGATCGAACCCAGTGCCTCACCGTGCTAGGTGAGTGCTCTACCACTGAGCCACAACCCCAGCCCATATTCTCTTTGAATGCTGAGTAATATTCCATTGTGTATATATACGAAAGTTTCTTTATCCATTCATCTATTGAAAGGCATCTAGGTTGGTTCCACAATTTAGCTATTGTGAATTGTGCTGTTATAAACATTGATGAGGCTGTATCCCTATAGTATGCTGTTTTAAAGTCCTTTGGGTATATACTGAGGAGTGGGATAGCTGGGTCAAATGGTAGTTCCATTCCAAGTTTTCCTAGGAATCTCCATACTGCTTTCCAGATTGTCAACACATGAATTTTGAGGGGACATAAACATTCAAACTGTAGCATCAACTATTAATGACTTGAAATAAACTTAAAAATTGAGGCCTTTAATGAAATAAAACAGACAGGAATAGAAAAATCAGAGTATGCTGTATTTATTATGGGAAAGAGTTGTTTTTGCAAAGTTTTTGTTTCAGCTTTTTCACACCTGTATGTGTGTATGTGCTTAAGGTAGATAGGTAGGTAGGTAGATAGATAGATAGATAGGTAATGTGCTCAGCGTCTATGGTCATATCACCCTGAACGCTCCCAATCTCATCCGATAATGTGCTTGGAGGTCATGTAAATGCACTTTTTTTTTTTTGGTACCAGGAATTGAACCCAGAGATGCTTAACCACTGAGCCACATCCCCAGCCCTTTTTAAAATATTCTTTATTAGAGACAGGGTGTCACTTAGTTGCTTAGGCCTCAGTAAGTTACTGAGGCTGGCTTTGAACTTGTGATCCTCCTATCTCAGTCTCCTAAGCCATTGGTATTACAGGAGTGCACCATTGTGCCCAGCCCTGCATTGTTAATAAAAGGCTGTGCTGAGAACTTTTGAAAAGCACAGATTGAATACACCTAGGAATGCCTAATAAAATGTGCACAGATTCCACTTTACTAGATATTGCAAAATATTTTCTAAAATGTTTTTTTCAATTTATATTCATCCTCACAGCAGTGAGTGTAAATTTCTATTGATCCATATCCTCACCTATAGTGGAATTTTCTCATGGGCTGTTAAATACATCATACACACACACACGAGTATATAAAACTAGTATGCAGTTTGACAAATAACTTTTGTTTTGTTTTGGTACTGGGGATTGAATCCAGGGGTGCTTTATTGTGGAGTTACATTCTTGGTCCTTTTTATTTTTCATTTTTTTATTTTGAGACAGGGTCTCACTAAGTTGCTTAGGGCCTTGCTAAATTGCTGAGGCTGGCCTCAGACTTGCAATCCTCCTTCCTTAGCCTCCCAAGCCACTGGAATTATGGTGTTTGCCACTGTGCCCAGTTATAACTTTTACATTTGTGTACCCATTCCCCATACTACTAGGACATCCTGGTGGGAATCCCTTCCTATGGCTCCTTTATTTCCACTATCAGATATAAACACTGTGTCAAATTTTGTATTAATTATTCCTTTATTTTTTCTTTATGCTTTCCACATTCCCATGTTTGCACCCTTATATAATATATTGCTTATTTTAATAATATTGCACTGTAGCTATTATGTTGCTTCCTTCTTTTAGATAATAGCATGGTTTTGAGTTTTACCCATACCATAGCTAGGGTAACTCATTTTTCACTGCTGTATAATACTCTTTTAAAATGTTACATTGTATCTGTACTACTATCGACAGACATTTGGTGGTTTCACACTTGATGCCACAATGAACTCTATGTCTATGAACATTCTTATCCATTCTTCCTAGAGAACAGAACAAGTGGAAGGATTTCTCTAGGATATGAAAGGAGTGGAACTGCTGGTTTACTATATAGGCGTATGTTTAATTCTGCAATTTACTGCCCAGGTGCTTTTTGAATTGTCTGTTTTCCTTTCCAAGTCCACCCACATGGTACGAGAGTTCCATTTTCGTGTCCTATAACATGGCTCCAATGGTAAATTAAAATAAGCAGAGAAAAGGTGAATCAAAGTCAGATCCTTGGAAAAGAACAAAATTGGGTTGAACAGAAGTAGAAAAGTTGAAATCTTAATCTCTATTTAGTCGCACGTGAATCTTTCTTTCATCATTTGTATGGCACAAATTCAAGACATACAAATGGGGGTGTGAGGGGAGGGGTGGGGTAGTGGAGATGGGAAGGACGAAAGACTGAGGCAGACATTATTACCCTACATACATGAATGATCACACTGTCAGTGTGAACGCACCATCTACAGCCAGAGGAAGGAGACGTTGTGCTCCATCTGTGTACAATGTGTCAGAATGCATTCTACTGTCATGTTTAACTAATCAGAACAAATTAAAAATAAAAAATAGGTGGGGTGGGGGGTGGGAGAGGATTGGGGGTTCACCGAATTGGACAGAGTGGAGTAGGGGGATGGGTGGGAGGATGGGAATGGGAAAAACAGTAGAATAAATGGGACGTAATTTTCCTATGTTCATATATGAATACTCGACCAGTGTAACTCCACATCGTGTACAACCACAAGAATGGGAAGTTACACTCCATGTACATATGATATGTCAAAATACATTCTACTGTCACGTATAATTAAAAAGAATCAATTTTAAAAAGTTAAAAAAAAATACAAATAGGTACACAGTGGGTTAAACAGTGGCCCCAAAAGCTATGTCTACATCCAAATCGCCAGACCCTGTGAATGTTACTTTATTTGCAAAAAGGTCTTACAGATATGATTGAGATTTTTGAGGCGAGATCATCCTGGGTTACTTGTGCCCTAAATCCAAAGACAGTGAGTGTCCTTATAGAAAAGAAGATTCAGACTGAAAGCATGGAGCAATGTGGCCCTGGTGGCAGGAACTGGAGTCCTGTGGTCACAAGCCAGGGTATTCCTAGAGCCACAGAACCCAGCATAAGCAAGGAAGCTTTCCCGCCTGAACATTTGGAGAGAGTGTGGCCTACTGACACCTAGATTTTGGACCTGTGGTCTCCAGAACTGCGAGAGAATACATTTCTGTTTTTTGTTGTTGTTGTTGTTTGTTTGTTTGTTTTTTATGCCACTGCATTTGCGGTAGTTGGAAACAATGCAGGACATTAAGGGAAAGTCTGTCTGCCGCATATTCTTGGCCCATAGCCACCAATTTCTCCTTCCCAGAGGCAAACACTGCTGCCAGTTCTCTGTGTGTCATCCTTCTAGAAATGTTCCTTCAGAGCTCCTTAATAATTGACAGAGAGGCTGGGTGTGGTGGTGGAGGCCTGTAATCCCAGTTACTCTGAAGGCTGAGGCAGGAGGTTAACAAGTTTGAGGCGAGGCTGGGCAACTTAGGGAGACCCTGCCTCAAAATAAAAAATGAACAAGAGTTGTTGGTATAGCTCAGTGTTAAAAGTACCCCTGGGTTTGATTCCTAGTTCAACAAAAAGCAAGATAGATAGATAGATGATAGATAGATAGATAGATAGATAGATAGATGGATGGATGATAGATAGATAATGAACACAGACATTCAAGTTCATTTTACAGATGAGGAGACTGAGTCCCCCAAGCTGGTCAGTGGCAAAGATGAACATCACACCAGGTTTCCTATTTCTTGTGCTCCTTTGAGATAAGAGAAGTATCTAGCAGCAGATTGAGATATTACAGTAGGGAGAAAGAGGAGGGCGTTGGGTGAATGAAGGAAGAGGAATGCCATAGAGGTGAGAAGGACACAAAAGCTGGTATAATGTTGCCTCAGATTAATGCAGTGCTGCCTTAGATAAGTGCCATACTCTGTAGCAAGAAGTTGTTAATTCTCCCATCCCCCTAGATTTTATTGAGCATCTTCTGTATCCCAGGCACCAAACTATATGGTAGGCTGTGAGCAAACCGTCTTCACCTTCTACAAGGGCACAATCCAGTAGGGATGTCCTGCTGGAAGGTAAAGCAGTGTGACAAGTAATGCAAATGGGTGTGTGCTGTATCCTTGGGAAACAGCTTCCTCTCCGCAAGCTGCAAAAGGTATTGAAGGGTGATTAGGAGTTTACCAGGGAGAGAGGGAGAGAAAAGCATCTGGGCAGAGGATGAAAAGCACCCAGAACTCTAAAGGTTCACGAGACGTTCCACCTGAGAAGCCAGGTAGGCGGTGCTGTCGGGGCCTCGTCCACATCCTCAGCCTCTCCGTGTGCTCAGGACATTGTTTTTTCCCAAAGGCTCGCACCCAGCTCCCAAGAAAACTATCCTACCCGTGCTCAGGGCACCCTGGAAATGCCTAGGAGCTCATTCCTCCCTGGAGTTGCCCGCAGACAATGACCCTCAGAAGCTGGTGTGTAAACACCCGGGTGGTGCTATGGTTAGGACAGGGTTTCAGTGTGTCCCCAAAGGCTCATGTCCTGGAAGCGTGGTCCCCAGTGTGGGGTGTTGGGGTGGTGGACCATTGAGATGTGGAGCTTAGCAGAAGTAATTAGGTCACAGGGGCACGGCCCTTGGAGGGAATTAATGCAGTTGTCATGAGCCTGGGCTGGTTCCCAGGAGAATAGGATGATAGAATGGAGCGCGGCACCTCCCGGGCAACCTCCTTCTTGGCGCTCTGCTCACCACTCCCGCACGCGCTCCCGCCACCGTGATGCTATCTATCTTGAATCCTCATCAGAGCTGAGCAGATGCTGGTGCCATGCTCTTGAAACCCCAGACCTGTGAGCTTAAGAAACATCTTTTCTGGTGCTCTCTTTGGCATCACATATACTAAAATTGGAATGATACAGATATTAGCATGGCCCCTGCGCAAGGCTGACATGCAAATTCCTGAAGCGTTTCATATTAAAAAGAAAGAAAGAAAGAAAAGAAAAGAAAAAGAAACCTCTTTTCTGTATAAAGTACCCAACTTCAGATATTTTGCTCTAGCAACAGAAAATGCACTAAGATAGGTGGGGGAATGCTGAGGCATGTGTTTCTCAAGAGTTCCTTTACACATCACTGTATGGCATGCACCTCTGCTTATATCACCTGTCCCACTGCTTTACAAAGACCAAGCTTCTCAGCCAGGTGTAGTGGTGCACACCTGCAATCCCAGTGGCTTGGAAGGCTAAGGCAAGAGGATCGCAGGTTCAAAGCCAGCCTCAGCAACTCAGTGAGACCCTGTCTCAAAATAAAATATAAAAAAAGGCTGGGGATGTGGCTCAGTGGTTAAGCACCCTGGGTTCAATCCCTGGTACCAAAAATACATAAATAAATAAAAGTAAAAAGGGCTGGGGAGGTGCTACAGCTCAGTGGTAGAGCACCCCTGGGTTCAATCACAAGTACTGCAAAAAAAAAAAAGAGCTCGACTGTGAAGAGAATGAGTGACTGGAGGATCTCCCTCTCCTCCCTCTCCTCCTCCTTCTCCTCCTCCTCCTCCTCCCCATCACCATCATCACCATGATTGTTGTTCTGATTTGGTTTTTGAGCTCCAGTGGGGTAACCCCCTTTCCTCTATATGGAGAGGTTCCTGTCTTATGACGATGTGAGAAGCAGAACTCACTTCTTGGTATTGCTGCCAAAAATACCAGCTACTCACTTTCCCACCCTTCCTGTGAAAGCTAAGTCACGGACTCTATTAATAAAATGTGCCCAGCTGAGCACAGTGGCTCACATCTGTAATCCCAGAGGCTTGGGAGGCTGAGGCAGGAGGACTGCAAGTTCAAAGCTAGCCTTAGCAATTTAGCAACTTAGCCAGAACTTGTCTCTAAATAAAGTATAAAAAAGGTCTGGGGAAGTGGCTCAGTGGTTAAGTGCCTCTAGGTTCAATCCCTGGTACCAAAAAAAAAAAAAAAGAAAGAAAGAAATGCCCATTCTACATTTGGAATCAGCAGGAGCTTGTGATGCAAAGAAGCAGAAGCAGAAAGAGTCTGCCTGTGGATGGGCAGTGCCAGGAGTGACAGCAGCATTCAGTTTGGGAGAACAGTTAGGGCAGCACAACACCCGGGGTCTGGTGCCAAAAGGACTCTCGGTGTGACTATGGAGTCAAATGCCCGTCGGGGCAGTGGCAGCGTCTTCAGTGGCTTGGCTTGGCGGTGTGATGTTGGCTCCCACCCTAGACTGGTTGCGGAACGGCCTCAGCTCTCCCCTGCAGGGCCTCAACTCGTTGGACCTTCCCTTTCTGGCTCACCCTAGTGATTGCTCTGGTCAATGGGATTCTAGTAAACATTGTACAAGCAGAGGCTTGAAAAGCACTTGTGTAATTGGGCTTGCTCTCGCTGCTGCCCTCTGCCATTGCCGTGAGAACGTGTCTAGGCTCGCCTGCCGGATGATGAGAGAAACAGGGAGCTAGGCCAAGTCTCCCTGAGTTAGCCCAGAAGAGGCCATCCTAGATCAGCCAACAGCCAGTCAGCCTGGGACATAAGAATGAGCTCAGCCAAAATCAATAGCTGCCTGGTCCACCAGCAGTTGATCCCAGACACTCAAATGAGTCTAGCTGAGATCAGCCCAGATCAGCCCAGCCCCGAAGAAGCCGAACTCCACAGACTTGTGAACAAAAGACATGATCATCTGTTACATGCGGCTGAGGTTGATGATTGTTTATGTGACATTATTGTGGCAATAGAGGTTGATTCTGATGACTCTACAACCTTCCCCACTGGTTTATAAACTGCTTTTTCTACTTAAATCAGCCAAGAGTTGAATCTGTTGCCCTGACTAACACAGAGAAAGACTGAAGGTGAATGAGAGAGAACCCAGGGCCCAGGGAGAGACTGGGGAGAGATGGGATTGGAGGCAATTGGATCTGTTCAGATACAAGTGTTGCTGCAAAATAATAGTGCTGGAAACATGACAGGAGATTACAGTTGGTCCCTCTCCTGGGAAAGCCTGAGCTGGGGTGGCTGTCCTGTGCCGCAAAACCTTCAGGGGCCTCAGCTCCTTCTCTGTTACTCCGTCACATAAGGACATGAAGGTCTGAAATGGTCAGGTTGGTCCAGATGCCCTGCCTCCACACATCCACATTTCAACCACTGGAATGAGGACAAGAGAGGACATGACCTTTATCCTTAATACTAGATGGTCAGCTTTGTTTCTTCCTCTTTCAATCCATTCTCAGAAACTGGTCATATGGCTGCACTGGGCTGCAAAGAAGGCTGGGAAATGTCAACTTTAAGGCCAATCAAGCGTTTATCTAAACACTATTTCTGTGGAATGAGGGACAAGTAGCCTCTGCCCTGTTCAAGAGGAGATAATAAATGGAACAAGATCTCTAGGGTGGACTTTGTTAGTCATTTTCTTCTTTCATGTGAAGAGGGCTCATTTTTTTTTTTTTTTTTGGCAGGGGAGGCCACTCTGTTCCCAGCCTGGGCCTAAATCATTTGTCTAAATCTGTTTTTGGCAATCCCATTCAGCTTTGCCAGGAATTTGCTTTTCCAGCCTCCCCTGTGGCTGAGTGGCCATGTGACCCAGTTCAACACCATGAGGGGAAGGCTGCTGGGGGTTTCCAGGAAATGTTTTACCTGCTGTGAAAGAGACAAGCTTCCTGGAACCCTCCTGGGGGGGGATGCCCACTTACACCACAAAAGAAAGGCCAAGACAACTACAGGTAGCCAGCCTAGAGCCCTGACGCCTTTCTGAATGACCTTGAGGGATAAGCAGGTGGAGAAGGGAAGAAAAGATATTGAGGAAGTGAAAGTATCACACCCACGGGAAACAACGCTGAGAAATGCCCCTGGAAGCTGAGTCGCAGTCAAATCAGGAGGACTTTGTTTACAGCAGTGTGATTTATTGTCAGAATTGCCTCATTCCGCTTTGGGGCCGGTTTCCCTGCTTGTCCAACTGATTCACCACCAAAGCATGACAGGCCTTTTCTTTGCAGGTTTAAGAGGATTACCCCTTCTTTCCCCACTTGAGAAAATCTTGGTTCATGAAAGCAGAGATCTTGACATGTGAGTGAGTAGGAAGTTCTGATTTTAAAAACTGAGGGAGAAGGGAATGGTTCCCAGCCCCCTACAGCAAGTGCAGGGTTGCATGCCTGTAATCCCAGCGCCTTGGGAGGCTGAGGCAGGAGGATCTTGAGTTCAAAGTCAGCCTCAGCAATTTAGTGAGACCCTATCTTGACATAAAAAAATAAAAAGGGTTGGGAATGTGGCTCAGTAGTAAAATGCCCCTGGGCTCAATCCCCAGTTTGACTCCCTGTTACAGACCCTAGGGTGAGAGGAGGACACTTGGCTGGGGGCTGAGCTCTGAGCCTCAACTTCAGGTCCAGAAGAGTTGAGATCACTGAAATTTGAACATTGAGCTCCTCACAATGACCCCACCTGCCTGAAATCCAGACCATTCCCCAAGGTTCCAAGGTTGGGTGAACTTGGGGGTTCTATGTGATTCCAACAAGAAACAGGGTATAGGGAAAGGGGGGTTGTTAAGACAGAATTTTCTCCTGAAGGAAAGGAAGTGAGTGAGATTTTACTTTTTGTTTTTGTTTTGTTGTTGTTGTTTGTTTGTTTGTTTGTTTTTATTTGTTTGTTTTTGGAATGCGGGAAGGTACCAGGGATTGAACCCAGTGGCACTTTTCCACTGAGCCACATCCCCAGCCCTATTGTGTATTTTACTTAGAGTCAGGGTCTCACTGAGTTGCTCAGTGCCTCACTGTTGCTGAGGCTGGCTTTGAACTCGCAATCTTCCTGCCTCAGCCTCTCAAGCCTCTGGAATTACAGGTGTGCATCACCACGCCCAGCAAGATTTTGCATTATTTTTAACATATAATATAATAAAGCCACTTCTTGCACTATGTTGTTCAATGATGCTGTAAATTCATACTATGATGTATAGAACCAAGGGAATGAAATTAAGAAGAGAGCATAAATTATCTCCGTAGCTTTTTTTTTTAGGTTGATGGATTTTTTAATAAGAAAATGTAGAAGGTATATCTCTAAGAACTTAAGCTCATATGCACACAAAAATGTCTACTCTCATTTTTTAAAAATCTAATTAAATTGGCCTGATAGTGTCAGACTAGAAGGAAATCCAATCTCTGCTATCACTCAGGCTCCCTGGGATCCCACAAACCACTCAGAATGCAGACGCAGAATCTGGTGCCAGAAACAGGCTGGCCTCTCTCCTGTGGCATCTGGGACTGCTGACTGCCATCCCAGGCCAGCCCATAGAATGGGGCCCTGAAACCCACTAGCTCCTGCCTCTGGCCCCATGTGAGTGGCAGACTTTCCTTCTGAGTTTGGGGGCAGAGAGTCTCTAGTTCCTGGGGTCCACTCCCCTCTCCAGATACAAAGCCCAGAAGTCCCCTTTGAAATCCCGTTCCTTCCTTGGAGCCCTGTCACTAGGCAAGTAGGATTTCCACGCTTCCCTCTCCCAGAGCCATCTGCCTCTCTCTCTCTCCCTTCCCTCCTTCCTTTTGCCTTCCTCCCTCCCTCCCTCCCTCCCTCTCTCTCTCTCTCTCTGTTTCTCTCTCTCTCCTTTTCTCTTTTTCTGACAAAGAATGATGCATTTATTATATAAGGAACTCATACACACTGGGAAAAAATTACTAACATCCTAATACATGCATGTATTAGGCAAAGGACATAACTTGCAAAAAGGCAATAAAACTGGTTAACAAGGGGCTGGGGATGTGGCTCAAGTGGTAGCATACTCGCCTGGCATGCCTGAGGCCCTGGGTTCGATTCTCAGCACCACATAAAAATAAAAAAAATAATAATTGCCGCAGTCTGGCTGGGCACAAAATCACGAGCCACCACACAGCTTGTAGATTCAAACAGCAACTCTTTATTCCCGAACTCACACCAGCCGTCTACAATCATGTTCTGGGGAAATCCACGTTCTCTACCCAAATCCACCTCCACTGGGCTTCTATCTCCCAAAAAATACTGTCTGAATCCCGTGAGAACTCAAGGGGAACTCAGGCAGCAGGATACGCCCTATTCCCAGCAGGAATAATCTTAAACCTGGAACGCCCTAAACCCGATTATCCTAAACCGGGAACACCCTAATCCCGGATCCGCCCTGGTCCTTGAGCAAGGTCACCTAACTGCAGTGTCACTGCAAAATGTCCTATTTCCACGAGTCCTTCCACTAAGCAACATGGGGTACGCTGGCAAGGAAATTGTCATACCTACTTGGCTAAGGGCTCCCAGCATCTCCCCCCTTCCGATTAATTAAACAACAAACAATGTGGCTTAAGGACCGTGCCTGGTAGGTTGTCCAATTCAACATATGGTTCTTACCTGTCATCAGAAAACTGACCTTTAGGCGTCAGCCTCCTGTCTTAGGTTGATACCACTGCAATTGAATCATACCCGTCACTGACTACCGGTCCAGCATACAGCCATACTTGTGGATAGGTCTATGCACCAGTGGGGGGGTGAGGTTCTTTGCCTCACCTCTGTTGGCCCCCAAATTTGGCCTTGGTGCCAGTGGGGGAGTAAGGTTAATGTGGCTTAAGGACCGTGCCTGGTAGGTTGTCCAATTCAACATATGGTTCTTACCCATCATCGGAAAACTGACCTTTAGGCGTCAGCCTCCTGTCTTAGGTTGATACCACTGCAATTGGATCATACCCGTCACTGACTACTGGTCCAGCATACAACCATTGGCCCCCAAATTTTAGACCATCACTAGCAGAAGGGAGGAGGATACAGAAATGCCACAACACCAAGCCAATTGACGGCTCCTTGGGAAAAATTGCATCACTGGTGACACCATCAGCAAAGATATGCCAGCATTACCACAATTCGCTGCACCAAACGATAGTTACATAGTCCAGGCAAGTTCTGCAAGCAGTTCAAAGCAGAGGAATCTATCAATATGTCCATTTCCTCCCAAAATCCGTTTCCTCCCAAAGTAAGTTGACTCCTTGATTGAGCATTACTTGTTGAGTTATATTCATTGATGCATCAGTTTATACAGTTTACTGTGATAGCTATCATAGAAGCTGTAGTTTGGTTTTATCTTTGTCTTCACCGGCACTGGGATGAAGATAGGAATTCTGGCAATGATGCTAAAGAGACATTATCCTGAAAAGAATTATTAAATATAATGAAAAGGAAAGGTGAAAGTAAACAAACAGATCTGTTAACCTACTTTAAAAACAATCCTTAACAGCTGTTTACCTAATTTAAATTAGTAAACAAACAGATCTGTTAACCACCTTTAAAAACAATCCTTAACAGCTGTTTACCTAATTTAAATTAAACCATTTAAATCACGTGAATAAAAAAAATAATAATAATAATTCGGATCCATTTTTTCATGAGCGCTCCTCATATAAGAAATATGGACATACGCACATACAGACATACAACACAAAACACAAGAGTGTACACAGACGTACAACACATAAGAAAATAGTAAAGGCCTTGTAGCTTTACCTGGGTGAAATCTCCATTGCAATGTTTAAAAACTCCACAGTCAAAAAATAAAACTGATCAGAAAAACATTAACCTAGGTTTGTATGAGCTCAAAAAATAAAAATAGAACCTTATGATGTGGAAAAATGCAATAATAAAATAGCTATTGAAAAAAAGCATCCTGGTTAATCACTGTCGCAGATGTAAGAATGGCCAAGCTGGAGTTCTGGATATCAGCTGTTATGGATTTGAGTCAAATCATCTTCTTTTCGATCTGTAGAAATTGTTTTAGTTAATCTCTCTGGAATCCAAATCGGCTGCTGTTCTCCCTGTGGAAAAACACAAACAGACCCCCGACTCCAGACAATCACTGGGTCAGGACCTTTCCATTGTCCTGTTAGAATATCTTTCCAAAGTACTTTAGGCTTATGTACATTTTTTGGATACATATGCCTTTCCGCAGCACTAAGTCCTGATGAATCCAAATTTAAAAAGTTTAGAGTAAAAAGCGTTATTTTAAGTTTATCTTTGGGGGATATATACCCCTTTCCAATTCCCTCTTTTTGCTTTAATAAGTATGTTTTAATAGTTTGATGAGCTCTTTCAACTATGCCTTGTCCCTGTGGGTTGTATGGGATTCCTGTTATATGAGTAATACCAAATGATGAGCAAAATTGTTTAAAAGAGGTAGAGGTATAGCTAGGACCATTATCGGTTTTTAACTGTTTAGGAACGCCCACAGTGGCAAAATTTTGTAAGCAATGAGCTATAACATCTTTAGATTTTTCTCTGGCATGAAGGGAGCCCATCAAAAATCCGGAAGAAGTATCGACTGTAACATGTAAATATTTTAATTTTCCAAATTCTGGCAAGTGTGTGACGTCCATCTGCCAAATATGGTTAGGTATCAGTCCTCTAGGATTGACTCCAAGATTAACTTGTGGTAAAAATGTCACACAATTTTGACATTGTTTTATTATATGTCTGGCTTGTTCCTTAGTTATTTTAAAACGCTTTTGTAAAGTATTAGCATTAACATGAAACCTTTTATGAAAATTTGTAGCTTCTTCAAATGTAGAGAAAATATGTATGTCATGTGTAGTTTTATCTGCTAAATCATTGCCTAAACTAAGGGCTCCAGGCAATCCTGTATGTGCCCTAATATGTCCTATAAAGAATGGATCTTTTCTGTCCCAGATTAGACTTTGTATAGTGGAAAACAAAGAGAAAACAGTAGAAGAAGGGGAAATCCTACCAGCATCTTCAAGAGATACTATAGCATTAACTACATACTGACTATCAAAAAATAAATTAAATACAGAATCTTTAAACATCAAAAAAGCTTGTAAAACTGCATTAAGCTCTACCTTTTGAGATGATTGTTTGGGTACTAAAAATGTAAAAGTTCGATCTGGGGTAACTACTGCTGCTGTACCATTATTAGACCCATCAGTGAATATATTTGGAGCATTCATGATAGGTGTTTTTCTTGTCATTTTAGGAAAAACTACAGGATGCTTAGACCAAAAAGACAACAAAGGATTAGATGGTAAATGATTATCAAATGTAACATTAGATTTACACATGATTATTGCCCAAGTATTTAACTCATTAGCTAACTCATCAATTTGATCCATAGTATATGGAGTAATAATTTTATTGGGAGAAATTCCAAACACTCCCTTCGCTGCTTTTATTCCTTTGAGTATTAATTGTCCTACAGCCTCAGGATACCTAGTAAGAATAGTGTTAGGAGAATAAGATAAATGTATCCACAATAATGGACCTTCTTGCCAAAATACTCCTGTAGGAATATTTTTTGTTGGTAGTACAATAAATAATAAAGGCAAACTTATATCAATTCTATCCAAATGCATATTTTCCATATATGTTTCAATAATTTTTAATGCCTTTCTTGCTTTAGGAGTTAACATGCGGGGTGAATTTGGATCTGATGGACCTTTTAGAATATCAAATAAAGGTCCCAACTCTCCTGTTGGTATGCCTAGATAAGGCCTTATCCAATTTATGTCTCCCAATAACTTTTGAAAGTCGTTAAGTGATTTGAGTTGATCTACTTGTATTTGAATTTTTGGTGGACGGACCATGGTTGAGGATAATAGAACTCCTAAATAATTAATTGGAAAATTTAATTGTACTTTATCTATTGCTATCTCTAGATTATAATTTTTTAATAAGTTTGTAAGTGTGGCATAACATTCCAGCAATATGTTTTTATCTTTATGTGCCAATAATACATCATCCATATAGTGAAATATTTGTAGTTCAGGATTTTGATTTCTAAGTGGCTGGATTGCTTTGTTAACATATATTTGACACATAGTTGGACTGTTAGCCATCCCTTGAGGGAGTACTTTCCATTCATATCTCTGATCAGGACCTTCATGATTTAATGCAGGGATAGTAAATGCAAAACGTGGACTATCCTCGGGATGAATTGGAATTGAAAAAAAAAACAATCTTTGGGGGCTGGGGTTGTGGCTCAGTGGTAGAGCGCTTGCCTAACACATGTGAGGCCCTGGGTTTGATTCTCAGCACCACATATAAATATATAAATAAACAAAATAAAAGACAACTGAAAAACATAAAAAAAAAAAAAGAAAAAAAACAATCTTTAATATCTATAGCTAAAACATGCCAGGTTTTTGGCAAAGCAGACAATTGAGGAATCCCTGATTGAGCAGGTCCCATAATAACCATCTCATTATTAATGGCTCTTAAATCTTGCAATAATCTCCATTTACCAGATTTCTTTTTGATGACAAAAATGGGAGTATTATGGGGAGATACGGAAGGTTGTATATGTCCTTCTGCTAATTGTTGTTTGACCAGATCATGGGCTACTTGTGTCTTTTCTTTAGTCAGGGGCCACTGAGGAACCCACACTGGTCTTTCTGATTTCCAAGTAATTTCGATTGTCTCAGTGGCCCTTTCTGAAAATCCAACCCATGTCTGTCTGTTCCTTGATCTATTTGTATTGGTGCTGCTATACCTTGCCCTTGTTTTCCTAATCTTTTTTCTTTCCTAAAGCCTTGTCTAGCCCTAGTAGTGGGCGCATTAGGATTGATGTTATTTGTTAACGTCAAACCTAATTGATCTAGGACATCTCGTCCCCATAAATTTATAGGAAGATGATCCAATACATATGGCTGTATAGTTCCTTCACATCCTTCAGGATCCTTCCAATCTAATATCATAGAACTTCTATGGGGATTAGTCGCCACTCCTAGGCCTTGAAGCGTTTGAGTGGCTTGTTGTAATGGCCAATGTTTTGGCCATTCTTGACGAGATATGATGCTAAGGTCAGCTCCTGTGTCCAGTAGCCCATTAAACTCATGACCTTGAATATTTAGTTTTAGCATTGGGCGAGAATCTAAATTTAAAGACAACATAGCCCAATCTACACCTGTGGAGCCTAATCCCCTGGAACCTCTTTCTACACTACAACTACGAAATTTATTATGTAGGCTGGGTATTATTAACAACTGTGCTATTCTATCTCCAGGTGAAATTACTGATATACCTCTTGGAGAACTAGCTATAATTTTTATTTCACCTACATAATCGGGATCAATTACCCCAGGACTTATCATAAGTCCTTTTAATGTAGATGAACTACGTCCCAATAATAAGCATACTGTTCCTTGGGGAAGAGGTCCTTTTACTCCTGTGGGAATGATTTGAACTCCCATCTCTGGAGTTAATACTGCTCTGGCAGAGGCGCAGATGTCCAACCCTGCGCTCCCTCGGGTTTGTCTGATGAGGGATTTAATGGACAATGTGTCCTGGGCACTACCCTGATGGTGTTGCTGGGTTCCTCCACTGCCCCGTATATTTGTGGTTGTGGGCCCCGGAGCATTGGGCCCCTTTGTCCGTTTTTTGGCAATGGAGCCTGATGCCTTTCTCCACGATATCGTGGATAAATACCTGGTCTTTGTCCGTTTTTTGATAAGGGAGTACCCTCTATGGTGGTTTGAGACGGCATTCATTAGCCCAATGTCTCCCTCTACGGCATTGTGGGCAAATACCCGGTATTCTATTCCTTTGATACCTACTTTTGTTAAACCCTCCTCCTATGGGGCAATTCCTTTTAAAATGTCCTCTTTGTTCACAATCATAGCATGTTTTTGGCCTGGCATCTAAAGCCTGTTGTACTGCAGCTGCCAAGACTTGCCCTTGTTCATTAATATCTCTACATAATTTAATATATGTGTTTAAATCTTCATGTCTCCATGGTCTAATAACCTCTCTGCAGCAACGATTTGCTTGGTCATAAGCCAGTTGTTTTATTAATGGCATTGCTTGTTCTGTATCCCCCAAAATTTTGGCAGCCATTTGAATTAGCCTATCTACAAAGTCAGCGTAAGGTTCATTAGCTCTCTGTATTACCTTAGATAGCTGACCTTGTAAATCTCCATGTCCTTGTAAAGTCTTCCATGCCCTAACTGCGTCTGCAGCAATTTGTGCATATATAGCAGGATCATATTCAATTTGTTGCCGTTGACCCTCATAAGGTCCTTTTCCTAACAACATATCTAGATTTCTTTGAGGGTAACCGGCTGTTGCATTTCGCCTAGCTGTCTCCGCGCAAAATTCCTCATTGGCAACCTTCCATAACAAATATTGTCCTCCATTTAGTACAGATTTACACATGCTAGCCCAATCTGCTGGCGTCATGTCCAAGTTAGTAATGGACTCGACCATGCTTACCGTGAAGGGAGCTTGGGGACCATAGGTTGTTACAGCCTCCTTTAACTGCTTCACTGTTTTAAAATCTAAAGCACGGTGAATTCGCTGCCCTCCTGCCTGTTCAAGTACAGGGCATGCTAATCTTTGAGGTCCTGTCTCAGGATCCCATTTATCAACTACGGGGTTTGAGGGCCACTCAGCTGTCTCCATCGGTGGGGCTGTTGGTTGAATTACGCCCTCTTGTGATAAAACGGAGTTAGTAACAGCCTCCTGTTGTGGCCTTTTTCCTAACAACCCCTTTTCCTTTAAATTTTCTTCCTCTGTCTGACTAGCTCGAGAGACCTTCTCTTTTGCTTGATCTAAAATGTCTTTCTCCATGGTCTGAACCTCTAACAATTTACTTAACATCTTTTCGGTTTGTTTTTTACTAATTTCTAATCTACTATAAAGATAACACAACCCAATAAGATAACACAAAACAAAACCGAAACTGAATGAAACAAAAACGGAATAAAAAATCGTTGTATCAATTTTCTCTTCCTCAGGGCTGACAAACTTCAAACCTTTAGCCAACCATTTTTCCCAGTTTGCCTGAGAAATTTCTAGGGATAGGCAGCTTGAAACAAAAACAAAATAAATCACAACAGGAACACATTGTTTTTTGAATTGATCACCCATTCTCTCGCCTTCCCTCAGGGGCAAGCAATTTCACTTACCTCCAAGTTTCAGATGTTCCCCGTATGGGCCACCAAATGCCGCAGTCTGGCTGGGCACAAAATCACGAGCCACCACACAGCTTGTAGATTCAAACAGCAACTCTTTATTCCCGAACTCACACCAGCCGTCTACAATCATGTTCTGGGGAAATCCACGTTCTCTGCCCAAATCCACCTCCACTGGGCTTCTATCTCCCAAAAAATACTGTCTGAATCCCGTGAGAACTCAAGGGGAACTCAGGCAGCAGGATACGCCCTATTCCCAGCAGGAATAATCTTAAACCTGGAACGCCCTAAACCCGATTATCCTAAACCGGGAACACCCTAATCCCGGATCCGCCCTGGTCCTTGAGCAAGGTCACCTAACTGCAATGTCACTGCAAAATGTCCTATTTCCACGAGTCCTTCCACTAAGCAACAT
Source organism: Marmota flaviventris (assembly GCF_047511675.1). Lineage (NCBI taxonomy): Eukaryota > Metazoa > Chordata > Mammalia > Rodentia > Sciuridae > Marmota > Marmota flaviventris. The sequence continues at coordinate 116,322,874 of NC_092503.1, forward strand.
GGGGTACGCTGGCAAGGAAATTGTCATACCTACTTGGCTAATGGCTCCCAGCAATAATAAAATAAAGGTATTTTAAAAAACCTCGTTAACAAATACTTTAAAAATGTTCAACACTAGGAGTAATCATAAGATGCAAAAATGAAAATGATAATTTTCACCTACTCCCTAGGTTAAATGGCGGGAATATATTAAAAAGTAGAGACCTTTAATAATATCAAATACCAGCAACTGTACTAAAATAGGTAAGCATAGCTATTCTGGGTGAAAGAGTGAATTAGCAACAACCATTTGGTGTGTTTTTAAACTAGTTAAAAAAATGCTTATTTGGGTTTTTTTTTTTTTAACATTTTTTAGTTGCAGATGGACACAATATCTTTATTTTATATATTTATTTTTATGTGATTCTGGGGATCGAACCCAGGGCCTCACACGTGCTAGGCGAGCGCTCTACCACTGAGCCATGACCCCAGCCCAAAATGTTTATTTGTTTTAAATTAATTTTCTGTAAATTGTTGTGGTAGCTAGCTTCAAAGTTTACAGTCACCGATCCCTGCCTCCTGGCATTTATGTACTTGCATTGTCACTCTCCATAGACCCATGCAGGGTCAGTAGGTGTGACCAGTCAGATACAACTGAAGTGATGACATCACTTCTAAGACTAGGTTATAAAAGATACTGCAGCTTCTGTTGGGGTGCCCATCCCCCTCATTGCTTGAAATGAGGAAAACCTGCTGCAATGTCCCAAGGAAACTCAAGCAACCCATAGAAAGGCCCAGAAGGTGAAGAACTGAGGTCTCTCGCCAATATCCAGAAAAGAACTGAGGCTTTCTGCCAACGGCCACATGAGCGGGCTTGGACAAGAGGGAGGCTCTCCCTCCCCCTCAGAGAGCCTTCAGAGGACAGAGCTCCAGCCTGAAGCTTGACCAAAACCTCCTGGGAGACCTTGAGCCAGTCACCTCCCCAGGCCGCTCCTGGACTTCTGATTTAGAAACTGAGATAATAAATGTTTGTTCTCGTAAGCATTTAAGGTTTGAGGTAATCTGTTACAGAGAAGTAAATAACTAATAAAATAGTTGACAGGGGAAAATAATTAAATATACCTAAAGGCTTAAAAACAAACAAACAAACAAGTTGGGATGTAGCTCAGTGGTGGAGCACTTGCTTACCAAGCCTAAGGGTTTGACCCCCAGCAGTGAAAAAAAACAACAACAACCAAACAGCTGTTGTTTTCTGTCCCACCCCTTCTTAGTCACCCAGAGGCCACTCACTGCCCAAATGCTGGACTGTTACTTGCCAGATATCCTGTTATGAAAAGAAAATAAACCTCTATTAATTTAAACCACTGTTGTTTGAGTCTCTTCCCTACAGCCAAATGCAGTCTCTATAGGCCTAAGGTATCTGGGCTGTAAAGCCTTATCATGTGCTCTCATACTATTGCTTTCTTCCCCCTCACCCAATGTTGCAAGAGACCCAGTTAAAAGAAGTGGCAACGATAACTTCTGCAAGGATCACAAATCAAATTGTGAGAGCAATTGAAAATGTAAAGCTCTTACCATAACTGAGTAAATTCTTACCATAATTGAGTGAATCTATAATGCCATCAACTGCAAGATGCACCATTATTTTAAATACCGTTGAGAGAAAAAAATGCAATTAATCAAATTATGCCTCAATCTTTCTCAGGTCTTTGAATTTTTATTTTCTGCCAGTCAAAATAATTTTCAGACTTATTTAGACATAGTTTGTTTTTTGTTTTTGTTTTTGCCATGCTGGGTATCAAACCAGGGTTTCACACATGCTAACGCAAGCACTCTACCACTAAGCCACATTTCCAGTCCTTGACTGATTTTTTTTTACATCAATGCTTAGATGAACCCTCAACTTCAAGGGTCAAAAGAAAAACGCAAAAACAAAATAAGACTGTTCCTTTTTTGTGTTGACATCCTTAGCAAATTTGCTTTAGTCTTCACACCTTTTGTCTGGTAATAAATAGCTCCTGAGGTTCCAGGCATCACACTACATTCAAGCCAAGAAAAAAGAAGATGCAAAAACAGTGTTGGTCACATTATTGTCTTTATCATAAAAATCAAAAAGTCTTCCTAGAGCCCCGAGCAAATTTCTGCTTGTATATCATTTGCTACAATTGTGACTCATAGATATCCTTGATAAAAAACCAATATCTGGGAAAGCAAATATTTTACCCAGATCTGGGCTCACTGCCATTCTAAACAAAAGCAGACTTCTATTAGCAAAGAAGAAAGAAATAGCTATTGAGAAGGAAGCTCATGGTGTCTACTGCAACACACCTAAATAAATAGTAGTTTTATATGCATAATAAATAGTAGTTACTCTTTGGCATAAAGTAAAAATAATGATAGCAAAAGCTTTTATATCGGACAATGCTAGGAACAGTTCTGAGTATCTCAAATATATCTCAGCAACTTTATAAGGTAAATGTTGTTATTATCTTTGTTTTATCTTAGTGTTTTTATTATACTTCATATACTCACAATTAGGTTTACATAATCTTTGGCTCATGACCTATCCTCATTGGTCTATTATGCACAGTTTTCTCTCTCTCTCTCTCTCTCTCTCTCTCTCTCTCTTTGCTTTTAAAATATTAGCTATTTTAACTAATGTAGCAGATACCCTCAAATTCTCCACTCAAAATAAAATTAGGATATTGTTAGGAATTTGTGTATGACTTTATAGTCCCCATAATTCATTTTACTTCCTCTCCTGGCCTGAAGAAATCATCATTCTGATTCCTGAGTTTATTATTACTTTATTTTCTTTTTCATACAGTTTTATTGTTTTATTATGTCTATCTTTAAAAGTGTGTATGTGTAGTTAGTTTCATTTTGATACCAGGGATTAACCACTGAGCAACATCCCCAGCCCTTTTAATTTTGAGACATTTGTCTCACTAAGTTGCTTAGGGCCTCGCTATGTTGCTGAAGCTGGCTTTGAACTTGTGAACCTCCTGCTTCAGCCTCCTGAGCCACTGGGATTATGGGCGTGCACCATCATGCCCGGCTCTGTAGTTGTTTTAACAGTATGTCTTCTTCTATCAAAATCTACCACATCCTTATGTGTGGCTACAGTCATTCATCTTGACAATCATTTAATAGTTCAATGGAGCAAATATGCAGTTTATAGTTCAAACCATTCTTATTGAAGTGCCTATTACATTCTTATTGATTTTCTTTTTACTAGCTATTAACTGGTCTGTCACATCCACGTTTTCTAATAACTTTGCATGTGATTCTAGCAGTTTCCCTACAGCTTTTTAACAGTGGCATGAGAGCCTACATTTTCTGCTAGACTTGCCATATTGCTTTGCAAATGACTTACCTTATGTTGTATGTTGTCAATTATCGACATTGGGCTGCCTGGCAGAGACTGATCAATAAAGACTTGGACTTGATGCAGCTCGATGCACACAGAAGCCCTTAGTTCAGTAAAGAGAAATTTTGGAGGGAAGGGAGAGGCAGAGACTATGTGTTCATTGGTGAATATCCCTTTGTTGTGATGACTTTTCTTCCCTGGGCCACCTGGCAAAATGGGACTTGGATCATGAACACTCTCATAACCAGAATTCCCTGAATCTTGGCACATTCTTTAACACTGTCCTACATATGGTAGAATCTAATTCCCCTCCCTTTGAGTGTGAGTCCACCTGGATGATTCGCTTCCAGAGTACAGTGTAGCAGAAGTGTCACTGAGAAACTTTGGAAACTAGGTTAAGACAAGGTGAGATAGCTTCCCCTGGCTTGGTCCTTGAGAGTACTCAGGGGACGCCAGTCATCAGGTTGAAAAGAAACCCAGAGAAACCTTCTCCACATACAGAAAACACCACGTGGAGAGGAATTGAGGCCCCCAGCTGACAGCCAGCAGCCATTCCAGACACATGTGTCCTCCAGCAGTCTCCAAAATTCACAGAGCGGTGAGAAGTCATCCTGGGTGTGCCCTATACAAATTCCCATCATGCACAGAATTAAGCAAACCCCCTGCTCTGTCCAGAGTGCCTCCACAGGATCCATGCACACAATAAACGATTGTCTTGTGCTACAAAGTTTTGGGGTAATTTGTTATGCAAGTCAGTAAACAGTAACTGGTACTGAGTTAAAGATGAGGAAGCTGAGACCTGGAGAGAATAAATTTACAGTAAACAGCAAAGCCAAGATCTAAACTCTGACCATTTGACTTGAAAACTTGCTACTCTTAAGCTTGACACCTCCCTTACAGATTTCTTTTCTTACATTTTCAGGATGCCCTTGGCGACCCAGAACATGACTAATTAACTAGCTCCCCTAATCCAGGAATTGAACCTAGGTGGGTAGTTTTACCACCAAAAACAATACAGACACTCATGCCCTAAAAATAATCTATTCAAAAGGAGTTAAACTGAGTTGCAGATTGGCAAGTGAAATCTGCCCAAGTAGGATAAAAGCTTGGTTCAGGGCCTATAAAACAAAGAGCATTTTAAAATAAACATTACATACTTTTGTGGGTTCAAAAATAATTCTGTCAAAGTGAGGTAAAAGAGGGGCCAGGTATAGTGGCCCATGCCTATAGTACCACCGGCTCAGAAGGTTGAGGCGGGAGTATTGCGAGTTCATGGCCAGCCTCAGCAACTGAGTAAGGCCCTAAGTGACTTAGCAAGACCCTGTCTCAAAATAAAGTACACAGGGCTGGGATTGTAGCTCAGTGGCAGAGTACTTACCTGCCATGTGTGAGGCACTGGGTTCGATTCTCGGCATCACATATAAATAAGTGAATAAAGGTTTATCAACAACTAAAAAATATTTTTTAAAGTTTTAAAAATAAAATATACAAAGAGCTGGGAATATGGCTCACTGGTAAAGCACCCCTGGGTTCAATGCCTGGTATTAAAAACAAACAAACAAAACAAAATCGTGATATAAAAGGATGAATATTTATTTTTCTAACTTTATTTTTTCCAGTATAGTTTGCTGGAAAATCTACATAAATATATTGCTATGCTTTGAATATTTTTGTCCCCTTCAAAATGTCAAATGTGTTGAAACTCAATCCCCACATATTAAGGGGTGGGGCCTTTGAGGAAGTAATTAAGTTGTGAGGGCTCTACCCTCATAAATGGATTAGTGCTGTACAAAAAGACTGGAGGGAACTAGCTTAGCCTCTCTTGACCTTCTGCTTTGTGAAGACGTGAGAACACAGCAAAAAGGCGCCATCTTGGAAGCAAGGATCAGCCCTCATGTGACACCAATGTTGGCTGCCTTGCACCTTCTAGGTCCCAGAGCTGTAAGAAACACATTTCTGTTCTTTGTAAAGTACCCTATCTGTGGTACTCTACTGTACCAGAATTGTGTATTGCAGCACAAATGAACTAACATTCCAAGGAGGAGTCAGAATCACTTTTTTTTTTCTTTTTTGTGGTGCTGGGGATCGAACCCAGGGCCTTGTGCATGCTTGGAAAGCACTCTACCAACTGAGCTCTATCCCCAGCCTCTCAGAATCACTTCTAATTGTGTAGTAGAACTGGCCCCCAGCTAACAATGGTTCAACTTACAATTTTTCAACTTTACAAGGGTGTGAAAAAGACTTTCAGTAGAAACAGTACATTTACTTATTTATTTATTCTGGGGAGCAGTGCTGAATGGAATCCAGAACCTCATGCATGCTAGGAGAGGGCTCTATCGGAAATACATCCCCACTCCCTGAATTTGAATTTTGATCTTTTTCAAAGACAGTGATGTGTAGGATGATAGTCTCTTGCAAGCTGCAGGTCCCAGTCAACTAAGCAACCACAAGGACAAACAGCTGACTCTGCAGTGCACTGTGTCACTAAGCTATCATGTTCAGTGGGCTAGGTGTATGCATTTTTGTGGGGTGGGGGGGGGGACTGGGGATTGAACTGAGAGGCACTCAACCACTGAGCCACATCCCCAACCCTATTTTGTATCTTATTTAGAGACAGGGTGTCATTGAGTTGCTTAGTGCCTTACTTTTGCTGAAGCTGACTTTGAACTCACGATCCTCCTGCCTCAGCCTACAAGCCACTGGGATTACAGACATGCGCCAATGAAATGCATTTTTTACTTAGAATACTTTCAACTTACAATTGGCTTACCAGGCCATAACCCTATTGAAAGTCAAGAAGCATCTGCATTTGAGATAATGTACCTCTCCAGAAAATTTTACAAATAAACCAAAAAGGCTTTGCACTATTCTTAAGTACTTTTCATAGTAATGTTGTTTGCCCTTGGTTTAGACTGTGACAGAGTTATCCTGCTGTCCTTCCACATTGCCTGTTTCAATCATCTCTGTAGCTAAGAAGATACTGCATTAAAAAAAAAAAAAAGTCCTACCAGAATGAAAGAAGCCAGTGGTATTTATTTAACAGTCTACTTATTAGGAACTCATGAAATAATTATATTTTCATACATTTACTTTTACTAAAACTGGGGTAGCCAGGAACTGTGGCTCATATCTGTAATCCCAGTGACTCCAGAGGCTGAGGCAAGAGGATCACGAGTCTGAGGCCAAACCCAGCAATTTAGTGAGGCCCTAAGCAACTTAGTGAGACCCTGTCTCAAAATAAATAAAAAATAAAAAGGGCTGGGGATATGGCTCAGTGGTTAAGTGCCCCTGGGTTCAGTCTCTCGTACAGGAAAAAAAAAAAAAAAGATTACATCACAAAATTGTTAATTGCAGCAGTCCAAAGGAGACATGATTGATCTAGAGAGGCAGCAGAGGAGAGGGTGCTAAGATTTGCATCTATATTTCTTTCCGAAATTCATATGTTAGAACTTAAACCCCACGGTGACAGTGTTAAGAGGTGAAGCCTTCTGGGAAATGAAAAGTTATGGGGGCTTCAGCCTGTGAAGGAGATGAGTGCTCTTGTGAAAGAGGACTCAGAGAGCTGCCTTTTGCCCTTCTGCCTTCCACCAGGGGAGGATGCTGCAAAAAGATGCCGTCTTGGAGGTGTGGAGAGCCAGCTCTGCTGGTGCCCTGATCTTGGACTTCCCAGCCTCCAGAACTATGTACGATAAATTTCTATTGTTTATAAATTTCCCAGGCTCTGGCATTTTGTTACAGCAACATGAACAGATTAAGACAGATAAGAAAAACAATAATCCAAGAGACAGGAGGAGCAGGGTGTAAAGTGGATCAAACAATGAGTTTTCTTGGATGTAGACGATGAGCAAGAGGAAGGTACCTGCAGAAATGGGTAGATGCATATTGATATTGTTTACTTAAATAAGAACCACTGGAGGGGCTGGGGGTGTAGCTCAGTGGTAGAGGGCTTGCCTAGCATGTGCAATGCCTGCTGCCCTGGGTTCAATCCCCAGCACACACACATACATACACACACATGGAGTCACAGCATATGGCGATGGAAATGGTAGAAACTATAAGCTCAGTTTGGAACATCTTGAATCAGAGCAACACAAAAAGTTCCCCAAGGGAGACGTAGTAGTTGGATATGCTGGTTTGAAGTTCCAGATAGAAGACCAGATTGGATTTGGAAATCATTGATGTAGAGTACAATGGCAGTTATACCATGGCATAGAGTACATGGCAATAGAATAGAAATGAGTGATTACTTGGGAGATAATATAAAGTGTCAAAAGACAAATACTTAAGAACTAGGAAAGCCGGGCGTGGTGGCCCATGCCTGTAATCCCAGTGGCTCTGGAGGCTGAGGCAGAAGGATTGTGTGTTCAAAACCAGCCTCAGCAAGAGCAAGGTGCTCAGCAAATCAGTGAGACCCTGTCTCTAAATAAAATAGAAAGTAGGACTGGGGATGTTGCTCAGTGGCCGAATGCCCCTGAGTTCAATTCCTGGCACCCTAAATAAATAAATAGCAGAAGGAAACCATTAAAGGAGTTGCCAGAGATGGAGAGAAAAAACAAAGTGAGGTTGGAGTTAGAAGCAAAGAAAATATGCTTGAGGGGATGAGGGGTGGTCAACGGAAGGTTCCTGAGAGGGCAGGAGACCCGACTCTGGAACACAGTTAATAGTAGCTCAGAAGGAAAAAGACATTCTGTCACTGTAACAAAGGAAAGGGGTGTGTATGTGGAAATGGGGTTTGTGGGTCCAGAGGGAAACGGCTTGGAGGAGCCATTCCAGAGAATAGGAGATGTCATCCAGCGGGTACCACCAGTTCCCAGCTGTGTTGAGGGCCAATGGAAATCCATTACCATGAGTTCATAGGGGCACAAAACTCTTGTAGGACCTTTGGTCTAGATTGGAGGTTTGGAAAAAGTATATAGAAAATCCACTCTGGGCAGGAGCCTTTTGGTGGAGAGCATTTCTGGCTTTTGCCATTTCAGCGTGTTGTTCTGTTTGTGATCTCTAATTCTATTTGCATCGGTTCCAGAAAATTCTATTTTGGGAACAAGGTATCTTTGGTAACTGTTAATCAAATATATTAGCCCAGAGTCAAGAATAAATTCCTTTTTAACCACTGTTCTCTAATTTTAAAAAGGCTTTTATAAGCAAAAAGGAAAATATCTTACAATGTGACTTTTCCTTCAGTTTTTTTTTTTTTTCAGCTGCCCATTTTTAGGTATGAAAAGGCAAATAACTAGGCTCATGCAAACTAAGGACTTTCGTGTGGGTCCCACCTCCAGAGACTCTGATTTTAGTAGGTCTGGGCTGGAGATTGAGTTCTGTCTTTGTCACTATAAATTTTTTTTCTTTTTATATATTTTTTTCAGTACAGGGATTGAACACAGTGGTGCTTAACCACTAAGCCACATCCCCAGTCCTTTGTATTTTGAGACAGGGTTTCACTAGGTTGCTTAGGGCCTCGCTAAGTTGCTGAGGCTGGCAACTTGCAATCCTCCTGCCTCAGTCTCCGGAGCCACTGGGATTACAGGCATGTGCCACCACATCCAATTCATAAGTTTTCTTTTTAAAAATACATAGGAAGACCTAGAAAGCAAGGGTTTGAGGAGGAATAATAGTCTGGAAGTGGTTAAAAGAAAATACCTAAGAGCAGAGCAGCCTCATCTCCTGAAAATATAATTTACATTTCTAATGGGAAAATAATAGGTATCAAAGACCATATACCCAAGGTAAGCACGGTGGCACACACCTGTAATTCCAGCAACTTTGGAGGCTGAGGCAGGAATATCACAAGTTTGAGGCAAACTCGGGCAATTTATTGAGACCCTGTCTCAAAATAAAAATAAAAAGGGCTGGAGAATGTAGAGTGCCCTGGGTTCAACCTCTACTACCAAAAAGGAGGGAGGGGACTGAACACCCAAAAGAAAGCTCTGCAACTTCTTAAAATTAAATGCACCCAGGCATAGGGACCCACATCTGTAATCCCGATGAGCTGAGAGGCAGAAGCAGGAGGATCACAAGTTCAAAGCCAGCCTCAGCAACTTAGTGAGGCCCTAAGCAACTTAGTGTTAATGTTTCAAAATAAGAAATAAAATGGCCCGGGGGATGCGGCTCAGTGGTTAAGTGCCCCTGGGTTCAATCCCCTGTACCCCCCCAAAAAAAAATTAAACAGAGTTTTCTGACAGCTATTTAGATTCTTGAATTGATTTGGTTTAATCCCATAGTCTAAATTTAAAAAAAAAAAAACAACACTTTGTGTTGTTATGTTGTTTGCACTTGTAGAAAACTTTGTTAAAATACATTTCCAGAAATATGTTTTAATTTTTGTAAGATAATTGCCCAGTCGGAAATAAGCGATTCACCAGGTCAAAGAAGAATTCAAAGCCCATGCGTGACTGTAGAGGGCAAAATTCTGGCTCCTGTGAAGGTTGGTTAGGGCTGCGTAATAATGCCAGCTGATGAGTTAACAGAATGTTTTTCTCCCAGTTCTGGAGACGGAGATCAAGGTGTCAGCAGGGCTGGTTTCCTCTGGGTCTTCACTCCTTAGCTAGCAGAGGGCCAGTGACTTCACATGGTCATGCTTCTGTGATTTAATTCCTTCTTCGAATAAGGACACCAGTCATTTGATTAGGGCTGATGCTAATGACCTAATAACTTAATCACCTGTTTAAGGGCCCTGACTCCATCGCATTCTAAGGCATTGGGGGTTTGGACTGTCAACACACACATTTTGGGAAAAGGCAGTTCAGCCTGAACAACCCTCTGACCTTTGCACCAATGATTATGGCAAAAGGGACTCTGCAGATGTAATTCAGGTTAAGGACTAGAGATAAAGAGATTATCCCAGATTACCTACTCACAGGAGCCCAAGAAAAAGAGGACTTTTCTAACTAGAGGCAGGAGAAATCAGAGAAGTTCCAAGCACAAGAAGAGTTTGAAGGAGCACTTCTGGCCCTGAGGTCACAGGAGCTAAGCATGAAGCCTACCATCAAGAACCAAAGGCTGGGGCTGCGGTTGTAGCTCAGTTCATAGAGGGCTTGCCTATAGCATGCTCAAGGCCCAGGGTTCAACCCCCAGTACCATAAAACCAACAAACAAAAGTCCTTAAGAGGGACTGGGGTTGTAGCTTGGTGGTAGATCACTCGCCTCACACATGTGAGGCACTGGGTTCGAATCTCAGCACCACATTAGAAAGGAAGAAAGAAAGAAAGAAAGATATTGTATCCATCTACAACAACAAAAAAAATATATATATTAAAAATAAAAGTCTTGGGCTGGGGATGTGGCTCAAGCTGTAGCACGCTCGCCTGGCATGCTTTTGGTCCGGATCCTCAGCACCACATACAAACAAACATGTTGTGTCTGCCGAAAACTGAAAAATAAATATTAAAAAATTCTCTCTCTCTCTCTCTCTCTCTCTCCCCCTCTCTCTCAAAAAAAAAAGATGTTGTATCCACAGAAAAAACTAAAAAAAATAAATAAATATTTAAAAATTCTCTCTCTCTCAAAAAACAAACAAACAAATAAATAAAATTCTTAAGAACAAAGAGTGGCCCATAAGCTAATATAAAATAAGGAATGGGGAGGTTAGACCCACACTTTAAGAAATTGAATTCAGCCAACAGCCTGAAAGAGCTGGAAGCAAGCCAGCCAATAATTGGTTTCTATCTAGCAGGAATTAGAGCAGAGAAGCCAGTTAGGTGTTCAGGCAACTGGGACCTCTGACCTACAGAGTTGTGAAATCATACATTGGCAGGAAGTTTCGTTTGTTTGTTTGGTACTGGGGATTGAACCCAGGGGTGATTTACCACCGAACCACATCCCCAGACCTTTTTTATTTTTTATTTTGAGATAGAGTCTTGCAAAGTTGCTTAGGGCTTCGCTAAATTGCTAAGGGTAGCCTTGAACTTGCAACCCTCCTGCCTCAGCCTCCCAAATCTCTGGGATTATAGGTATCTGCCATCACATCTGGCAATTTGTATTGTTTCAAGCCACTAGGTTTGTGGTCATTTGTTCTAGCAGCAATGGAAAACAAGTTAACAACCAACTAGATTCAACAAATTAAGAAAAAGTACTAGAATCAAATCCACAGTTGCCTTAAACCTAGGATGAGCCAAATGATAAAATGAATCAAATTAAGTGACTAGTAAAACTGCAAGTTTCAAGGGAGATGAGTCAGTCTTCAAAGTCCTAGGGAAGAATCAAAAACTTAGCAGGGCCACCTCCCACAGGCCAGGAGCTCACTCTGCTCAGGTCAACTTGCAGCTAAATTCTGAATGGTTGTCAGTAACTATGAGTGATCCGTCTCCTGACAGGCAAAAACCGACATCTGGGTGTCTCAATGCATAAAAGGTGCAAATACCCCCCATTCCGTCACCACTATCAAGTAGTAAATAAACACGTATGATTATATAACAAAAATGTTGTAAATTCTAACACAATGCTTCACTAAATGTTTATTGTGATCATTACTACTGTTATAATTACTTAATTTCACTAAATATTTTAATTTATGACATTAAAGCATAATTTTCTCTCTCTCTCACTCACTAACTCTATTTATTTATTAATTTTGGGGGAGGGCTGGGGATGTGGCTCAAGCGGTAGTGCGCTCGCCTGGCATGCGTGCGGCCCGGGTTCGATCCTCAGCACCACAAACAAACAAAGATGTTGTGCCTGCCAAAAACTAAAAAAATAAATAAATATTAAAAAAAAAATTCTCTCTCTCTCTCTCTCTCACACTCTCTCTTAAAAAAAAAAAATTGGGGGGGGGGGGCACACCAGGGATTGAACCCAGGGGTGCTTCACCACTGAGCCACATCCCCAGCCTTTTTTATTTTTTATTTTGAGATAGGGCCTCCCTAAATTGCTGAGGTTGGCTTTGGACTTCTAATCCTCCTGCCTCAGCCTCCCAAGCTATAGGAATTATAGATGTGTGCTTCTAGGCCCCACCAAAGCATACTTTTTAAAGTTGACTCTGTATATATAACTTGCATATAGCTTGAGAGATATAAATCTGAAGGGACAAAAAAATGAGCCAGTATTAAGATTTTAAGTCACAAATGTAGGAATAAAGGAAAAAACACATTAATAGTATTTTCACGGGCTGGGGATGTAGCTCAGTAGTACAGTGCATGTGTGAAGCCCCTGGTTTAGTCCACAACACCACAAAAAAATGAAGAAATGGTGTTTTCACATAACAGAAAATTTCACATTTGCTTTATCAAATGAGATACGGAGATTTCAAAAGCACGAACCTCAAAATCCAAGGCCTTCCAGAGCCAGGCAAGTAGGATGAATTAGTAAAGTCAAGAGGTGTTCAGGTAACAGGGAATGCTGGGGCCAGGAGCAACAGGGCAGTGTCCACCTGCCAAAATCATTTCCAGTTCCTTTGAAAGACCGAGCTGTTCAAACAAAACATGTTCGAGGATCTATCTGGCTGATAATTTTTGTTCCCTTCAATTCCTGGTCTGTTCTCCTTTCCCAGGTTAGAGACGGTTGCTTTCTCTTAGAACGACCAAGAGTTTACACTTAGAAGGGAAGAAGAGGGAGGGAGGGGAAGAAAGGAGAAGAGCTGGGGAGGAGAGAGAGAGAAAAGGAAGGAGAGAGGAGCACAAGGGACCTGAAAGGAACTGAGGACAGGTGACTGAAAGACAGGCCTTTCTCCAGCCAAGGATTCCCAGGAAATGTGGGATGGGGGGGTCTCTGAGCTCAGCAAGCCATGAATCTCAGGAACAGATGAGGCACAATGGGTTGAGGGTTAAGACTAAAGCCAGCAAGACGTGCGTTCAAATCCTGACTTTGCACCAGGTGTGATGGCGCACGCCTGTGATCCCCGCAGCTCGGGAAACTGAGGCAGGAAGATGGAGAGTTCAAAGCCAGCCTCAGCAACTTAGTGAGGCCCTAAGCAACTCAGCCAGATCCTGTCTCTAAATAAATTATAAAATGGGCTGGGGTGTGGCTCAGTGGTTAAGCGCCCCTGGGATCAATCCTCAACACCAAAACAACAACCACAAATGCTGTTTTTGCAGCTGAGCAGATGACCAGCTTTAGACAAAATTAATTAGCTTCTCTAACTCTTAATGTCCTGATTAGTAGGTATTAAAATGATTATTGTAAGTATGAAATGTTTAAAAAGCAATTAAAACAAAACAAAAGATATTGGAAAACAATACATGATTGATTATCAAATGAATTATAAAAACAACAGTGATCCTGAGATTACAGTGACTTAGGAGGTTGAGGCAGGAGGGTGGCAAATTTGAAACCAGCCTCAACTGTTAAGCAAGAGCCTAAGCTTAGTGAGATACTGTCTCACTAAGTTAAAATAAAATAAAAATAAAAAGTGCTGTGGATGTAACTCAGTGTGGTAAAGTACCCCTGGGTTTAATCCTCAGTACTAAAAAAAACAAAGAGAAACATATATATGTGTATATACCCGTATGTATACATATACACACATACATATATATATTTTGGTGATACTGGGGATTGAACAACCCAGGGACACTCTACAACTGAGCTATAGCCCCAGCCCTTTTTATTTTATTTTCAGACAAGATCTCACTAAGTTGCTTGGGCTGTCCTTGAACTTGCAATCCTCCTGCTGCTGTGACAGTAGAAGCAAATGTGACTCCATTTTGTTTTATGACTTCATCCTGTAAAACAACTATGCCAAGTGGAAGGGTCATGACTGGGGCAAGATGTTCTTTTCCTTTTGCTATAGAAACCTTTAAGAACACAGAACTACCTAATGGGGTATTGTTTCTGTAACTAGGGTAACGGGGCTCTGTTTCTGTAACTGGGGTGACTGGGCTAACTGTGATTGGTTAGGCTTCCCTCCGCTTGACTGCACTGTCCCGCTTCTGTAACCTGGCTGGCTTGCATTGGCTGGACCCTCGAACATCCCTTTTGCGGTTTTCAGGCTTATAAGGAGCGCCCTTGCAACTGTTCAGGGCTGACCAGGGGAACAGCTTTATGTTCTGGTCAGCCGCCACCAGTGTGCTTCAATAAAGGCTTGATTCGATTATATGTGAGTGGTCTGGAAGTCAGTTTATGAAACCCTGGGACGAAGCTTTAACTATAACACTGAGGCCTTGCCTCCTTAGTTGCTGGGATTACAGGTGCACACCACTGTACCTAGCAAGGAAACATCTTTATGAGAATAATGTGAATAGAAGCATAGGCTAATGAGATAAAATGCAAACAGTAAAAATCTGCTGGGTTGTTCAAAAAAAAAAAAAAAAAGGAGGTACTAGATCCCAATGGGTCACTACTCTTCATTGGATTTCTTTAGTGAAGGAGTAGTATGTTAAAGAACAGGCTAAGCTATAGTAGTATATAAGAAGGCCTTGCCGGACATGGTGCATGCCTATCATCCCAGAGGCTGAGGCAGGAGGATTGCAAACTCAAGGTGAGACTCAGCAATTTAGCAAAACTCTAAGCAATTTATCAAGACCCCATCTCAAAATTAAAAATAAAAACAGTTGGGGATGTGGCTCAGCATTAAACCACCTCTGGGTTCAATCCCTAGTATCAAAAATAAAGAAAGAAATACTGCAAATTAGTGCAGCCAATTTGGAAAGCAGTATGGAGATTCCTTGGAAAGCTGAGAATGCAAACACCATTTGACTCAGCTATTCCTCTTCTCAGACTATACCCAAAGGATCTAAAAACAGCATACTACAGGGACACAGCCACATCAATGATTATAGCAGCACAATTCACAATAGCTAAACTGTGGAGCCAACCTAGATGTCCTTCAGTGGATGAATGGATTTTAAAAAGTGTGGCATTTATACACAATAGAATATTACTCAGCACTAAAAAAGAATAAGATCATGGCATTTGCAGGGAAATGGATGGCATTAGAGAAGATTATGCTAAGTGAAGTTAGTCAATCCAAAAAAAACAAATGCTGATATAAGGTGGGGAGTGACTCAAAGTGGGGTAGGGAGGGACAGCATGGGTGGAAAATTACCTCTAGATGGGAAATAGGGGTGGGAGGGAAAGGGAGGGAGAAGGGAAATAGCTAGGATAGTGGAAAGAGATGCTCATCATTATATAAAATACATGTATGAAGATGTGAATTTGGTGTCAACATACCTTATATACAAACAGAGATATGAAAAATTGTGGTGGTGTATTAAGAATTGTATGCAAAAAAAGAGAGCTCATATATAATAGCATAATTTGGCGTGAACATACTTTATATACAGAGTTACAAAAAATTGTGCTGTGAATGGATAATTAAGAATGTAATGCACTCCACTATTGTCATGTATGTAAGAAATAATAATAAAAAAGAAAAGTTTAAAGATAGTAGATTATTTATAAGAAGAATTTCTTTCTTTTCTTTTTTTGATATTTATTTTTCAGCTGTAGTTGGACACAATATCTTTATTTTATTTACTTATTTTTATGTGGTGCTGAGGTTAGAACCCAGGGCCTCGCACGAGCTAGGCGAGCACTCCACCACTGAGCCACAGCCCCAACTGTTTCTTTCTTCTCTCTCTCAAGGAGCCATTCTCCATGACTGATTAAGGTGCCTTCCATATTCAGCAAGAGCTTCCAAGTCTGGGTCAAAGATCAGCTCTTTGACCATTTCTGACCATGGCTAAGAAATAGGAAGGAAGAGGGATTGGAGAAGTGGAGCTGGTGGTAGGGGCTGGCGCCTCCCAGGTTGAGGCCTGGGTTCAATTCCCAGCACCAAAAGGAAAGAAAAAGGACGCAGGAGAGAAAGTGAGCGCATCCTCGATTCTTTCATGAGTAAGACTATAAAGTGGCACACAGGGCTTCCCCTCACATGCCCTTGGTCCCAGGGCCACATAAACAGTCAAGGGAAGCTAAGCACTGGCTGGCTGGCCACGTCTCTAAGCTAAAAGCGAGAAGAGGGAAATGGCTACAGATAGACAGTTACTAATCTTTTCCAGAGATGGACCAATGGAAGCCCAAATTTTTTATGAGAATTCTAAAGAAGACTAAGAGGAAGTCTGCGGCCCATTGTAGGTACATGAGGCAATTATGCAGCAGGTGCAAAGTACAAGGTTAGGTTACATGGTTAGGTTACGTGGCTTTTTTTCCATCTGTTTTTTCCTTCAGGAACTAGGTGTACAGAGTTGGATTACTCATCATCCCAGGTCATAAAAAGCAGTCATCATTGGTACATGTATGGCTCACTTTTATTCTTTTTTCTTTCTGGTACGGGGATTGAACTCAGGGGAGCTTCACCACTGAGCCACATCCTCAGCCCTTTTTACATTTTATTTAGAGACAGGGTCTCACTAAGTTGCTCAGGGCCCCGCTTAGTTGCTGAGGCTGGCTTTGAACTCATGATCCTCCTGCCTCAGCCTCCCCAGCTGCTGGGATTACAGGTGTGCATCTCCATGGCCAGCACTTTTATTCTTTTATTTAATAATTTGTGTCTTTAAACTATGATGAGACTTGAGAATCCCTTACAGTTATCTTTACATCCTGTCCTATCCCTGATTCTTACACTTCAGAGGTCTTTATTATTCTCTCACTCTTTTATTTTGTTTTGTTTTCAGTTCCTGGGATTGAACCAGGGGTGCTCTAACACTGAGTCACTTTTTATTTTATTTTAAGGCAGAGTCTCACTAAGTTGCCCAGGCTGCTAGACCTTGAGATCCTCCTGCCTCAGCCTCCTGAGTTCCTGGGATTACAGGCAGACGTTACCTTATCTGGTTTGCTTTTTAAATAAAGTTTTATCCACATATATATGTATGGCTAAATAACATATTATCTCATTTTAGTTGTTTTCGAATTTTGTGAAAAGGTTATCATCATACTATGGCCCTTAAACTCTAAAAATATTTTTTTCTGGGGTTGGGGAGATAGCACAGTTGGTACAGTGCTTGCCTCACATGCACAAGGTCCTGGGATCAATTCCCAGCACAAATAAATAAATTATTTATTTATTTTTTCTGGTTACAGAATCCTGGGTTGGCAGTTGTTTTCTTTTACCATGATTAAAATATAAATCCAGGCTGGGAGTGTAGCTCGTGATAAAGTGCATACTAAGCATACATGAAGCCCTGAATTCAATCTGCAGCACATTAAAAAATATATTTTAAAAAATCAATATATTTACATATATATATATTTTTAAATTCTATTTTTAATTTTTTAGTTGTAGATAGACACAATACTTTTATTTTGTTTCTTTATTTTTACAAGGAGCTGAGGATCGAACTCAGTGCCTTGCACATACGTATTAGGCAAGTGCTCTACTGCTAAGCCACAACCCCAACCCCTATATTTATATATTGATACACACACACACACACACACACAAACACACACACACAAACACACACACACACATATCCATTTGATTTGGGTTTCCTTTGATTCCTTTTGAATTAAAAACCCTGGATCCTTTTGAGATTTCTTTTCTTTCTTTCCTTCCTTTTTTATTTTTTTATTTTTATTTTTTTTGTAGTGCTGGGAATTGAATCCAGGGCCTTGCACATGCTGGATGCTCACTGTTTCACCTAGCTACACCTCAACCCTTGCTAGATCATTTTCTATGGTTTCCTACCTCTATATAGATTTTCAACTTTACCTTTTATTTACTTAAATATAGTAATCAAAGGAAATCCTGACACATGCTATGGCATAGATAAATCTTTTATTTTTTAAAAAAAAATTTTAGTTATAGATGGACACAATACCTTTTCATTTTATTTTTATGTGGCGCTGAGCATCGAACCCAGAGCCTCACATTTGCTATGCAAATGCTCAACCACTGAGCTACAAGCCCAGCCCCCATAGATAAATCTTAAGGTTATTATATCAATTGAAACAATCTAGTTGCAAAAGAACAAATACCATGTGACTTTGCTTATATAGATTTCTAGAGAAAGTTGAATGGTGGTTTCCAGGAGCTGGGGGAGAAAAAAAAATGGGAATATCTTAAGAGGTATAGAGTTTATTTTAGAAGATGAACAAGTTCTAGAGATTGTTTGTATGACAGTATTAACTATAAACTATAAACACGACTGAATTGTATGCTTAAAATGGGTAGGATGGCCGCTGGGCATGGTGGCACACACCTGCAATCCTGGCTACTCCGGAAACTGAGGCAGGAGGATCACAAATTTGAGGCTAACCTCGGTAATATAGCAAGACCCTGTCTAAATCAATCACTCAATAAAATTAAAAATAATTCTTAAAAATGGCTATAGTGGCAATTATACCATAATGCAAATAAAATAAAAATAATATCAGAATTGTTTTATAATCTGTATTTATTGTAGTTCTGTTGCTGCTATATGGTATTTCATCTGGTTCTCACAGCGCCTTGTTCTTATGTGCTTGGTTATTTTTTTTTACCATGTTCTGGTCATTATCCCTGAAAAATTGCTAATGGTGACTTTGGGATGAGGACCAGCATAAGAGGTGCCATCCTCCAGGGAGGATTTGAGTTTGCTTCTGCCAGGCACTTAGAGACACTTCTAGTTCAAGACAACTGTAAATGAGATTTATGAATGAAAGGGTTTTAAAAAAAACTTTACATAACTTGGTTATAAATACACATGCACTTACAAACTGGTTATGGTTACAAAGTCTCAAGAAGAACTTTTCCCTTGTCTGCTCAGTGTGTACTGTGAACTTAGAGTCTCCCGGGAGAAAGATGTAGGGGGCAAGTTTACTTTTGATTTACTGGTACCCTTTGGAGGACCATGGCTAATGTGAGGGAAGACCTCTCAACAGATGTGCCGCCTGGGTGGAGCCTGTTCATTCCTTTTACATTTGCCAGTCGTGGAGGCACAGGCCTATAATCCCAGCAACTCTGGAGGCTGAGTCAGGAGGACTCAAAGCCAGTCTCAGCAATTTAGTAAAAAGGCTGGGTCATGGCTCAGTGGTTTGCCCCTGGGTTTAATCCCTGGTACAAAAAAAAAAAAAAAAGGTAAAAGAAATTTACGTTTGCCCAAACTGGCAAATACCCTCAAAGCAAAATACCCTGTTTTGCTTGCTGAAGTCCTAAACCTGATCAGCACTTCTGTGCTTTTAAAATATTTAAAAACTATTTCAGGACTGTAGTTGTAGCTCAGTGGTAGAGTGCTTGCCTAGAAAGCTAGAGGCCCTGGCACTGCAACAAAACAACAACAACAACAACAAAAAAAAAACTATCTTTTTTAGTTGTTTTTAGCCTCAAGTTGCCCTATTAAATAATCTAGCCCATGAGAGGTCCTTCTACTTTATCTCCTGTTTCATTGATGCCTGTTCTTTCTGTTTATTTTCTTTCTCCTACTTTTTGATTGTTCTTATTTTTTTTATTTTTTAGTTGTAGTTGGATACAGTATCTTTATTTTATTTTTGTATGTGGTGCTGAGGATCCAACCCAGGGCCTCGCAAGTGCTAGGAGAGCACTCTACTGCTGAGCCACAATCCCAGCCCAATGTTCTTATTTAAAAAAAAAAAAAAAAATATATATATATATATATATATATATATATATATATATATATATATATTAGTTGTTGATGAAATTTTTTATTTTATTTATTTGTATGTGGTGCTGAGAATCAAACCCAGTGCCTCACATAGGATTTGGTGTTTTCTAATACTGGTTACAAATGAAAATTACTAGGAGGTTTTGAACCCAGAGAAGTTTTGATTGCTCTGGGGTGGGTACTTCCAGCAATTCAAATGCCAAGCCACGGTTGAGAATCACCATTCTTTCTTAGGGGGTAAGGTGGGAGTACCAGGGATTGAATTCAGGTGCACTCAGCCACATATCCCCAACCCTATTTTTTTGCATTTTGTTTAGAGACAGGGTCTCACTGAGTTGCTTAGCACCTCCCTTTTGCTGAGGCTGGCTTTGAACTCGCGATCCTCCTGCCTCAGCCTCCAGAGCCACTGGGATTCCAAGCATGGCCACCACGCCTGGCTGGGAATCACCACTCTTTAATTTCTCAGCTTGCTGCTCCCAGCTCCAGACTGAATCCTCCCTCCTCCCCACCCCACAATCATTTTTTTTTAATACCTTTATTTTTATTTATTTATTTTTATGTGACGTCGAGGATGGCACCCAGTGCCCCAGTACTAGGCAAGCGCTCTGCCCGGAGCCACCACCCGGGCGGCCTTTGTGTCCTGGCCTCCCCGTGTCCATCATCCCCACGGTGGAGAAGGAGGCAGGCAGTGTGCTCTCTGCAGCACCGGCAGGACCTGGAGCCCGGCATGTTGTTTGTCTCCGCAGGAGGCCTCGGCATGAAGCAGCAGCAGTGGTGCGGGCTGACGGCCAAAATGGGCACCGTGCTGTCGGGGGTCTTCACCATCCTGGCCACCAACATGTACCTCATCTTCGAGCGGAAGCACCTGGGGCACAGCAACTGCTCCGAGATCAGCCTTCAGGAGGAGGGCCCCAACCCCGCGAGGCAGTTCCTCATCTGCTGGAGCTACACGACCGTGCTGTGCCTGTCCGCGGTCACCATCGTCCTCAGCTGCCTCCTGCTGTACGCCGTGTACGCGCAGATCTACAGCGGGCTGCTGGTCTACGGGGTCTGGATCCTCTTCTATGAGGCCGTCAACCTGGTGGTCCAGGTCTTCACCAACAAGTTCAGCTCCGCCGAGGTGCGCGCCATGCGCTGGCTGGGCTTCGTGCTGCGGACCCTCCTGCACTGCTACGGGCTGTTCTTCGTCATCATCTACGCCCACATCATCTACAAGAGCCAGAACCAGGGGAACATCGTCTTCTACAACAGGCGCGTTTCCATGGGCAGCAGAGAGACTCCTCGGCAGAAGTCAAAGATCCTGAGCTTTGTCCACCACTATAAAGAATGACCTGGGCGCCTTTCTTTCCCCAAGAGGCAGGTCTCTCCGGTTCTTAGGGTAGCCCCTTTCTTGCTCTCTCCCCGCGCCCCTTTGGCTGAGCAGTTTGGCAAGTGCAGACCCCACGGCCACTCTTCCAGGGGAATGTGGAGAGATGAAGTGATTCTGATCATAAACGACATATCCTGCTCCTTGAGGGCATTTATTGAGTTCAGGGGCCTAATGATTGATCAAACCTTCCTTGAATTCTGCCTTCCTTTTCTGTTGTAGTCAAAATCAAAATGAAAAAGTACAGAAATGAAGCTGATTTGCTGAACAGCCGGCTCTATTTTGGTATGTCTTCATTCCTCTTCAACCCACAGCTCTTTTAATGTGATCTCAGGCTAGCCTCATCTGTATTTAGACTCAGATTGTTGTAGCACAAAGGATACTGTTGGCCTTGGGGTGGATTTGTGCTATGGTTTCCCCCTCTGTCTTCTGTACTATATTCCAGATAAGTAAGACAATAAAAATAGAGGAGAATCATTCTTCAATCTGTCTTGAATTCTTTCCCTCCTTTGGCATTCAAGAAGCACTAAAGGGACTTGATTACAAGAGGTAAATTTGTGGGACACGATGGCTACTCAGTGAAGCTGAGGCAGGAGGATCACAAATTGAAGGCCAACCTCTGCAACTGAGCAAAGCCCTGTCTCAAAATTTTTAAAAAATTAAGGGACTGGGGACATAGCTCAGTGGTAGAGCACTCCTGCGTTCAATCCCCAGTACTGGAATAAAAAATTAAAAGGTGATTAAATTTATTTCTATGACTATCCCTGTGCTGTACACTGTGGGAGTTACCAAAAAAGTATAAGATGTGTAGCCTGACCTTCAGGATTTTGTAGCTTTATGGAAGAGACTAATTTACTACTTATGAATCAATTAGCCAATCATATCATAAAATGTACTGTTGCAGATCAACAAACTCTCCCCCTCAAAAAAATAAACATGGCGGTCTGCAACTCAAGTGCACTCCGTCACACACACACAAAAGCCTGTAATTGGACAAATGTTGGCATATGTACATCCCATGAAAAACCATCACCAAGATCAGGTTCATGAGCAGACATCATCCTAAACTTCCCTGTAATCCCTGTCTTCCAACTCTCTTTATTTACTTTTTTTTTTTTTTGGGGGGGGGGTACTGGGGATTGAACTCAGGGGCAATTAACCACTGAGCCCCAGCCCCAGCCCTATTTTGAATTTTATTTAGAGACAGGGTCTCACTGAGTTGCTTAGTGCCTCCCTTTTGCTGAGGCTGGCTTTGAACTTGTGATCCTCCTGCCTCAGCCTCCTGAGCTGCTGGGATTACAGGTGTGTGCCAACATGCCTGGCTTGTTGTTTAGTTTTTTTTTTTTTTTTTTTAATTTTTTACTTTTATTTTTTTAAATATTTATTTTTTTAGTTGGACACAATAGTTTTATTTTGTTTATTTGTATGTGGTGTTGAGGATGGAACCCAAGGCCTCGAACGTGCTAAGCAAGTGCTCTACCGCTGAGCCACAACCCCAGCCCTATTTTTTTTTTTTTTAAGTAATCATGAATAAGAACAACTTAAATATTTGTGTGCAGGTTTATATGGATTTATGCTTTCATTCACCTTCAGTAAATACCATTTTCCCTTTTTAAGAAACTTCTTTTTCTTCCCAGAGTGCCTGTCCCATTTAAATTCCCTCTCTGGTCCATGAGAGTTCCTGTCCCTCCACATCTTCCCCAGCGTTTAACATGGGCAGGAATTTTTTATCCAAGCCATTCTAGTAGGTATATAAGAGTATTTCATTGCAACTTTAATTTAAATTTCCCTGATAGCAAACGATGTTGAGCATTTCTTCATGCACTGATTTAGCACTTTTATATCTTCTTAGGCAATGTGTCTGTTCAAATCTTTTGCCGATTAAAAATGTGTTGTGAAGCACAGGGTTTGATTCTGAGCACCACATAAAAATAAATGAATAAAATCAAGGTCCTTCAACATCTTAAACAACAGTAAAAAAAAAAAAAATGTTGTTAGGCAGACAGTGATACAAGCCTGTAAATCCCAGTGACTTGGGAGGATGAGGCAGGAGGATCACAAGTTCAAAGCAGGCCTCGGCAACTCAGCAAGGCCCTAAGCAATTTAGCAAGATCCTATGCTAAATAAAATATAAAAAGGGCTGGGGATGTGGCTCAGTGGTTAAGAACCTGGGTTCAACCTCTGGTACAAAAAAAAAAAAAAAAAAAAAAAAGGAGGAGAAAATCTGATACAGAGTTATTTGAAATGAACAGAAATTTGTTGACTGGGAAGTGTAGGAATGAGGGCCCAGCAACTGGAAAAGGCCTTGCTGTGTCAAAACATGACGAAAGGCCTCACGATGCAAATGGGCAAAAAAAGGGCAAAAAAGGGAGGGAGTACTGGTCAGCAAGCCCCTCCCACAGTTCCAGCCCGAGGCCACTCATGAGGGGAGCTCTTGTGACCCTCAAAGCTCCCAGCTTAGACACTTTTTCATGACGGCAATTAAATTGCAACCTGGGTTTTGGAGGGGCAGACATTCCAACAACAGCACACACCAATTACATTTCCATAGGAACTTTAGAATCAGCTTGAAGTTTCTATTTTTAAAAAGCCTGCTGGAATAAATTAAAAAAAAAAAAAAAAGCCCTCTGGGATGTTGAGAAGGATGGCACCGGATCCATAGATGGATTTAGGGAGAATTGAAATCTTGATTTCAAATCTTGATGTTTTCAATTCTAATACATGAGAATGATATCACCTCCCCATTTATTCAAGTCTTTAATTCCTCTCAGTAATGTTTTATAGCTTTCAACATTCCAGTCTTCATGATCATAGTCAGATTTATTTTATATTTTATTATTTTTTCTTCTCTTTTCTCTCTCTCTCTTTCTTTTCTTAGTGGCACTAGGGATTGAACCCCAGGTGCTTCACCACTGAGCAACATCTGCAGCCCTTTTTATTTTATACTTTGAAACATGGTCTTGCTAAATTGCCAAGGCTGGTCTTGAACCTGGATCCCCAGCCTCCTGAGTTGCTGGAATTACAGGTGTGTGCCACAGCACCCGTCTCCATCATTGATTTCTAATGTAATTTTAATATGAGCAGAGAACATACATTTTTCATTTTTAAATTTATTGAGGCTAGTTTTTCGGTTTTGTTTTTCAATGCTGAGGATTGAACCCAGGGCCTTGCACATGCTAGGCAAGCAGTCTACCACTGAGCCATACACCCAACCCCAAGACTAGTTTTATGACATTTAATCTTTTTTTTTTTTTTAAATATTTTTTTTTTGAGAGAGAGAGAATTTTAATATTTATTTTTTAGTTTTCAGCGGACACAACATCTTTGTTTGTATGTGGTGCTGAGGATCGAACCCGGGCCGCACACATGCCAGGCGAGTGCGCTACCGCTTGAGCCACATCCCCAGCCCATGACATTTAATCTTGATAAATGTTCTGTGTGAACCTGGAAAGAATATTCTACTATTGTTAGATGCAGTGTTCCATAATGTGAATTAGATCAAATTGGTTGATAATATTGTTCAAATCTTGTAATGTCTTTCCTAATTTTCTGCCAGGTTCTTTTTTTTAATTTTTAATTTAATTTTATTTTTAATTATAGATGGACAAAATACCTTTATTTTATTTATTTATTTTTATTTAGTTCTGAGGATTGAACCCAGTGCCTCACACATGCTAGGCAAGGACTCTACCACTGAGCTATAAACCCAGCCCCTTCTGTCTACTTCTATCAGTTAGTCAAAAAGAAGTATTAAGGTCTCTGAATATAATCATGGATTTGCTTATTTCTTTTTGCAACTAGCAGCCTTTTCTTTGTGTATTTTGAAGTGTAAATGGGTACATTAATGTTTAGAGTATTTCTATCTTTTTGATATAACAAAAAAATAAGCCCTTTATTATTTAAATTGACTTTTTTGGAGAGGAGGTGCCAGGGATTGAACCCAGGAGGATTCTACCTTTAAACTATATCCCCATCCCCTGGCCTCAAACTTGGGATCCTCCTGCCTTACCCTCCTGAATAGCTGGGATTAAAGTCTGTGCCACTGCACTTGGTTGAAGTGACATTCTTTACTCTGGGAATACTCTTTGCCCTACAGTTTATTTTGTCTGGTATTAATGCATCCAGTCCATTCTTCTTTTGATTTGTGTTAACAAATTTATCTATTTTTTTTTACTTCTAACTTATTTGTGTCTTTATATTTAAAAGATGCTTATTGTGCAGAGGTGTGACTCAGCGGTAGTGCACATGCCTAGCATTTGCACAAGGTTCTGCTTTCAATCTCTACTACTGAAATGAAAAAATTAACTAATTTTTTTTTTTAAAGAGAGAGAGAGAGAGAATTTTTTAATATTTATTTATTTAATTATTTTTAGTTATTGGCGGACACAACATCTTTGTGTGTATGTGGTGCTGAGGATCGAACCCAGGCCGCATGCATGCCAGGCGAGCGTGCTACTGCTTGAGCCACATCCCCAGCCCAAAAATTAACTAATTGACTTTTAACATATGCCTAGTATAAGCAGTATATAATCAGGACTTGCTTTTTTACTTTTAAAATCTAATCTGGGGGCTGGGGATGTGGCTCAAGCGTGCTCGCCTGGCATGCATGCGGTCTGGGTTCGATCCTTAGCACCACATACAAACAAAGATGTTGTGTCTGCCGAAAACTAAAAAATAAATATTAAAAAATTAAAAAAAAAAAGTAAAATAAAATCTAATCTGGGCTGGGGATATAGCTCAGCTGATAGAGTGCTTGCCTCGCATGTACAAGGCCCTGGATTCGATCCCCAACACCAAAAAAAATAAAATATAATCTGACAACCACTGGCTTTTAATTTGGGTATTTAAACCATTTACATTTAATGGCTATCTTGTTATTTGTTTTATATTTGCTTTATCTGTTCATTTATTTTTACTCATTTTCTGTCTTCTTTTGTATTAATTTAATACTTCATATGGTTCTATTTTATCTTTTTTACTTTATGGAATATAATTATTTTTATGTTCTTTTAGGTTTTTTTGGCGGGGTGGGGATACCAAGGATTGAATTCAGGGGCACTTGACTACTAAGCCACATCCCCAGCCCTATTCTGTGTTTCATTTAGAGACAAGGTCTCAGTGAGTTGCTTAGCACCTTGCTTTTGTTAAGGCTGGCTTTGAACTCGTGATCCTCCTGCCTCAGCTTCCTGAGCCACTGGGATTATAGGCATGCACCACTGTGCCAGACTTATTTTAGTATTTGATTTAAGGTTTGTGGTATACATATGTAACTCATCACATTCTACCTTTAAGTAATATTATGCTACTCCACATCTAATATAAGAAACTTATGGTAGTACAATAGTATGCTTCCTTTTCTTTTCTCTCTTTTTTTTTTAAATTATTCATTTATTTTCAGTACTAGATATCAAATCCAGGATGCTGCAAATGCTAGGCAAGGATTCTACCACTGGAAAACGTCTCTAACCCTTTTCTTTTTATTGTCAAACAAGGTCTCATTATACTGCCCTGGCTGACCTTGAACTTGAGATTCTCCTACCTCTGCCTCCTGAGTAGTTGGGATTATAGGCGTGGACCACCATGCCCAGTTGGTATAGTGTTTTAAAGGTGCATCCAAGTTATTCCTGCACTTAATTTCCCACCATCCTCCTGACCCTGCATGACTTCAGATACACAGGCCTCTCACTGTACCCCAGATCTGGAGGAGCCCAGGGCAGGCAGAAGAGGCAATGCGTTAGCTGTTTATAGCTGAATTGATACCTCCCTGCCCCCACCAATCATGCCTCATATCTGTCCTGCTTAAAACAGCAGCTTCCAGAGAAACAGATGGAGTATTGGCCTGATCTCTCCAAAAATTGAGCCCCATACCCCAGTGTCACTTCTTTGCTTTATGCCTATGTTGTAAGTTTCAAGGCGATGCTTTTATAAATCACTTCAGTTCCATAGCCCTACTGTCCCAGCCTTGTTCTCTGCCCTCAACACCTCCCTCCTGGGACACTGTAATAACTGCCAAGCTTCTTTCTCTGCCTTCTGCAGATTTTCTCTGGTGCATTCTATTCATTCAACTTTCACTCAGCAAACATCTAATGAGTACCTACTGGGTGCCAGAGACCTAGCGTGGCACTGCAGATACATAGGCAAACACACCAGTGTGGAAGCCAGACAAATAAAAGAATGAATAAATAAGATACTTTTAAAAATTAAGGAAAAGAAAAAAAAAACCTTCTAATGCAGTGTGATAAATGCTGTGGAGGATGAGGTGGTCTAGTAGTGTTATCAAGATTTAACAAAGAGCCAGACGCAATGGCACATGCCTGTAATCTCAGCAGCTCAGGAGGCTGAGACAGGAGGATCGCAAGTTCAAAGCCAGCCTCAGCAACAGCAAGGCCCTAAGCAACTCAGTGAGACCCTGGGGACGTGACTCAGTGGTTGAGTGTCCCTGAGTTCAATCCTTAGTACCACCCCAAGAAAAACAAAGATTTAACAAGGAACGGGGTGCCCCATATGTCATCTCAGTTACTCAGGAGGCTAAGGGAGGAGAATCCCAAGTTTGAGGCCAGTCTGGGCAACTGAGCGAGACCTTGTCTCAAAATAAAAAGATCTTGCTCTCCCTCCCCACAGCCTTCCCTCTCTCCCCTTCCTGGCTGTCATGAACTGAGCAGCTTTACTCTGCCACACCCTCCCATCACGATGCTCTTCCTCAACTTGGGTCTCGAGCTGTGCAGCTGGCCCACCTTGAGCCAAAATAAACTTGTCCTTCTCTAAAAACAATAAATAAATAAAATAAAAAGCTGGAATACTGCTCAGTGGTGGAACACTTTCCTAGCACGTGCAAGACCCCGGATTTGATCCTCAGAACTGCAAAACAAACACACACACACAAACAAAATTTTAAAAACCAACCAAAAAAGAAGAAGAAGGAGAAGATGGAAGAAGATAGACAATGTTGCAGCCCAGGCAAAGGCTGGACGTTTGGATGCTCCCTAAGTCACTTGTGTGAACCCCTGTTCAGAAACTGTAGAATTAGAGTCTGATGTCCGCAGGCAACAGCAAAGAATGCACCCATCCAAGAAGAACTGAGCCAGGTGCAGTACACACCTGGAATCTCAGCAGCTCGGGAGGCTGAGATTGCAAGTTCAAAGTCAGCCTCAGCCACTGAGCAAGGCCCTAAGCAACTTAGCCAGACGCTGTCTCTAAATAAAATATTAAAAAAGGGCTGGGGATGTGGCTCAGTGGTTAAGTGGTCCTGGGTTCAATCCCCAGCACAAAAAAAAAAAAAAAAAAAACAAGAAGAAGAATTGAACTTGCCTACCTGCAGAGGAGATACCCCTTCTCTCACTTTTTGTTCCCTATGGGTCCCCAGCCTATTGGCTGGTATTGCCCATATTTAGGATAGTTCTCCCCCACCCTCAGTTTGTAGACTCACAGGAAGGTACACACACACACACATACACACACACACTCTCCAGAAGTGCTCTTTACAAATTTTCTAAATGTCTCTCAACCTGGTCAAGTTGACAGACAAGGTTAACTATCCACCATGGAAACTTGTCAGTCAGAGAATAAGTGTGTGTTCCCCTCGTGTGTGATTGTGCCCCTTCCTTTTCCCTCACACAGTAGCTCACGAGGTGCTGAATGGAGAGGAGAGAGGCTTTCTGGGGAGCCTTCTGCACTGGGAAGTGTAAGGAGGAGATCCGGAGTGTAGAGGGACATTTTGGTGGAGGTCCAGCCAACCCCAACCTTGGATCCTCTGTTATAAACGTTCAGCAAAGTCTGCCTGGCTCTGGGTATCTCCACCCAGGCTGGAGCCAACCTGTGGAGTTGAGATCTAACCAAGGTTGCAGCTGGAGGCCTGTCTGCTGGGCTCGCCTGGGTACCATCTTGGCCTGAATAGTAAGTCTTGCATTCATAAACCTTCCCCCATGCCACCCACTGCTGGCCCAACCCTGTGACTTGGGACAAGACCGAGGCACTCCCAGGGAACAAAACAGGACAATTCCATTTCTAAGAGTTTGGAAGGAAAGACAGGGGGAGGGTTAGGGGGATGATCCCAAGCTCTAAGGAGGCAGAAGAGCTTCCTTTCTTGGGGAAAACAAATTCACCGGAAGGGAGCCCTGAAATCCATCCCATCATTATTCCAGATAAAGGAGCTTCCTAAGGCCCACAAGCCTGGAGCAATAAGAGCAGGGTTTTGTGGGTTTTTTTTTTTTTTTTTCCATCTTAAAGTAAAGCTGGAGTTGGGGCAGCAGAGTTGGAAGCTAAAGCTACCTTCGGATCACCCCAGGCCAGTGGTGCTTTCATTTCCCAGTGATGTGGTTCCCACAGCTGACTTGGTTACAGCAGGGATCACACCCATGTCCCTTGACCTCCATCTCATGGCTTGTCCACACAGCAGCATTGCTGTCCCCAACCCTAGTGGCCTGGGGCATTAAACTCAGGCAAGCTGTGCTATCTTGTCATGTGTCCCCATATATATATTTTTTTCCTCTGCAGGCAATACTCCCATGACCCTGGTATACAATGGATGTCAGGATGTTGTCCTTCCTGGTGGGCCTCTTCTCTGTCTTCAACACCGTCCAGTTCATCATCTTTGACCTGAACCAGATGACATACATCGGCTACCAAGACAAGTACAACATCTACAAGACCACCGACTCCCAGCTGGGCTCTTGGGTCATGAGAAACAGGCGGGTCATCAACACGGTCCTGTCCTTGGTCACTCTGGGCGTCAGCTGCTTCCTCCTCTACTGCCTCCACAACAACACCTACACCGGGCTGCCCATTTACGCCGTGTGGATCGTCGCCTACGAGTGCATCCACCTCTCCATCGCCCTGTTCATCCACCGGATCATCAAAAAACAGTTCAGGGAGCTGAGCCACTTGTACTTGATCTTTCAAGTCTCGAGAATGTTCCTGCACTTCTTGGGTCTGCCCTGCCTTGCCAAGCATGGCTATTCTATCTACAAGGACTCCTCCATCTCGGGCAAGTTAAGCCGCCGCAGGCGCTCCTCGGTCAGCACCATGGACTCGTGGTCCCCGGTCGGACCGGGAATGCTGTACCGCAAGTCAAACTAAGCCACGCCAGGAGCATGCGTTCCAAAGATGCTGCTTGCTCTTTCAGAGTTTTGGGGGTTTATGCATTGAGGAAGGAGAGTTCCTGGGGGAGGGAACTGCATGGGCCAATTTCTGGGCCTGTGAGGAAGGGCCACTTGTTTTAGCAGGAGTGATGTATTACCTTCCAGCTGACTTCACCATGGCATCGATGTGTGTTTCTGTCTCCTAGTCCCCTCTGCTCTCTTAGCTTCTAATTTCTCTGTTGTGGATGATCCAATGGATATATGGTTCTCCTGAGCCCTTTTGAAGCAGCGCTGGCCAATAGATCTTTCTGGGCTGGTGGAAGTGCCCTTTATCTGTACTGTCCACTAGCCACAGGTGGCTATTGAACACTTAGGGTGTGGCTCTTATAACCCGGCAATAAATTTTTAAATTTTTATTCCATTTTAATTAATTCCAATTTCAATAGTCACCTGTGGTGGCTCGTGGCTCCTCTAATTGGAGAGCGTGGTGAACTGGAGACTCAGTTTGCTTCTAGCCATAGAAAGGACCGACCACTGCCGGCTTCCTATATCCCTCTCCTCCTCTCAGACTTTTCAGAAAGTAAAGTTTATCATGTTGGTTCATCACAACATGATGAAGAAGAATCCCCTCTTAAAGAAGCTCCAGTCTGGTGCGGTGGCGCACACCTGTAATCCCAGTGACTCAGGAGGTTGAGACAAGAGGATCACAAGTTCAAGTCCAGCTTCAGTAACTTAGCGAGACTCTGTCTCTAAATAAAAAATAAAAAGGGCTGGGGTACAGATCAGTACTAAAGTGCATCTGGGGTCAGTCCTCAGTACCAAAAAAAAAAATTATATATATATGTATATCTCCAGACATTGCCAAATGTCCCTGAAGAACAAAATTGCCTCTGGTTGAGAACTACTAATTTAAAGAAATGCACCCCCAGCTGGGTGCAGTGGTGCATACCTGTAATCCCAACGGTTTAGGAGGCTGAAGCAGGAGGATGGAGAGTTCAAAGTCAGCCTCAGCAACAGCAAGGCACTAAGCAACTCAGTAAGACCCTATCTCTAAATAAAATACAAAAAAACAGGATAGGGATGTGACTCAGTGGTTGAGTGCCCCTGAGTACAAAAAAAAAGAAAAGGAAGAAAGAAAGAAAGAAAAGCACCCCAGAGCTGAGAGCTGAGAGGTCACACTCTTACTAAAGGAGAGCCCCTTTCCCTGACAGCGTCTTACATTCAACCACCTGTGCAATGTTTTGTTCCTGTTTTGTTTTCTTTTTTGGGACTGGGGACTGAACCCAGGAACCCAGAACACTTCACCACTGAGCCACCTCCCGAGTCTTTACTATTGCTTATTTTTTACTTTGAGACAGGGTTTTACTAAGTGGCTTAGGGTCTCCCTAAATTGCCGAGGCTGGCCTGGAACTTATGATCCTCCTGCCTCAGCCCCCTGAGTTGCTGGATGACAGGTGTGTGCCACTGCACCCAGCCCAGCACTCCAACTTTTACCAAAGTAAAAGGAGGGACCCTGAGGTGTCGGTGTAGCTCATTTACCTAGCACACATGAGGTCCTGCTTCCAATCCCCAGCACGGGGTGGGGGGTGGGCTTCTTTTAGGATATTTCCTTTGTCCTCAAAAAATGTTGAGAATGAAGTCAAGGGATGCTGTTTTGACTGCAGTTTTCCAAACCATGATCATCATGATAGTATCTCACTTTTACTGAACATTTATTTAATAACTGCAGGTACTGTTCTAACAATTCCCCACCTCCTTCGACTTGTAAAAGATGCATTTGGACCTAAGGCAGTTCCCAAAATGACCACAAGGTGGCAGTCAGTAATAAGTTTCCGCTCAGAGCTGTTCCCCACCTGCCCCCAAACCAGATCCACAGGGAACTAATTTAAGATTTAGGGAGCCTGAAACTGATGACCAGGAGCTAATAGAGTGTATTTCTGCCCTGGTCTCAGGCATGATTTTCTTCTTAGTACCAGAAAACAAAAAATAAATCTGAGCAGATTTCTGGGTTCTGATTCCCCCACCCTATTTGGGGTGGTTGGAGTGGGAAGGTGGGGAACTGAGAAGACCTATGTCTTGGGGAGGAGCACAGAAGCAGAGTTCGGAGAATCAGCTCCACCACCAGTTACTTGATACAGGAACGTTTAAAACCCTCAAATATGGAGCTGTGTCCCCTCTCTACCAAGAAGCACTGTTGCCTCGGCTTCTACATTCTGCCTCCCCCATTCTCTCTAGGCAAGCCTGCACCCCAACACTGTCAAGATGACCGCCCCACTGCCCATCTCCTAATTGGCTCTCCGCCTTCACTTACCTGTCCTCTCAGTGGCTTTTGGCTGGCTGACCCTGCTCTCTCCTGAGAACAGATTTCTCTCTTGGTCCATGGGACACCAGGACGGCGCTGTCTCCATGCTCATTCTCCTCCCTGACCTCCTCATCTTCCTGACCCCCAAACCCCGAGTGCTCCAGGCTCAGTCTTTGGTCCTGTCTTCCTCTTGGTCTCTCCCGCTCCCTGCCCACCTCAACCAGGCCGTCACTGAGAAGCCCCCTCTATGTCTCCAGCCCCAGCCTCTCCCCTGAGCTCCGCAGGTGTTTATGGAGTTGCTTCCTGGGGGAGTAGACCACCTTTAGCATCGCTCCCCACTCTCCTCACTCCCTGAACGTGGCTGGAACAGGAGATCCTCTAATGACAAAGAGAACACAGCAAAAGGGATGGAGGTCACTGCCAAGATCAGGTCACAAAAGGTGATGAGTGCTGCTCCCTAAGGAAAGCCAGCTCCCGTGTTGGAAGGATCCCCGAGGAGAGGCTCAGGGGACTGAACTGAAGACAGCAGCCCACAAGGCACTGAACCCTACCCACAGCCCCCCAGTGAGCCTGGAAGCAGATCCTCCTCCTCCAGTCAAGTCCCGAGGTAACTTTGACCCCAGCTGACATCTCGGCCACAAGGGAGAGAGCCTGAGTCACGCAGGTCTGTCCAAGGCCACTCTTGTTCCTGCCACAGAAGGAACAATTCTCCACCTAGCCACCAGAGGGAGACTGTTGAGACCTAAGTCACACCAGGTCCGGCCTCTGTTCATTCACCAGAGTGCCCACAGCTCAGCATAAAAACGGCCCCGTTCTTGCCATGTCACCCGAGGTACTAAGTAACCCAGTTCCCTGCCGTGCCTCCGATCTCTGTCGTCCTTCCTTCTGCTCAGCCACACTGGCCTCACACACCCAGCACATTCCAGTCTTGGGGCCCTTGCACTGGCTGTTCCTTCAGCCTAGAATATTCTTGCTCCAGATACTCACTGGCTTCCTTCAGGTCTCACTCCAAAGTCCTCTTAGCAGACCTGCCTCCTGCTGACCTCCGTGAGCCAGCCTCTGCCTGCCCCTTCCCATTCCTCTCTGACCCACTTGTCCTGCTTTTTATTATTACTTTTTTATTTTATTTATTTATTTTTTTAAAAGAGAGGGGGACAGAGAGAATATATATATATATATATATATATATATATATATATATATATATATATATATATATATTTTTTTTTTTTTTTTTAGTTTTCGGCGGACACAACATCTTTGTTTGTATGTGGTGCTGAGGATCAGACCCGGGCCGCATGCATGCCAGGCAACCGCGCTACCGTTTGAGCCACATCCCCAGCCCAGCTTTTTTATTTTTGAAAAAAAAAAAAAAAACTTTTTAGCCAAGCACAGTGGTGCACACATGTAATCCCAGAAGCTCAGGAAGCTGAGGCAGGAGGATCACAAGTTCAAAGCCAGCCTCAGCAACTTAGTGAGGTCCTAAGCAACTCAGAGACACTCTGGGACCTGAGTTGGGCTGGGGATATGGCTCAGTGGTTAAGTGCCCCTGGGTTCGATTTCCAGTACACATATTTATTTATTTATTTAGATTTTAAAATTTTTATTAATTTCATTTTTCCCCCCTGGTGCTGGGGATGGAATCCAGGGCCTTGTAGATGCTAGGCAAGCATTCAACTTTACTTTTAAAATTTTTTATGTTTTATTTTTTGATACTGGGGATTGAACCAGGGGTACTTTACCACATCCCCAGCCTTCTTTATTTTTAATTTTGATATGGGGGTCTCACGAAGTTGCTTAGGGCCTCAATTAAGTTGCTGAGGCTGACCTTGAACTTTTTATCTTTCTATCTCAGCCTCCCAAGTCAATGAAATTACAGGTGTGCACCACTGAGTTCAGCTTTATTTTATTTTAGTTTTTGGTACTGGGGAGTGAATCCAGGGTCACTCAACCACTGAGCCAAATCCCCATCACCCCCACCCTTTTGTGTGTGTGTGTGTGTGTGTGTGTGTATTTTATTTAGAGATAGGGTCTCACTGAGTTACTTACTAAGTGGCTGAGGCTGGCTTTGAACTTGCAGTCCTCCTGCCTCAGCCTCCAGAGCTGCTTTATTTTTTATTAGCACATATCACCTGCCTAACCATATATAGCTATCCCTCCCACCCCCAAAACATGGGAGCACCATGCTATTTTCCTAGAGCAATGCCCAGCACATAACAGGTGCTTGATAAATACTTGAGGACACAGACCCTCGGCAGAACAAAGTGGCCGCTTGTCTCTGGTTTCCCAGCTGGTGAGAGGCTGCTCTTCCAGCATCTCCTCTTCCTACTCCTTTCCTCCCTCCCTCACTTCTGCAGTCCCTGGTGAGGAATCTAGAGAGTTCCAGGGAGTTCCATATAGGGTAAGATCGCGGCTTCCTTATTCCGCTTCTTTCCCCACTCTTCTTCCTTTGCACCAGCCACTGACGCTAGGAACACCACCGCCACCTCCAGCTCCTTCTCATCAAGTGTCAAGTAAGCCCTTTTATCGGTGCAGGTGTCCCCGAGAAGGGTGGAACTCAGAGCCCTCACTCACCCCGACACTGTCCCTTTGGGAAGGCTCTCTAGCCCCCTGGGCTGCTTTTCTCCCACCGTTGATTGCGGTATTACAAGCCTGAGCTGGCACCGGGCAGTCTCTTGGAAAGCACGCCCTAGCCCACATTCCAAAGCCTCCCAGCCTGGTGAGGGGACAGCTCACATGGGTCACTTGGACCCAGCATGACAAGTACTGGAGGAAGCACTGGGGTGCACAGGGGCAGTCCCCAACTCTCAGAGAGTGGAGAGTCAGGGAAGTCCTCCTGGAGGAGGACACCTTTAAGTCTTAAGTAAGACAGCGAGTTAGCCCTTAGGAGGGACAAGAGGAGAGGGGAGGGAGGAGACTGAGTTGCAGATACCCTGGGAGAGTGAGGCTCTCGGGTCTTATCAGACATTTCCACCTGCGTGCGGCAAACAGTGGGGTAAAGAGGAAGAAGTGGACAAGGAACTTCCCCAGGGAGAGAGGGGTCTCCCCTTTCCCACGACCTCTGCTCTGAGGTGTCCATCGCTAAGTGTTTCTGAACATCCTTCCCACCTGAGAGCCACCACCTGTAACTCCAGGCCTCTTCCAGCAGCTGTGACCCTTGGAGGACACACTGTGCTGGCCTCTCTCCACGGCTCCAGTGTGTAAACACAGCCCTGCACGGAGGCCCCACTCAGGAGGCGGAGGCCAGGGGATCCCAAAGGAGCCTCAGCAGTCCAGCAAGAGTCCTGGGGATTTAGCGAGACCCTGATCCAGAATAAAGTTTCTAAAAGGCTGAGGATGTAGCTTGGTGGTAAAGTGCCCCAAGTTCCATCCCCAGTACCAAAAAAATAAAATAAACTCTCCCATCAAGATTGCCTTTGCCTCTCAGAGATGTGTCTAAAGGGTGGCCCTAGAATGCCGCGGCTGCTGCTTTTTTTTCTTTTTTGGAACCAGGGATTGAACCCAGGGGTGCTTAACTACTGAGTCGCATCCCCAGTCCTTTTTTATATTTTACTTAGAGACAGGGTCTCATTGAGTTGCTTAGGGACTCCCTGAGTGGCTGAGGCTGATTTTGAATTTAAGATCCTCCTGCCTCAGCCTCCTGAGCCGCTGGGATTACAGGCGTGCGCCACCACGCCCAGCTAGAGTGCTTCTACTGTAAAAGGGGATTTTTTGGAGGGAGAATTAGGGGGTACTCAGGTATTCTCTGAGATATCTTCAACCCCAGCTAACATAGCTCTCCACTCTCCTCAATTCCTGAGAATACCTCAGGAGAATAAATCAGTACCCCTTCCTCCCCCCCCCAAAAAAAAGCCCCCATCACTGTGTCTTAAGCACAGGCATCACACCTTGTTTCTTACTTTCATTTATTCATTCATCCAAACACATGGCTTGAGGGCTGGGCTCGTGGCCAGCGATAGAACACTTGCCCAGCGTGCATGAGGCCCTGGGTTCGATCCCCAGCACCACATAAAAAAACTAAATAAACAAAATAAAGGTACTGTGTCCATCTATAACTAAAAATATATTTCTTTAAATGCATGGCTTGATCCCATCGCACCTTGATCCGCAGGTGCCATGCCAGCGTGAATAATTTAGCACGACCCTGTCTCAAAGTAAGGTGAAAAGGATTGGGGAGCTGGGCGCGGTGGCGCACGCCTGTAATTCCAGCAGCTCAGGAGGCTGAGGCAGGAGGATCATGAGTTCAAAGCCAGCCTCAGCAACTTAGTGAGGCCCTAAGCAAATTAGTGAGAACCTGTTTCAGAATAAAAAAGAATAAAAAGGGCTAGATATGGCTCCATGGCCCAGCTCCCTGGGTTCAATCCTTGATATATAAAAAAAAAAGAATTTGGGGTAGAGGTCACTGGTAGAGCACCCATGGGTTCAATCCCCAGTACTCAAAAATCTGAGGAAAGAGAGAAAGGCATGGCTTATCAACTATCTGCAAGGCATCGCGCTAGGAAGTGACGCAAAGGTGAAAAAACAAGGAACAGTCTTGGCCCTGAATCAGGGAAAAAACAAAACAGACAAGGAGCAATTATCCCTGAAGGGTTTGCCCTCTGTTCTGGGGAAGGGATTAGTACATCTTCGGGTTAAGATGGGTCAGTTGTCCCGTGTTAGAGAGGACTCTACCCTGTTAATGTCTCCATTTGGAGATTAGGTACGGGTTTAAGGAGATGTGAATGGGAGCCCGGTTGACAAGGGGTGGAGCTGTGATGTCGATTTGGGGTGTCAACTTAACTGGATTCAGGGATTCCCAGATAGCTGGTGAAGCACTAATTATTGTCAATGCTGCAGCAGGTGCTGAGCTCATTTTTCTTCTGCTGAAAGGGAAACCTTGGTGGCTTGACATTGAATAGAAGACTGGGCTGTCGGGGGTGTCTCTCAGGGTCTTTCTGGAGGTTAGTGTGTGAGTCAGTGGGTGAGTGGGGGGGACCCACCCACAATGTGAGCAGGCACCTGCCAATCAGCTGGAGGCCTGAAGGGAACAAGAGAATGAGGAAGCCGAGTTCTTGCTCTCTCTTACTGAGCTGGGATGCCTCTCTCCTCCTGCCAGGTTCTCTCTCTGGCCTTTGGACTCCAAGACTCCTGAGGCCTCTGACTTCAGTCAGAGAATTATATTACGGACTTCTTTGGTTCCAAGGACTTCGGACTCGGACTGAGCCCTGTTAGCAGCTTCCCTGTCCTGTAGCTGACAGATGACCTATCATGGGACCTAACTGAGTGAGTCAGTTCCCCTAGCAAATCCCTTGTCACTGCCAGGCACGGAGGCACACACCTGTAATCCTAGCAGCTCCAGAGGCTGAGGTAGGAGGATCACAAGTTCAGAGCCAGCCTCAGAAATTTAGTGAGGCCCTAAGCAACTTAGACCCTGTCTCTAAATAAGAACCAGGACTTATTTAGCTGAGGATGTGGCTCAGTGATTAAGCACCCCTGAGTTCAATCCGTGGTACCATGGGGCTGGGGATGTGGCTCAAGAGGTAGTGCGCTCGCTTGGCATGCATGCGGCCCGGGTTCGATCCTCAGCACCACATACAAAGATGTTGTGTCCGCTGAAAACTTAAAAAAATAAATAAATCTAAAATTCTTTCTCTCTCTCTCTTTAAAAATAAATAAATAAATAAGTTGTATTTAAAAAAATCCCTGGTACAAAAAAAAAAAAAATACCACTGAAAAAAGATGGCCTTATTTAAAAGACAGAAGAGCCAACCTGAAGGAGCTACCAACAGGCCAGAGATAGAACTGCTTGAGCAACAAAATAAGTAACAATAATAGTAGATTCTAAAGCCAATAGAATTAAATGCATATCCATGAGTCCATACTAATATAAATAACTCAATCAACAAAACTACCTCCTTCATTTAACTACATGAAAATATGAAGATTTCAAAACTCGGTAGCTGTGGGTATGCTTGAATGGTTATAGTTTGTTTATAGTAATTGAAACTAAAAATCCCTTGTGTACAGGACAACGCTTAGAATAGAAGGTTAAAGTCCTGGTTCTTTTTTTTTGGGGGGGGGGCGGGTCTAGTACTGAGTCATCTCCCCAGCCCATTTTTTACTCTTTGTTTTGAGGCAGGGTCTTGGTAAGTTGATTAGGGCTTCACTAAGTTGCTGAGGCTGGTCTCCAACTTGTGATCCTCTTGCCTCAGCCTCCTAAGCCACTAGCCTCCAACTTTCCATCCTCCTACCTCAGCCTCCTGAGCCACTGGGATTACAGGTGTGCACCACCATGCTGAGCTCTAGTTCTAGTTTTGTCTTTGCCACTGAGCAGTCTTCTCACACTCAACATCTATAACAGGAATAAGATCACCTACACTTGTCTACCTCATGATTCTACAGCGAAACACGTATTAGGGTCTGAGGAGGTACTCAGGGGAGCACTTGCCTAGCATGAGTGAAGCCCTCAGTTGGATCTCCAGCACTAAAAATAAAAGTATATGAAAGAAATAAAGGAGGGGCTGGGGATGTGGCTCAAGCGGTAGCGCACTCGCCTAGCATGCGTGCGGCCCAGGTTCGATCCTCAGCACCACATACAAACAAAGATGTTGTGTCCACCGAAAACTAAAAAATAAATGTTAAAATTCTCTCTCTCTCTCTCTCTCTCTCTCTAAAAAAAAAAAAAGAAAAGAAAAGAAAAGAAATAAAGGAGGGGAGGATCTCTGCTCACCAAATATCCCCATCACCTATGTCATGATACAGTGGATCCTCATCGTTCATGGATTCTGGATTTGTGAATTTGTCCACATGTCAAAATCGATCTCAGGCCTCAGGTCCATACTCGCAGTTTCACACAGTCATTGGGAACACGCGCAAAGCTGCAAAAAGTTGGAGTCGGAACAACGTGGCCCCGGGCAGGAGTGGCACCGCGTTTTCCCGCCCAAGCTGGGCGAGGCCGGGTTCCCGCCCGGGTTCCAGCTCTCCTACCGCATTCTTTCCATGGTCTAATCAGGGCCACGCTTTTCACACTTTGGTGTTCTTTGTTGGTGACTTTGCAGTTTAAAACATGCCCCGTGCATAGTACGGAGTTGCTGCTTTAGTGTCCCCAAGTGCGAAAAGCTGTTAGAGTCTGTAAACAAGTCTGGATGGCGCCTGGCAAAATGCCAGAGGGAGTGGTTTGTGAAGTAACACCAGCGAGCCATTAAGTGTGGAGATTCCTTATTGGTTGACTGATGTATCTAGTTTATGCTAATTAGATAAGCTGTGTGGAATGTATAAATACTGCTCCTGTCCTACTATAAATGGCTCCCACTCCTGCTGTATCAATCTACACAAGTTGTCGTGTCCCCCCCCCCCCGCCCCCCCCCCGCCCGCTAGCCAGCCGGGCTGCGGCAAAAAGCTATAAGGCAGCTCAAGAGAAGGAAAGTGTGTTGGATAAACATCGCCAAAGCCTGAGTCACCGTGCTGTCGCTGTGATTTTGAGGTTACTGAATCCGTTTATGCATATATCCCTCACGGACCCTGGCACGGGTTTTGGACCAGGATGGCTGAGCTATGTCCCCTGGCCTTACCACTTTATTTTGAGACAGGCTCTCACTAAGTTGCTGAGGCTGGCCTAGAACTTGAGATCCTCCTGCCTCAGCCTCCCGATTTGCTGGGATTACAGGCAGGTGCCACCCCTCCTGGCCACAATATATTAAATAAGGTATCTTTTATTTATTTTATTTTTCTGCAGTGCTGGGGATTGAACCCAGGGCCTCAGACATGCTAGGCAAGCAAGCACTCTACCACCAAGCTACATCCCCAGGCCCTAAATAAGGTAGCCCGAACCAAAAAACATTTAAAAAGGTTAAATATTGATGGGTTGACACACACCTGTAATCCCAGAGGCTCAGGAGGCCGAGGCAGTAGGATCATGAGTTCAAAGCCAGCCTCAGCAACAGCGAGGCCCTAAGCAACTCAGTGAGACCCTGTCTCTAAATAAAATACAAAATAGGGCTGGGGGTGTGGCTCAGTGGTCAAGTGCCCCTGAGTTCAATCCCTGGTAAGCGTACCCCCCCCATGCCCCGGAGAAAAGGGATGGGTATGTGGCTCAATTGGTTAAGCAACCCCTAGGTTCAATCCTCAGTATAAATAAATAAATAAATAAGATTAAGTGTTCCTGGCAACTCTATAACACAAAACTACCTCCAAGAGTAAGAATCAACTTTATTTAGTAGCAGTTTCTATGTGAGTGACCCACCCTGTACTTTCTTTGAGGTAATTTTAAGTATTACTTATAACATCCTAATGGTGGTGGGGGGAAGGTGTTTGTCTATCAGAACTTAAAGTGTTGAA
Organism: Marmota flaviventris; assembly: GCF_047511675.1. Taxonomy (NCBI): domain Eukaryota; kingdom Metazoa; phylum Chordata; class Mammalia; order Rodentia; family Sciuridae; genus Marmota; species Marmota flaviventris. The sequence goes on from NC_092503.1 coordinate 116,363,755, forward strand.
GTGGCTGGTTTTTCTGCCATTTTCTTGTGCTGATGGCTGTCTGAGTAGCGGGGTGCTCCATGGCCCCAAATAGTCTCAAGGAGGTTAATAATATGTCCTGTTTACTATATTCAGTTTTGGACAATTTCAGAGAGAAAATACTTACCCAGGTGACAGACATGTGTTTTTTTTTTTTTCAAAAATTTTCTGCAACTTTTTATTACAAAGAATTAAGCCTGGGGATTTTAGTTCAGTGGTTGAATACTTGCAGGGCACATGTGAGTCCTGGGTTTTAAACCCCAAAACCGTACACATTTTTTTTTCAAATATACAGAAAACTTTAAAAAATAACAATGAAGATCTATATAATTTCTACTTAGATTCTATGATTGCTAACATCGCGTTATATTTGCTTTCAGTCTCCCTATACACGCATTGATTTTAAAAATTAATTGTACTCTCAGACCCTTTTATTTTTGCTTAATCTGTCAGTCATGGAAATCAAGATGTTTCATTTCTAAAACATCATAAGAGAGCCAGAGATGTAGCTAAGTGGTAAAGCATAGCATGCAGAAGGGCCAGGGTTTAATTCCAAGCACCACAAAAAATAAATAAATATATTGTGTATCTGCTAAAAATAAGGACATTCTATATAACAATCGCGCCTTTATCACACCTAAGAAAAATAACCATAATTCCGTAAAATCATCTAATATCCAATGGATATTTAAATCTTGCCAATTTTTCCAGAAATGACAGACATAAAATGAAGTTGAAAACCTCATCAACAGAGAAGCCACATGTTGAAACAAAAACCTGAGCCAGGCACTGTGGTGCACGCCTGTCATCCCAGCAACTAGGAAGGCGGAGGCAGGAGGATCCCAAGTTTGAGACCAACCTGGGCAATTTAGCAAGACCCTATCTCAAAATAAGAAGGGCTAGGGATGTAGCTCAATGGAAGAGGGTCCCTGGGTTCAATACCCAGTACCAATAATAATAATAATAATAATAATTTACACCCCTCTCAACATCCACCTCTATCACACCTATCTGCCCAATCTCCACCAATTAAGCTTACTGTGCTGTAGAGACTCAATCTTCAAGATATGTCAAAGGAAATGGGTGCAGTGGTGCTCACCTATAATCCCACTGACACGGGAGGCAGAGGCAGGAGGATCTGCAAATTCAAGACCAGCTTCAGGAAAAAAGATACATCAAAAACTACACTAGGCTTGGTGGCGCACACCTGTAGCAACTCAGGAGGCAATGATAGGAAGATTTCCAGCGTTGGCAATTTAGCAAAATTCCATCTCAAAGAAGGCTGGGGATGTAGCTCAAGGATGTAGCAACCCTGGGTTCAATCCCCAGTACCAAGAAGAAAAGAAAAAGGTACTTCTTATTATATAATTTTTAAATTTTTTAAAGTGCCATCTTGGTTCTTTGCAATCCACAGGTCATCAGTGTCTCAGACAAGGTCTTAAACTTTTGTGGGTTAATAGACCATTTTAGGAATCTAAGGAAAATTATATGTACTGTCCTCAGACAAATGAGCTCCATGGGTCAGCTTTCTGTCATTGTGACAAAATACCTGAGATAAACAACTTAAAAGGAAGAAAGATTTATTTTGGTTCTTGGTTTCAGAAACATCAGTCAGTCCTGGTCCCCTTGCTTCTGGGCCTGCACAAAGCAGAGTATCATCTCAGAAGCACACGGGGAAACTGCTCATCACATGGCACCCAGGGAACAGAGAGGAAGGAAGGAAGGAAGGGGTCAAGATCCCCTTCAAGGGCACACCCCCAGTGACCTAACTTGCTTCCCCTAGGCCTCGCCTCTTAGAGATTCCACAGTTTCTCAATAGTGCCACAGGCTGGCAACCAAACAGACATTTAACATCTGACCTTTAGGGACATTAAAGATTGCAACATACAGTCGCATACTCACAAAACTACATGTATTTTTCCTGAGGATATACATTGAAGTCTCTCTTTAGGGTTGTGGTTCTCATGTTAAGAACCCCTGTAGCCTAGTGATAGAATTCTTACTCAGGGCTGGCTCAGAGGCACATACCTATAATCCCAGCTACTCTGGAGGCTTAGGCAAAAGGATCAGAAGTTCAAAGCCAACCTCAACAATTTAGCAAGGCCCTAAGCAATTTAAGATGATCCTGTCTCAAAATAAAAAATAAAAAGGGCTGAGGATGTGGCTCAGGGGTTAAGCACGCCTGGGTTCACTCCTCAGTACCAAAAAAAAAAAAAAAAAAAGAGTTCTTAACTAATATGCACGAGGCCTTGGGTTTGATTCCCAGCACCATCAAATAGAAGAAGAAGGAGAAGGGGAAGAAGAAGAAGCCCTATAAAGAAGAAAGTAGAGGGGCTGGGGATATAGCTCAGCTGGTAGAGTACTTGCCCTGCATGCACAAAGCCCTGGTTTCGATTCCCAGCACCACCAAAAAAAGAAGTAGAGAGTAGAGTCTGCAAATGACACTCAAATGGAAAGAAAAAATTTCAATATTGAACTATCCACTCAGGATAAAATATGCTGGGACCATGGGCCAAAAACTAGTAAGACTGTCATTAAAAGGAAATATCAAGTTTTACATGTTACTTATATTTTTAAAAAAACAACTATAAAAATGTATGATGGATAAGACTAGGTAGTTCATATCAAAAAACACCGAAGAGTTCAAACCAACAGAAATGGTTGAGAAGAAAATGTCAGTCGAGGGTGAAATACTCAGCATATTCCTTCTGTTGGTCAATGCCTGAAACACTGACATTGATTCTGGTTTTTTTTGTTTTGTTTTGTTTTGTTTTGTTTTTTTGGTGGGGGGAAGGGGTACCAGGGATTGAACTCAGGGCACTCAGCCACTGAGCCACATCCCCAGACCAATTTTTGTATTTTATTAGAGACAGGGTCTCACTGAGTTGCTTAGCACCTCCATGTTGCTGAGGCTGGCTTTGAACTCGCAATTCTCCTGCCTCAGTCTCCCGAGATGCTGGGATTACAGGCGTGCGCCACGGTGCCCCACCCTGAGGTTGATTCTGGAGGCCCTGTTTAATGAGGTACCTTAGCACACATTTAATGGCAACCGGGATGGCAATAGCAGTTGTGTGCTAATGATAGTGACTGACTTTAAAACAGGGCATGTGGCACATCAGTAATCCCAGCTATTCAGGAGGGTGAGCAAGAAGATCTCAAGTTCAAGGCCAACCTGAATGACTTAGCCAGAACTTCTCAAAAATAAATAAATGAAGGGATGGGAAGGTAGCTCAGTGGTAGAGTGCTTGCCTCACACATACTAGGCCTTGGCTTAATTTCCCAACACTATCAAAAGAAATTTTTATTTTAAAAAATAACTGGCAAAGAAAGAAAGAGACAAAACCCTAATTTATAGCATTTTCTGATTTCTGTAATGTAAACCCTCCCACCATGACTGACAATGTAAGTTTGTCAACTGACTCATAAAACTCCTGGGTATTTAGTATCTGGTTCTCCTGAGCTGGTGTGGCTGATTCCAGCATATCACAGAAAAAGGGGGGTCTGGAAACGGGGTCATCTAACCAAACAGTCAAAGGACTGAGGCTCCCAAGTTGGTTGAGAATGAAAATTTTCTGGGGAACAAGATAGGACCCCCTTAATGACTTGAAGACTCCGAGTTGGTTGAGAATGAAGATTTTTCTGGGGAACAAGATAGGACCCCCTTAATGACTTGAAGACTCGTCTTGAGGAAGTGTCAATAGATTCCTGAAGAGTCAGATGGTAGAGCTAGCATCAAGGACGAGAAGTTAGCAAGAGACAAACTTGAACTTGAAACAAGAGAGAATCTCCCGTCTTGCAGGGAGAATGGACTCAGCTAAGGCAGAAGGTCCACAGATGGGGATGTGGTGGAGCTGATTCTTGCACCAGGTAGGAGGAGGCCCGGACCGGGGACGGAGCTCAGTGATAGAGCATTTGCCTAGCATGTGCGAGACCCTGGGTTCGAGTCCCCAGTACAAAGCTAAATATATAAATAGATAAATAAATAAATGGTGGGAGGTGACAAGAGGTCCCAAGATGGACTGCAAAGGACAGACTCAACTGTCTACAATCCACAATCCATTGTTTTGTCTGAGTTCTACAATTGCCAGGGTATTGTTTTCCTGGTGGTTGTCTAGTGTTTCCACCGCCTGGTGTTAACTCAGCATTGGAGAGGACATCTGACAGCCCAGCCTCCATTGGTAATGTGGTTTCCATGGGAAGATGTGTTGGATTTCTGACAAATGATACAAAACAAACTTTTGAAACATGATTCTCTCGGAACTGTCTGTTCTATTTTCCTTGTCCTTAAACTCCTTGAAGAATCCAGCTGCCTTCCTTGTGCTACTGTTCTGAGATTTGGGGCCTGAGACTCTGTTGGCTTCATTAAATTGTGATTTTTCTAGATTTCAGATTTCAATATGGTTTGGACCAGACAAGAAGGAAGGATGGAAACCTGGCCCCACTGGAGTCCGATTTTCTCAAAGTAACTTCATAATTCTATCTAAAGTAAACAGCCAGGGAGATTGATCATCTTGCTCTGCTAAGAACATACCCTGACACCTGCAACGACATTCTCTTCTCTTCTTAGGCCCCGGTAGCTATTTATATCTGTACAACACAGACAACACATTTCTGGTGCATGGTTACAATTTGTCTTATCATCTTTACTATGTACCTTTTGGCTACTCTCCAGTTTGTTCCATGTGCCTTACTCCTGCTTTCCTAAGACTGGAAGCCTTGACCTTATACTTGCCTCTAACGTAGTCATCTTTTAGGGCCTCCCTAAGACTAAGGACAGGCTGGGCTCTGTAGCACACACCAGTGACCCCAGCTACTCGGGAGGCTGAGGCAGGAGAATTGTAAGTATGAGGCCAGCCTCAGCAACTTAGAGAGGCCCTAAGCAATTTAGCAAGAAGCTATCTCAAAAATAAATTGATTAATTCTCTAAATAATGAATAAATAAATAAATTGATTAAGTGCCTCTGAGTTCAATCCCTGACACCAAAAATGAATAATAATAAAATAAAATAATAAAAAAATGCTGGGATTGTAGCTCAGTGGTAGAGCACTTGCCTAGCATGCATGAGGCCCTGGGTTCAATCCCTAGTACTGTGGGGAGGACAGGGGAATTTCAAGGACATTAGCAGTGTGAGGTGAGGGAGGGGTAAAGAAAGACCCTAGCCAGGCGCAGTGGGGCACGCCTGTGATCCCATCTTCCCGGGAGACTGAGATAGGAGGTCTGCAAGTTTGAGGCCAGCCTCAGAAACTTAGTGAGACTCTATTACAAAATAAAAAGAGCTGGGGATCTAGCTCCATGGTGGAGCACCCTTGGGTTCAATTCCCAGAACCAAAAAAAAACCCAAAATAACAAAAGGTGGGGGGGAGACCCTGACCTTGGAGACACATACATTTAGTCAGAATGCTGTCATTTATTAGCCGTGTGACCTTGGTGAACTATTTAGTGTCTGAGTCTTGGTTTTCTCATCTCTAAAAAGGAAATGATCATCTGCTTATAAAGTGTCTGTCACATGCTGGGCACCCAATCCATGGTCATTCCTACCAATGAGCATGTGCTGTATGACACCATTTAAATGGAATTCTGCAACAGGCAAAACTAATCTATAGTGACAGAAAGTAGATCATGGGTGGCCTGGAGCCAGTGTGTGTGTGGGGGGAGATGGACTGCAAAAGGCCCAGGGAACTTGTTGGGGGGTGGAAATGTTCTAGATCCCGATTGTGGTGGTGTTCTCATGGGTGTGGACATTGCTCATAACACGACCGACTGTGTAAACTACCCCTCATTAAGCTGATTTTAAAAAGAAAAAAAGTTCATTCACTTCCTCTCTCCACCAATGAAAATGTGTGCTGCAGGATTAAGGGACACATTCCAGAGCCAAATCCTCATTTTAAATTACCTTTCATGTAGGAGGCTGAGGCAGGAGGATCGCAAGTTCAAAGCCAGCCTCAGCAACTTAGGAAGGCCCTAAGCAACTCAGTGAGACCCTGTCTCTAAATATGAAATAAAACTGGGAATGTAGCTCAGTGGTAAAATGCCCCTGAGTCTTGGTTTTCTCATCTCTAAAAAGGAAATGATCGTCTGCTTATAAAGTGCCCCGCCCCCCAAAAAATTACCTTTCATGTTAGATTATTCATACTACTGGGGACTTTGCAGCACAGATTGATATAAATAAGACTTGGCTTGATATCTATTCTCACTTTCTAACTAACTTCAGTGTAAAATTAGAGAGATGTGTCATAAGGGGGTGGAGGGGGCCATTAAATGATGAAGGTATACTCAGAGACCACGCATTTTTAAAAATCACTAACTTAAAGGAAAAAAAGTATTTTCCTGGTGAAACATTAAAAGCTTCTTACAGAGCTGGGAGCAGTGGTGCTCTCCTGTGATACCAGCACTCAGGAGGCTGAGGCAGGAAGATCACAAGTTGGAGGCCAGCCTCAGCAGGGTGTCTCTAAAAAAATAAAAATAAAAAGGACTGTGGATGTACCTCAGTGGTAAAGCCCCCCTGGGTTCAATCCCCAGCACTAAAATAGTAACAACAACGTCAACAAAATAATGACAATAATAAAAGCACCAGCAACAGCAGCATCTTCCAAATCAGGATGATGGTGATGAGGGCTCAGATGGCATAGTGGTCTGAGGGCATCACATGGTCCACTCACAGTGTTTTCTCCTTCCCCTCACCACCTGCCCTCACCGAAGCTCCTCTTGTAGGAGGGCGTGGGGGCATACCAGAATGTCTCGGAAGGCATTTGCCTGGAATCTGCCCTTGCAACATTTTTGCTTCCATCTCATTGGCCTTGACTTTGTCACGTGTTCTCAGCTAGCTGCAAGAGAATTTGGGGAATTTAATCTTTACTTAAAACAGGCCACAAGACTGGATGTGTAAGCGGGTATACTTTTGTAATCTCAGCCACTTGGGAGGCTGAGGCAGGAGAATCACAAGTTTGAGACCCTGTCTCAAAATAAAAATGTAAAAGAGCTGGGGCCGGCGTCTATATTCCCAACGACTCGGGAGGTTGAGGTAGAAGGATCACAAATTCAAAGCCAGCCTCAGCAACTTAGCAAGATCCAGGCTCAAAATAGAAAATAAGAAGAGCTGGGGATGTAGCTCAGTGATAAAGCACTCCTGTGCTCAATCTCCAGTGCCAAAAATAAAAAGGGCTGGGATGAGCTCAGTGATAGAGACTTGCTTGGCATGTATGAGGCCCTAGGTTCAATCCCTAGTCCTGCAAAAAAGAAAGAAAGAAAAGGCCACGTGACTAGCTAGAAGGAAAAAGAGGATAATGGATATTGGCATAGGTGACAATCTCTGCCCAAAGCTCTTTGGTAATAGAACATTTTAGAGGCTAGGGATATAGCTGCTCAGTTGGTAGAGTGCTTGCTTTGCATGCACAAGGCCTGGGGTTCAATCCTCAGCACCACAAAAAAAGAACATTTTATTCATAATGGTGGAATTTGGGAAATGATCTAAATTAATTATGAGTATCCATATTGTGGTCATATTAGGTGTATCAGGTGATTATGTTTATTCATAATTCTTGAAGTGGAAACAGATCAAGGATAGCATATTATTAAATTATAAAAATATGAGCTTTGCCCTATAAAATTGTATATATACATATTTATTTGTTTGTTTATAGTCTGGATGTGCTTGACCACTAAGCCACATCCCCAGCCCTATTTTGTATTTTATTTAGAGACAGAGTCTCACTGAATTGCTGAGCACCTCACCTTTGCTGAGGCTGGCTTTGAATTTAGGATCCTCCTGCCTCAGCCTCCGGAGCCGCTGGGATTACAGGTGTGTGCACCTGGCTAACATATCCATTTTTCAAAGCAGGAAAAAAAAAAAAAAACCTACTCTCACTTGCGTGGATCTCTGTGTTTCTCAGGCATATCGTGAGTGGAACTGAAGCTGGTGGGATTCTGAGGGTGTCTCACCTTCCCTTAGCACCCAGTAACATTCAGTGAAGGGTTGCCTGGGGGCTCTGGACAGTGGTATTTGGGATGCTGTTGATCACAGGCCTGTTGATCCCAGAAGAAAGCTGTGTCTGAAGTTCTAGGAATCATCATAAGTGTCAATCCCAGCTACTCGGGCAATCTAGCAAGCCCTGCCTCAAAATAAAAACAGCTGAGGATCTAGCTCAGTGTCCAACACCCCTGGATTCAACCCCAGTACCAAAAAAAAAAAAAAAAAAAAAAAGAAAGTCAGTGATTCCAAGCGTAGCTTCTGGTTGGGTTCAGCCAATGGGAAGGCACAGAGGGACACAGAGAGGCCAAGGCAGCTGGGTGTTACTGCAGGTTGTTTGCTTTTCTAGAATGAAGGTCAGAACTCTTGTTAGCAAGACAGCTTTGTTCACATGCTGCAGCCCCCTAGCTCCCTATTCCCTCCCCTAGCCTTCAGCCCTGCAGGAGGGAGTGCCCCTACCTGACCAGCCTCAGGGCTCAGCACTGCCCCCTGGGGTTTCCCAGCACCTGCCCCAAGCCTTTGCAAATGGCTCTTTTTTGTTGTTCTGTCCTCATATTGCCCCACTTGAGTGTGCCCTCTGGACCCACAGCAGGGACTTGGAAGACTGGAAGGGAAGCAACACCCAGCACTGAGAGGAAAAAGAAACCAAATCTACATGGCAGAGAAGTTGAAGGCAAGCCAGGGGTTATGAAACCAAGGGAGAAGTTTCAAGTAGGAGGCAGAGACCAAGAGTTTTTTTTTTTTTTTTTTTTTCCTGGCACTGGGGATTGAACCCAGGAGCACTGAGTTACATCCCCAACACTTTATACTTTTTATTTTGGGACAGGATATCTTGCTAAATTGCTGAGGCTGGCCTCAAACATGAGATCCTCCTGCCTCAGCCTCCCCAGTCTCAGGGAGTGCACCACTGTGCCCTGGAAAAGGCCAATAATTTCATGAAAATTGTGAGAAAGTAAAAAAAAAAAAAAAAAAAGATGAGAAGGCTGGGAGTGTACTTTAGAGGTAGAGCACTTGCCTAGCATGCATAAGGCCCTGGATTCATCCCCAGCAAAGTAAATAAATAAAAGAATGAGATCTCAAGTGAGTATGGGAAGGTCCGTCTGCAGCATGAATGGAGGAATGAGAAATGGAGAGAAATGAATGGTGGTTATGGCAAAGGGGTCTGATTCACAGGTTGGGAAGAGGAGAGAAGGGAATGCAGCTGAGGAGAGAATTGGGACAGAGGCAGGAGGAAAGGCAGCCAGGCCAGGCAGTGAAGAAACATGGATCTTCAGTCCAGGTGACATGGGCAGGTGGCAACTCCAGGAATGCGTGTATGCGTGCAGATATACAGCACCCACACTCACTCTGCACACGCACCAACACATACACACCACGAGCTTCACCCCAACCATCACGCACACACCAAAGATAGCTAAGTTTGTACACGTGCACACACCATATCACATACACGACAGTCACTGCCAGAGCCACAGTTCTTGGGAGCCCTTTAAACATCTGATTTTTGCTTTGCTGTGATAAACTTGTCAATTTGTTGGCACTGAGGGAAAACCCTGGTTGTTACTCTCCCCGTGATAAAGGATAGCTCACTGGGCAGAGTAGGTGCTCCATGGGTGGCTATGCTTCCTGGCTCCCACCAAGGTGTTGGCAAGGGCTACACCTGTGTGTGCTGATCTCCTAAGCAATAACCCAAGGAGCACCTAAAGATGGGCCTCACCAGAGCAGGGCACACACCTGTAATCCTACCTACTCTGGAGGCTGAGGAAAGAGAATCACAAGTTCAAGGCCAGTCTAGGCAATTTAGCAAGACCCTGCCTCAAAAAAATTAGAAGGGTTGGGGATGTAGTTAATGACAGAGCACCTTGGGTTCAATCCCCAGTCCCATGAAAAGAAAGAAAGAAGGGGAGAGAGAGGGAGAGACAAGAAGGAAGGAAGGAAGGAAGGAAGGAAGGAAGGAAGGAAGGAAGGAAGGAAGGAAGGAAGAGAGGGAGCCGAGTGCAGGAGCGCACTCTTGTAACCCCAGTGGCCCAGTGGCTCAGGAGGCTGAGTCAGGAGGATCACAAGTTCAAAGCCAGCCTCAGCAATTTGACAAGGCCCTAAGCAACTCAGTGAGACCCTGTCTTTAAGTAAAATATAAAAAAGGGCTGGGGATGTTGCTCAGTGGTTAAGTGCCCCTGGGTAGGGATCCACCAGTCACAGCCAAAATTCCTGTTCACTCAATGGAATATTCTAGAATGAAAATGATCTACAGCTACGTGCTACACAATACACACATCCTTCCTTGTAACATAATGTTGAGTAAGAAGAGCAAGATCCAGATCACTACATACATGTACAGTACTGTTCTCATAAAGCTCAAGAACTTTATCAACACTCAACCTGGGGCTGGGGTGTAGTTTAGTAGTAGAGTTCATACTTGGCATGCACAAAGCCCTGCCAGCCACTCCCTTGCCACCCCCCAAAAGTAAATACTACATAGTTTAAAGAAAGAGGCCTATAAAATAAAAACTCTTTCAAAAGAAAATGCTGCCAGTGCATACCTATAATCCCAGCAATTTGGGAGGCTGAGGCAGGAGGATCCCAAGTTTGAGGCTAGTTTCAGCTATTTAGGGAGGCCCTAAACAACTTAATGAGACCCTATCTTAAAATACAAAATTAAAAGGGTCAGAGATATAGCTCAGTAGCAAAGCACTCTGGGTTCAATTCCCAGTATTAAAAAAAAAAAAAAAAAAAGGCTGAAGATGTAGCTCAGTAGCCTGATCTACACAAGACCCTGGTTCAGTCCCTAGCATTGGGTGGGGGGGGGGGAGTAAGAATGCTAAACACAAAATTAGGGAGATCTAATTCCACAAAACAGAACTGCTTGCTTGCTCCATTTATGGATCCTGGACCTTGAAGGGACCTTGAGATGTCTAATCCAAACAGACTTTTTTTTTTTTTTTTAATCTGGGTGAGGTGAGGGACTGGCTTCTGAGGATCTTTTAGAGAGCTAGATGTCATTGTCAGTGATCTGTTTCCTGGGCTGCGTTCACTACCCACCCTAATAAGTCACAGTAGCAGCGAGCCATGCTTGGACCAACTATGAGACGGTATCATGGAACAGGGGTCCTGCTGAACCCCATTCCGTATGTCCTGTTACTACGAATAAAAATAAATAAAGTCCTCTCAGCTTGACCCTAGTTCTGCTTATTTTTGTACTTCCTCCCACAGTGAAGCCGAGGGGTCACTGCAACCTTGCTCTTGGCAATCGGGGTTAGGAGTGTGAGGCTGGGCCGGAAACGAAGGGGGGATGAGGCCATATCTGCTTTAACACTGTTTTAGATAGGCCCTTTGTGGTGAGGGTTTCCAAGAACCAGCGCAGCAGTTAAAGAAGCTGAGCGACATTTACAAGAAATGCGCCCCTGCCCCACCCCAACCCCCACCTCTTGTCCCTCTTCTCTTTTTTACCGCCTCCGACTAGTCCTCCCTCCCAGGCCAGAGTGAAAAATAGCGCTCAGACAGCTCCACTGAGCATTTCCACAAAACAGAACTGCTTGCTCCGTTCTCTGGACTCTGGAATCCAGACCTGACCTCTGGATCATGGACATGGAAGGGATCTTGAGATGACTAATCTATGAAGGCTTTTTTTTTTTTTTTAATACTAGAGATTGAACCCAGAGATGCTCTACCACTGAGCTGCATCCCCAGCCCAGGCTGGCCTTGAACTGGTGATCCTCCTGCCCAAGTCGAAGAAATTACAGGTGTGCACTATTACGCCTGGCTACACAAACATCTAACTAGCAAGGCCCTGGGTTCCATCTTTGACACTGCTTAGAAAGGCGGGGAGAGAGAGAGAAGAGAGAGAAGTGGTAATGAGCACAGATTGCTAGGGTCTCAAATTCTGACCTGTTATTTCTTTTGGGGGAGGTACCGGGGATTGAACTCAGGGCCACTCGACCACTGAGCCACATTCCCAGCCCTATTTTCTATTTAGAGACAGGGTCTCACTGAGTTGCTTAAGTGCCTTGCTTTTGCTGGGGCTGGCTTTGAACCCGTGATCCTCCTGCCTCAACCTCCCTAGAGGCTGGGATTACAGGCCTGCACCACCACACTAGGCTCTGACCTGTCATTTCTTCATGTGACCTTTGACGTGATACTTAGGCGTTCCACTCAGTTTCCTCCATCTGTAAAATGGGGATAAATAATGTCATCCACCTCATGGAGAGTCCTTGTGAGGATAAATAAGTTAATTCATGCAAAGCACAGAACGGGCTTGGCATGCCCAGAGTATTGGCTAATATCAGTAAGGAACTGCAGGGTAACAGCCCCTTCTGGGTGTTACCCTTAACAAGGTTACTGTCACCTTCCCTTCTAATCCTTTGCATCCCCTCCCTTTACCCAGCATTCTGCACTCCAAGGCCAAGCCCCACCTAAATAACCTAAATTCCAAGAAACCCCACCTAAAACCTTTCCTTAGATTCACAGAACTCAGAGTGGGCTTGTAACACTCTCCCATAATAATTAGCCTCAGGAGAAGAACACCCCCAGCTGCGAAAGGACCCTACACAGCCCCAAGCCCAGAGGGGTGGGACTTGGAGGAGCAGCCACTCTATTTCTCTGGGCTGGCACTGAGAAAACCTGATTCCTTCTTCCCCCGACTCAGCTCCTGAATATTGGCACTGGCAGGGTGGTGGGTAGCCTGCAACCTGACTCCAGTCACACGATGTGTCTGTCACTAGGCTAAGGGCTGTGAAAGATGCAGATGGATGAATCAATGGGATCCTGATCTAGGCAGAAATGGAACCTAGGGCCTTGTGCATGCAAGGCAAGCACTCTACCAACTGAGGTATCTCCCCAGCCCTGTGGAAACCTTTTCTAGAAAGCATTTTTGACCCAGTCTGACTCAGCAACTCTGCCATCCTAGCAACAGAGCAGCCGTATGTGATGTGTAGATGCATGAAATTTATGTACGAATACTCAATTGTGCTTCATATCATCTTCACATATAAGGACATTATTTTTCACCCAATTTACACTTACAAATGTAAAACCCAGGCTGGGCAAGGTGACGCTCAGGAGGCTAAAGCAGGAGGATCACGAGTTCAAAGCCAGCCTCAGCAATGTAGGGAGGTCCTAAGCAACTTAGTGAGACACTATCTCAAAATAAAATGTAAAGAGCTGGGGATGAGGCTCAGTGGTTAAGTATCTCTGGGTTTAATCCCTGTTGCCAAAAAAAATAAATAAATAAAACCCAATATGAGCCTGCGGGCTGTACAAAAACTGGTGCTGTACCAGATTCAGTCAGACTGATGCCTGGTCCAGTTGTAAGGGGAGTATCAGCCTCACTGGATTTCTCTGCTCCGCCTGTGTTCATTGTCCCGTTTTACAGGTAGGCAAACTAAGGTCTATCCTTCAAAAGCCAATTGAAATGTCACCTCCTCTTTGAAGCCTTCACAGGCTGCCTCTGCCAAGGGGATTAGTAAATCACTCAATCTGCTGCCCCCTACATAAGTAGAACTACATCCTTTACTTTTAAAATTTAAAAATAATTATTCAAGACAAACCAGAAGTTATAGAGTAATGTAAACACCTTATGAGACGTTGCTGAAAGTCAAAGTTCCCTATACAGAGAGGTACCTCCAGATCACAACCTCTCTGCCGCCTCCAGAGAGGTAAGAGCCACCATCCTGACTCCAGGAACTTCTTGTCACCCTGTACTTTTTGGTACTTTTATTGCCTCCATAAAGTAGCAGAGTATTTGCATTTACATATACTCGCTACTTACTCCTATCTTCCTAATAACCCTATCAAGGAGCATCTCTGTTTAGAGATTAGTCTCAGAGCTGGTAATGATTTGCCTGGGGCATTTACATAAGTGATAGTGCTAGGATCTACGCCTAAGGCTGATTCCCAAATTAACTCCTAAAATGACCCAGAGACTAAGTATGACCTCTAGCACTTCCCACACAACTCCTGATAACTTGCACCCAGTAGGAACACACAAACTCACTTCACAGGACAGAAGGGTGGGGTTTTGCCAGATTTTTTTTTTTTTTTTTTTTTTTGATACAGGGTCTAGCTAAACTACCTAGACTGGCCTTGAACTTGCAATCCTCCTGCCTCAGCCTCCTGAGTGGCTGGGATTACAAGTGTAATTTCAGGCCTGGAGCAAATTTTAATTGTTCAAGTACAAATTTCCAAGAGACATCAACACTCAAGAGATTGGCAGTGTTTGTGCATGTGTGTGTGTCTGTGGACTCCTATGCACACACAATTTGAATGAGAGGGAATAGTGAGAAAGAAGGGGTTGAACCTCAGAAAATCAGCCCCCCATAATCAAAAAATCCTTCCTTCCTCTCTGCAGCCACATGAGGACTGAGCTGGGGTTTGGGACCTCATCCAAGCTTAAGGTAGACAATGAAGGATGAAAGGTATTGTGTTTTGGATCCTGACCCTGACAAGAGTATATAGGGCCAGATTCCAAAGATTCTGTGGATGCAGGAGAAGGGGTAGAAAGATGACCCACAAGGGAGGAAGAATAATAGGGTGGCTCTTGATATTTATAAAGAAACAAGAAAGCAACATACTAATACTTAATATGAGTTAATAGTGACACAGCTACAGTGGTTTCAGAATATCAGGCTGTGTTCAGACTACCACTTAGTGGATTCAGGGGTTCTACCATCCAGTTTAAGTTAAAGTAACTCACAGAATAGACAAGGGGCCTATTAAACAGATTCCTGAATAGAAGCCACGGACTAAAGATACTAATAGAACAAGCAGTAAGACAATGGCAGAGCTAACATTTCACCTATTCCCAGTATAGACCCTTTATTGAGCACATTGGAGGGAAATGTAAAATAAACACAAGCATTTTCACCCACCATTGTTAATGACTGAACCTCACATTAAAGGTGAAGGGAACCTGAAAAAAATAACACAGGTATACAGCTTTCCATTAGACTCTACATTTATCAAGGATATATGCTCAAAACAGTTTGTATTCCTAGATGAGTCTCACTACAAAGCCAAGGTTGTTCAAATCCTGGGCTCAAGCAATCCTCCTGCTTCAATCTCCCTAGTACCTAGAACTCTAGGCACCTCACCATACCTGATTGCAAAATTTATCAGTGGTAGAGCTGGGGATATGGATTGGTGGTAGAGTGCTTGCCTACCATGTGTGAAGTACTGGGTTCAATTCTCAGCACCACATAAAAATGGGTAAATAAAATAAAGGTATTGTGTCCAACTACAAATAAAAAAAAATTTTTTTGAATGTTTTACTAGTGGACTGGGTGCCCTGTCACAAATCTTTTAATTCCAGCAACTGGGGAGGTTGAGGCGGGATTGCAAGTTTGAGGTCAGCTGAAGCAATTTTAGCAAGGCCTTAAGCAACCTTGCCAGATCCTGTATCAAAATAAAAAATAAAAAGGGCTAGGGATGTGGTTCAGAGGTTTAAAAAAAAAAAGTTTACTGTTGCAAGAGATACATGTTCCCACGTCAGCATTGTTGGAGAGGACATCCTACAATGATAAAAATGTCCTGTACAGCCAACAAGGTAGCCAGTAGCATCAAGTGGCTATTAAATACTTGGAGGGCTAAGGATGTAGCTCAGTTGGTAGAGCGCTTGCCTTGTATGCACAAGGCCCTGGGTTCAATCCCCAGCACCAAAAAAGAGAAAACAAAGACTACTTTATACAAAAATCAGAGGATGTCCTATTTCATTAGGGCCCCCTCATGACAAATCATGTCCACATTTGCTTAGTAAAAATGACTACCCCAGGACTCCCGCTGAAGCAAACCAGTACAGCAGGCCTTTAGTCCCTCACTAAAGGGCTCAATAAATGCACACCAAGTTAGCCTGCCTCTGCATGGACAAGGATCAGAAACCACAAAGTAAGACAAAAGGTTTTTATTCAAAAAATGCCAAGTATAAAAAAAAAAAAAATAAGATCTCTTTTATTCCCCTGTACAGTATTTCACTCAGATAAAACCAGCAGGCTACATGCTGCTCAGAACAGCCCCAGAGAGGATCCGGAAGGCACACCACCCAGAACTGCATCTCATATATCTATCCTATATACACTAGTCAGCAATGCCCCTCCCCCACCACCCAGGGAGCCCAAACCCACTGACATGAGTAGGCTCAGGGCCCCTACGGAAGTCAGGGAGCTGTAGCAGCTGTCCCGCCTGAGTCCCGTCACCCCACAACAGAGCAAGCATCGCAGCCCTCCCCAAAAGGTCCCAAAGTCAGAGGAAAGGAGGAAAGAAAACAAAACAAAACAAAAAAACCCAACAACAACCTAGGGCAGCAGCTGTGGAAGCTTAAGAGCAGGAGGAAGGGAACCAAATAAATAAATAAATAAATACATAACATTGACCTCCAGGTTAGAATGCGCATCTTTCAAAAAAAAAAAAAAAAAAAGTAAAATAACTTAAAGGCAAGAATTTTTTTTAAAATTAGATCAACTACAATCCTTTTGTATACTACCATGCCAACTGTACACACATTTACAGCTTTTCTGTTGATTTGCATTGTTTGTGCATTTTGTGTGTGTGAGGTCTTGGCTTTGAAACAGTTAAGTAAAAACCAAAAAGGAAGACCAGTTCACTGGGAGTTTTACTAAAGGAGGCAGAAAAAGGGCAGGTGGCTCGGCAATTGGCCCTGTAGCCTCTTCCATGGCACCTTTCATATGGAGGAGGGGGTGGGGGAGGAAAACAGGGAACCAAACCCAGGCAGATTTTTGGAGAAGCAGCAGGTAAAAGAGGCAAGTTCAAGTATTTCTCCCAGCACAGCCGGAGTCCCCACAGAAGGCACTCAGAAGAGTCGGAAGAGGTGACAGGGACTTAAAATGGTGCTAGTCCTATCCCATCCCAACCTGTTTTCCCCCTACCCGACCCATCGCGGCATTCAGCAGAACTCAGTGATGAAGGGAACAGTTTCATGGCAGGGTTCTCCCACCCCCACCCCCCACCCCGGGATTTTGCGGAGTCCAGCAATGCTGGACACCCATGAGAAGGAGAGAGTGTCTATGGGAGGAGTTGAGGCCTAGGACACCTGGAGTGGAGTCTCTTCCGCCCTATTGGGAAGGCAGCCTCCAGGGGCCTGGGGTCTGGAATGAGTTGTAAATGTTGTTCCTGTATCAAGCACTGTCCTGCTTGGCGAAAGTGTCACCGGTAATCGGGAAGCTGAAGACAGAAGCTTCCCCTCCTTGAGCATCTGATAGGGAGGGGAGGACCTGCCAGAAAGGCTGCTATTTGCTAGGCCCTGGTGACAGGCTGTGGAGATGGATCTCAGCAGTCTCTTGGGGCAGGAGGACATCTTGCATCCAAGGATGATTCTGGATGTCTTCAAAGGATGGCCGATCTGATGGTCTCAGAGCCAAGCACCATCTAATTAGATGCTGACACTCTGCAGAAAGCAGAACAGACCAAAGTTATGAATGACTCAACTTGTTTTTGCAATGCAAAGGTCTTCCCAATTTGTCTCCCAGGGGCCCACAGGTCTGAGACCCTGAGCAGGCCATGCACTGTACACAACACTGTGCCCAGGTACTCTTTCAGCTAAAAAGTGGCTCCCCTATTAAACCTGTGGTTTTCAAACTTCAATAGCTAGGGCCTTTCCCACGACACCCACTCACCAGAAATAGGAAGGATGATGACAAGAGATTTTCTATGACACATCACTGAGCATGGTGAGGTGATTCAATTCACCTACCAACTTAACAAACATGAAACCACCCAGAATGAGGTCACTGGGACCATAACATTTGGCCTTCAGGGAGATGGCTAAAAGAGCCCTTTACTTTTTTATTCCCTGGCAAAGTAACAAGGAGTTAAGGGATGTCTCCACTGGTAATTAAATATTTTCAGGATTTGTGAACAGAGCTTGATAGAGGAGTCCTTGCCTAGCATGCTGGAACACCTGCAATCCAATCCCCAGCATGGGGGGGCGGGCACTTTTCAGGAAAACCAGATTGTCTTTTCTTAGTATGCTTACACATGTCTTTCCTCTGACCTCCCAAGAGAAGTTCAAGTGCATATGATCCCTGAGACCAGCTCAAGTATAAACCACGGGCCTACAATTTTGCTAAGCCAAAGACCATGGCATTTCCTGGAGAGTGAAGCTCTCCAGAATTCAAGACTGCCCCACAGGTGCTAATAGCATCATGGTTCGTATTTTTCCTTAACTCACAGCTCCCCGGGGGTCAGAGATGTGGCTCAGCGGTACTTCACTTGCCTACCATGAGCAAGCTCTGGGTTCAATCCCTAACATTGCCAAAAAATAAAAAAGGGGGACTTCCATGAAGTTACCTGAAGAGACTCTCTGTCTGAAAAAAACTTGGCCCCTGATGATCTCTTCATCGTGCTCAAAAGGAATATCTCCACACACCATATCATACAGCAGGATCCCCAGGGACCAGACAGCTGCGGACCTGCCATGGTAGCGATGGTAGCGGATCCACTCTGGAGGACTATACACTCGGGTCCCTGCAAGCCAGGGGAATAGGAGAGAAAACACTCTTTTAACAAGAAACAAACATAGCAACTCGTGTTCTCTTTAAAAAGTACTGCCTCCCCTTTTCACAGGAGCTGGGTGAACTCCATTTTTGCCCTGTGGGCTCAAAGGAAAACGAAGGAGAGATTTATGGCATCTCTCCAACCCAAAGCATTACCCATCTCTCTACCAGCCCAAAGCATAAACTGAAATCCTTTACAATTCCTCCAAGAAACAAACAGGACTGGCTGTAGACCCAAAGTCTGAGGTGAGAATGTGGTAGGACCACCCACAAAGGGATGAATACCTACAAGTCAAGGGCTGTATCACACAGAATATCCTTAAACTTTGCTCTACAATGCCCAGGACCCAGGTGAGATCCTCATCACAGATACAATCCAGGCAAAGATCCTTACACAACACCCTAAGTCAAGGTGCCTTCATCCCCACCATCTGAGAACCAGGGGGCAGGCACCCACATCCTTTCCTCCCCAGCTGAAAAGGTAGACAGAGCTGCAGGGCTGGTTTCAGACCACGTGATTCCTGTTTACAAACTTTGGATAGTAAAAAAAAAAGGGGGGGTGGGGGTTGGGGAGAGGTCATCCCAATGGTGCTCACCAGGGGGCAGCAAAGACTTGAAGGAAAAAAACTTGGGAGGACCCAGCCAGCCATTAACTGTTAAATACAAAAAACGCAGCCCAACCCAGCGTCCTCCAAGGGCAAATAAACACAAACCACAAGCCAGAGTCACAAGTTTTGAAAGGCTGTCGTTTGTTAGGGTAAGCCACTCAGATGATGACCCACCCTCCTTCGCTTTGATCTCAGGCTCTCCATTCCTTCTTTTCTGAAAGAACCCGCTCCAAGCCCCTCCCTAAAGTAAGATAGGTTTTCATCCTCCCTGTGGACACCCAACTAATTTTCAAACCAGCAACAGATCTTATTTCACAACATTCATTCCTTACCCCCTCACCCCACAACACCCCCTAATATGTTTTTACATTTAGTGAAACTACTATTCCTATTCCTTAACCCTCCCTACATCAAAGGGGAAAGGGAGGGGGAACTGCGGTTCTAAGAACTACCTTAACAGAAAACTAATTCCCTTATGAAACAAAAACAAAAATTACAAAACCGGCATCAATTTTCATCTCTTCCCCCTCCCACCACCCCCCCTTTACTGGCGGGGAAACTGGGTCAGACTTTGGAAATCTGGGCTACGGCCGGTTGCCCATAATCTCTTATTCCTCGGGAAAGTCTGGAACCCACTGAAAAAAAATAAAAATCAAGCCAGAAACATTACAGGTTCAGCTGGCTTGAAATCCCCGGCTTTACTACTCTGGGAAGCTCTCCTTCGCCCCACCCCTGCTAGCATCGAGCCAAGCGGCCCAATGACCTTTACAAAAGGCCGGAGCAGGAGACTGGCCGAGGCCTCCAGGCCCGGCCGCGACACCTGGGCAGCTCCCTCCCGGGATGGCTCACCATCGAAATCTGTATATACGGTGTCCTTAAGCAGCGCCCCCGACCCGAAGTCGATGAGCTTGAGCTCGCCGCGATTGAGGTCGATGAGGATGTTCTCGTCCTTGATGTCGCGGTGAAGCACCCCGCAGTTGTGGCAGTGCCGCACGGCCTCCAGCACCTGCCAGAAGAAGCTGCGGGCCAGCTCCTCTTGTAGGGCCCCCCTTTCCGTGATAAAGTCGAAGAGGTCTTGCACCGGCTCGGGCCTCTCCAGGATCAGGACGAAACTGTCGGGCCTCTCGAACCAGTCCAGGAGCCTAATGACGCCGGAGAAGCCCGAGCTCACCTTCTTCAGCAGGACCACTTCCATGGGCACGCGGGTGCCATTGGGCTGCAGGGACGAAGGGCTGGTTAGGGCGGGAGCCGGGGCGCGCCCTACACCCCACCCACCGTTCCTGGGGGTCGCTCCCTTCAGAGCACTCACCAGCTCTCCCCAGTCGGAAATCCGGTCCTTCTCCACGTGTTTGATGGCCACCTAGAAGCCCCAAGGAGTAGATCGTTAGCTCCCCTCGCCGGGGCCAAAGCACAGCCGCGTGCCCCCCGCCCGGCGCTCCCTCCCCACTGCGGGGCGCCCACTCACCGGCAAGTTGTCGGCGACACGGATGCCTGAGTAGACTGAGCCGAAGCCGCCGCTGCCCAGTAGCGGGCCCACCTGGTACTGCGACTCCAGGGGCTCCTTCTCTTTGCCTAGGAAGGGGGAGACACAGGGTACTCAGCATCGGCCCGCGAGCCCCCAGCCTCCTTCCCACGCTGAGGGCGCCGCCGGCGCCCCCATCCTCGGACCCGGAGAACCCTTACCCGGCGCCAGCTTGGTGGTGTGCAGGTCGTTGCAGGGCGCGGCGCGCAGGTGGGCGAGCGAGTTGATTTTGGACAAGAGCATCCCAACCTCCAGGGTGTCGGCGCAGGGACCGTGCCTGGAGAACCTGCAGCAGGCGCTGGGGCTGGGGCTGTTCGGGTGGCTGGAGCTGTGGCTGCGGCTGGCGTTGCGGCTGTGGCTGCGGCTGGCGCGGAAGGCCGAGGGCGAGTCGGAGGACAACTGGGGGCGCTGCCGCGGCTGGCAGAGGGAGGGCGAGTCGGCAGGGTCAGGCAGCGTTGAGGACGACGGGGTGAGAGGCTCCTAGGGTTTCTGCGGGACAGAAAGCTCGTGGCAGCTGCTGCTGCTGCTGATCCCGCCGCCACTGCCGCCGACTCCTCTCCGGCCTCCTCCGCCGCCGCGGCCGCTGCAGCAGACGCCCGGCTCGCCCCGCCGCCAGGAGTAAAGGGGCGGAGCGCGCCGGCGGGGAGGGCGCGCGGGCGGGCGGGGACGGGGCGGGGCCTCACCGGGAGGCCAAGGCGGGGAGCTGGGCTGCCGGGCTGGCGGAGGGAGGAGAGGGGGTGGGGAAGCGGCGGGACCAGGCAACTCCTCTGGGCCCCCGCCCTGCGGGCTTCGTCGCCGCGCCCCGGCCCCGCCCCATCGGCCCGCATTCAACCAACCAGAGGCCGACTGATCTGCATAACGCGGCGCGCCCCGCCCCCGCCCCGCCCCGCTCTCGCGGTCAGAATGGTCTCGACGCCGCCACGACGTGGCGGGAAGGAAAAGGCGCCAAAATGGAGGGGGAGGGGCGCGGGGCGTGAGGGGAGGCGGGAGCTGGGTGTCGGGCCGCGAGGGAGGAAGGATGGGGAGGGGCGTATCGATTCAAACCCAAACAATAACAAAGCCATCAAAGGCCGCCCGAGGCCGGCTCTGCGGCTCTCGGTTTCTCGGAGGTTTTTGGGTCAAGGGCTCGAGCTGGAGCATAACAAGTTGCGCGGAGACCACGGGCGTTGGTGTGTCAGGCGGGGAGGCCGGCGCGCCGGGGTGTGAGGGACTGTGTGTGGGGACGCCGACGAGGGTGGTCTTTCTGTGTGACTCAGACTCCAGACCTCCAAGTCTGCCTGGGCTGGTTGACGACGCGCTGCGGGCTGGGGCTGAATCCCGGGGGTTTGCGTGTTGGGGGGCGCGTGGGGGGCGACAGCTCTGTAAGCCGTGAGTCACGGCGGTTTCACGGAGGGAGTGGAGGAGTCACCGCCTGGAACAAAACTGGGGGAGAACTCGGCTGCGTCGGGGTGGGGGCAGCCGACCTGGGTTGTTAGAGCGGGTTCCAAGGTCAGCCCCCGGATTCCCGTTTTAGAAAACGCAGAAAGGTGCCAGCGGGCCCCCGTTCCTGAGAAATGACGCGTGTGTCACAGTGCCCGGGGAGGAGGAAATCACGACACAAATATTAGTGTTGTGGTGCCAGCTGCTGCCTCAGCCCCTCCGTGCGGGCGGGAGAGGGAGGAAAATTCCCGGTCTGGAGCGAGGGTGGGAGGGGCGCGGGGTCTCAGGGGGTCCGCACGTTGTAGTCACCTTGCCGTCGCCTGCTGTTAACCGGCAGGCGGTCCCGGCCATCGCGGGCCCACCCCAGGCCCGCCTCGAGGGACTCGCCCCGCAGTCCCCGCGCCCCATGGAAATAACCCGGGGAGCTGCCCAGCCCACTCTCGTCCTTTGTCCTCGGAAACTTCACGGAGAGTTGATAAGGACGTGGGGAAAGAGCCCAGTCACGTTCCGTGGAAGCCAGCCGCCGAGTTGGCGGGGCCGGAGCCGCTGCGAGCTAACTGCACCCCGTTTTCGTTTTTTTTCAAGTTCTTGCCTTTTAAAGGGAAAATGAGCAGTTACCGCTCCCCTCATGAATGAATCTGAACGTGTCCTTTACAAGGTTCCCCGGGCTTGCTCCCTAAAACGCCCCGCACCCCATCACTTAGGCGTTTATCTTCTAAAACTACAGATTTACCCCGTGTTTGTGTTCTGTGGCCTAGCTCATTCATTTTTGATGACTAGGAGAAAACCCAGGGGAACCGAATTATTCCCTTTTTGCAGATAGGAAAACGAAACAGAAGGAGGGTGACACAGGGTCGTACAACAGCCAACACAACCGCTCAGGGACAGAAGAAATGACCCAAATTCAACTCCAGAGTACTTAAAGCTTTCCAAAGCTCTGAAACCCTTTGGCAGGCTGGGGATGTGGCTCCGTGGAGAGCGCTGGCCAAGCATGTGCAAGGCCAGGGTTCAATCCCCAGCACAACAAAAAATAAAAATAATAAAACTCCTTGAAACTGAACAAAACCTAAGTAAATGTACATACACGTGTGGCTCCAGTCCCTCTAGCCTCCCTTTCCTCTCAAGCCCTCAGGCCTAGCCACAGAGGACTATCCCCACTTGCTCCCATCACCTAGCATTGCCCTGCTGTCTGTGTGTTTAGATGTGACACATTTTTCTTTTGATAAATACAAAGACTAGTGATGGGCATGTTAATACTTTGTGTTTGAAGAGTCAGTCAATCTGTCCAGGGAGTGCTCTTTCCTATTCATTTATTTGTTTATAGGCTGGGGATGGAACCCAGGGCCTTGCACAAGCTAGGCAAGCACTTTACCACCCCAACTCCACCACCTCACCTACGGGAGAATATTGTAGTTTCACTGCTTTTTTTTTTTTTTTTTTAAGTACTGAGGACATAATCCAGGGTGCTGTACCACTGAAGTATATCTTTAATCTTTTCTATTTTGCAATAGGGTATCACTAAATTGCCCAGACTGGTCTCTAACTCGGGATCCTCCTGCCTCAACCTCCTGAATAGCTGGGATTACAGGTGTGGGCCCCTAAGCTTGGCTACTTCTACCACATTTTTGCTGAACAAACTCCCAAGTATTCCTTCACTGTCAACTGCTCATCTGTTAATCATGGGTTGTTTGTTTTTTTTTAAAAAAAAAATTTTTTTCTGTTTACTTCTCAGTTATTTATATTTTGTCTCTCTCTTTTTTTTAATTTGGTACTGGGGATTGAACCCAGGGGTGCTTAACCACTGAGCCACATGCCCAGCCCTTTTTTTTTTTTTAGAGACAGGGTCTCACTGAGTTGCTCAGGGCCTCACTAAGTTGCTGAGGCTGGGTGCGTACTCTCCATCCTCCTGCCTCAATCTCCCAAATTGCTGGGATTACAGGCATGCACCACCGGCTGGGGTCTCCCTATTTCTTTCTAAGTATATTGTTGATGGGCCTTTATTTTGTTCATTGATTTATATGCAGTGCTAAAAATCAAACCCAGTGCCTCAAACATGGGAGGCAAATGCTCTACCACTGAGCCACAACCCCCAGCTCCTGGCTCCCTATTTCTTGAGTGCACTTTATCCCATATTTGTTGGTGGAGGAGAAGACCATGACCCCAATATAAATTGTGATTAAAGTCAATTTATGGGCTAGGGTTGTAACTTAGTGGTACTTGGCTAGCATTCCAGGGGTCTTAGGTTCATTATTACAAGCATTGTGGGGAGGGAACAGAAGACAAAATAAGACACATTTTTTTTTTAAGTCAGCTGATAGCAAATTTAGGTGATTTAAGTGAATTTAAGCAAAGGGTAGGAATCAGGAATGAAAGTTTACAATTGAGTTATCCTGGTTACAAATCTAGGATGTGGCACCTACTAATTGTGTGATATTGGTTCAGCTACTTAGCTTTCTAAGCTTAAGGCTGAATAGAGATATAAGTACCTACCTCATTGGGCATTTGTAAGGAGCAAGTGAAATTTTGCATATACAGTGTATAATGTAGTATAGAGTAAACCTCTAATAAATGTTAGCATGTTGATAGCAATAATGCTGATTTTGAGTAGGACAATGGTGATGAAGAGGGGAAGATTTTTGAAATGATCTTATATAATGAAGGGTCCAAGGTGAAATCCTGAAAAAATAGTTGGATTTAACCATCTTCGGAGTGAATGTTCGAAAATATTTTAATGAATAAAATCTAATTCAACCTTACTTTTTTTTTTTTTTTTTTTATTTATTTTTCGGTGGACACAACATCTTTGTTTGTATGTGGTGCTGAGGATCGAACCCTGGCCGCACGCATGCCAGGCGAGCGCGCTACCACTTGAGCCACATCCCCAGCCCCAAACCTTACTTTTTTACTTTCTCTAAAATCCTAAATATTGGGCTGGGGTTGTGGCTCAGGGGTAGAGTGCTTACCTTGCACGTGCAAGGTCCTGAGTGGGTTCGATCCTCAGCACCACATAAAAATAAATAAAACTAAATTAAAATTCTAAATATTTAATTAGCGCTGATGTGATTAACATTAAATAAATATGTAAGTACATGTGGTGAGTACGTCAGAATTGTAAGTTACAAAACATGGACCCAGCCCTTTATTTATGTTTTATTTTAAGACAGGGTCCCACCAAGTTGCTGAGGCTGGCCTTGAACTTGTAATCCCCTTGCCTCAGGCCTCTCAAATTGCTGGGATTATAAGCATGTGCCATCACACCCAGCTCAAAAGGTAGTTTTAATAATAAAAACAAAGCACTAGTGCTGTCTCCAAGAATCAGAAAAACACTCTAATAATAAAATCACAAGTGCTTTTGGAAAGCTAAAGGTCATAATTGTACCAACATTTCTCTGGAAAGAGGGGCATTTATTATCATTGAACAATATCCAAAGTCATTCTTAGGTGATTTCCATATTCTTACCTGCTGTAGATTTCTTTTGTTTTGCTTTAAACTGAGGATAGAACTCAGGGACACTGTACCACGAAGCTACATTCCCAGACCTTATTTTTTATGTGGAGACAGGATGTCACCCCATTGCCCAGGTTGGCCTGGAACTTGCTATCCTACTGCCTCAGCCACCAGAATCAGTGGAATTATAGATGTGGGCCACTGTTCCTGGCTCTGAAACAAATTTAATCAAGTTGTTGTCCAAGAGATGACTTTAGCAATTTCTGTAATCACAGAGTTTTAGAAATAAGTTTGAAAGGGAGGTCTGTACACATTTACTAAAATATTTTTGAGTTTAGTCAATGCACTTACAAAGTAGGACTGTAGAGTTTTTTTTCTCTACACACTATTTGCAGTTCATCAGGTAGAAATAATTTGGGTCTATACCATTTACTCCTCTCTCTCTGTGTATGTATGTATGTATATGTATATGTATGTATGTGTGTGTGTATGTGTATATATATATATATAGTTCCAGGGATTGAACCAAGGAGATCTTAATCACTGAGCCACACCTACCAGATTTTTTAAAAACATCTAAAAATTTTTAAATTTTTTTATTTTGAGACAGGGTCTCACTAAGTTACTGAAGCTGGCTTTGAATTTATAATTCTCCTGCCTCAGACTCCTGAGCCACTGGGATACAGGCATGCACCACCATGCCTGGCTTATTTCTCTCTTAAAAGAAAAAAGTTACTGGGCTAGGTGTGTAGCTCCCTGGTAGAGTGCTTGCCTGGCATATGCAAAGCCATGGGTTCAATCCCCAGTACCATCAAAAAAAAGAAGAAAGAAAAACTTTTTTATTTTTTTTTTTAAATAAGACAGTCTCAGTAAATCGTTCAGCCTAGGTTTGAATTTGGGATCCTCCTGCTTCAGCTTCTCAAGTAGATAGGATTATAGGTGAGTACCACCACGCCTGGCTTACTCCATTTTTTAAGTTTAAAGTTTAATTTTGAAAAATCCACTGTTTTTTATTTTACTCTCTGGTTGTTCAGCAAAGTAAAAAGAAGGAAAAATTTGGAGAAAGCCAATTGTAATACCCTTCTTTCTATATCTTAAAATATCTTGTTACTTCAATAGTTATACAATTATTTAGAAAAATTAAAATTTCACATGTATTTCATATATGTGGAATATATGTGCAGATCCACTACAAATTGTGAGACATGAAATGGTCTCAATTTAGAAAGACTAAAAAATCAGGCTGAGTGCAGTGATGCATACCTGGAATCCCAGCAGCTCAGGAGGCTGAGACAGGAGGATCCGGAGTTCAAAGCCAGCCTCAACAATGGCGAGGATGGGCTAGGGATGTGGCTCAAGCGGTAGCACACTCGCCTGGCATGCATGCGGCCTGGGTTCGATCCTCAGCACCACATACAAAAACAAAGATGTTGGGTCCACCGAAAACTAATAAATAAATATTTAAAAAAAAAACAATGGCGAGGAGCTAAACAACTCAGCAAGATCCTGTCTCTAAATAAAATACAAAAATAGGCTCAGTGGTTGAATGCCCCTGGATTCAATCTCCAATACTAAAATCAAGCTGGGTGATGGTTCACACCTGTAATCCCAGCTGTTCAGAAGATTGGGGCAGGAGGATCTCAAATTAGAGGCCAATCTTGCAACTGAGCCAGAACTTGTTTCAAAAATAAAGTAAAATAAAGAGGGTTGGGGGCTGGGGATATAGCTCTTTTGGAAGAGTGCTTGCCTTGCATGCATAAGGCCCTGGGTTCAATCCCCACACCACACATATACAAAATAGGGTCCAGAATATAGCTAAGAGGTAGAATACACTACTGCATCCAATCTTCAGTACTGCCAAAAAGAGAGAGAAAGAGAGAGAACAATTAAAATTTGTAATTATTGTGGGAATTGTAGATAGCTAGGAAATCCAGAATTCCCATCTTCAGAATGGTCAGGGAATCTCAAAGCATGATGCTACAGTAGCCTCTAATCCCAGCAACCCAGAAGGCTGAAGCAGGAGCATGGCAACTTGGTGAGGCCCTAAGCAACTTAGTGAGAACTTGTCTCAAAATAAAAAGTTCTGGGGAAGTGGCTCAGTGGTTAAGTACTCCTGGATTCAATCTCTGGTATTAAAAAAAAAAAAAGGTCAAGGAATCTATGTAGTCCAAGTTAGAACTGGCTCTTGTCCTTGATATGATGTGACATTTGTTTCAAGTTTATAAATCTCAGTTTTTAGTTTCCTCAGCAAGGTTGGAGAAAGTGTTTTTTATATTATGATAAAGAACAAATTCATTCCCCATTCCTTTGTTTTTTTAAGGAACATAAAAATAATCTAAATTTATTTTTGGAATTCTACACATTAGTACTGAAAATTTAAGTAAGAATCAATATTTATTAAAGGTACTGTACACAAAGATTTTATAGTTCCTGAATATTTCTGGATAGGTAAAAAATAAAAAGGAGTAGCTTATAATGTATAAAGGCTACAGGAAGCCTGGAGACTGTTACAAAATACCTTATTAGAAGACTAGGAAAAAAGATCAGGCACATGAACAAAAAGATCAGGCACATGAACAAAAAACCCTGTAAGTCTAAATGACAAAGAAAAGGGGCCATCCTCTGTGTGTGTGTGTGTGTGTGTGTGTGTGTGTATGTAGTGTGTAAGAGAGAGAGGGACAGAGGGAAAGGCATGTGTCAGAAGTTGAGAAGCAAAGTGTCTGCCATTGTTTAAAAAGTGGGGGGAAAAAAAGCCAGGCAGTGTGGCCAACGCCTGTAATCCCAGAGGTTGAGGAAGGAGGATCACAAATTCAAGGCCAGCCTCAGCAATTTAGCAAGACCGTGTCTTAAAATAAAAAATAAAAAGGGCTGGGGATGTAATTCAGTGGTAAAGCATACTTGGGTTCAGTCCCCAGGACCAAAAGAAAAGAAAATAAATAAAGAACAATGTACTAAATGTACCAGCAGCCAACATTGGCTGATCGTCACTCACATAAATCCTATCACATGAGCAGTTTTGCTGTCTTCATTAGTTTACAGATAAACAAGAACTGAGAGAAGTAATTTTCCCAATGCTACACAGCTAAGTGGCAGAGCAATCTCCTAACCACTCAGAAATTCTATTTTTCCAAGTATCATGAGATGAGTTTAAAAGATTTTAAAAGGGCGGGGCATGGTGGTACACACCTGTAATCCCAGCAGCATTCCATGATTTTCTTTCTTTCTTTTCTTCTTCTCCCCTCCCCTTTGGTACTGGGAGTGGAACCCAGAGCCTCGAGCCTGCTAGGCAAATGCTCTACCACTAAGTTACATCCCAGTCCTGTCATTAAGTTCTGATGATATCCCCCACAAGGTCAGAGTTCAAAGGAAGCTGAAGAAATCAAGGAAGGCTCTATGGAAGACCTTCGTGTGGACCTTAAAGTATGAACAGGAGAACAGGTAGCAAGGAGAGAGGAAAGGGAGTGAGTAAAGTCAGGAATAGAAGCCAAAAGATGCTTTGTGTTATGTTCTTTGTATTGCCCAATACTTGTGAGATGAATGAATAAAAGTTTCTTTAAATAAATCAAAAGCAGAAAGCCAGGAAGGGAATCAGTGGGACCCCCTGATGCCATGATGCAAAATGGGTAAGAAAGACATGAAAAAAGCTGGGCGTGGTGGAGCACCCCTGTAATCCCAACAGCTCGGGAGGCTGAGACAGGAGGATCACCGGTTCAAAGCCTGCCTCAGCAAAAAAAAGTGAGGCACTAAGCAACTCAGTGAGACCCTATCTCTAAAATATAAAATAGGGCTGGGGATGTGGCTCAGTGGCCACTGAGTGCCCCTGAGTTCAATCCCTAGTACACCCCCCCCCAAAAAAAAGAAAAGAAAGACATGAAAAAGACGACAGACTTTATTTCAGTCTTTACTGAAGAAGAAACTAGGAAAATTCTCTATTCAAGTGATCTTTTGAAGTTCATAGCTTAAGAATCCTGTATCAGCTTACATCCTTGTTAATGCCTGCAGTACTCAAGCTCCAAATGACGAACAAAGACATGCATTCACATGATTGGGTGAAATCCACTCAATAATTTGGAGAAACTTGTATTTTCAACATACACTTCCTCTTTTCCAATATTTTAGTTCTCTTTTTAGGTGGCCTACTAAAAACAAACATGGACAGCTCACCGCAGCCGGAACTAAGAACAAGTGGACTGACTACAAATACATCATTTTTATGGCCTTTGATGTATAACTTTGACAAAGTTTCTTTAATGCGACTCTTTTTCGTTTCTATTTCATTTTGTTTTTGAAATGGAGTTTCACTGTGTTGCCCAGGCTGGTCTCCAATCCCTGGGCTCAGGGCTCCTAAAGAAGCTGAGACTATAGGCCTGAGCCACCTGGTTGGCAGTGGGAGGGTCCTTGAATGCCTGAGGACAATCCCCGCTCACTCTAGAGAACTTAATGAGTCCCCCTGACCCCTACGTAGGCATGGTGTTTCCCTCTGTTAGGTCAAGCTTGCTTCTGTGTTGAGTGATGTCTCTTTGTTAGAGAGACACCCACTCACTAGATAGGAAAGTCAAACTTATCTTGGCAGTCATCGGAGGTGTCTCTGAAGTCATTCTTATGAATGAGAGTTATGTTGGCAAATAGCCAGTCCTCCGGAGAGGGCTGTAGAGACAACACACATGATAGCCTTCAACCACTTTGCACACATATCCCCAAGTTCAGTCTGTGCTTTCAGATCAATTCAAGGCCAGTTGGACTTCTTGCAGCTTTCCTTGAACACTTGAGCCAATCATTTTAAAACTCATAGCAATTATTTTACTGGTGGCCTGACACAATCATATTCTTTTGTTATCTGAGTATTTACTGTCATCTGTATCATCTTTAAGAATAGCAAGCATTGCTGGGGTGGTGCTGGCCTAGAATGGCAGCTGTGAAGGAGGCTAGGGCATGAGTGTTCCTTGGGCCCAGGAGTGCGGTGCCAGCCTGGGCAACACAGTGAGACTCCCCTCTCAAAACAAACCAAAATGGGGCTGAGCTTGTCACTCAATGGTGGAGCGCTTGCCTAGCACACTCGAGGACCTGGGTTCGATCCTTAGTACCACATAAAAATAAATAAAAGTATTGTGTCCAACTGCAACTAAAAATAAATAAATAAATAAACAGGGCTGAGAAGTGGCTCAGTAGAATAGCACTTGCCTGACATGTGTGGGGCCCTGAGTTCAATCCCCAGCATCACAAAAACTAAATGAATAAACAAGTGTGCCACTGTGCCAACAACAGATACTTTTAAAAACAGCCTCCTCTTCAACGCAAAAGACAATATGTGTAAAGTACTGTGAATTTCCCCTGCCTCAATCTTTATTCCTGCCACTTTTGTTATATATTATAGTGAAAAAATAGATGGTTGTTTACTCTTTCAAAAAATATAGACTTCAGGACTAGGGATGTAGCTCAGTGGTAAAGTGCTTACCCAGCATGCACAAGGCCCTGGGTTTCATCTCCAGCAACACACATACAAAACAGCTTTCAGGCCAATTTTTCCCTTTTTGGAAAAGCACTTTTATAAATTAAGATTGTCCAATTCCAGCCAGGCACAGTGGCTGTTATAATCCCAGCAGCTCAGGAGACTAAGGCAGGAGGATCACGAGTTCATGCCAGCCTTAGCAGATTATCAAGGCACTTAGCAACTCAGTGAGACCCTGTCTCTAAATAAAACACAAAATAGGGCTGGGGATGTGGCTCAGTGGCCAAGTGCCCCTGAGTTCAATCCCTGGTACCACCCAAATAAATAAATAAATGAATATTAAAAAATAAAGAGAAATAGGTATAACCCTAGGTGCACATGTGCACATATGATTACACCAGAGTAATTCTATATCATGTACAACCAAAAGAATGAGAAGTTATACTCCATTTATAATATGATGTGTCAAAATACATTCTACAGTCTACCTAATTTGAACAAAAAAAAAAAAAAAGAAAGAAAGAAATAGGAAGCCAGGCATGGTGGTGTATGCCTGTAATCTCAGTGGTTTGGGAGGCTGAGACAGGAGAATTGTGAGTTCAAAGCCAGCCTCAGCAAATTGGAGGCACTAAGCAACTCAGTGAGACCCTATCTCTGAATAAACTACAAAATAGGGTTGGGGATGTGGCTCAGTGGTTGAGTGCCCCTGAATTCAATCCCTGGTACAAAAAAGAAAAAAGAAAAAGAAATAGGTATAGACTAATTTATAAAGAGACAATATCTAATATTAATTGAACATTTAGCTGGGAGCAGTTATGTGCCTGTAACCCCAGCAGCTGCGGGGCCTGATGCAGTATGCAAATTCAAGACCAGCCTCAGCAATTTAGTGAGGCCCTAAGCAACTTGGCCAGACCTTGTCTCAATAAAAAAAATACAAAGGGCTGGGGATGTAGCTCAGTGGTTAAGCACTCCTGGGTTCAAACCCCAGTACCTCCCCAAATTGAGCATTTACCATATGCTTAGTGCTATTCTAATTGATCATTTATGTGCCATATATATGGGATATATATATATATATATATATATATATATATATATATATATGTATATATATATATATATATATATATATACATAGCACATGCATTTATATGTTTTTCTCTAACCCTATTAATTATCATTATACCTAGGAAAGTGAATGTCCACAGGTGAGCGAGATGCCAGCCCTAATTCATGAGCTATACCTGAGTTACTCTTTGTGTGTCAGAGGTCACATTCAGAGCACAAAGGACTATAAACCAGATTAAATAAAATCAGGAAGCAAGCTAATGAATGGAAGGACAATAGAGTCAGGAGATAGTTTCCTTCAATATTGTGCCCAAGAGAAATGAATGGCGATTAGAACAATGTTAAAAGCTGGGGCTGAGATACAACTATTGCCTAGTGTGCACTCGACCCTGGGTTAGACACCAGCACCGGGGGAGCAGGAGGAAAGGGTAATGTGAAAAGGAGAGCTTCTGGTGGCTAGGCATATAGGGGAGCGGGAGCCATAAGGGGTTTTGCTTGTTTGTTTGTTTTTGAGGGTTTTTTTAATGCTGGAGATGACACCCAGGACCTTATGCGTTCTAGGCAAGCACTCTACCATGGAGCTATATCCCCAGCCCGGAAGCTATTATCTTTATAGCAGTGAGATAAGAATCCTTGTATCTTGAAGTGGTATTGACTGATTTGGGAAAACAATTAATAAACATTTGCTGAACAGCTACTATGTTCAAAATATTGTGCTAAGAACCATGGAGATAGATAGAAACAAGACATGGTCCTAGTTCCTGCCTGAAGATCATATATATGGCCTGGCACAGAGGCACATGCTTATAATCCCAATGGCTTGGGAGGCTGAGGCAGGAGGATCATGAGTTCAAAGGCAGCCTTAGCAATTTAGTGAGGCCCTAAGCAACTTATTAAGATCCTGTCTCAAAATAAAAAGGGCTGGGGATGGGGCTCAGCGGTTAAGCCCCTCTGGGTTCAAACCCCAGTACAAAAAAAAAAAAAAGATTTTATATATATGTACACGTGCACATATGTGATGTCATATGTGAATCATAAAGATTTAGAGCTGGATGGAAACTTAAAGAACTTCTCATCTAATCTCTTATTTTATAGGTGAAAAGACCAAATTTCAGAGACAGGAAGTGATTTGCCAGAGTTCCCACAGCATTTCAGAGCGAGGAGAGAACACAGATTTGATTGCTACCCTGGCTCTGTCTATTCTCTTATAGAGATATAATTAGTACGGAAAGGGAGTATTTGCCAAATGGCAAATTAATGGTACAGGCGAGGCGTGCTCCTTCCTATAACGTGTTTACGAGTTCAAGTTTAAATGCTAGCTAACAAAAACTTTTTCTGGGGAATTTTCAGGTGCAAAGGGACTTTCCAGTTGTCTCTTCAGCTGCTTTAGCACGAAAACAGAAAATGGCCCAGTCTGTTCTCTCTCAGTGCACCTGTGCCACCTCCATCATTCACCTCACATGTGATCTTGATATGTCAGATCAGTAGTTCTGAAAGTGTGTGGTCTCCAGGCCAGCACCTGGAAACTATGCAAATTCTTGGGCCTCCTCTAGGCCCACTGAATCAGAAGCTCAGGGGATGGGCCCAGGGAATCTGTGTTTTTACAAGCCATCCAGGTAACTCCTGTACTTTGGAGTTTGAGAACTCCTGGTCTACACACAGCTCTCCATGGAGATCGCGAACCCCTGGAAGGCAGGGACCATGTCCTACAATTTTTTATTTCCCCAGCCAGGACCAAGCCTTGAACTCCTGTATTTCTGAAACATCCTTTGACCAACATCCCATTATTCACCTCTTTACAGACCATGATTAGCACCTTTAGATTTACTTTATATCATGGACTGAATTGTACCCCTTACCCCCGAAATGTACCTGTTGAAGTCCTGATACCCAGGACCTCAGAATGGACTGTATTTGGAGGTAGGACCTTTGAAGACGTAATTAAAATAAAAGGAGAAAGTGAGGTCATGTGGGTGGGCCCTAATCCGATATGACTGGTGTTCTTATAATAAGAGGAGATGAGAACACAGACACACATAGAGGGACAAATATGTGAAGACAGAGGGAGCAGATGACCATCTTTCAGCCCAGGGGAGGGGCCTCAGAAGAAAACAACTTTGTAGACGCCTCGGTCTCAGATTTCCAGCTTTGCAATGGTGAGAAAAAACTTCTGTTGTTTACAGCACCCAGAATGGGGTCCTTTGTTATTAGCAAGTTAATACACTTAATTAAATTTTACAAAAATCCTGGTCTCTGAAATCCAGGAGTTCCCATCCAAGCCTATGACAAGACAGTGTTATTTTTAGATGAATCTGTAAGCCCCGGAGTGTTTGAGAAACTGCTCTTCCATGCTCAACATGAGCACAGGTTCAGGAGTCAGAGATGGGTTTGAATCCTGACTCAGCCTCTTAGGAGTTGTGAAATCTTAACCTCTAAAGGCTCAGTTTCCTCACCTGTCATTTGAGGCTAATAATAGCTCCCTCCTAGAGGTCATTCAATAATTGGCAAGTATACCATAGATACTCGGAACTGGTGACTTAAAAATTATAATTAACCACAAATTATTCATATTGATGCTCTCACAGGAAGAAGGGATTAGAGCAGAATTTTACTGGAATGCTTAAATCTGCTCCACAAACATATAATACTCTAGTGACTTTTTTAAAGACTGTACAAAATGACATAGTATTTTTTTTTCTGAAGAAATAAAGTGAAAAGTCAAGGTAATAAAGGTCAAAATAAGAAAAGAAGGGAAGCTGGGTGTGTTGGCACTTGGCTGTAATATCAGCAACTCAGAAGGCTGAGGCAGGAAGATCACAAGGTCAAGACCACCTCTGCAATATAATGCAAAGCCCTAAGAATTTAGCTGACATCTTGTCTCAAAATGAAACATAAAAAAGGGCTGGGGATGGCGATGTGACCCAGGACCCCATACTTCTGATTAGGCATCCCTGGGTTAACTCCAGTATCAAAAAGAAAGAAAAGAAAAAGGACTGGGGATGTAGCTTGGTGGTAAAGTGACCCTGGATTCAGTCCCTAGTGTACCCCCCACCAAAAAAAAAAAAAAAAAAAAGGAAAAGGGAAAAAAAAAGAGTACAAGGGGCGGGGGGCAGAGAAAGAATGTCAGGGATGTCATAAAAAGATATAGGGGCGCTGGGGTTGTGCCTCAGCTGTAGAGCGCTTGCCTAAGCGCGTGTGATGCTCTGGGTTCAATCCTCAGCACCACATAAAAATGAATAAGTAAAACAAAGGTATTGTGTCCAACAACAACTAAAAAATAAATATTTAAAAAATATAACACTCAAGAATTGTTGATGAGTAATTAGACTGTATGAAGTTAGGAATTGTCTTTGTATTCCCACAGCCATTAGTATGGCACCTGGCACTTACTATAAACTCAACAACTTTTGATTGAGTAAAAGAATGAATGGTCTTTTGCGAAGGATGACTATAGAGATTATACAAAGACATTTCACCCCAAGTATGCTTATGCAGAATTGAGGATGCGTTTTAGCACTGTGCAATCGAAACTTCGATTTTAACCTGGGAATTGCAGGTCATTGTTATTTATTTTTACTTCTTATTTTTGCAGTACCAGGGATTGAACCCAGGGGTGCTTTACCACTGAGCCACACCCCCAGCCTATTTTATTTTTTACTTTGAAACAGAGTCTTGATAAATTGCCGAGGCTATCTTCAAATTTGCATCTTCTGCCTCAGCTGCCCAAATCACTGGGATTACAGGGGTGCACCAACTGCCAGTTAGGTTACTTTTATTTTTTTAAAAAAAATGTCATTTGGGGCTGGGACTGTAGCTCATTGATAGAGCGCCTGCCTCACATGTGTGAGGCATTGGGTTCGATCCTCAGCACCACATAAAAATAAATAAAGATATTGTGTCCAACTACAACTAAAAAATATATTTTTAAAAAAAAATGTCATTTTAACGATGTTCAAAATAGAGAAATCTAATCTGGAGAGCCCCTGTAACCCACATTCTCCATCTCCCTCTCTTGCTTTTTGACCAAACCTTCCTGGCTGTCCCCAAATTTCTTTTTTTTTTCTTTTTTCCCCCTTGTATTCTTTGCACAGTCCCTGAGTGACCCAGTACCCCATACTTCTGACCCTTTGGGATCAGCTTCCTCATTAAAACTTATTTGTCTTTGCCTGCTTATCTCTGGGACTCTACTGAGCCAACTAATCTGATAAATTAATTTAAACTGAGGTGCTAATGAGTGATAATGGCTGAATTCGAGTCCACTTCCTGATAACCACTGCATTTTAGCAGCACTTTATTCTGAAAGGTAAGTAATACATTTCAGGCAAGTGTCAGGGCCACTGGGAAAAGATATTTTAAGCAGGGGGATTTCCTCAAACCCCTCAAATTACACCATGTAGACAGCTGCCTATCCCACATGATCTAGCCAACTCCTTGGCAGGCAGTTATCAGCATTCAGGGGACACTAGAGGAAACAGGTCTGTTCCTCTTCTCAACAGAGCTTGGAAGCAGTGACTGCGCGTTTGTCACTGAAAGGAAAAGGGTATTTACTCTGGAAGCTACCCGGAAAGCGCACCTTCCCTGGACTTAGAGAAGACCCTCCTCTACCTACAATTGTAAGAATAATTGAAATCAGAAACCATCCATTAGTGCCCCTATGGTTTGCTACAAAATGACTTCTGAAAAGGACATAAAAATTTTTAGGGAATTAGGACCTTGTCTGGGGATGCCTGAATGGCTAATGCTAGGATTAACAGACACGATTATCTGGGACATACAAAGTCTGGGAAGGGACTGGTAATATAAATTTCACAGGTGAAGAGTTTCTAGACATCAGTATGAATTCATAGGAGCAGGCCCAGGAGAACATTGAGCCTAATCTTAAAAGTGGCTGCCTCAGGAGGATCCCAAGTTCAAAGCCAGTCTCTCAGCAATTGAGTGAGCCAGGCCTTAAACAACTTAGTGAGACTCTGTCTCAAAATAAAAAAAATAAGCTGGGTTTAGTGGCACATGCCTAATAATCCCAGCAACTCAGAAGACCAAGGTAGGAGGATCACAAGTTTGAGGTCAGCCTCAGCAATTTAGCGAGGCCCTAAGCAATTTAGCAAGATCCTGTCGTCTTAAAATAAAATATAAAAAGGACTGGGGGTGTGGTTCAGTGGTTAAGCACCCCTGGGTTCAATTCCTGGTACCAAAAAAGAAAATAAAATAAAAAGGGTTGGGAATGTGGCTTAGTGGTAGAGTGCCCCAGGGTTTAATCCCTGGTATGAAAAGAAAAAAAAAATAGCTGCCTCTTATCCAGTTTTATATATTTAAATAAGTCAACTATGCTAATGACTTCACATACATTTAAATATCTAATCTGGAACTGGGGCTGGGGCTCAGTGGTAGCGGTAGCATACTTGCCTGGCAAATATGAGGACCTGGGTTTGATTCTCAACACTGCATATAAATAAATAAAATAAAGGGGGGGAAAAAAGATCTAATTCACTGAAGCTGGAGGAAATAGGGATTGTTATCCTCATACCAGATAAGTAAACTGAGGTAAAGATAGGTCAAGTAACTTGCCCACGGTCAAATGAGAAATTTGGGATTTGAAGCCGAGTCTTTGAAATTCAAAGTTCATGGTTATAACAGGTACTTAACAGTCTTCATATTTCAGAATCAAGAATTTTAGAGTTGAGTAAATGAGAACATCCTTTTTGATTATCCAGACACCAATTACTACTACCAAAGAAGATGTTGCCAGGCATAGTAGCACATGTCGATGATACCAGCTATTTGGGAGACTGAGGCAGGAGCATCAGAAGTACCAGGTCAGCCTGGGCAACTTAACAAGACCCTGTCTCAAAATTAAAAATAAAGTAGGGGACTTTGGGGGGGGCGGGCACTGGGAGTGTAGCTTAGTGGTAGAGCACTTTTCTAGCATGTACGGGTCCTGGGATCAATCCCCAGTACAGAGAGGAAAAAGATTGTTGAGAGCCACAGTTTAGTCAGAATGACGCCTGGCATTTTTGCCAGAGGGAATGGTTGAAAGGTGACCCTGCTCCAGGATTAGGGCGGATCCTGCTGCCGGCTACTTTGGAGTTCCCATTGAGTTCTCCTGGAGTTCTGAGAGAATAGGCGCAAGGAGCCCGGTGGAGGCAGTGTGCTCCCGGGAAGTGTGTGTAGAGTGCCGGTGAGAGTTCGGGAATAAAGGTTGCTGTTTGAACCTACGAGGCTGTGTGGCGGCTCGGTTATTTTGTGCCCAGCCAGACTGCGGCATTAGATTTTACTGCCTCTCAGGGTAGCCTGTTCTATACAGCTGTCGTTGGGAATTTGTTGTTGTTGTTTGTGTTTTTTTGTTTGTTTGTTTTGATACTGAGGATTGAAACCAGGGGAGCTTAACCACTAAGCCACATCCTCAGCCCTTTTTATTGTTCTATTTTGAGACAGAATATAAGTTGCTTAGGGACTGACTAAGTTGCTGAGACTGGCCTTGAGCTACAGATCCTCCTGCCTCAGCCTATGGAGTCACTGGGATAATAGGCATGCACTCCTCCTGGCTTGTTGGAAAGCTTTTTCAAAGTTAAATTAAAATATGTTTCCCTGTAGCTTTCCTTCATTTGGTCTGGAGAATCAAAACAAGGTACTTCTCTTGATGAGGTGCTTTTTTTTTTTTTGGTACCAGGGATTGAACTCATGCACTCAACCACTGAGCCACATGCCCAGCTCTATTTTGTATTTTATTTAGAGACGGGGTCTCACTGAGTTGCTTAGTGCCTCTCCGTTGCTGAGGCTGACTTTGAACTCGAGATCCTCCTGCCTCAGCCACCTGAGCCCCTGGGATTACAGGCGTGCGCCACTGCACCCAGCTGATATTCAAGTTTTACAGACAAGAAAACTTACGCACAGCTATTCTGATAATTTTATGTCTTTCTCTATGAGTGTGAAGAGAGAATGGGGTGAGATAGCACTTGCTATCCAGGGAGTGAGACTTGCATTTCTCTTTGTTTATACAGTACCTTTCCATCTTGGCTCCTTCCTTCACATACTTCATGAGCACCTCTTACTTAATCAAATCTCATTCCACAGTGATTAGAAGTAGGCCAGGGGTAGTGGCCCATGATCCCAGCTACACTGGAGACTGAAACAGGAAGATCCCAAGTTCAAAGCCAGACTCAGCAACATGGTGAGACCCTGTTTAAAAAAAAAAAAAAAAGCAGGGCGGGGCGGGGGTGGGGGAGGGATCCGGTTGGGGATGTAGCTTATTGGTAGAGCACCCCTAGGTAAAAAGGTAGTGGAGAGAAATCCAAGTGACAGGTGACCATCAATGACTATAAAGAGTGTTTATGCCAAAGCTGTGGTCCACACCTGTAATCCCAGCAACTCAGGAGGCTGAGGCAGACCAGTCCCAAAATAAAAAAACAAAAAGATAGAGCACAGGCGTTTAATCTCCAGTGCCTTAAACAAGCAGGGAAACAAATATAAAAAGGGTTGTGGATGTAGCTTATAATAGAGTACCCTTGGGCTCAAGGTTCACTGCCTAATAATACACACACACACACACACACACACACAGCGAGTGTGCCCTTCTGAGGAGTATAAATTTTATCAAGGGTAGGAAGAATCTTAGGAGGATTTTAAACAAGCCCTGGCTACCACAGGATGGTTTGTACTTATTTGGTCTTATCTTCCCTTATATTCAAAACTCCAACTGATATTTATATGTATGTTATTCATATGTACAACATGTGCTCCAAATATATTTGCTGTTTGAGGGAAAGAAAGGAAAGGAAAAGAAATCATTTGAGTTCCTCTTTTTTCATAATGCAATCACTTAGAGTTGTGTTCTCCATGTGAATGGCTCCTGGGCAACTTTACCAGTTCAAACAAGATTCATTTTAAAATTTGTAGTGCTGGTGTCAAACCCAAGGCCTTGCACATAGTAGGTAAGCCTCTACCACTGAGCTACACCCCAGCACCACAAAGGGTTTTTGTTGTTGTTTTCTGGTATGGGGATTGAGCAACAAGGGTATGCTACCCCTGAACTACATCGTTAGGTCTTTTAATTTTATTTTGAGACAGGGTCTCTGTAAACTGCTAAGACTGGCCTGGAACTTTTTATCCTCTGCATTACCCTCCTGAATAGCTGGGATTTGGATTACAGGTTTGTGGTCATTTTGCCTGGAACTACCAAATTCTTTTGTATTTATAAATCTGATTGTGATATGTATGACCACTATTTATTTATTTTTTTAAAGAGAGAAAGAGAGAGAGGGAGAGAGAGAGAATATTTTAATATTTATTTTTTAGTTATCGGCAGACACAACCTCTTTGTTTGTATGTGGTGCTGAGGATCGAACCTAGGCCGCACGCATGCCAGGCGAGCGCGCTACCGCTTGAGCCACATCCCCAGCCCATGACCACTATTTATTTAAGTGAAACCTTTACATCCATATCAGCTTAATTCTATTGAATTAAAAAATGAGGGGCTGGGGATGTGGCTCAAGCGGTAGCGCTCTCGCCTGGCATGCGCAGGGCGCTGGGTTCCATCCTTAGCACCACATAAAAATAAAAAAATAAAGATGTTGTGTCCACCGAAAACTAAAAAATAAATATTCAAAAAAATTTTTTTAAAGAATTTAAATAAATAAATAATAAAAAATGCCACTGCTGTTGGGCATAGTGGCACACTCCTGTAATCCCAGCAATTCAAGAGACTGAGACAGAAGGATTGCAAATTCCAAGCCAGCCTCATCCTCAACAATTTAAAGAGGCCATCAACAATTTATCAAGATCCTGACTCAAAATTAAAAGAAAAAATAGAAGGGGTTGGGGATGTAGCTTAGAGGTAGAGTAGTAGAGTGTCCATGGATTCAATCCCCAATACCAGCAAAAAACAAAACAAAAACAAACCCTGTTTACCCTATGGGCTCTGCAGGGCAAGTGTGAAAGCTAGAATACAATGTTAATCATGAGTGGAATTGATCGATTAAGCTAATGCTTTGTAAAACTGGTGAAAGTGATAAAATTCATTACAGGGACTAACTCCTCTGTCAACTTCCCAGTCAAAGCCCTTAAATCTCCAAATCTCCATATGTAATCCTGAGCGAAGGTGCCCAGATTCCACAGAAACCAAACTAGATGGCAGAAAAGACCCCCACCCTCGAGGACCGGGACTCTCAAGTGTGGCCCCCTAACCAGGAAAAACAGCATCCAGGAACTTGTTCAAAATGCAAATTCTCAGCTCCTTCCCCTTCAAGTGTACCTGGCACCTGGGAGTGAGGCCCATCACTGCGATTATTAACAAGCCCTTCAAGTGCCCTCGATGCCGGATGCCAGTTCCCTACGCGAACCACGATTCTCCATTACTTTGGCTGCCCTTTGCCAGGAAGGGTGGAGATGGAGGATATGGGAACCTCTTCCCACCTCTTCAAGGACCTTTATTGTCTATTGGTTGGTTGGCTTGGCCATTATCCTAATATGGGTGGAGCACAATACCCATTAGGCAAAACATAAACCAGACCTGTTCCACGGAACTGTGAAGTCAGTTTTCCTTGGCTTTGCCTTTGGTCATTAAAAAAAAAAAGAAAGAAAGAAAATGCTTGCTTCATGAGCCCCACTGGTCTCTGAACTTTTCCCTTTTCTAGTAAAAGTACGAATTCCAGCTGGAGTTCTTGACCAACGACGTCTTTCTTCAGAAGTTGCTGTCTTCCATGCTTTGCTGAGTTCCAGAGATAAGATAAATAATTTACCAAATGTAGGTTTCTG
Source organism: Marmota flaviventris (assembly GCF_047511675.1). Classification (NCBI taxonomy): domain Eukaryota; kingdom Metazoa; phylum Chordata; class Mammalia; order Rodentia; family Sciuridae; genus Marmota; species Marmota flaviventris. The sequence continues at coordinate 116,405,503 of NC_092503.1, forward strand.
ATTACTCACTCTATTAGCATTTAGAGCTGAGAGCTCTGGCCCCTGGGGAGTTGGATTTGTTCAGATGCAGCCCATCTGCTTTTGTTTTTTTGTGGGGAGTTTTTTTGGGGGGTGGGGTTGCCTGGAAAAGCCAGGGAGCTCCCAGCATCCCACACATACTTTGGGGATGAACTGCCTGGATCTTATGGGTTTTACTGGAAATTCTGGGGAATGCTATTTTATTATTTAAAAAACACACAGCTGCTAAGTCTCTTTTCCCCTCTCTCCCTCCCCCACCCTTTTTTTTTTTTTAAAGTAAAAACAAAACTCTCCATTTCATTTTCAAAGATTGTACAGAATTATCAGAAGGGTATTTTCAATCTTGTGCAATGTCTTTATCCTAAATATGTGCTGCACACTCCAAGAGTAATTTCAGGGAATTTTATAGAAGAGATTAAGTAGAGTTTCTTCTAAATCAAGTGACGCTGGAGAAAAAAAAAAAAAAAGGGAACTGTCTACGCCATGAAAGCATCATTTTTCACTCACACAAATTTCTGAAGAATAGTAGCAATATCAGTGCTGATGGATGAATAGAAGGTTTGTATCCGGAGTTATTCCACCGGCTCTTCCTTTTATGGCAAGTGCATGCCATTATTATTTCATAGAGTTTTTAAGAGTAAACTGGGTTGCCCTGCATGGTGGCACACACCTGTAATCCCAGCAACTTTGGAGGTTGAGGCGGGAGGATCACAAATTTGAGGCCCTCAGCAGTTTAGGGAGACCCTGTTTCAAAATAAAAAGTAAAAAGGGGGGCTGGGGTTGTAGTTCAATGGTAGAGCACTCGCCTCACACGTGCAAAGCCCTGGGTTTGATCCTCAGCACCACATAGATAAATAAAATATTGTGTTCAACTACAACTAAAATATAAATATTTAAAAAAAAGTTAAAAGGGCTGGGGATGGAACTCAGTGGTTAAATGACCCTGGGTTCAATCCCCAGACGTCCCCCCTCAAAAAAAAACAACAACAAAAAACCCAATAAATTCTGTTAACAGAAGAAATCACTGCAAAAATAGATAGCAGGTTTTTTCCATACCAGGGATTAAGCCCAGGGGTTCTCTACCACTGAACTACCTACCCAGCCTTTTTTTATCATTGGGGGCTGGAAACGTAGCTCAATTGTAGAGCGCTAGCCCAGCAAAAAGAAAAGAAAAAAAATTTTTTTCCCAAAGGTCTTGCAAAGTTGCCTAGCCTGGCCTCAAACTTGCAATTCTCTGCCTCAGCCTTCAGATAATAAGTGTTCTTTAATTTCTTCAGGACAATCTGATCAACAACTTATTTCATATAAAGAAATGGTGACACACTAATCCCAGTGACTCCCGGAGGCAGAGGCAGGAGGATTGTAAATTCGAGGCCAGACTCAGCAATCTAGAAACATCCTGTCTAAAAGTTAAAATTAAAATTAAAAAAAAGGTGGGGGCTGGGGCTGTAGCTCAGTGGCAGAGCATGTGCCTTGCACGTATGAGGCCCTGGGTTCGACACTCAGCACCACATAAAAATAGATAAAATAAAAATATTGTGTCCATCTACAACTAAAAAAAAAATTATAAAGGGGGGGCTGGGATATAACTCAGTGGTAAAGCATCCTTGGGTTCAATCACCAGTTCCAGGGGAAGAAAAGGGGGGTGGGGAAGAAGGGGAGGAAAAGATTGATTTAACTACATGCCTGAGTGGTATAGCACAGTGGTACATGGGTCTTATTTTGGTGACCCCTAGGGAAGAGAATTTGCATGTAGCCTTCCATAGAAGACCTTTGTATTTTCATGGATTTTCCTAATGCAAAGTCAGGATTGCACATCCTATTTCCTAGGATAAGCACCCTGTGAAAAGAGTAAAATAATGACAGGATGACATCTTACTAGGAACCTATTGTTTTCCGGCCAGTGATTTAGGAGAAAGCCCATTGTCTCCCAATGCCCAGTTGCTTTAGAAGTCTCCTGTATGGAAAGGAAAGTCCAGGGTTGGTTGGGGTGTGCAGCTAGCTGATCAGTTAGCTGGGATACAAGAATAATATACATCCGGATGGGGAACCCCACGAGAAGGATGAGAGAGGGAGGGGGGGGAGAGAGAGGGGTAAAGTTAGGACACAGAAGGAATTCCTTGTGCTTCACAGCTCTGGGTCTGAAGCAATTAGAGAGTGAAAGGTGTAGAAAGCTACCTGCCACCTATTTTGTGTTTCTCTGGGAGATTAACCTACTTTCTTGGCTCATTTTCTTCTGCTTCCTCCATCCGTGGGTATAAAAGCTGTGGTAGCTGGCAGCCTCAGATGACTCCAGCGGCATCTGTTATCTAGTTCCAGGGCCTCCTGGGGACACACAGAGTCATTTACCTCTTATTTCTTTTACTTCCTCCCCAACAGCAGGTAAAAAGTCTGCCCTGAGCTTAGCCACCGTCTCCCTGGCCACAAGAATCCCGCTCCACAAAGGGTGGCGAGTCAATAGCTGGCCCCTGAGCTCTTCTCTTTTTTTCTTGTCTTCTGACAGATCCAAGAGGCTGGAGCAGTAAATCTGAGAAAAGCAGGCATACACACACACACACACACACACACACACACACACGCACGCACGCGCGCACACACGCACACACAGACACTCAAGGAGAACTCAGTTCCGGGCACTAGCTCTCCACTTCTGCTAGCCGTATGCTGTATTGAGAGGGTTTCATATTCTCCTGCGGCATTTTGGTTTTTTTTTTTTTTTTGGGGGGGGGGTGGTGCTGGATGGCTGAATGAAACAGCCTTCCCTGCAGACATCAAAGCGTGTCTCCAGCATAGCAAACTCTCCAACCAGCCTCCCGTCTCTCCGGCTACATTCCAATTGAACTGGGGCTGCCTTGCATGATAATCAGGCCTAATTACCGCTTTATCCCTTGATTGTTGTGCTGAGTTTTGGAACTGCAGAGTTCTTTTCTCAGCTTGGGTTCTGCCTTCCCTCGCCTGCCCTCCACCTCTGGAGTGCGCCTGTCCGAGGCCTGAGATTCAGCCATTATAATTAGCCAATAGGTGAAAAGGGCAGGACCGTGCCTTGGGGACAGCAGCTCCTGGTCCACTCCGTAAACTTGCATTCCTGTCACCAATGAGGGGAGACCTTGCTGTTTACAAGATATTCTGAATGCCAAGCGAGCTTTAAGAGATTTATTACTAGGTTAAAGAGTAAAGCAAAGGCCAGAAGACTTATCCTCATTGCCCTGAGGTGTTTTCCTACCTTCTCTCTTACAACACACTGGGCACAAAACCTCCTCTTTTTCTTTTTTGGTACTGGGAATTGAACCCAGGGGCACTTAACTGAGCCACATCCCCAGATATTTATTTAGAGGCAGGGTCTTGCTAAATTGGTAAGGCCCTGCTAAATTCCGGAGGAGGCTGGCTTTGAATTTACATCCTCCTGTCTCAGCCTCCCGAGTTGCTGGGATCATTCATAGGCGTGCACCACTGCTCCCAGTGTCTTTTTCTGAGGGGGTAAGGGGCTGGGATTGAAGCCAGTGGTGCTTTAAAACAGAGCTATACCCCCAGCCTCTCTTTTTTTATTTACTGTTTGGAGACAATGAAACCAGAGTTATGAGATGAGAATAGATTCCCTGTTTCCCAGTTTCCTCCAGGTTCTTGTCTCACAAATTTTGAATAAAATCCATGGACCGTCATGGGAGGGAAGAATAAACAGAGTAATATTTATTAAAGCGAGAAGAGGTAAGAAACCCCCATGTGGGAGGGGGCCTCATAGCAGAAAAAAGAAAACATTTTGGTGCGACAGTTTAGGAGTTTATATATGGTTCTGCGTAAAGCACGGAGCAAAATGTATGTAAAATAGGCCTGGAAAAAGTTTGGAGGCTGTGGCCTCCCATAACTCTCATCTGGGCTCACCCTCACTTTCCTTCCTATAATTCCATCTGAGTTCACCTCCACCTCTGTTTTCCACTGTTGGGACAAAGGAGATGGCTGGAGGGGTTCCTGCAGGTGATCCTCAAGGTCTTCTACATTCGAAATAGGCCTTGCTGGTGCTCTACTTACTGCTTAGCCTCCTGACCTGGTTTTGAGTTTGAATAAAAATGACCATTGATATTCTTATTTAACAAGCTGTCTCTAAATGGCCAAGGCTGGCCTTCAACAAGCAATCCTGACTCCACCTTCCAAGTACCTGGGGTTACAGGTATGCACCACCACACTCCTGCCTTTTTTTAGGGGAGTGCAGGGATTGAACCCAGAGGCACTCAACCACTGGGCCACATCTCCAGCCTTTTTGTTTTTTTGAGACAGGGTCTTGCTAAATTGCTTATGGCCTTGCTAAATAGCTGAGGCTGACTTTGAACTTGTGATCCTCTTGCCTCACTCTCCCAAGCTGCTGATATTACTGCCACAAAAATCTCTTTATGTTAAGATGATCAGAAGAAAGGGAGTATAAACCAGGACTTCTGGAAGCTTTTCCATAATGTTTTTACTTGGTAAGATGTATTTAAATATCTTAGTTTCCCTAACTGTAAAAGGAACCTCAGATAAATATTCCAAGTGAAACAAAGTTAGCCCTGAGTTGCTAATTATCAAAGCTGATGTTGGAACATGTTTGTTTATTATTACTATTTTGTCTATTTTTATTTTACTTTATTTTCTTGTGGTGCTAGAAATCAAACCCAGGGCCTGCTGGGCGTGGTGGCACATGCCTGTAATCTTAGTGACTTGGGTGGCTGAGACAGGTGGATTGCAAGTTCAAAACCAGTTTCACCAACTTATTGAGGCCCAAAGCAACTCAGAGATCTGTCTGTAAATAAAATGCAAAATAGGGCTGGGGATGTGGCTCAGTGGTTGATCGCCTCTGAGTTCAATCCCCATACCAAAAAAAAAAATAAATAAAATTAAAAAAATAAAAAATAGGGCTAGGGATGTTGTTCAGTGGTTAAGTATCCTTGAGTTCAATCCTATGTACAAAACAGCAGCAGGTTAGGGGGTATTTCTAGTTAAATCCCAAACTAACAAGTCAAGCCTTACTGCTGGTATGTGGGGGCTGTGCTTTGATTAGCAAGGGTTAAATTAACCCCAGTGTTTTAGAGATAAGGAGGCTGAGGTCCTGAGAGATTAGTACTTGCCTTTGTGGGTACTGGTTGTATCACTGACTTCAGAGAAGCCTGTGACCTGCTGGACGCGGCAGGTGCAGGCTGCATTTACCTGAACATAGGAAGTTCGGAGCTGAGCTGCAGCACTGATTTCTCCCCAGCAGCATATGGATGCTCTGGGGAGCCGCACGGTGTGGCTGTTCTGCCACAGTCTGTCATCCTATCATTGTTTTTCTGCATTTTCCAACTCTGGCCTCTTGAATTCTTCTTGGAATTCCAGGAGGCTTCTTGGGCAATAATGAGCCCCATTAAATGCATGACCCTGTGCACTAACATGTACCCAGACTTTATCCTGTTTTTGGTCAAACACTAGTACATTGAGCAAAGTAGCTAACAATCCTGAATTGCAAAAATAATATGGATTAGTCATCTCTGAAACACATTCCCTAATAACAGGCAAGGGAGCACTTCTTGATGCAGGAAATCCTGTTTCACACAGAGCTGGTGAACTCAGGGAATTTTCCCAGAGCTGGCACAGGTTCAAAATGGCTTTCTCACCCTCCTGGAAGGATGGATAAGATAGCTAATCATCCTTCATGGAAAAGGATGCTCAGCGGTTACTTCCTAACCTCTGAGGGTGAAGTCAGAGAAGGTGTCTCTGCCCTCTGTGTCCCTGGTCAGTGACAGAACTCAGGACAGAGAACCCAAGAACTGACCTGTTGGCATATTTTGTAATCACTAAGACAATTTTTAAAAAACATTACCAAGCCGGGTGTGGTGACAAACGTCTGTGATCCCAGACATTGAGGAGGCAGCCTCTGCAATTTAGTGAGACTCTGTCTCAAAATTTAAAAAATAAGAAGTTCTGGGGATGTAGCTCATTGGTAATGTATCCCTGGTTCAATTCCCAGCAATGGGGGTGGGATGGGGAGAGGGAGTGAGGATGCTGCTCAGTGGTTAGAGCACTGGCTGGGTTCCAGCCCCAGCAACACATAATAACAACAACAATAATAATAATAATAATAATAATAATAATAATAATAATAATAAAAGTAAAAGTAAAAACCTTTACCAGAGCCTCTATTCTCTGCCCATCACCTCAAATAAAGCACCTCTTATTCTGGGTTTAATGCAATATCTGTTGGAAAGCCAGTGACTCGGGGTTAGAACACTCTGATCTTTCCCAAAGACCTCAGCTCTTAGCTTTGAAGCGTCCCTTGTTTCATTTGTATCTTTTCTCCCTGATCCATTGACACATTTTTCCCTGAGCACTTTCTGTTTGGAGGCGCTTAAGAGGAGCCAGATGAATGGGAGTCAGACTCTGCTCATGGCTCAGTCCCGATCTGGGTGAGGTTTGAAAGCTTAAGGAGCAGAACCCAGGGAAAAGTTAATTTGGGGTGCTGAGCATGTGGACTTGGGCTTTTGTGCGGGTGAGGAGTGAGGACGTGGAATGAGTCAACTCTTTGGGAGGTGGGGATGGGGAGGGGGGGGCGGGGGGCCTCCCCGGAGCCCGGAGCCATTAGTAATCTGCTTTGTGAATGGAGTTCAAGGAGGAGGGGGGCTCACATACTTGGAATTCCTTTATCTGGGTGGGCTTCTCCTCTCCAAACTTTCAGGATGTGGGAAATGGAAGATGAAAGAAGCGACATTTCCAGCCTATCGGGTTACACAGTGTAAAACGCAGAGGGAGAGGGGCAGGGGGTGGGGAGGGGGCGGGAGGCTCGGGAGAGGGGCCGGGACGCCCAGGTTGGGAGCCGGCGGGGAGGGAGGCCGGCGGGAGGGCTGGGCGCGCAGATCACGTTTCTCATCACATCAGAGCTGTGGAATTTCCTCTCTTCTGGGGGTGGGGGAGGCCCTGCGAAGATGAAGTTGGTTTAAGGTTAGTGGGTGATGAATAATGGCCCAAAGGCGCGCTCACGGGGGGTGTTACCAAGTGACCGGTGTTTACAAACAGAGCTGTCCCGGTGGGGTTGGGACCTGGGTGCTGGGACCATCCTCCGTCCCTGCTGTTGACCGAATCCTGTGACCCGAGGATGGAGTCCATGTATGGATTGTATTTGTGTCTGACCTCTGTGGTATGCAGAGCCCCAACTCTGGGGCTCTCGGATGGCGGGGAGCAGCGGGACGGGGAAGGTGATTAGCCCAGGCGGGAGAGCCCCGCGGTGGCTGCAGGATCCGCGCCCTCCAGGCGCAGCCTGAGCTCTGCTTTGTGTCTGGGACGTCCCTGGGGCGCCCAGGCCGGATCTGTTTCTGTTCTACTTAAGCCACGTGCTCCACACCACTCCGTTGTCACCGCCTGGCTCTCCGCGGGCCTTTCCTCTCCAGAGACGTGTGTATTTTAAAAGTTCTACCCGGGGCCCACGTCCCTTCTCTCAGGGAGAAGCACCCAACCCTGAGGCCCTCCCCAGGGGTGGAGAACTTCAGCTAGGTGGGGGAGGTGCTTCCTAAGGCCAAGTACACCCTCCCTCTGGGGGAAGAAGAAGCACTGGGGGAAGGGCCTCTGGGTCAAGTTTGGACCCAAAAATGAAATCCCGCTCTGGCAAGAAGAAGAGCAGGTGGGAGAGAGAACCCAGCAAAGAGGGCTGCAGGCGGTTGAGAGAAAAGGAATTTCTGTTAAACCCTGATACCAACCATAATTGAGCAATGTTTTGTTCTAATATTATGGTGGGTAGAAAGTTATTAGGTGGCATATAAATCATCACATACTAAAGATGACAAAAATATCGCTTGTTTTAAAAAAAATTAGAAGACAATAAAATCTGCTTGTCACAAATCATTGCAAGCTTCATTGAATCTTTTTTCCCTCCTGTTTCAGAAAGCTGTTTAGGATTTTGCAGTGTATCAGGGTCATCATTTTCAACCATCTATTAGTGCCATCTAGTAGTCTAGTGAGAGGTTCAGTTAATAAAGATTTCTGGTTGATAGATTGCTAGAGGAAACAGACTTTTTGGTCTCTCTTTGAATTGCTACCGAGCTATTACAATACATTGACTCCATTTTTTTTTTTTTTTTTATCATTTAACAAACCATACACTCACATTCTCCCCCTCCTTTCTCCTTTGCCAAACACCACCACCCTCAATAAGTTTGGAGAAAAATAAACGTATTCCCTCCTCTTTGCATTGTATCCTCAGGACTCCTTTTCTTCCAAGGGCAGCTCTAACCTTGAACCTTGCTAGACTCCAGTGAGTCTGCCTAAATCCAGACGGATCCTTCTTGACACCCATAGTCATTTTCTAAGATTGACTTTTAATTTCTTCTTTCTTTATTTTTGCAGTACTAGGGATTGAACCCAGGATCTCTCACATCTCCTGCCTGCTGGGCAGGGCCTTTACCACTGAGCTACACCCCAAGCAAGCCCTGGACTTTGTTTTTGTTTTGCATTACTGGTGCTGGGGACTGAACTCAGAGCACACTCTGCCACTGAGCTCCATTCCCAGCCCTTTTTATTTATTTATTTTTATTTTGAGACAAGATCACCCTAAGTCTCCCAGGCTGACCTGGAACTTGCGATCTCCCTGCCTCAGCCTCTTGAGCAGCTGGGATTATAGGCCTGCATCACTACGCCTGGCTGACATTTTTTTTTTTTTTTTTTTTTTATGAGGCCTATTAAATTTGGACAGGTACTGTATTTGAACTGGTTGGATTTCTGAGTGGTTTCCTAAGAACAGGTAAGGGGAGTAACTGCAGTGATATTTCCTGTGTGCCCAAATGAAATAAATCAACAACCTACCTTTCTATTCTTAGCCGAAATGAAAATTAATTTCTGAAAGTTCTGTGGTCAGTTTAGCCCATGGTAGCCTGCTGTTGACCTTAGTGTGGAGGACCTAAGGACTCAAATGTTGCAATTATAGCTGACTTGGATTACTGGCCTTATTTACCAGCTGGGCACCTTGTTTTTTATTGAGCTAACACTTATACAGCATTTGCTCTGTGCCAAGCACCGGTCTAAGCATTTTACAAATATTTGCTAGGCTCATCCTCACCCTGGTGTTGTTATTATATAACACTATGATGAAGCAGTGTTGCCATTATCCTGGCTTTACAGATAAGGAATCTGAGACTTGGAGATCTGAGCTCACTTGCCAGCTCTAGCACAGCCCCTGCTTGGTGGGGACATCCAGCTGTTTCCACACGGACCACCATGGAGCATTGGACAAATCACTCTGCCGTGCCCGGGGACCAGCGAGGGGCTTGAAACGGCAGGCAGTTGGGGAGACTCCACACACACACAGCAAAAACCACGAGCAAGATGCCAAAGCATCTTGGGTTCTAGGCAGCCAGAGGAAAGAGATTTCGAAGGCTGCTCTCCCCAAGGCCACCCCCAAGTCCCGCAGCCAGTGTCCGGTACCTTCTTATCATTCAATTCACAGCCTCAGTCCTGTACCGTTTCCGTTTCCTCAAGCTGCATCTAGACATGATTCTGGTCCCCACCAGCTTCTGACCTCCTTACTCATTCTGTTTACAGTGCGGCCTCGCCCTTCAGACTGCCCCGATTTCCAGATAGGAATTTGGCTGCCCTGTTGACTATGATTCAGATTTTCACCCCAGCCACATTGCGCCAGGTCCTCCTGTGGACACGCCCCTCTGGTCAGACTGGCACCCTGGGGCCCTTTGAGCAAGCGCTGCTGAGTGGGGGCAGGGCCCCTGTGGAACACATCCCACCCCTGAGGGTTTGGGCAGGACTATGGAGCACGTGGAATGAAACTGTGAACTCTTGAAGGGTTTGGAGTAGTAGGCGGGGTAAGGTAATAAAGGGGGCTGTCAGGAGGGGTAGATTGGCAGGAGGTAAGGCATGAATAAGGGCGTGGTCATTGCTGGATTTGTGGGGCACAGGGCGAGGAGGGCCGCCCCACCCTTGTCCAGGGTTGGTTGTTTTGTTGTTGTTGTTTGTTTGGACTGGGGATTGAAACGGTACAGGTGAGGACCACAGGTACAGGTACAGGTGAGGACCTCCAGGGTTTCTTATATGAAGCCTCTGGGAGGTCGCTGCCTGGGGGGACAGGAACAGAGTGCTTGTGAGGAGCTGGACAGGCCTAACTGAACGCCTTAGCAAATGTTTACAGAATATACTGTGTCAGATCTCCAGATCTTTCAAAATACTAATGGCCCCTGGAGGGCTGAAACCTGTGAGCCGCAGTCAGGTCCTCCGCACCTTGGTCTTGAAGGAAAAAGGAAAGGCTGGTGGAAAGACGCTGAAGAGCAGGAAACCCAGGAGATGGGGTGTGTTCTGCTGGGGCTCACCTGTTGGGGCCACTGTGAGGTGGAGACTGCAGGGGTGAAGCTCCAGCAGGTAGACAGAGGAGCCCAGGCAGGAAGCCTTCCTGCGCACCTGCACGCCCTAGTGCTGGAGATGGAACCCCAGGCCTGGGCACACTGGGCAAGCCCACCTGAACCACACCTGGCCTCTCCACTCTACTCTTAGCTCAGCTCTCCCTCTACCCCACTCCTGCCCTTCCGCAGGGTGCCTCTCTGGGGATCAAACCCAGCGCTAGCGCTGCTCTACACTGAGCCACATCCCAACTATTTTTTTTGGGGGGGTAGGGGTGCCAGGGATTGAACTCAGGGGCACTCAACCACTCAGCCCCAGCCCTATTTTGTATTTTATTTAGAGACAGGGTCTCACTGAGTTGCTTAGGGCCTCGCTGTTGCTGAGGCTGGCTTTGAACTCAAGATCCTCCTGCCTCAGCCTCCTGAGCCGCTGGGGTTACAGGCGTGCACCACCGCACCCAGCTCCAACTGTTTTTTATTTTGAAACTACATTGCTGAGGTTGGCCTCCAATTTGTGAACCTCCTGCCTCATCTTCCAGAGGCAGGTGTGAGCCACCATGCCCTGTTCAACTGCTCTCTTTTTATTAGGCTTTTCAGCCTGTTTCACCTACATTTATTTGTTTGTTTATTGGTACCAGGGTTTGAACCCCCAGGCTCACTTAACCACTGAGCCACATCCCTGGCCCTTTTTAAATTTTTATTTCGGGACAGGGTCATGCTAAATTGCTTAGTCCCTCTTTAAGTAGCTGAGGCTGGCTTTGAACTTGGGATCCTCCTGCCTCCTCCTCTCAAACAGCTGGGATTACAGGGGTGTGCCACTGTGCCCGGCTATTTTTTATTTTTTGTGGTCCTGGGGTTGAACCCAGGAGCGTTCCACCATTGAGCTACGTCCTCAATCCTTTTTATTTTTGTTTTGAGACAGGGTCTCACTATAGTCGCTCAGGCTGGCTTCAAACTTTCAAGGCTTCAGTTTCCTGAGTCACTGAAATTACAGGTGTGCCCCACCACACCCAGCTGTCTCCTTCCTACTTGTCATTTTATTCTCCACCCTTGGTCTTCTCCCTGTCACCTCAATTGAGTCTTTCTTTCCTATCCATTTTTTTTTTTTTTTTGGACTCTCAAGTACCAAAAAACACAGGGGCCTTTACTCCTGAGCCATATCCCAGCCCTTTTGGGGGGTAAGGTGGGGGCAGGGTCTTGCTGAGTTGTTTTTTTTTTTTGTGTGTGTGTGTGTGTGTGGTGCTGGGGATTGACCCCAGGGCCTTATGCATGCAAGGTAAGCACTCTACCAACTGAACTATATACCCAACCCAGCTTGCTAAGTTCTTGAACCTGGCTTTGAATTTGTGATCCTCCTGCCTCAGCCTCCCCAGTGGCTTAGATTACAGATGTGGGCCACTGTGCACGGCTCTAAAAGGAATTTTATTTTAAAAAAATATTTATTTTTAGGTGTAGATGGACACAACACAACGCCTTTATTTTTATATGGGGCTGAGGATCCCAGCCCTCTAAAAGGAATTTTTAAAAAATGTTTTATTGGGGGGGAGGTGCTGGGGTTGTGGCTCAGCGGTAGAGCGCTCGCCTAGCACGGGCGGGACCCGGGTTGGATCCTCAGCATCACATACAAATAAATAAAATAAGTGTATTGTGTCCAACCACAACTAAAAAATAAATTTTAAAAAAATGAAGGTAGATTTAAAAAAAAATGTTTTATGCGTGCATGTTTGATCTCTGCATGTTTTATATGTTCCTTCTGCAACTCTAGGTCAGGACTTGTAGAGGGGCAAATACTGGTGTCAGCCTTGGGAAGGAGTTTCCCTGCAGCTCAGTTTAGTGGCTAGAGATTGTCATCCCAGCAACCACTGTTTGTTTTCCAGCATCAGGTGCCAGGTTAAGGGCTCTTGATCCTTACCTGTGCCCATCCCTGTCGGATGAATGAGGAAACTAAGACTCAGGATTGAGCAAATTGCTCAGTGGTAGATTCGAGTTTTGGTTCCAAGCTGACATTGACCGTCCAGGCTCTGTGTCACTGCTTCATACCGAATCCTTAGGACCATGCTGTGGTGCCCAGGCTAACCTTGAACTCCTAGGCTCAAGGGATCCTAGCTAAGATTAAAGGCATGTGCTACTGCAACCAATAGTATTCTTATTATCCTCATTTTCTAAGTCAGGAAACAAGCTCACAAAGGTTAAGTAATTTGTAGATATCACACTAGTAGGAAATGGTAGAACCAGACTGTGACCCAGGCAGTGGGATTCCCAGCTTTAGGTTTTTTTTTTTTTTGGTACCGGAGATTGAACCCAGGAGTGCTTAACCTCTAAGCTACACCACTAGCCCTTTTTATTTTTTATTTTGGACAGGGTCTTGCTAAGTTGCTTAGTGCCTTGCTAAATTGCTGAGGCTGGCTTTGAACTTTTGATCCTCCTGCCTCAGCCTCCCGAGTTGCTGGGATGACAGACATGCACCATCACATCCGGCCCCAGCTACAGTTCTTTAACCACTGCATTTAGTTATTCAACATCTGAAAGAATGTCACACAATTTTTGGTTTTACCCTTTAAGTGACCCCAGGGAAGAACCCCCAGGACAGGGCCCCTCCGAGTCCCTGACAGTGTGCAGAGGAGAGTGATGGCCTAGGGGGCTGAGAGGGTGAGCAGAGAGAAGGGCAGGAGCAGGAGGTGGGGTTTGAATTGCTTTGCTTCAGTGCCCTGGAAATGCAAACACAGCTCTAGTTCCAGGGCTGGCTGGGATGGCTGGCGGAGAGCCTGGGGAAGGGAAGCCCCATCTCAGGGCGCAGCACAGGACCCTAGGGCAGTGGCTTCCCCCTCTCTGACCTTTAGCTCCTGCTGATAAATTGGCAGCAACTGTGTGACATCAAGGAGACATTTTCTTCTTTGTGAGCTCAGAGCTTCCATTTAAAAATTCCTCTGTCACAAGACAGAGGCTGCAGAAGCCCAGTCACACTTGTGCCCACAGCAGGTGACGTGCACTTGCTCCAAGACCTCCCCAGGGCTGTGCAATCCCAGGGATTCCGGCGGCCGCCAGGATGCCCATGTAAGGTGCGCTTGCTGGCCTTATTTATCCCCGTGGCGCTGCCAGCTCTTGGAAGGCCTGCAGGCATGGGATCACGATCACGGGGCTGCTCCCAGGCGGGATGGCACCGGCTGGCCAACGGCTTCCCCTAGGCCTTGGCTTTCCCTCCTTCTTGTCCTTACTCCTGGTGAAATTCAGGACTCAGATTCAAATTAATTGAGCAGTGAGCTCAGAAGTCATTCAAATGTGTTTTTCTTTCTTTTCTCTTTTCCCCAAATGTGTTTTTTCTTTTTCTTTCTTTCTTTTTTTTTTTTTTTTTTAATTTTGTGTGTGGCACTGGGGATTGGACCCTGGGTTCTCTACCATGGAGCTACATCCCCAGCTCCTCCCTCCCTTTTTAAATTTTGAGACAGGGTCTACCTAAATTGTTGAGACTGACCTCCAGAACGTGCGATCCTCCTGTCTCAGCCTCCCGAGTCACTGGGATAAGAGGCATGTGCCCTGTGCCTGGACAGACCTGTCTCCTGGGCTTTTGGGAGGGAGCACTGAGGTGGAAGAAGGAATGTCCTGACTAAATTACAGGATGATAGAAAGAGCTATTATTTTAATATAGGTAAAGGGCAGAGTTGAAAGGGAACTGAGACCTCTTAATACTCCAAAGCCCTCATTTCACAGAGGAAACTATAGGCTCTGTGGGGGATGGAACCCACTCAAGTCCACAGCAAATTAAGTAGCCATGGTAGGTTAGAATTGATGACCTTGGGTAAGTTACTTTTTTCTCTCTGGACCTCCAGTTCCTTCATTAGTAAAATGATATGGTGGGGTTTGATGATGTCCAAGACTTCCTTCCAGATCTTAAAATATAAAACTATGACTGAAACCATAAATGAGTGACTCTCTCGGGCCATGGGGACCCTATGGATCCACTGAGCAGGGTCCGGGCAAGACACCAAGGTGAGGGGCCATGTGATAAACAGAGAACTCATGGACTGTAGTTTCAATTCAATTTTGTGTGTGTGTGTGTGTGTGCCGCAGTCCGGCTGCAGCAAAATAACCGGGGGGTGGGGGGTTACGAGCAACTTGTGTACATTGATACAGCAGGAGTGGGAGCTGTTTATTGTAGGACAGGAGGGGTATTTATACATTCCACACAGCTTATCTTAATTAACATAAACTCGATACAGCAGTCAACCAATAAGGAATCTCCACACTTAATGGCTCGCTGGCGTTACTTCACAAACCACTCCCTCTGCAAAATGCCAGGCGCCATCTTGACTTGTTTACAGACTCTAGCATGTGTGTTACTCCCTTGGAATGAGCCTGGGGTGCTCGACCACTGAGTTACGTCCCCAGAGTTTTTATTTTGAGACACTAAGTTGCCTAAGCTGCCTATGAACTTGGGGATCCTCCTGCTTCAACCTCCTGAGCCTCAGGGATTACAGGCATGCGCCTCTGCACCCAGCACCTCCTCTTTCCTTCCCAAGCCTTTGAGAGACATACTTCCAAGTTTCTGCTGGTTAGTGACCCACCATTCCTCCAGCCTTTAGGATCATTTGTCAAGGCCCGCACTTCAGTCTGTTTCCAGTACTAATCTTCCTGCTTGTCCCTCTTGAGTTAGGTTATCATCTCCATTATGTAGATGAAGAAACTGAGGCTCATAGATTGACACACTTGCATATTTCATTAGCAAATATGTGGTGAATCCCTCGAGAACCCAAATCTGGCTGGAGGCCAAGCCCCAAATTTTACCCACTGCCTTGCCCCAGTTTTTACCCATGGCCTTGTGCGACTTCCCCTGGGACCCTGAAGCTCTGACTGTGGCCCTCAGCTGTGTGTAACAGTACTCAAGAGAGTGAGGTCAGCCGGGCACGGTGGCTCACGCCTGTAATTCCAGCAGCTCCGGAGGCTGAGGCAGAAGGATCACGAGTTCAAAGCCAGCCTCAGCAATGCCGAGGTGATAAGCAACTCAGTGAGACCCTATCTCTAAATAAAACACAAAATACAGCTGGGGATGTGGCTCAGTGGTTGAGTGCCCCTGAGTTCAATCCCCGGTACCAAAAGAGGGGGGAGAGAGAGGTCATTGGCTTATCTGTGAAGACCCAATATCTTAGCCCTATTCTGAGGCCACAGCCTATACACTTGAATTTGACCTCTTATCTCATCGTGAGTACTCTGGGTTAGGGCTCCGATTAGGGAGAAGAACTAAGATCATTTGTCTTTCATGACTACTGGACAAAAATTCAAAGTGATCAGCTGTCATTTTGATCCTCTGAGTTTCTTAGTAGCCAAAGAGGATAAAAGCCCACTGAGGGTCAGGGTTGATAAACTACTCTCCATGGATCTGCATGTAGACATCTGCTAGAATCGCAGACTGGAAACCACCCTCCTGTGAGGAAAGAAGAGAGTGAAGGAAATAGAGGGAAGGAGAGGAGACCCTACACCAACACTGGTTTATTCAGGACAAACCAGCTGAGGGGGGCTGGAGACTGACACTGTCTTCTGCATTCAGCCTGGGTAGATACAGGGCCATGGGAGAGTGGGGGGATTTTTGAGGTTAGG
This sequence comes from Marmota flaviventris, assembly GCF_047511675.1. NCBI lineage: Eukaryota > Metazoa > Chordata > Mammalia > Rodentia > Sciuridae > Marmota > Marmota flaviventris. Next base: position 116,421,447 of record NC_092503.1, read on the forward strand.
TCGTGGCTACTGGGTTGTCAGGGAAGGGTCCTTTTGGTCCTCACCTCCATTCTTGGAGGAGGTCACTGTTCCGTGGTATTTTCAGGACTCCAGTCCCAGGTAGCAATTTCCTTTCTTTGCGTGCTGATGGAGTACTGCCTGGGGTTTAAGGTCAGGCTGACTCAGAGTGATTGGGAGGCGACTCTTATTTTATGGTGGAGGACGTATTTCAGAACCGTGTCGCCTGTGTCAAGTTCTCCTTAACATTCCTGCCTTTTTCTTTTTTCTTTAATAAGAAAGGGGTGAAGAGAGAAGGGGTGGCCGTGACTCTCTAGCTACTTCCTGCTGGGAGGGGACTTCGTCCGAGGACTCCCGTCGGGCCTTGGCATTGAGCAGCTCTCATGGAGCTCAGCAGGGGGATGCTCTGCACCCTCTGGTTGGTAGTGGAATCGATGGTCCTCTGTAAAGTAGAGGTGAAGAGCCGAAACACGGAGGGCCCCACACAAGGCCACAGTTATACAGAGAACTGGGAAGGAGAAGGGCGCTAACCAAGAAAAATAGCCAGGGGAGAAAACCATCCCACTCCATGTTCCATGAGGAGGAGTACTGATGGAATTTGGCAGCCTGGTCTCTTAACTTTTCATGCCTTCCCTCACCAGGCCAGACTTGTTCCTGTGAAAGCAGCAGGTCTCTCTCTCTCTCTCTCTCTCTCGTACCAGGGATTGAACTCAGGGATGGTTAAGTTGAACCACATCTCCATCCCTTTTTATTTTTATTTTTTTGAATTTTTTTAATATTTATTTTTTAGTTTTCGGTGGACACAACATCTTTATTATTTTTTTATGTGGTGCTGAGGCTCGAACCCAGCACCCTGCGCATGCCAGGCAAGCACGCTACCGCTTGAGCCATATCCCCAGCCCCCCCTTTTTATTTTTTATTTCAAGACAGGATCTCACTAAGTTGCTGAGGCTGGCTTTGAACCTGCGATCCACCCACCTCAGCCTCCCGAGTCACTGGAATTACAAGCGTGTACCACCGTGCCCTGGGTGGCAGAGCTCCTGTAGGAAGGGCACAGATTCCTCCTTTTTCTGCAGTTAATAAACTTAGTCTTTGTCTGTTTTGGAGGACAGTCACCACCAATGGGTCTGTTTGGTCCTGAAGCATGGACAGTTGGGTGGGATTTCTCAAAGGCTGTCCACCATTTCCTTGGATGGTCCTGCAGCATGGTGGGCGGAAACTCCTACTACTGCTGCTCCTGGGCAGCTGCTGTGCTTGTGCACTGACCCACCAGGAGGGGAGCCAGAGGGGCAGCTTGTTTTGGTCCAAGTAGGGTGAACATTGGGATGGGGAGTGGTGCCCCCTCAATGGGCCACTGAGGGTAGGGGGTGAGGAAGGCCAGGGCGCATGTTCCTGTCCAGGGAGTGGTGAACAGATGTAAGTGCTGTTCCCACCCAGGATGAGGCTCCCTGGTTATGAAGGAGGCAGCCAGAGAGGTGCCAGGAGACTGCTGGCTGTAGTTGAGATGACTGTGGCCCCACGTCTGACCGTCTGACCCTGGTAAAAGGTAAAGGTGGCAGCCACGTGCGCAGCTCTGAGGGACCAATACTGTGTCCAGAAGTCGGGGCTCTTCAATTAGAATGTGGGGAGTTTGGAGGTTTAAGGACAGGTGCCCAGGTAAGGGGAGGCTGGCAGTGATCTGGACTGACGGGATAGGACTGCTGTTCAGAGAGGCGCACTGGTTCGTGGACCTCCACTGGGCACAGCCAGGACAGGTGTTTAGTCACAGGTGCGCTCCAAAGGGCGCGGGGAATGGGGGCTCTCCTAAGTGGCCTGTGGGTCCCGCACAGGCAATGTGCTCAGAAATGGGGCTGGGGGAGGAAAGGCACAGTTCCACAAAGAGGGAGGAGGGGGGCCACAGGCGCCTTCTCCTGGGCCCCCGACACAGAGAGGAGCCCAGGAGGCAGGAGGTGAGCAGGGCGCCCAGCTGGCCTGCCACGGGGCAGTGATGTGCGAGGCAAGGGGTGGGCAGCCGTGTATCAGAGGGCATGTGTCGCCTGGCACGTCACAAGCTCTGTTCTAACAGTTTTCTCAGGGGAGGGAGAGGAGCCCTCTGGTGCCCGCCCTGGTAGGAAGAGGCTGGCTGGCGGAGGGTGACCAGACCCAGCGGGTGGGAAGGGCTCTGGGAACAGGCACCAGGCAAGGTCCTGGCAGTGAGGACAAAGACCCGGCAGAAGTTGGGGTGGGAGAGAGACGGGCAGTAAGAGAAAGACGGGTAGTAAAGAGATGCGGGTTCGCAGGGAGCATCCTCATCCTCCAGGTCTTCGGGTTTCGGGGTCCAGCGATGGAAGTGGGGCCTGTGGAAGAGCGAGGAGGGGGGACGGGGTGAACGGTGGGTGACCAGTGGAGCTTTGCCCTTTTCAGCTTGGAATGGGGCGTCCAGGGCGGGGATGACCTCAGTGTGGCCTCCGGGGCATTGTGGAACTCCCCAATGTGGACCTACATGTTTGGGTTCAGGGGAGTCGGAGCGTCTGTTCCCCCGGCTGTGGGTTTAAAGGGCGCTGAGAGTCGGTGGGCTCAGGCAGGACTTGCTCTGCTTGTCGTCTGATTAGGCGACCTGTGGGGCGTGAGGCTGGCCAGGTGTCGGGAATGGGAGGGGCAGAAAGGAAAGCCCTGGAGCAGCAAGGGACGGCCACAGCAGAGCTCGAGAGCTCGGGTTGAGGGGTTTGGGGGGATAACTGGTAAACCAAGGAGCGCCAAGGGAGAAGCTTGGTGGGAGCATCGGCTTGGGGTGTGGTTTTAGGGGGGGGGCCGGGGAGCTCCCCTGTCCTGAGGGTGGGGGTGGCAGGGGTGTGGAGCCGCCATGTGATATGGGGGCTGAGACAGGTTAGTGGCCTTGGAAACGCAGGCTGGGCCACTGTCCAGTTGGACAGAGGTGGGCAGCCGATTCTGGGGTGATGTGATCAAGGAGGACGGAGGCCACCGTGGGAGCCTTCTCGGAGGTGGGAGGAAAGGCTCTAACCGCCCTGTGAGCATCCAAGGGTTCAGAAAGGTCACATGAGAAGCAGAGGGACTTAGCAAGGAAGCCAAAGTTAGGAACCCAGAGGCGGAAATAACTGCCAGTCCCAGAAAGGAGAGAGGATCACGTTGAGTGGGGACTGGCGGTCCTGAAGGAGCTGTCTAGGGAGAGAGGGAGTGGCTGGGACCTGGGGAGCAAGCGTGAGTCCCTAATGGGTCAGTCGGGCTGGAGCCACGTGGGCCTGCTGGGGGGAGGTGCAGTAGCCTAATTTATTTAGAAAATTAAGAGGAGGTTGGTGTGTCCGACAGAGAGGTCACGGGGTGGGGGGGCTGCAGAGGAGCAGGTCACCCACGTGCTGAGGCAGAGGACCAGGGAGAGGTTGGGATTAGCCAGGTCGTGAGAGAGGGCTTGGCTGAGCACAGGGCCTGTCCCTGAAGCCCCGAGGAAGGACCGTCCAGGTCAGCTGGGTGGAGAGGCGGGTGTCGGGGTCTGTCCCCATGGAGGCAGATAGATCTTGAGAGGAGGGTCTGATGGGATGGTGACTGGTGACGGGGCATCTCTGAGGCCGAGGACTGGGACTGGGTGGCAGATGAGGGAACAGGAGCAGGCGTGAGGGCTGGGACGAGGATGCGTTGGGACAGCGGCTGGTTAGTGAGGGGAGGCCCTGGACTAGGGGGACAGGACCCTCAGGCTCTCCACCAGCCAGGACTGGGGTCTGTCCCGTGGGGCGTTGGCGGGCGGAGGGTGTTAGCCCCGAGAAGACAGGAAACAATGGGCTTGGGGCCCTGAGGTCTTGGGGACTGAGAGATGTGGCCCTGTGCAGGAGGAGGCGGGTCTGCAGGGAGATCTTAACAGGAGTGTGGAGGGTGGCCGCGTGGGTTGGAGGTGTCCCCTGCCAAGGCTGACACCTCAAGGAGGAGCTGACAGGGGAGGCCTAAGAGGATAAAGGGGCAGCGGGTGTGGGGAGCTGTGGGGGGAGCTGAATGAGTGGAGGCGTTGGCTTTGGTCAGAGTGTCCCCAGCGAGGATGGGCATTGGCATTGGGTGTGACCAGGAAGGAGTGTGAGAACAGAGTGTCGGGAAGTTGCAGAGCAGAGGACCCATTCCTTTAGGGGCAGGCGCAGAGGGACTTCCCTCAACGCCAACAATAGAGGTGAGGAAGCTTCTGGAGGAGGTGAGGAAAACTTGCCCGGTCCAGTAAGAAAGAGCAAGGCTCACCAGTGCCGATGGCGTCACCCCGGGCTGGACTGAGTGATGGCGGTGGGGGTGACAGTCCAGGGGCTGTCTGTCTTCTGTTGGTCGGCTGACTGTCCTCAGGCTGAGGGGTTTCCAGCCTGTGGTGTGCATCCGTGGACTGTGGGAACTGGAAGCCAACGGGAGGAGAGTCTCGCTGAGCGCATTCCAATTTCCGGGGTCCCTTTTCGTGGCAGACAGGGTAGGGCCCTGGCGGAGGTTTAGAGTTGGGGCCTGTGTTTTCCCAGTGTCCCTGCTGGCCACATGTGAAGCAGGTGCCTGGAGGTGTGGAGGATGACATGGAGGACACCTGTTTATGGGGTCTGTGGGGCCCTTGAATGAGTGCAGCTGCCCACACTTGGTATTCAGTCTGACCTCATTTTGAGTTTTGGGGTTTAGGGGGGAAATACCAGGGACTGAACTTAGGGGCACCACTGAGCCACATCCCCAGCCCTATTTTGTATTTTATTTAGAGACAGGGTCTCACTGAGTTGCTTAGCCCCTTGCTATTGCTGAGGCTGGCTCTGAACTTGTGATCCTCCTGCCTCAGCCTCCTGAGCTGCTGGCATGCACCATCACACCCAGCGAGATTTTGGGTTTTTGATCCTCCTCTCTCTTGTTGTGGACCCTGAAGGCTGGTCTTACAAGTTCATGTTGAGGGGTCTGGTCCGTCCCCAGGTTTGGAGCTTTTCTCTGATACCTTGGGCAGACTGGGAGGTGAAATGTCAATGAAGGTAGAGTCTGCCGTCTTCTGAGTCAGGGTTGTGGTTGGTGTGTTTAATCACAGCCTCTGAGAGGCCGGAGAGGAAGGGGGCGGGGTTTCCACCAGCGCCTTATGTGATTTCTCTCATCTTTCCATAGTTAAGGCAGCCGTTTCCATTCCCGCCCGGAGGCCCGTGGTCAGGGGCCTGGCTTGGTCCTGTGGTCTGGTGGTTCCAGCTGAGGTCAGTATGGGCAACTGCGCGGTTGTTGGCAGGATTTTGGCATCTGCGTGGGCCTCAGCTGCCGACCAGATGCGATCCTTATACTCAGGAGAGACAGGAAGAAAGCATGACACAAACATCATGCCCCGTGAGGGCGCAGGACTGCGTGATGTGTAGGAATTCCTTCCAAAAGTTGGTCGGTTCCAAGTCAAAAGAGCCCAGAGGGTGAGAGGTCGCCTAGGGAAGCCAGGAGGTGGACACACACAGTGCCTTCAGTACCTGCCACCTCGGGGAAGGGAGGGCCTTGGAGGGAGCAGAAGGTCCCATGGGGGAAGCCCCCAGGATGAGGGTGGGGTGGGGAGGGAAGAAAAGGGGTGAAGGGAGTCAGGATGAGCGTAAGGAGGAGGTTGATTGTGAGGCTGGAGAGAGGAGGTTCCTCTTGGGGTCAAAATCAAAGGGTTAGGGTTAAGGTTGGGGATACCTGGAGGGGGGTTGGGGAGAAGAATGTGAAAAGCTGAGCAGTTCTGGCAGAGAGAAGGTTTGGAGCCAGAGGCCTGGAAATAGGGGACCTCGGACCATTTGCCATCGTGGTGGAGAACATTTTCAAGGTCCTGGAGAATTTGGAAGTCAAATGTGCCATTTTCAGGCCAGTGACTGTCCTTGTCCAGCTTGTAGGGGGACAGGCAGGATCACAGAGGAGCACTGGTCTTTCAGGTTTGACTGTCTTGGAGCCCCAGGGTCTGGATGTGTTTGGGAAGGAACCCCAAGGGGATATCTCATGAGTACTTTGGGGGGGGGGTCTGGCCCATGCTGGACAAATGGATGGAGGAGGGCCCCCAAGGATTCCAAAAATCAAAGGGCATCTCCACAAGAATTGTGTTTCTCTTACACTGTCCCAGGACCCATGGGTGGAGTGACAGGTGATGGAGGGGTGTCCCTTAAAGAAAGCCTGTCATTGCCACTACGTGGTGGCAGGGGTTTCTCCCACCCCGTGCTGGGATTTATCAGAGGAAAAGTATCCAAGGAGAGAGAAACCGAGGCAGGGATTCCAAGAATCCAATGGAGCTGGAGGGGGTCACTCACCCAATAGGTGAGGGCTGGTGGAGGAGAAGTCCAGCAATGTGAGTAGTCCTTACTGGAGGGAGAGGAAGGAGAATGAGAGGGGGAAAGAAAGAGACACTGGGTCAAGGTCAAGGAAAGGCCCGGGGCGGTGGGGGGGGCACCTATGGTGGGAACCTCCAACACTTGTCTGGGTTTCAGCACCAAAATATAAGAAAAGAAGGGAATGAAGGAAACGGGGTGGGCGAGGGGAGGGGCCAAGCAGGTACCCGGGTTTATTCTGTACCAACCTGCTGAGGGGGCCCAGTGGAGAGGATGTGTTCCACTTTCAGCCTGGGGTAGATAAATGAGGATGAGAGAGTGGGGGGATTTTGAGGTTAGGTCGTGGCTACGGGGTTGTCAGGGAAGGGTCCTTTGGTCCTCACCTCCATTCTTGGAGGTGGCCACTGTTCCACGGTGAACCAGGTATTTTCAGGACTCCAGTCCCAGGTAGCAGTTTCCTTCCTTTGCGTGCTGATGGAGTACTGCCTGGGGTTTAAGGTCAGGCTGAGTCAGAGTGACTGGGAGGCGACTCTTATTCTAAGGTGGAGGACATGTTTCAGAACAGTGTTGCCTGTGTCAGGTTCCACCTAACACCTATGACTAACTCAGTTTTGTAAGTTTGGCCACTAAAATATCTTCTGACTCTCCTGAGTTGTGCTCCCTGTGGCAAGGCACCTGGTCAGCAGGTGACACAGGACGAATGGAGGCAGCAACTGAACATGCAATAATACCCAGTACCTTTCTTTACCTTCGGGGATCTGCCAGGAGTGAGGATTGTACTCATCCCGTTGCCATCAGAGACCTGAGGGTTGGGGACTGTGGGTGGGATTTGGAGGCCACAAGGAGACCCTCAGGAACAAGCCAGTGCTTTGCTCATTCCTCCCATAACACTTACTGAGCACCCATAGGGGCAGTTGGGTCTTGGACTGTGTAGTACTGGGAATTCAGAACTAATACTCAAGAAGTTAAAGACCAACTTACAAGCAAGACTCTGTTATGCAATGTGAGACACGCTGCCCTGGAGCTGCGGGCACTCGGTGGAGGCATGGTTAGTTTTGCTGGGCTGGGGTGAGGTGCTGGTCAGAAAGATCTCACTGGGAAGCTGTCCTTTGAGCTGAATCTTGAGATAAGAGGAGGAGGGGAGAGTACATTCCAATCCAGAGAAGAGCTGGAGCAAAGGTTCAAAGTACTAGGTGAGCATGGGCAGAGCAGAGAAATTAGAGTCCAGAATATTCTCCGGGAAGTCTGCTTGTCTTTATGTGAAGAACAACCTCTGCAGCTATTAGTCTATATCATCCTCATCAACATTATCTAAGCTAACAGTTATACAACTGAGGATGTGGCAGACACTCTGCTAAATGCTTTACTCACATTGTTTAAAAAACAACAACCCTGAAAGGTAGCTATTAGGAATACCAGTCTACAGGGAGGAAAGGGAGGGTTAAAGAATTTGGGAAGGGTGGCTCACAACTGATTCCAGGAACTCAGAAGCCTGAGGCAGGAGAATTGCAAGTTCCAGACCGGCCTGGGCAACTTAGGGAGCTCCTGTCTTAAAATAAAAATCAATAAAAAGGGCTGGGGATGAGCTTGGCGTGTGAGGCCCTGGGTTCAATGCCCAGTACCACACACACACACACACACACACACACACACACACGATATTCATCCAGCCAGGTAAGATGGTGCATGCCTGTAATCCAGTTCCAGTGGCTCGGGAGGTTGAGGCAGGAGGATCACAAGTTCAAAGTCAGCCTCAGCAACAGTGAGGCCCTAAGCAACTCATTGATACCCTGTCTCTAAATAAAATACCAAACAGGGCCAGGGATGTGGCTCAGTTGGTAGAGTGCTTGCCTTGCATGCATAATGGCCTGGGTTCAATTCCCAGCACCACAAAAAAAGAAAGAAAACAAAACAAAAATAGGGCTGGGGCTATGGCTCTGTGGTCAAGTGCCCCTGATTTCAATCTCTGGTACCAAAAAGGAAAAATAATCATCATCATCATCATCCAAAAGCCCTTATTATTTTTTCCCTTCTGTGTTGCTGGGGATCAAACCCTGGACCTTGTTCATACCAGGTGAAGCATGATGCTCTTATCATTCTCTATATTTCCAGTTTTTTTCTTTCCATTTGCTTTGTAGATGATTTGTGGGGAGGGGGTGATGGGGTGCGCTTTTTTTCTCAAATGTGTGTGTGTGTGTGTGTGTGTGTGTGCACACGCGCTCATACCCAAGCGCCTAAGCAGGCCTTGCTCCTGTCCAGGGAACACTCACTGGAAGTCACCCGTTGGGCTTCTCCATGTCCCCATGATGTTCCAGCAACAAGATTCTGTACAACCTGAACCAAGGAACCAAGCGTGAGATTCTTCTTCTTCTCCTTCTCCTTCTTTTTTTTAATGAGAAATATTAAACCAAAGAAGAACCAAAGCACATTCAGAAGTGTTCATTTAACCATCACCGCTGCCCAAGACATTTGCCTGGAAACCGTGCTAGTAAAGTTGTTTCTTTCTTTTTTTAAAATGGAAAGTGGTTTTTTAAGTCAGTAAAAGGAAGAGGAGTGTCGTGGGAGGGGTTGACGAGGCTCAGGTTTGAGGGTGTCTAGAGAACGCAAACCTCATTGTACAGTGATGTAAGGGAAAGGGAAAGGGACGTCATCCTGCCCAGCCCTGAGCTAGCCCAGCCTTACCACGCGGCCTCCGTGACTAGGAGGGTTTCTGAACAGAGTCAGAGTACAGATGCGTTCTATTTTAAGATGAACTGCGTCGGTTAAGGATGAATTAGAAGGGAAAGGATTTACAAGAGATTCTGGTTTCTGGCTTGGGAGTTCTGTTAAAACCCGGGGCTGCCGCTCAGGGTGGAGCGCCTGCCTGGCAGGCACAGTGCCCTGGGTTCAGTCCCCTGCACTGCCAAACAAGAGAAAAAGGAAAATCTGGAGGTGGGGCTAGGGGTGTAGAGGATGGGCTTAGCATGCAGGAGGCCCTGGGTTCCATCCCCAGTCCCCGCTACCAGGCCCAGTTTGTGAGTGAGAAGTGGGGAATTAGAACCTGAATTGAGATGACAAAGGAGAACAATGGTAGGGGACATGTAATGAAGATACTGATATGTGACAAATATCTTTTCTTAAAAAAAAAAAAAAAAAAAATATATATATATATATATATATATATATAGCCACACACATAAACTCTGATTCTTCTTCAGCTGGGAATGTAATTCCAGCAACTCAGGAGGCTGAGGCAGGAGGATGACAAGTTTGAGGCCAGCCTCAGCAACTTAGTGAGACCCTGCCTCAAAATAAAAAATAAAAAGGGCTGGGGTGGTGGCTTTGTGGTAAAGCACCCCTGGATAAATCCCCAGGACCAAAATAAACAAACTAACCAGCTCTGCTTTTTCAATTTTTTTTAAATGTTGGGTTTGTTTTTGTTTTTGTATGGTGGACCCTGCTGGTATTTCTCTGATACAATCTCTTGCAAATCTTTTCTTGGCGGGCAGGAGGCCACTTGTTGCCGGTACCTGAGTGAGAGACTCGGTGACGGTGACGTCATCGTAGCTGGAGTTTGAATCCAAACTCAGCCCCCCCCCCACTGACTTGGAAAAGAATCTAAACTTGGCAAAGTGCCTCCCCTGTCTTCAGCAGCAGGCTAAAAAGTGGCTCTGTGTCCCCCCTGCCACCCCCAGCTAATGGACTATATCTAACAGCCTCTCTTTAGAGAGCCTTTGAGGAGACAGGACGTTTGTTTTGGACCTCATTATCCATTTCAGCCTGTCCTGGATAAAAATAATCGCCCCTGGGCAGGTACGTTCCTCAAATTCCTCTCTGAGTCCCTGCTAGGACGTCCCTAACCCCAGTGGCCATGGGAAAATGCCTCGGCCAGCCTCAGAGCGTCCAAGGGGAGTGGGCCCGAGATAACGAGAGGTGGGGAGGTCAGAGTCCAGGCCCCTTTCATCTTTTCAGGCTGTTTCCAAACCAGACAAAGGGCCCTGGCCAGGGGTGCCGGGCCCACGCGGCTTTATTTTATGGTCTGGCCCTGGGAGGGGGTGGGGAGGCCGTGTCATATTTGGATATTGTTTTGGAGGCCAGCGCCTGGCTCCTGGGAAGTCCTGGCTTCCTGGGGGAATGCTAAGTGGAAGGCAGGGCCAGCAGCCCCTGCTCGGGGAAGGGACCACCCAGCTACTGAGAGGAGGGTGTGAAGGGCTGAATGCAGCCGGCCGCCCGGCGGGATTGTCATTCAGACAGCGAGATTAGGGGTGTGAGGCTGTGTAGCTGCTGCGAATCAGGGCCTCGGATTTGCCACCAAAGAGAAAAAGGGGAGGCAGAGAGCGGAAAGGAGGAGGAGGAGGAGGAGGAGGAGGAGGAGGAGGAGGAGGAGGAGGAGGAGGAGGAGGAGGAGGAGGAGGAGGAGGAGGAGGAGGCCCAGCGCAGAACTGAATGGAGGGGGAAGGAGTTGGGAAGGCCCAGGAGAGCGTAGGTCCCCAGTGCCTCCCAATCTAACCCTCTTGGGCTTCACACTTTGAACAAGTCACTTCCTTCTTTTGTAAAACAAAGGGATTAGGGTCCCCCCCCCCCAAGGTACCTGGGGCTGGCCTGGAGGAAGAGGAGGGGGCCCTAGGTGAGCTCAACCTTCTCCCCTCTTTCTTCTGTGGTCACACTTTGTCACTTTTTCTGAAAAGCGACACAGCCATGTTATCAATGATTGAGAGTCCAGCACCCTCCATCTCACCCGGATCCCTAGCCCACGCCCCAGCACCTTCACACAATATCTGTGGTCCTGAGAGTGGCTGGGTCTCCCTTCCATCTTTTCCCTTATGTTTGTGTGTGTGTGAGCGTGTGTGTTGAACCCCGGGCCTCACCAGGCTATGCAAGTGCTTCACCTCCAGCCCCTTTGTATTTTTTGTTTGTGTTTTGGTTGAGCTCTTTATTTTGGAGACAGGGCCTTGCTAAGGGGTGGAGGCTGGCCTTGAACTTGCAATCCTCACCCCGAGTCCCCTGGGATTCCAGGTGTATGACCCACCTCCCCTGGCTGTCCCTGCCACCCTCACCTAAATTTTCATCATCACAGGTGTGAACTGTCACTCTAGGCCATCAAGATCTCCACACACTCGGGAGCCTGCCCGGGTACCAGGCTGGCGCCAAGCTCTCTAGTGGAGAACCTTCCAGGGAAATTCTGGACAGAGATGGAATCAAGGGGCTGCAGCAGGACGGAGAAAAAGCCCTGGTGGAGAGACGGCAGCCCGGGAAGGCTGCAGGTTGTTCCTTCCCTGTGGCCTTCTGGCCTTTCCCGTCACAGGACTTGATGTTCTGTGTGTCCCTCTTCAAGATCCTTCAGTACTTCACGTGGCCGAGACCAGCTTGGCATTCAGCACCTCGCTACGTGGCCCTTGCTTCTCACCCTTCCACCCTCAACTCTCTGACACTCCCCCCCCTTTTTTTTTACCGAGCCTGGAACCCAGGGCTTAACCACTGAGCTTAACCACTGAGCCACATCCCCAGCCCTTTTGATTTTTTTATTTTGAGAGAGTTCTTGCTAAGTTGCTCAGGGCCTCGATAACTTGCTGAGGCTGGCCTTGAACCTGCAATTCTCTGGCCTCAGCCTCCCGAGTGGCTGGGATTACAGGCGTGTGCCACCAGATCCAGACTGGTTTTGTTGTTGCTGTTATTATTATTATTATTTGAGATAGGGTCCTGCTGCTGATTCCCAGGCTGGTCTTGAGCTGATGGGCTCAAGCACTCCTCCCAGGAGCTGGCACTCCGGGCAGGCAGTAGCATGCCCAGCTGTTTTAATGGAAGGCTTACAGTTCATTGTTGTAGGTTTCCTCTTCTTCAGTTTGAGGATATGGGCACCAAGGTTCAGAAAGTTCAAGGAATTTGCACAGGTCACATAGCCACAACGAGGCCCAGTGGACCTCAGCCCCCTAGGTCAAACCCAAGGTCATCCCACTCTTGCCATTCCCCTCCAGAGAAGATGGGCAGGAATACACAGATATCGGGGGTCAGTCCTCTCCCCCCAGCCACAGCCAAAACAGCAGAGGAGGTGATTTATTGTGTACTCTTACACTTGGCCACAACTGAGAATGGAACTAGTCCAGAAGGCCAAAGATCCTAGGCAAAGGACCAGCAGGGACTCTGCGTCATGAACAAGGTGGGCCTCTCCGAGGCGGTCTCGGCAACTGGAGGGAGATGGAAGTTCTAGATCCACTGAGGCCAATTCTGGAAGGCAGCACACTGTCCAACCACACAGCGTCCCGGGCCTCCTGATTTCTGCTCCTCTGGCCTTCCTGGAGCGCAGGCTGGTTTACTGGCCCTCTGCCTCATTTTCCTCTTGCTCTTCAGCCTGCACATTTGCTTCCTCCTCCTCAATGTTCTCATGACACAGAGATTTCCAGGGTGGCACCAAGGCTGAGCTTTTCTCTTCATTCCTGTGGCTCCCACATCTGAAATGCTTACTGTCTCCTCCAACGGCAAATGGAAGCCAGTGGAAAATACCTCCCCCTTTGGATCCCTTGATGGACAGTTGTGCACCTCCTTAGAAGGTTCCATGAGCTCAGACCTCTGTCTCCATTGTAGCCATCAGCTCAGTAGGGCTGGGGACAGAGCTCAGTTGGTAGAGTGCTTATCTGGCATGCACAAGGCCCTGGGTTCATCCCTAGCACTGCGGGGAAAGAAAATGCATCTTTGAGTTGTTTTTCTTGTCCTCTGTTTCCCTCTTATCTGGTCTCTGGAATTACATTCCCATATGAGCTACCCGCATGCAGACCTTTTATTAAGATTCTGCTCCTAGGGGAACCTGGGCTATGCCGGGTGGCATTTAATAACATGACACTGGATGAAATCAGCAAACAGAGTGATGGAAACAGGGAAGGGAGCTGGGGGATAGGTGCGGGCAGAGCACGTGCTGGCATGTGAGAGGCCCTGGGGTCCATTCCATCCCTGTGGGTGCATAAGAGAAAAAAATAGAAAGGAAGAAAGAATCAAAGAGACCCAAGCATTGAGTCATGGGACCCTCCAGCCTTCAGAGGTGATGGAGATGAGGAGAACCCAGCAAAGGGGACCCTGATAGGGTAACGGGAATAACTAAGAGAATGGAGAGTCTCAGAAGCCACCAAGAAGAAGGAGGGATCCATTGGTCTTGGCTGAGCAGTGAGGCAGTGAGGACCGGGAGGGTTAGCCACACCGGAGAACTGGCAGCATGAACAAAGAGCAGATGCAGATGTGGAGGTGAAGTGGGTTCAAGAGAGCGTGGACGAGATTAAGAATCAACAGTTATTTTGGGGTTTTCCTAGGAAAGGTGCATGGAAATAGGGTTGAAGCTGCAGGGGAAGTGGGGTCAGGAGAGACTTCTTGTTTTTTAAAGCTGGGTGAGATTACAGCATATTTATTTATGTGCTGATGAAACGATTCAGCAAAGAGGGAGAAAACATGATGCAGGGGAGAATCACTGGAGCCCAGGGTTGGGATCTTGTGCCCTAGGAGGGTGTTTGCTTTAGATAGGAGCAGGGACAATTTATCCCTGGACAGCAGAAGGGAAAGCAGAGTTTGTGGGCAAATTCTTACATTCCATGACTCATCAAATGCTTGACTTGTAAGAGTTCATCAAGACTTTAAATTGGCTGGGTGTGGTGACGCATGCCTGTAATCCCAGCCGCTTGGGAGGCTGAGACAGGAGGATCAGAAGTCCAAGGCCAGCCTCAGCAACTTAGTGGGAGCCTGTCTCAAAATAAAAAATACAATGGACTGGAATGTAGCTCAGTAGTAAAGCCCGCCATTCCATTCTCTATGCCACAGGTAGGGCCCAGAGAGGACCAGCCCTCGAGAGGGGTTGGATAGTCTAATGCACTGCAAGGACCTTTGAAAAGGAAAGTAGAGAAATGAGCAACCTTCAGAATAGAGCCAACAAACATAGGGTGACTTTAAAAAAAGAAATCTTTATTTTGTGTATTTATTATTTTTTTTAATGTGGTGTGGGAGATGGAACTCAGGACCTCACATGGGCTAGGCAAGTGCTCTACCACTGAGCTATAACCCCAGCCCCAAAACAGGGTTTCTTTGAAAGTCTACTGATGCATGTAAGGGCTGTCCGGAGATGTATTTAGGAGTAACCACATCACTGTAGGAAAAGATATAAACTGGCAAATTGGCTTGAGAAAAATCTGCCAACAAAATACAAAAAGAGAGTCAGATACAGTGGTACATGCTTATAATCCCATTAACTCTGGAGGCTGAGGCAGGAGGATTGAAAGTTCGAGGCCAGGCTTAGCAAATTATCGAGGCCTTAAGCAACTTGGCAAGACCCTGACTCAAAATAAAATATAAAAAGAGCTGGGGAGGTGGCTCAGTGACAAAGTGTACCCGGGTTCAATCCCCAGTGCCACTTGCCCCAAAAAACAACAACAAATCCTCTAGTGCTTGGAGCCTTAACTAAGAAGCATAGGGAGTGGTGGGGGGTGTGGTACAAATACAGGTAAGTGGATGGTGGTCCTGCCTACACATTTTTACAGGTCGTATAGAATCAGCTGTTCACACCTTTGTGATTTCCCGCAGGGTGCAGCATCTCCTAATTATTCCTTCTGTTTCTCTACCCTGGACAGGAGGAGGGAACAGCATGGGTGACACTGTCTCTAGTCCCTGCAAAAGATAACGCCTTGATGGTAGCTTCAAAAATATAAATTATAAACTGCTCTTGGGTACAAATTATTCCCATGTGAGCTTGCTCAGCGTGATCCACTTATCTCTGGGGCTGATCGGTAGTTAAATCCTGCTCAAGTAGCGGAAAGCCTGTTTGTTTTACCACAAACAGGAGAAAGGGGCCAGGTTGCAATTCGGGGTTAGGATTGAACCTGAAGCCAGGGCTCTGATAGGTTCCTCTGGGGAACACTCAAGCGGGGGACAGCGTGTGACACCGCTCTTCCCTTCTGCACCAAAACAACTTTGGAAGAGGCCAGGAGGTCTGTGTTCTGATTTCCAACAGATTCAGGAGGCCGAGCTCGGGGCCACTGTGACCTACCCCAGGACGTGCCGCTTGGAAAAAATCACTGTCGTCTCTTCATTTCTCTAACCTTTTGTCGATGTTTCAAAGCACCTGCCAAACAGAACCCTCACGCTGTCTCCAAGGTAGGTGGAGCAGGCTCTGCTATCACCATTTTGCAGCTGAGGAGACAGGCCCCCAGAGGTGGCAGGACTCCACCCAGGTGACATGGCTAATTAGCAGCCAAGCTGGAGCACCCTGAAGGGGAGTGGAACACCCAGGTGTCCTGGGGCCTGGGAGCCCCTGAGAGGCTCTGGGTGAGGAGATGGCTTCTCTCCCAGGTGACCTGGGTTTGAGTCCCAGCTGTAGATTGCTAGCAGGTCACCTGAAGGTCTCGGCCCCTCCATTTCCTCATCTGTAAAAGGAGCAAAATAGGAGCCACCAGACGTGGTAGTGCATCCCGGCAATCCCAGCAGCTTGGGAGGCTGAGGAAGGAGGATTGTGAGTTCAAAGCCAGCCTCAACAATTTGGCAAGATCCTGTCTCAAAAAAAAAAAAAAAGAAAGAAAAGAAAATACAAAAAAAAGGGCTGGGGATGTGGCTCAGTGGCTAAGCACCCCGGGTTCAATCTCTGGTACAAAAAAAAAAAAAGGAGCAAACCAATAGTCCCTTATGATGTACATATGTGTAATTTTTGGTGCTGGGGTTGGAACCGGGTCTCATGCTTGCTAAGCAGAAGCTCCACCGTGGAGCCACACCCCCCACCCCAAGGAGATACTCTCAAGAAAGCAAGGCGCAGTGCAGGCTTAGCACAGGGCATTCATGCGCCATCTCTCCACCTACCCCTCTGTTCCCCCTGAGGCACAACCCAAAGGACTGTACACAGAGTCTGAAAAAGGCTCCTGCTCTTCCCTCATTCCCTCCCACCTTCCCTCTCTCACTTTGTAAAAATGGGACCTTGAATTTATACAGATTTATGTTTCAAAGTGTTTCCTTAGCCACACCTCTGGAGATCCTCCTGACAACCTTCAAGGTAACCAGGACCTCTTTGTTCCCTCATCACAGTTGAGATAGACGGGAAATGGAGCCCCTGAGGCAGCCACAGTTGGCCAAGGAGCCCACACTCTGCCTCCTATCTTTTTTTTTTTTTTGATACCAGGGATTGCACTCAGGGGCACTCGACCACTGAGCCACATCCCCAGCCCTATTTTGTATTTTATTTAGAGACAGGGTCTCACTGAGTTGCTTAGGGCCTTGCAGTTGCTGAGGCTGGCTTTGAACTCCGTGATCCTCCTGCCTCAGCCCCTTGAGCCGCTGGGATTACAGGTGTGGACCATCCTGCCAGGCGAAATCTTCTGTTTATCGTGTGGATTTTCACATATTATCTTTGGAAGTGGAGGCCAGAGGACCTAAGCTCAGGATTACCTTTTGGGAACCAAAACAGTGGGAAGCAAAGTGGCCAGGGACCACCCCTCAGTCTACTCAGTCCCCTGAACATTAGTTACCAGGCTTTGGGCTGCCGGGATGGCTCAAGGCAGAGCAGGTGCTCCTAGGTACACTGCACGCATACACACACACACACACACACACACACAGCCTTAGGACTGGAGGCTGACACTGCAATTCAGGGTAGGGGCAAATTCCATCTGCAGGCCAGCATGGAGCTGAGGGGGGGGGAGGTTGAAAGGTTAAAGGGCACTGCTCTTCCTGAGATTCCAGCATCTACTCTGCCTCTTGATATCTGAGAACACCTTGAAGGAGCCAGGGTGCACCTCAGTTTCCTCATTTATGACAGGAAGACTAGATTAGATAACTTCTCAGCTGCCCTCTGATAATCTGAAAGGGATCTGCATCTGCATGAGGACGACCGTGACTCATCATGGAGAATATTTATTTTTTTATTCATTTATCTGGCACTGGGGGTTGAACCCAGAGGCGCTCTATACACCCAAACTACAACCCCAAGCTCTTTTTATTTTATTTATCTTTATTTTATTTTGTTTTTGCGGTACAGGGGACCAAATCCAAGAGAGCTTTACCACTAGGCCACATCTCCTGCTCTAAGATCTTGCTGAATTGCCTGCGGGATAATTTTGAAAACATTCTGTTGTTGTTGTTATGGAAATTTCCCCCAAATTCAGTTAACAAGACAATATAATGAGCCAGGCATGGTAGTATAGGGACTTGGGAGGCTGAGGCAGGAGGATCACAAATTTGAGGCTGCAAGTTCAAGGACGGCCTCAGCAATTTAGTGAAACCCTGTCTCAAAAAAAAAAGAAAGAAAGAAAAGGCCTGGGGATGTAGCTCAATGGTAAAGTACCCCTGAGTTCAATCCCCAGTAGCAAAAGGAACAAAGAAAACCACAGTGTAAAAGGAGTGTACTGCACATCCATGTTTTCATTGCCCAATTTCAGTGATCATCATTCTGACTTTTTCTGTTTCATTTCTACCGCCACCTGCTCACCCACTTGACTTTTTTTTTTAATTGTTATTATTAGTGGTGCTGAGGATTGAATCCAGGGTCTTAGAAATGCTAGTCTAGTTAGTTCTCTTCTACTACTAAGCTATACCTCTTCTACTACTAAGCTCTTTTTATTTTGTGTTGAGATCGGGTCTCACTAAATTGCATCATCGGCTGCTTTGAATTTCCAGTCCTGGGATGACAGGAGTGCCTACAGCGCCTGACTAGTTTTCTCTTTGGTATCAGGGATTGAGCCACATCCCAGCCCTTATTATTTTTTTCATTTTGAGACAGGGTGTAGCTAAGTTGTTGAGGTCCTCACTAAATTGCTGAGGCTGGCCTCGAACTTGCAATCTTCTTGCCTCAGCCTCACCAAATTGTTAGGATTCAGGCAATGCGCTACCGCCCCCTGCTAAGATCTAAAGCCTTGAACTGTTTCCCTCCCTCCTTCCTCTCCCTCTTTCTCTTTTTGTTACTGGGAATTGAATCCAGGGGCGCTTTACTACTGAGCTACCTCTCCAGTTCTTTTTATTTTTTATTTTGAGACAGGATCTTGCCAAAATTGACGATCCTCCTGTCTCAGCCTCTCGAGTAGCGGGGATTCCAAGCGTGCGCCACCACACCCAGCTAATATTTTTCTTTCTGACCCTCTCCTCTTCTGCCATCTTTGTGGGTCCCTGGAGCATATGGCTTTCTGTTGCATGTGCTTCTGTTCTGAGGCTCTTACTCACCCTGGCTGCGAATCCCTAGAAGCCTGCTCGCCTCTTTCCTATGTACTCACTCTTCTCTGGGGTTTTCCCTCTTGTTCTTTCTGGCCTCTCTTTCCTACAACTGTTTCCCCGTACCTCCTGTTTTCTCCTTTAGATGCTACTTTTCTTTGTTCGCCCATCTTCTCTGACCTGACTGCCCTGTCTTTTTGGTGTGCTGATGCCCTGGCCACCAGGTGCTGAGCCAAAACCCCAGGGTCCAGCCCACGGCCAGGCAGTCAGTCAACAGTGAGCAAAGTCAGAGCACTGGATGCCCTAAACCACCCGGGGTCTGGCAGAGGAATGGGGTCCACCAAGGATCTGGTCTTTGAGAACCACATCCTTCTCTCTTCTTCAAGCAAGAAGCTATTTATCTGCCCCCTTGGAAGCTCCAGCATTTGAAAGGAAGGAGGCTGATTTCCTGGCAAAAATGTGACCCAAAGGACCATCCTCCTCCCACTTCTCACCGTTTAAAAAAAAAAAAAAAAAGGGAGTCAGCTAGGCTATCAGGGATGCTTCCTGTTTTCCTCTCTTGAAAGCATCCTGGATAGATGAAACTGAGGGATCAAAGGGACTGCCTGCCTCTGGGGCCTGGGGACCAGCTGAGTGGCTTTTAACCCTCTGTTGTCTCCCCTGTGTGGATGGGATAGGTAGTCAGAGTCTCTTCCAAGAGAAGTTTAACTCCTTTAAGGCCATTTGTTCATTGAATGGTAGGCTGTCCAGTGCTGGGGATCAAACCCAGGGCCTTGTGCATGTGCGGCAAGCTCTCTACCAACTGAGCCATAGCCCCAGCCCCCCAAGTGCTGGGTTTTATTCGAAGATCTGGGGATGCAGAAATGAATGGGACGAGGCCCCTGCTCTCGTGCTCCTAAATAAACAGTCATGACTCCACGTGCCAAGGGGACTTTCTCCGTGTCAGGCGCTCACCACAGGCCTTCCACGCACTGAATCCGGAAAGGTGTGTTATTATCTCCACCTAACGACGAGGAGAGCCAGGCTAATGAAGGTGAAATAACCTGCCACAGGCACAAGAGCGGCAGGTGTCCGGGCTGGGGTAGAGCCCAGCAGGCTGACAGCTGGAGCCATTTTCTTAACTGATACCCTAGCCCTTGGAGACCCGCCTTCCTGCCTGAACGTTAGTGACTCATTGATCGTAATTTTTACAAATGCAGTTTATCTCTGGGCTTGGTCAGGTGGCTTTTGACGAACAGGTTTGTTGACATCTTACTGTACCATGCTGTACTAGAGCAGAGGTGGCTCAGCCTGCAGCCCCCTGAAGACTTTCAAGGCTGCAGAAACCCAGGGCCACATTTGGCCTCACCAGAGGGCCAGAGAATCAGCTCTTGCTTCCCCTCTCCCTTTTCTGGAATGGATGATACCCCAGATTTGTTTTGGTTTGCAAAACAAATACCAGACCAGTGGCTGATAGGCGAGGAACCAAGAGGACACCTCATGGGGAATGACCCTGGGGCCTTGCTAGATCAGCTTTTATATCTTTGCAATGATAAATGCTATTTTCTTCTTTTTTTTTCCCCCCTCTGGGTAGAAATTGAGACTCAGAGCTGTTAGTTAACATCTCCCAAATCACACAGCTCGTCAGAGCCAGGATGATCCTAAGTTTGTAAAACTCCAAAACCCACACTTTAATCACAGTTGCCTCCTGGATGCTAAACTTGGCAGAATGAGGAAGAAACTCCCTTCCTGCGGAGGTTCCTGACAAACCTTAAGTGGCAGGTGAGGGTCGCAGACAACCTTGGGGGTCTGTTGGGTAGGGACGCCTGGCACAATGGATGGCAAGGCGCTCTGGACTCACTATCTCTTTAAGACCCGGGGCTCCCTCGATGCCAAGCCTGCTCTTTTGCTCCGAGGTTCCAGGGGTGGGGAGCCGGACTGAACATGCTGACATACAAGTAAAAATCCACCTCAGCACTTTCGCCTCGCCTCGGTGGCTCTGCCCCCCCGCCCCCAGCTCTCATTTATTTATTACTATGCTATTCCGCGGCCCTGCCCCTGTGTCAATACTGATAAAAGCAAATCGCCCCACAAACAGGTGCAGCTGGGAGCTGCCCCTTGGACAGCTGCCAGGGAAATGTGATCGCTCAGCTGGGGTGACCTGCCCCTGCCCAACCCCCTCTCGGGTTCCAGCTCCGAGCATGTGTCCTTGGGCGGTGGATGTCGTCCGCCTGTCTGAGCCCTGGTATCTGGGTTGGCATCGTGGGCTCCCGCGGGTGCTGGGTGGGGTGGGGTGGGCGTGCGCAGGAGCGGGGACGCCGGGTTTCCGTGTGTTTTCTCTTTCGATTTCTTCCCACAAATTCAGAGAATATTCTGTCCCCAAGTCCCCTGTTCAGTATTTCGGAGTATTGCCTAAGCCCATCACCGCCTGCTATTTCTAGGTAAGAAATCCTTCTTGCCTGCCCATTTCCAAAGTCGAAAGCAGGTTTGCGGTGGAACGGTCCAGAGGCATTTTCTGGGTCCCCCCCCCCCCACCCTCGGGCTTCGCTGTGAGTTTGCCTAAATAAACAGTCCGCGAGCCGGACCCCCATCCCGAATGCGTCTGGGGGCTCCGCCGCCCGGTGACTGTGACTCTGGTTTGGGAAAGCTGGTATTTCAGTCCCCTCCCCCAGCTCCGAGTGGGTCCCCAGCATCCCTCCCCGCTTCCCCAGGGCACCAGCCTCTCCGGCGTGCAGCCTGCGCTCCCGGTGGACACGGCGGCGACCAGGGCGTGCGGAGCCGCAGGGCGGGGCGAGGCGAGGCTGAGGGGCTGGGGCGCGGGGCCCCTGGTCGCAGAGGAGCGCGCAGCTCCGGGAGGGACGAGGTTGCTATGCAAATGGCTCCGCGGCCTGCGGCCCCCCTTACCCAGGGGCCCTGCGGTTGCCAAAACAGACCATTCCCCAGAACAGTCGCCTAGAAACGCGCGCCGTCATAGCAGCCTCTGGGTAGCAGCGAGCCCGCCTGTGCCAGGAGGAGCCGGTCAGGATGCGCAGACCTCCGGCAACCCCTCCCCAGCCAGCCTCCACCTCGGGGAAGGGCGTGGTGGCTCGGTCCCCCATCCAGGAGGGAGGGGGCACTAATTGGATTGGAAACCTCCAGAAACCCATCAGCTGCTCCTCCCTGCGGGAGGGGGAGGAGGAGGGCTGCGGATTGTCTTTGTGACGGGTCTCCGCCTCTCCCGCCCTACAGCCTGCCCTAACCTGGTGTTTTCCGGACCCTGTCCACCCATCCTCGGTCTAGGACACAATGACAAGTGCCTTTTCGACTAGAGGTAGCAGATGTGGGTCAGATCGTCACCCACATGGAATTCAGCAATAATTAGCAAAGTGATGCTACAAGATCTCACCTGGTTGGGAGAGACTGGCTGGGGGCTGGGGGCAGAATGCAGCTTTGCCCTGGTCACAAATCATGCCTTATCCACTTCACCCCTCAACGACCCCACTTTTTAATGAATGAATTAATTAAATTCTTTTGGTAGTGGGGATTGAACCCAGGGGTGCTCTAAATCTGAGCTATATTGCTACCTCCCCAGCTCTTTTTGTTTTTTAAGACAGAATTTCAGTCTGACAGAGGTGACACAGGCCTGCAATCCCAGCACACACGAAGCTGAAGCAGGAGGACTGCAAATTTGAGGCCAGCCTCAGCAGTTTAGTAAGACCTTGTCTCAAAAAAAAAAAAAAAAAAAGACTGGGGATGGAGCTCAGTGGTAAAGTACCCCTGAGTTCAAACCCCAGTACCAAAAACAAAAACAAAAACAAAAGGCAGAGTTAGCTATACTGCTGAGGCTGGCCTTGAATTTGCCATCCTCCTGCCTCAGCCTCTGGAGTTGCTGGGATTACAGGCCTGTGCCACCCCATCCCTCCTCCCTTTTTAGCAGCCTCTGTTCCATAGCTTGCTATGAATCTGACCCTTCCCTAATCCTTGGAAACACATTTTCCCACTTCATCTGGAACCAAGAGATCTGCCGTGACATTTAACTGTGTGTATCTTGCTTCTTACCAATTAATGTACAATATAAACTTCCAAAAGGCAGAGCCCATATTATAAGTCTGTGATGGCTCATCCTGACCTTAAAGAACAAAACAGATTTTAACATATGCACTTGAATTGGGGTGACAGTGACCTTCATCAACATGGACATCCTGGGAAGCCTCTATTGTGCCTTCCCAGTGAGAGTAAAACCTCATCAAACACTTCCTGGGATTGGGGAGGGAAGAGATTCCAGACAGCCTGAGTGACTGTAAGCCAACTGGTGGGCTACAGAGCAACTACTTGGGACACAGAGTTATTTTTTGGTGTGTGTGTGTGTGTGTGTGTACCAGGGATTGAACCCAGAGGTGCTTTACCATCCTCAGCCACTTTATTCTTTGAGACAGTGTCTCACTAAGTTGCTTAGGGCCTTGCTAAATTGCTGAGACTGTCCTCAAATTTGTGATCCTCCTGCCTCAGCCTCCCAAACTGCTGGGATTACAGGCATGAGCCCCTGCGCCTGGTGGCACTGAACCTTTTGCATGGTCCACATGCTGCAGGCCAGCAGGCAGAGGTGTCTGGAGAGCACTCGCGGTGGGGAGGGAGGACGGCTCTGTGCTTCCCTGCAGGGAGAGGGAGTCCCCTTCCTCCATAATCCACACCAACTCAAAGAGCAAACCTCCGAATGGCCTGTAAATCTGCACTGTCTCCCCGCTGCTCCCTCTCCCCTTTCTTGCTGGAGTGTGGAGTTCCTACTGTGTTCCAGGCGCTGAGCTGGGCAACACAGTCACAGAATGGTTAAGTCATATCATTCCATATTTGTAAGAAGGAAAAAAAAAATCTGTAGTACAGGGGACATTTGCCATGCCTTATGATCACCAGCACCTTTCCTGTTTATGGGTTTTCCCCACACCATAAATCCCACTTCCCCAAAGTAAAGGACAGAAATGTCCTCTCCCACACACTGCAGCAGCGACGGTGTAGGCGGGTGACCTAGGTTCCACCAGTCAGATGCATCCATGTGAGACTGATTTGGAAAAGAGCCACAGTGATGCAGGCTTCGTGGAAAGAGGAGCCCAAGGCAGCATCTTTAAAGCCACAGGAGCCATACGGGGAAAATTCTGGAGTTTAATTTCCACCATGTTTGTTGGTGAGAGGGATGAGGTAAGTTCCAGAGTTTTAGCTGAGAGGTGGCTGCATTTTTTCCCCCTGGTACTGGGGATTGAACCAGGTCTCTACCATTGGGCTCCATCTCAGCCCTTTTTTATTTTAATTTGAAACAGGGTCTTGCTAGGCTGGACTTGAACTTGTGATCCTCCTGCCTCAGCCTCCCAAAAGGCTGGGATTGTCAGGGAACTCCATGACACCTGGCCAGCCATAGATTTCTGTCAGAGTGGATTCTGTCATCTGAAATAGAGCACTCTGATGCAGACAGAGAGCTGGACGATGGCAGTTGGATCGGTAGGTGGGGGGGTGCATGAGCAAATAGAAGGTTGGACGGATGGGTGGGTAGGTGGACATCCACATACTGACTGGCTTTTCTGGGGAAATGGGATTATAGATTATAGATTTTTTTCCCTCTGATTAATTTCTTCCTTTTCTTTTATTTCTTGGGGGGGGGAGTACTGGGGATTGAACCCAGGGGTGTTCTACCACTGAGCTGCATTTATTTTGAGACGGTTTCACTACATTGCTGAGGCTGGCCTCAAACTCCTGATCCTCCTGCCTCAGCCTCTCCAGTAGCTAGATTATAGGTGTGCGCCCCCAGCTCCTTCCCGCATTTTCTCTTCTCTTTTAGGGGAAGCATGTTATTTGTCTAATAATAAAAAAGTTACCAGAAACCCAGACCTGTAATTGCTCATTCAGGTGGAGGTCAGTTCAGGGCAGCTAGAAGCCAACTCTGAACACAAGGTTCCATTTTGACAGTTCTGGGGATGGAAGGCAGGTCTTCGTGTGCGTTAGGCAAGCACTTACCATCCTCCATCCTGAACACGGGGCCCTCAACCAGGAGCAGCCCAAGGGGCTCTGGGCTCTAGACTTTCCCACTCTCTCACCACACCAGTCCTGACCGGCAACCCAAGCCCTTCCTCCCTCTCTCCATCCTCTGAACCCCACAGCATGGCCCCACCCGCCAGAAACACATGCCAGGCTCCTTGTGACATGGTTCCTATTGTTACCCAACAATCCCATTTCACCTTGAGCAAGGATGACATGCACATTGTGACTCATCTCATATGTTCTGCCCTCTCCCTGCGGCACTGACCGTCCCTCAGCTGCCGTGGGCCACGCAGGGCCTGGTTCCGCAGCTCTTTTTCACGCGGGCATGTCCCATTGCCGGCAGAGACCCTCAGCCCTGGGATTTCAACAGATCCCTTTGTTCCCTGCAGCTTTATAGAAGTCAGGCTTTGTTTCTAGATGACGGGGATCATATTGTTTATTTTTACGTCGATGATTTTCTCCCTAATGAAAGCATAAGATTTTGTAGGCGGGGTCCCTTTGTGCAGTTGGTCAGCATTTAATGAGTGTCAATGGCGGGCCAGTCTGTGTGTTGGTTGCTGGGGTCAGGAGGAAATAGGGACAAACCCTGGTCCCTTCCAACGTGTTAGAGTTTAATAGCAAGAAAGACATACTTTTAAATAAATGGAGAAGTGCTCTGATAGCTCTGTGTTCAGGATAGAGAAGGGAGTGGTTGGTTGGGACAGAAAAGTCCTTTTTATTTATTTAGCAGTACTAGGGATTAAACCCAGGGTGCTCTACCACCGCTACACTCTCAGTCCCTTTTGTGTTTTGAGACAGGGTCTTGCCACGTTGCAGAGGGTCTCACTAAATTGCTGAGGCTGGCGTCCATCTATCTTCCTGCGTGAGTCAAGTCGTTGGATTGTAGGTGTGCACCACTGCACCCCACTAAAAGTCTTTTTTTTTTTTTAAACCTGGTACAGAGAAGCACGCTTGTAACTCTAACTACTTGGGAAGCTGAGGCAGAAGGATTGCAAGTTCAAAATATTTTTTTTTTTTTTGATACCAGATGTTAAACCTAAGGACACTCCATCACTGAGCCACATCCCCAGCCCTTTTCTATGTTTTATTTTGAGATAGGGTCTTGCTAAGTTTCTAGAGCCTCGCTAAATGGCTGAGGCTGGCTTTGAACTTGTGATTCTCCTGCCTCCACCTCACAGACTGCTGGGATTGTAGGCATGTGCTACTGTGAATTTAAGTGCTCTTTTCTCCCATGTCCTGGACTGACTTTGGAGATGTCCCCGTCTCTGAACCACTCTGGCAGGATGGTCTCAGCCAGTTGTTACCTGTGCATGGGCTGCTAAGTTATTGCAAGAAGTCGCTGTGTCTATTTGCACACCAAATACCGTCTGCCGCCTGTGTAAGTAATGTCTGGAGGAGGAGGGCTGCTCCTTTTCAGCCCTGCTAAAGCCCTTGTTTTTCATCACTCTGAATTTTCCCAGTTGACCAAATCCTAAAATAACTGCTCTGCTCATTTGCAGGATTGCGACCATTTCCAGAAGGAAGCAGGACTCCTCTTGTCGGAGCAGGTTGGAAGCCACTGAGTTGGGCTGTCAAGCCAGTGTGTCATTTCCCTTGGGCCCAGGGGTGTCATGAGACCCGAGGTCAAGTTTCAGCTCCTCCCGGGGATGGCTAGATGATCTTGGGGGCAGCCCCTCGTGACTTGGAGAGCTTTGGTTTCCTCATCCTGGAGCAGAGATTGTGAAAATTATTTGTCAGGATTGTCAACAAGATTAGATGAGATAATGAGAGGACTTTGAAAACTGGGAAGTGATGCTCAGGGGTAAGGGTGGTTCCTTGTCTTCTGCTTACACATGCTATGGATTGAAGGTCAGGGAAGGTGTCTTCGGTTTTCTTCTTCAGTCCTCCTAATGATACCCACTCATTCCTGTCACCTCCTGTATTCAACCAGGATTGGACGTAGAGAAGACCTCAGAAAAACACAGCAAAATGACCTGCACAGGGACTTAGCAAGTAGCATCCGGGGCATGCACGTGCCATCTGCGGTGGGAGAGGCAGGGCTGTGCTGTGGTTCCAGTGTGGGCCTGGGTAGCCACGTTAGCAAGTGTGACCTTGGTCAAGATGAGCACTAATGTCCTCATCTATCACAGTGGTCAGTGATCATTGGAGTAGTTCAGGAAGCTGTTGGGAGAACTGAAGGGGTTTGTTTGGTCTATGTGTCAGGCCAGGAGCAAATCACTCTGTTAGCATCAGTAGTTGTTACTATTTTACTATTCTATGCTGAGTGATTCTTCAAACTGGAAATGGGAGATTTGGCTTCTGGTTTCGTTTTGTTTTTGCACTACTAGGTAGGTTGCTGGGGATCTTTCTGCCTCAACCTCCAGAGTTGCTGGGATTACAGGCAAGTGCTACACCATCGGACTTCTGGTTTTGTTAAGAATTATCCAAGCTGGGCTTAGTGGTGCACATCTGTCATCCCAGCGACTCAGGAGGCTGAATCAGAGGATCACAAGTGTGAGGCCAGCCTCAGCAACTTTGTGAGGCCCTAAGCAACTTATGGAAACTGTCTCAAAATAAAATATAAAACAGGCTGGGGATGTGGCTCTGTGGTTTAGTACCCCTGAGTTCAATCCCTGGTAGCCCCCCCATCCACCCACCAAAAGAAAAAAAGATTTGTCAGAGTCATCAAAGATGGTAAGATGCTCAGGCCAGCCCTTAAGGTCAGCACAAAGAAGGTAGCAGTAAATATGCTGGACACCATTGCCCTTGGCCGTGGGCTAGATTCCTAGGTTACAAATTGTTGAGTAAGAGGTGTGCATATTTAACATCTTGGACAAATATCACAACTGTCCAACATGCAGATGATCCTGTTTGCACTGCCTGGCCACAGGCTGAGAATAACTGTTTCTCCCCACCGCCTTCTCCCAACCCATATTTTAAACTTAAATTTCATTAATTTTGATTGGGTAACATTTTCAGATCGCACAAAATTCACAAAAGGTCAGGAAAGAGCCTACAGTGAGACATTACCCCCTGTCACAATCATTCACATACCTCCCCAGGAACACAAACTTTGTTATCAGTCCATCTGATAAAGGGAAAATGGTATCTCACTAAA
This sequence comes from Marmota flaviventris, assembly GCF_047511675.1. Lineage (NCBI taxonomy): Eukaryota > Metazoa > Chordata > Mammalia > Rodentia > Sciuridae > Marmota > Marmota flaviventris. The sequence goes on from NC_092503.1 coordinate 116,448,918, forward strand.
TGAATCTCTGTTATTTTGATGTGAAAATCAGTGTATATCATGGAGTAAAATGTTGCATTTGAATGAACTTTAAGATAAAACAGGAGACTTTAAAGGCATTTTATGCTCAGGGGTGGGGCCAGTTGGGCACTGCTCCTGGCTCTCTGTCTCTTGCCTTCTCTTGGCAGAAAAATTTGTACAGTTTTTTTTGTTTGTTTGTTTTTTTGGAACTGGGTATTGAATCCAGGGGCACTTAACCACTCAGCCACATCCCCAGCCCTTTTTTTGTATTTTATTTAGAGACAGGGTCTCACTGAATTGCTTAGGGCCTTGCTAAATTGTTGAAGCTGGCTTTGAATTCAGGATCCTCCTGCCTCGGCCTCCTGAGCTGCTGGGATTATACAGATGTGTGCCCCTGGGCCGGACTTTGGTACAGTTCTGAGTCAATAAAGTGAAAGTTTCAAGATGCCCCACTCTTCTTCATCCTAGTCACTTGTTTACAATTCATCTCTCATGGCTCTTCTTGCCCTTGAGTGGGTCACTACCTTGAACTTGACCTTGAACCAGTCATCTCTCACTCTGGGCTCCAATGTTTTGACTTGTAAAAAAAAAAAAAAAAAGTGGGCCTGAGTAGAGCCATTCCAGGTTTAACATTCCAGGACTGATCAACGAATTCCCATTAAGCTGTAGATGACTGATAACAGCTTAATGTGTGACCTCTCCTGTGGGTGGAGGCATTTTAAGAGATGCAGTTTCTCATCTCAAAAGAATGAATGTGCACGGTTGCAATTTCTGGCATGGTCACTGGTGGGTGGGGACAGTGTGTGTGTGGGGGGTGCCTTTCCTGGAACACCTCCAGTGGTCACCGCGGGGGCCCCTGCCTGCCCCAGCCAGGGGTGGTGCACCCTGAGGGACCACCCTGCTGGTTTTCCTGGAGAACCCCCACTATCCTCTTTTCTTTCTCCCGCTGTGGCCGTGGCCGGGAGTGGGGTTTGTCATACAGAAAATGCCTCATCAGGGAAACTCGTGTGTGGCCTGGAAAAAACCACCCTGTGCCCTGGGGCGAGGGGTGCGGTGGGGCATTGGGTGCTCAGCAGTTGACTTCCGACTTAGCAGGTCAGTTCCCACCTGGGCAGAGAGGAGCCCTCTGCCCGCCCAGGGGCAGCAGCTGTCTGCGGGAGCAGGTGGTCCAGCCGCACCTGGAGTCAAGACGCGCGCTTCTCACAACAAGCAGGGAGTCTGTGCCCAGCGCCGTCTGGTTTCATTTGAAGGAGGTTTGGTTTGGCTTCTGAGTTTTCAGGGAGAGAGGAGACGGGTGGCCCGCAGTCACCCACAGCCCATGGGAACAGGAAAGGTGCTCCTTATTGGCTATGAGGCCTGGGCCAGCTGCACTTGTGCAGTGGGGACACTGCATCCCAGAGTATCCTCCACCAGCCCCTGGGCCTCTGGGTGGCATTGTCCCACCTGCTTGGCAGAGTCTCTTCAGTGAAGGCGGCTGGGGAGCCAGTCTGTGTTCTGGCCTCAACAGTGCTAAGGAGGGACGGAAACCAGTGGTCCTGACTCTGTGGGGAGACTGAGGCCCAGAGGGATGAGCAGGGCCAACTGCACTCTCAGAATGTCCTTGGTCACACCCCTCCTCCTTCCGGGGCCAGGGCAGCTTCTCAAGGCCTCTCACCACGAGGCACAGAGCTGCAGGCCTTCCCTACACCAGGGGTGGTCCCGGGCCGCAGCTCCAGCCTCTCCTGGGAGCTGCTGAGAACTCAGTCTGGGAATCACCCCAGGCTGCTGAATCACAGTCCAGGTTGCTGGGTCTGCTCGTGGATGTTTGGGAAACAGGTCTAGAGGCTGCCTGGGAGGAGCAAAGAATGCCAGACTCCCTGGGCAGCAGGTTCAAGGAGGGAGGCTGAACAGCCAAAGCTGAAGGGCACTGACTAGCGCCACAGGCTGGACCAAGCAGGAGCCTCTATTTTCTTTCAAAATAGTGTTTTAGTTTAATTTCTTCTCTCTTTATTTTTGTATTAGGGATTGACACCCGGGGCTTTGACACTGAGTCTCATCCCCAGTCCTTTTTATTTTTTATTTTGAGATAGGCTTTCACTAAGTTGTTTAGGGCCTCACTAAGTTGCTGAGGTTGGCCTCAAACTTTCGATCCTTCTGTCTCAGCCTCCTGAGTCTCTGAGATTATAGGCATGTGCCACCATGAGTGATTTCTTTTTCTTTTCTCTCTCTCCCTCTTTCTTTTTTTTTTTTTTTTTTTTTGTTACCCAGGATTGAACTCAGGGGCACTCAACCACTGAGCCACGTCCCTTTTTTGTATTTTTTTAGAGACAGGGTCTCACTGAGTTGCTAAACCCCTCATCCTCATTGAGGCTGGCTTTGAACTTGCGATCTTCTTGTCTCAGTCTCCTAAGCCACTGGGATAACAGTCCTGTGCCACCGTGCCTGTCTCCTACCCTTTTTTTTTTTTTTTTGAGACAGAGTCTTGCTAAGTTGCTGAGGCTGGCTTTGATCTCACCATTCTCCTGCCTCAGCCTCCCAAATTGCTGGGATTACAGGTGTGGGCCACTGTGTCCATCTTAATTTTATTTTAAATAGGCAATCCATTTACTTTTTTTTTTTTTTTTTTTTTGGTGTTTATTTGTTTTAGTACTGGGGATTTAACTCATGGGTAATTAGATCCTTAGCCATTTAAAAAAAATTTTAAATATAATTTATTTACCTTAGAGTGAATAAATATCCTTAGTCTATTTTCTTGGATTAAGATTCTTATAGGGTCCATGAAGACCCATTAATAGAAAATATGGACTACATTTTATTTTAGTCACATCTTTTGGGGGATAAAACAGCTTTCAGACAATGTCCTTGTAGCATAGCCTTGTATGGCCACCTAACTTGTGGAGTGGGGACGCTATCCTGCACACAGTGTAGCAGCACAGGTGAGGGGAGGAGGAGGGACAGGAGATGGTGTGGAAAAATACATCAGCCACACTCACATTGAGGTTCCGATTTTGTCATAGACATTTATAGTTTCATTCCCTTTATAAATTTTTTATGAGACAGGGTCTGTCTTGCTAACTTGCCCAGACAGGCCTTGAATTAATTAATTAATTAATTAATTTGATCTTTTATTTAGAGGCAGGATCTCACTGAGTTGCTGAGGTCCTCGCCAAGTTGCTGAGGCTGGCATTGAACTTGCGATCTTCCTGCCCTCAGCCTCCAGAGCCATTGGAATTACAGGTGTAATCTGTGCGCAGCCATCAGACTCCTTTCTAAAATTCCAAGTGTAAACTGGGTGCAGGGGTGCACACCTGTAGTCCCAGAGACTTAGGAGGCTAAGATGGAAAGATTGAAAGTTTGAGGCCAACTTCAGCAACTTAAGTGAGACTCTGTCCTAAAATAAAAAGGTCCGGGGCTGCAGCTCTGTGATAAAGTACTCTTGGGTTCAATCTCTAGTAGCAAAAAAAAAAAAAAAGAAAAACAAGAAGCTATCAATATCCTTGAACAACGGTTGGTCCATGGTGATGAACCTCAAAATGATCATGTTGAGTCAAAGAAGCCAGACGGAAAACAACAAAAGTCCTGGCTGTATGACTTCATTTATATAAAATTCTTCAAAATGCAAACCAGTCTAAGGTGAGAGTCCCTCTGTGGCTGCTCAGGGAGGAGCAGGAGGAAGGGATTACAAAGAGGAACAAGGAAACTGGGGTAAGAGACATGTTCTCTCGATTCTGGTGACGATTTCACAAGTTCATACAGCGAAAGCTCATCAAATTGTATATTTTTCTTTTCTTTTTTTGAGGTGCTGGAGATTGAAAACAGGTCTTTCATATGATAACTGAGCCATATTCTAGCCCTTTATATTCTGAGAAAGGGTATTGCTAAATAGCATGTGGCTGGCCTGTCGTGGTGGTGCACACCTGCCATCCCAGTGGCGTGGGAGGCTGAGGCAGGAGGATCACAAGTTCAAAGCCAGCCTCAGCAACTTAGCAAGGCCCTAGTCAACTCAGTGAGACCCTGTTTCTGAATAAAATATAAAAAAGGCTGGGGATGTGGCTCAGTGGTAGAGTGGCCCTGGGTTCAATCCCCTGTTACATACTCCCACCCCCAGCAAATTGCCACAGTTGGTCTCAAACTTGGGATCCTCTGGCCTTAGCCCATCAGCAGGGTTGGATTTTTTTTATTTTTGGCAGGGGGAAGACATGCTGGGGATTGAACCCAGAACCCGGGCCTTGCACATGCTAGGCAATTGCTCTACACTGAGCCACACCCCCAGCCCTTTTTACTTCTTATTTTGAGACAGTGTCTTGCTATGTGACAGGCTGGCCTCAGACTTTTGATCCTCTTGCCTCAGCCTCCCAAGTCACTGGGATGACAGACGTGTGCCACCACACCTAGCACTAAAGAACAAACCTGGCATGGTTCCATTTATATGAGTGTTTAAAATAGTCAAGCCCTTGGAAACAGGGTAGAAGGGTGGTCGTCGGGAGCAGGGAGAGGACTTTCTGTTTGATGGGTGCAGAGTTTCAGTCTGGGAACTGAAAAAGCTTAGGAGACGATTGTGTGACAATGGGAAAACCACTGAACCATACACCCAAAAACGGAGAAAATGACAAATTTTATATGATGCATATTTTACCCTGATTTTAACAAATGGGGTGCACAGCTTGTTTAGCAGTGGGGAAGCCTGGCCACGGAGCTGAGTCTCCCTGAGCCAGAGAACAGGCTCCAAGGTCAGGACCAGGAGGTGACAGGAGGCTGAGCCTGGCTGGCTGAGCCTTGGGTTCCAGGTTGAGAAATTTGGGATTAAGATCCCCACTGAGTCACTCCTTGGGGTCAAGCCTTTGTCTCTTGGTTAAAACAAACCATTTCTTGGGGTGGGGTAATCCAGCACATGAATCCATGGGCGACTGACATCCTTGAGCAGGGCGCTCCTCATGTCCTGATGAGAAGTGCCCTGGGTCCATGAAATCTGGTGGTTTCTCCATTCCCAGCATCGGGCCCTAACTATTCCTGGCCTCAGTTTGTTCATCTGTAAAATGGCACAGCAGTGGCTTTGTATAACGGGGGAGAGTTCATTCTAAGTACGGGTCACTCGTTTCCCTCTCCACTGCTAGAAGAAAGAGTGGTGGCTGGTCTGTTAGAAGCTGTTACAGGTGAGGGAAGTCAGGGCAAACCCCAGAGGGGCCAATTTTTTTGTGGGGGTGGGTAGCTTCATGTGTGCTGGACAAGTGCTCCACCCCTGAACTGTGTCCCTGGCCCTTTTGTTGTTGTTGTTTATTTTGACACAGGGTCTCACTAAGTGGCCCAGGCCGGCCTAGGCCTAGCGCCTGGGATTAGCCTGCTTCTGCTTCCACAGCTGCTGGGATTGCCAGCAAGTGTCACGTGCCTGTGCCTGTGCCTGTGCCACTCTTTATCTAAATAAGAATGAAGAGGGGCTGGGGATGTGGCTCAAGCGATAGTGCGCTTGACTGGCATGCTCTGGGCACTGAGTTTCATTGCACCACATTTAAAAAAAAATAAGATAAAGATGTTGTATCCACTGAAAACTAAAAAATAAATATTAAAAAATTCTCTCTCTCTCCTCTCTCTCTCTAAAAAATAAAAAGAATGAAGGGGACCTGGCATGTATGCGTGCCTGGTGCCTGTAATTCCAATGATTGGGGAGGCTGAAGCAGGAGGATTGCAAGTTCAAGGCCAGCCCAGGGAATTTAATAAGACCCTGTACTAAAATAATAATAATAATAAAAGTTGGGTTAGGGATGTAGCTTGCTAGTAAAGTGCCCCTGGGGGTTCAATCCCAGTACCAGAAAGAGAGGGGTGGGGAAGGAGGGAGGGAGGGAGAGACAGAGAACAAAAAGAGATGAGAAGAATGAAGGAGGAGGTGGAGGAAGAGAGGCCCACCACGTGAAGTCCATGTGTGAGGGCATGGGGTGGTGGGAAGAAAGAAGAGGAGCAGCTATGCTCAAGAGGGGGCTTGGGAAGGAACAGTGTCCCCCTGTGCTTCCTTAGGAGGTTCTTAGAAAAGGTCTCTCTCTCTCTCCCTCCCTCCCTCCCTCCCTCCTCCTTTTCCCTTTCTTTCAAGGTACTGATGATTGAACCCAGGGTTGTTTTTTTTGTTTTTGTTTTTTGTTTTTACCACTGAGTCACACCCCCAGCCCTTTTGTTTATTTTTAAATTTTGAGACAGGGTATCACTAAATAGTCAAGGCTGGCCTCAAACTTGTGATCCTCCTGCCTCAGCCTCCCAAGTGGCAGGGATTACAGGCCTGTGCCTACTATGTTACTTTCCAAGCTGTGTTGGAATCTGAGCTTCTCTCAAGTGCTAGGATGAGTCTCCAGGTGGCCCAACACATCTGGGTCACATTCACAACATGGATGACACATTGTAGAGACTCAGCGAATGCTTCCAGTTATTATTCTGCAGGAAGACAGATCTGGGAACTCCTGAGACTAGGGCTGGTATCTTCAGTGAACAGCCAGGGCGCTTTCCTGAGATACTGCCAGGCTGGGTTAAAGGAGCTAGGTCCCAGCTGTCCTCTCCCTCCAGAGCCCAGTGTGGTAGCCACTAGGCACTAGGGTGTTTAAATTTCCTACCTAAAAAAAAAAAAAAAAAAAAGAATTACTGTCATGTGTAACTATTTAGAACAAACAAACAAAAATAATAAATAAATAAATAAATTTCCTACCTACCATCCTTCCTTCCATCCTAGGATTTCAACCCAGGTAGCTTTACCACTGAGCCACCCCTCCAGCCCTTTTAATCTTTTATTTTGAGATAGGGTCTTGCTAAATTGCTTAGGGTTTTGCTAAATTGCTGAGGCTGCCCTTGAACTTTGGATCTTCCTACCTCAGCCTCCCCATCCTGGGATCACAGGGTGCACCACCACACCCGGTTCCTAGTTTTTCATTTTAATTTAAAAAATCTTAATGAAAAATCCAGCTCTCAGTTGCACTAAGCTACGTATCAAGCGGCACAGAGACCCCCGTAGCTAGGGGCTAGCATGCTGGACAAGGCAGGTCCCCGAAGGGTTCCATTCGCACAGAAAGCTCTGGTGGACAGTCCTGCTCTAGAAAGACCAGGAACGAGCCCAAGTAGGTTGGTGGTTGTTTATATCCTGACTGTTCCTCAAAGGCTCTGAGGCAGCTGGGGACAGCCCAAGGCCACCAGGCCAGTGCCCTCTGGCTGGAGACAGGGGAAGGTTGGCACATGGGCGGATCAGGGTCAGGAGAGGAGCTGGAGAGAAGTGGGGCCCAGAGGTCACTGGGATAGGGAAGGGGAGGGAAGGCGGAGGTGGGACGCTGTGGGACTGAGTGTCAAAGGACAAGGTTATGCGCAATCAGAGGTTGAGCAAGGAGAAGGTCAAGGAGAGAGGCGCCCTGTTTCCCTCAGCCACAGGTTGTTACCTGACCTGTCTCATCAAGGAGGCCCGCGCCCTTGCGTTCTCAGATACAAATTCCAGATTCCAGCTAATCGATTGCAATTAAAGGACACTGCTGCTGGGTACAGGTTCTGGCACACAGCACCACAGGTGGGTGCTGGCCTGGATCAGAGTGCGCACACCCAGCTGGTTCTGAGCCACCCCGCAGGAGGGGACAGGGGCAGGAGGGGACAGGGCGGGAGACACCTTCCCGCAGCCCCATGCTGAGTGGACAGCCTCTCAGTGGAGGGGACCGGCCCCAAGTGCTCCCTTCAGTGATTTCAAACCAAAGACCTGCTCTGGGGGTGGCTTCTTTTGGAGGGGAAATCAGAGGGCTTTTTTCTTTTTTTTTTTTTAATGTTCACTACATTTGACTTTGTGTTAAACTCATTTCTAGGGATTAAAGAAAAGTCAGACTTATATTAAGATGATTTTAATTTAAGCTTTGTTGGGAAGGTTGAAGATCTCACAGGGTGGTGGCTTCCAGTGCCAACCGGAACAGCTTCTTATTGCTTAACTTGACTTAACATATTCCCATAAATGTTATTTTTACTTTTATTTTGAGGTATAACAGACTTGGAGCAAAGTGCATGGATTTTTTCAGAATAACTGGATGCATTTTTACATTTGTGGATACCCACTTAACCTGCACCCCACCCCATCCGAGGCCGGGTTTTGCAGCATCTGTACATTTCCCTCCCCCTCCCCCAGGCCCCTGGCCCCTCCCCTCCCCTCCCCCAGGCCCCTCCCCCTCCCCTCCCCCCAGGTCCCTGGCCCCTCCCCCTCCCCGGTAATTGCTATTCTGACTTCTATCACCACCCATTAGTGTTGCCTGTCCTTGAACTTTGTGTAAATAGGATCACACTGTAATACATCACGTGTCTGGTTCCTTCACTCATATCCCTGAGAACTTTTTTTAGGGGCAATTTTATAAATAGCACAATCCTCTACCTGAAACCCTTGGGGCCAGTTAGGTTTCAGAATTCAGAGTTTCTCCTGGTGTAGTCGGTGCCATGGTGAATACACTGTATATTATAAAATGCCCGGGTAGGATCTGGGACGGCCATGGGTAAACACATAAATATTTCTGAGCAAAGTCTATGAATATTCACTCGCTAAGTGGTGTAAATAGAGGCTGTAAATAGGTTCACCTCAGTTGAGGTCTATTTTCTTGCCAAATGAGTTCACCTCAGGTCAAGTTCTGCAGCTCAATGCATGATGACAAGATTCACTTTATCTAGCCTATGGCTTCCAGAGATCTGGGGGTTCTGAAACTGAGACTAAGGGATAGCAGACCCATGAGTTCAGCCAGGCCTTCGGCTCTGTGGGAAGGTCTCCCAACAGAGGGAAGGCACAGAGTGCGTTCTGAGCAGGGTCCCCTGACCTGGGCTCTCAGTCCAGGCATGAGCTCCTGACCCTGAAGGCACACTTTCACTGTACATGCATTTGGGGGTTCCTCTGGCATCCCTACCTGTGCTTAGATTCTCAAAAGAAGACTCCCTCCCAAATAAGACCAAGAGGCTGGGGATGCAGCTCCGAGATGGAGCACTTGCCTAGCACGTTTGAGGCCCTGGATTCCGTCTCCAGTGACACACCCACCCACACAGAGCAAAAACCAAAGGATCCCTCTAGAAGCTGCCCTTTTTCTTTCTTTCTTTTTTCCTTTTTTTTTTTTTTTGCACCAGGGATTGAACCCAGGAGCCCCGTCCCCAGCTCCTTTTTTATACTTTATTTAGAGACAGGGTCTTGCTGAGTTGCTGAGGCTGGCTTTGAACACACGATCCTCCTTCCTCAGCCTCCCAAGCCGCTGGAGTAACAGGCGTGATCCACCGCTATAAGGTGCCCTTGAGATCAAGGTGTCCTTGCCTGGACCCCTCCGCTGTAGACCTGATCTGTCCCACGAGACCCTGCTGAGGGGCACTTCAGTGACTGTTGGGGAAGAGAGGACAAAAAGGGCAAGTGGTTTAGGACATGGAAATGGCGGGGGAAGTCAGAGAGTGACTGTGGGAGGCCCGAGTCTGGGAGAGATGGTCCCAGGGCTGCAGAGTCCTGTTCTGGAGACCACTGCCATGAGCCCAGTGCTGGGGACACAAAGATGAGTCCCCTGGTCCCCTAGCGATGGTGCCTATGGCCACATTGCTCCTGTCGGATGAGAGCCCTCTTGACCTTTCTTCCATCACTTTCCCCTCCCCCACCAAAGCGAATACACGGAAGAGCAGGGCGTGGCCTCCAGGTGCCAGGTGCTGCAGGGGAGGAAGGAGAGCGGTGGCCGCCGGCCCTGCAGCTCCACTCAGAGGCTCTGGGAGCTGTCCTTGCACCTCCTGGCCACTCAGTTGTGTGGCTGGGGCATTTCCTTCCCGGGCCTCAGTTTCCCTCTCTGTGGAATGGATTCATCCAGTCGGGCCCAGGATGTTGTGAGGATCAAAGGAATAATGTGGAGGAAAACAGGAAGGGGAGGTCTTGCCCGGGTCTGAACCGTGTGGGCCGTGCCCACGGGGTTCCCGCAGGATGGGAGCCACCAGCACTGTGCGCCCATGAGGCACCCGGACTGGCTGGGGGCTGTCCTGGCCTCTGGGGGACCCCACAGAAGGGACCTAAATGTGGTTTCACCCTCTGGGGCTGTAATGGTTCTTCGGAAAATAATTGTTGTTCAAAAATGTTAGTTCCTAAAATAGATAAATAAATAAATAAGAATTAATTAAAAAAATAATAATAACCCAAGAAAAGTTATTTTTCGGACAGGCTTGGTGGACACTTGTGATCCCAGCTCCTCAGGGGCCTGAGGCAGGAGGTTTGCAAGCTCCGGGCTAGCTGGGCAACTCAGTGAGAGCATTTCAAAATAAAAAAACAAAAAGGGGCAGAGAGGTGGCTCAGTGGCAGCGCGCTTGCCTGGCACACACAAGGCTCTGGATTCCATTCCCAACACACCTGCCGCCTCCCCTCCCCCACACAGGACACCTAAAGGGGTGCAAGAGCTCAAGGGATGATTAAAGACTCCATCCCCATCTCTGATGCTCTTTGATGGTAGGGGGGTGGCCTCCTTCCCCATCACAAAAGGAATAGGGTCAAGAGCTGCGGGCACTCCAGATATAAGAATTTAAAACATTTTTAAATTTTAGTTTTGGTACTGGGGATCAAACCCAGAGGTGCTTTACCACTGACTTTTTTGATTTTTACTTTGAGATAGGATCTTGCTAGATTGCAGAGGTTGGCCTCTAACATTCGATCCTCCTGCTTCAGCCTCCTGAGTTGCTGGGGATTATAAGCATGCATCAATGCTCCTGGCTAAAACTAGTTTTTTCTTTTTCTTTTTTTAACCAGGGATTGAATCCAGGAATACTTAACCACTGAGCCACATCCCCAGCCCTTTTTTAATGTAATTTTTTTTGTTTTGAGACAGGGTCTTGCTCAGTGTCAGGGCCTCCATAAATTGCTAAAGGCTAGCCTCAGCCTCAGACTCCCAAACTGCTGGGATCACAGTCCAGCACCACCAAGCCCAGCTTAAAAATAGTCTTTAACATAAGCAACAGTCCCATTTCTTGGGATGTTTGTGTTCGACCAAAATGGAAGTAGAAGGGTGCTCATCACAGAGTTATTTGCCATAGTGATAAGTTCAAAACAACCCTAATGCTCAGCCATTGAGGAATGCTGAAGTAATCGGCGGGTTATAAATGCAGTTGGCTTCTGTGCAGCCATGATGAATAATGCATTTCCTACATGACACTCCACAGACCCAAGCCTCAAGAGCATCCCTCGAGGGATTTCAAAGTGAAATATGTCTCAGCAATGCCAGTCTCCTCTTGATGATTCAGAACACACATTAGTAAATTAAAGACTCCAAGAAACCCTCCGGAAAGAATCCCATTGAAGCTGGCGTATGTCGATGCATCCCACACATTGGCAAAGGATCCCAACTAATAACAAAAGGGTCCCGGTGTCCCGTGTAGCCAGTTTGGGAATACTGGTGAAGCCGACCCAAGGCCTAAGGACTGAGCCCCAAACTCAAGTTTCTGAGAGTCTTGGAAGCATGACTCGAACTAATTCATGAGCCAGGCGCTGTGGCACGTGTCACAATCCCATGTAATCCCTGTTGCTCTGGAGGCTGAGGCAGAAGGATCGAAAGTTCAAAGCCAGCCTCAGGAATCTGGCGAGGCCCTAAGCAACTTACCGGGCTGAGTGGTTGAGCGCCCCTGGGTTCCATTCCTGATTAAAACTGTCCATATGCATTTGTATTTGGAAAAAGCACAGAATGCACCCCAGAACTTTAAAGGGGGTTGGGATGGGGAGATGCTAGATGACTGATACTTTTTCTCATCATGCCCAGCGTAGCTGCGACATGGATTTATTTACTGTGGTGGTGGCTGGAACCCAGGACCGTGCATGGGAGGCAAGCCTGCCGCCGCAGAGCTGACCCCCAGCTTTTATCTGGTTTTCTGGGTGGCCTTTCATCACCATGGATGACTTCTGTAATGATTTTTTTAAAAAAATAAAAAATAAAAAAAGACACTCCCCCCCCCCCCCCCCCAGTTGTTAGGGAAGGTTCCGGGAACAGCTGAGGCCAGAGCGCTCCGGCACCTCCAGGAGGAGTCCGGCTCCAGGCGAGGCCGGCCCTTATTTAGGCAGAGACGTCCCCGGCCCGCGGGCCAGCGGGAGCCCTTCCCGGTGCATTCCTCCCGGGCCAGCTGCAGCCCGCTGCCCCCGCCCAGGGCCTCCCTCTTCTTTGGTAGCTGCCGCCGTCGGCCTTGGCCCGGCTGCACATCTGGACCTCATTAGAGGCCGCCAGCACCAAAGCCGGCACATCTGGCCGCGGCGAGACAGAGTGCACTGCAGGGCAGCAAAGGGGAAGGGCCACGTCAGGACAGGGCTGCCGAGTGGCCGGCCGCAGACGGTGCGCTGGCCGGGCTGGCCCGGCCCCTGGAGTACGGCACAACTGTGACCTCACGGCGGGGGACCGTGGGCCCTGGAGGCTGCCAAGGCTGACGGCAGAGGGAAGAGGCAGCCACGCAGGTCTAGCGCTCAGGGAGGCCAGGGCTGGATCCCGTGGGCAGCTCCAGATGAGCCGCAAGGAAGGAATGCAGGGAACCCCGACTGCACGGCCCCAGGGCGGTCAGAGCTGGGGACCGCAGGCCGGGAGGCAGGTTTTCTTTTCTTTTTTTGGTGCTGGGGATTGAATGTAGGGGCACTTTACCACTAAGCTACATCCCCAGGACTTTTTGTTTATTATTTTGACACAGAGTCACACTAAGTTGCTTAGGATCTCAAGAAGTTGCTGAGGCTGGCCTCCAATTTGCCATCCTCCTGCCTCAGCCTCCCAAGTTGCCGGGACATGACAGGCTTGCACTATGGAGCCTGGCCAGGAGGCAGGTTTTCTATATTGGAAGGGAAATACCCCACGTTTGAAGTGAGAAGATAAACTTCTGTCTTCTCCCCACTCCAGGACACCGTGGGTCCCCTGCTCTACCCCCATGGTGCCATTATTTGTCTCTTTGGGTCCTGATAAGCTAATGTTGAGTGCCCCTGCCAATTCTTTCCATGAGGCAACAGCCGATGCTCTGGAGAGCCTCTCTCCAAAGTCAGGCAGAGATGAAAGTAACCAAAGAAATGTCAGAACCTATCACTCTTTCCTTCCTTCCTTTATTTATTTATTTATTTTTGGTATTGGGGATTGAACCCAGGGGTGCTTTGCCACTAAATTACATCCCCAGTCTTTTTTAGTTATTTATTTTTAGACAGGCTCATCAAGTTACTTAGAGCCTCAGTAAGTCACGGAGGCTGACCTCGAACTTGCCGTCCTCCTGCCTCAGCCTCCCAAGTCACTGGGATTCCAGGTATGTGCCACTGTGCTGGGCTAGCCTTCTCTTTTGTCCTACAGCCTTAGACCTCAGGTGGGTCCATCCTGGATGGCATCTCAT